>NC_090449.1:153752150-154387436 GCF_031143425.1 Pleurodeles waltl
TAAGGTAACAGCACACTGAATGTACAACTAAATCTGATAAACAGCAATGGATTGTTAGCAAAGAGGGCAGGACTACCTCTCTTGAACTAGATACCTGAATCCTGCAAGTCACACAAAGGAACTTTAACTACTGTAACTTCCACTGATAAAAACAGTTGAGATATACTTAGAGCATTTCTTCTAGAATGCTACCCTAGTTCACATTTGTTGAAAAAAAGGTTTTGCTAGGAAGCACTAGAACCCTTCGTCCCCCCCATACGGAAGGTGATTAAATATGAAAATCTCACCAAGTCAGTGCCGAGCCACTCTTCTATATCATCCATGACTGAGGGCTGCGCCACCGGGATCTACAGAACGCAGCGAGGAACACACCATGACCAAGCCCAGGTAAAACCAAAAACACATCCACAATCATGTGCACAATAAGATGTGGAAAGGAAAAAGAAGTATAAGAGGAGCAAAAATCAAATCAAAATGAAAACATGAGATCAATTGGAAAACAAAAAAATTAAATTAAACAAATCAAACATCAACACACAAAAATGAGAAACTCATAATTAACAATAAAAAACAAGACAAATGATTACAAAAGACACTCATTGGAACAGTAATGAATGTAAAATTCTAGTTCAGATTCTTACCATGGAAACGTTTTTCTATGCATAATTATTTTTAACTGAAACTATAAGGTTCCAGAGATACACTATCAAATAGACATTTCTTGTATCAAACCATTTATGGAGCGCTTCATATCACTGACAGGTTTACAAACTACTCTGATTTATATTGGATTCCTGGACACCCTTTTAGGGTGCATGACTGAAAAAGGCATGCAATGTAGGCCTACACTGGAGTGATGGCTTGAGGTTTGGGAAAGTGCTCAATAAATGGTGCAATTGCTTTGCTGCACTTAATACAGAAGTGGGTGAGAATAGGTGGTTTTGTAAACGGATACTTACCATCTGTAGGGTGATTTGTATAATGAAGTAGAATCTACCATTGATGAACGGTCCGCAAGTAATTTAATATGTGGGTTTACTAGTAAGAGAGGTCCCACTATTGAAGGCACACTTAATCAACCAGAGAAAACTGTATGGAGTCCTATAATGAGTGTCAGAACCCTAACCCATAAAGGCACAGAATACTGTTAGAGTCCACCCAGGAAAAACAGAGGTCCATTCGATCTACTAAGCTAAAATTCATCATTGTGGGATCAGTTGAACCAAGAAACCATTTTACCAGAAGCTGTAAAATGTTGAAGTAGTCTTATTATGAAGGGCATCCAAATCAGAAAAGTTTTGACTTCTCATCTTTTACCAACCTACAACACAAACCAAGGAGAAATAACTGATTTCCTAAAATTCAGGCCTCATCTTTTTTCTCGAGGAATTTCTTGCAGTGGGTGCTATCTAATAAACCAATATTTGGAGAAAAAAAATAGCTTGCAGACAGGTATATACGCAAACAGAGCTGATTATCAATGCGTACAAAAATTGGAACAGTGACTATTAATTCTCTGCAAACAATGTTTGTAGATTTGTAAACCAAAAAATGCTTAGTGGGAGAAATACCATTATATTTAATTTGTTTAATAACTGTCAACTGATGTGTGTGCTGCTACCCGACAAATAATGATTTAACTTTTACAAAAGAGAACAAAATTAAGACCATACAAGACATCCAGTTTCTTGGCAACTCACATCCACAAACAAAGTTTGAGCTTGAAGGAATATTAGTCTCAAAATTCCTGAGGTAGAACTTCAGAACTAGACGGCAAAGAGAGTAGGGAATGCCGAGCATCCTTGGTGAATCACTCTTGCAACAATGTGTTGAGAATAAATAACAATACAGATGAGTCATGATAAAAAGAAGGCGACTGACATTGTGATTTGGGATGAAAATCGATCTTATTGCAACAAATAAATCCAGACTCTGTAGTTCAAACTCCTTATTACATCCAAGTAAACCAGGGAGAACTAATGTGTTGGCTTACCCTGGCAGACAGTATTTGTTGCAAGCTGGTTGTTAGAAATGGGGTTTTTGGTTGGCAGTCAGGTTACCCTCTGTCCAAGCAAAAGCCCTCACTCTAGTCAGGGTAAGTCACACACTATCCAAGATTATCCTGTGCCCACCCTCTGGTAGCTTGGCACGAGCAGTCAGGCTTAACTTAGAAGGCGATGTGTAAAGTATTTGTGCAATAAATCATACAATACCACCATATAGCACCACAAAAATACACCACACAGTGTTTAGAAAAATATATAATATTTATCAGGATAATTGTAGGTCAAAAAGAATAAAGTTGCAATGGAAAATTGTAGAAATATCACAGGGAAGTGATATAAAGTGTCTTAAGTCTTTAGAATGTAACAAAAGTCTCCTTCAAGCACAAGTACCTGGTTAGGAGTGGAAAAATCTCCTCAGAGGGCCACAAGAGAAGAGGTGCATGGAAAAAGGGTGTGTGCGTCGATTTCTCCCCAGCACACACGGACTTGCGTCGTTATTTTCCACGCGGGGAAGTCGGGCGTCGTTTTCCGGCGCGTGGACAGTCTCTTTCTGTGGATCGCGGGGATTACCAGATGTCCCGGGTCTGTGCGTGGATTCTCCTGCTTGTTCTCCGGCTGTGCGTCGATCTGCGGGGCTGCGCGTCGAATTTACGAACTCACGGCAGGCGTCGCGTCAATTTCTCCTCTAGACTTCGATCTGCGGGGCTGCGCGTTGAAATTACGATCTCACGGCAGGCGTCGCGTCGATTTCTCCTCTAGAGGTCGGGCGGCGTTGTCCTTGCGAGGCCGTGCGTCGGATCTTCGATCGTCCCAAGAGCGTCGCGTCGATCAGCGTCGGTGTGCGGCGTTTTTCTCGCCGCGAAACAAGCTGTGCGTCGAAATTTTCGGCGCACGGAGCGTCCAAGTAAAAGAGAGAAGTCTTTTTGGTCCTGTGACTTCAGGGAACAGGAGGCAAGCTCTATCCAAGCCCTTGGAGAGCACTTTCACAGCCAGACAAGAGTTCAGCAAGGCAGCAGGGCAACAGCAAGGCAGCAGTCCTTTGTAGAAAGCAGACAGGTGAGTCCTTTGAGCAGCCAGGCAGTTCTTCTTGGCAGGATGTAGTTTCTGGTTCAGGGTTCTTCTCCAGCAAGTGTCTCATGAGGTAGGGCAGAGGCCCTGTTTTATACCCAAATGTGCCTTTGAAGTGGGGGAGACTTCAAAGAGTGGCTAAGAAGTGCACCAGGTCCCCTTTCAGTTTACTCCTGTCTGCCAGGGTCCCAGTAGGGGGTGTGGCAGTCCTTTGTGTGAGAGCAGGCCCTCCACCCTCCCAGCCCAGGAAGACCCATTCAAAATGCAGATGTATGCAAGTGAGGCTGAGTACCCTGTGTTTGGGGTGTGTCTGAGTGAATGCACAAGGAGCTGTCAACCAAGCCCAGCCAGACGTGGATTGTAAGGCACAGAAGGATTTAAGTGCAAAGAAATGCTCACTTTCTAAAAGTGGCATTTCAAGAATAGTAATATTAAATCCGACTTCACCAGTCAGTAGGACTTTGTATTACCATTCTGGCCATACTAAATATGACCTCCCTGCTCCTTTCAGATCAGCAGCTGCCACTTCAACAGTGTATGAGGGCAGCCCTAATGTTAGCCTATGAAGGGAGCAGGCCTCTCAGTAGTGTGAAAACGAATTTAGGAGTTTTACACTACCAGGACATATAACTACACAGGTACATGTCCTGCCTTTTACCTACACAGCACCCTGCCCTAGGGGTTACCTAGGGCACACCTTAAGGGTGACTTATATGTAGAAAAAGGGGAGTTCTAGGCTTGGCAAGTACTTTTAAATGCCAAGTCGAGGTGGCAGTGAAACTGCACACACAGGCCTTGCAATGGCAGGCCTGAGACAAGGAAAAAGGGGCTACTTAAGTGGGTGGCACAACCAGTGCTGCAGGCCCACTAGTAGCATTTAATTTACCAGCCCTATGCACATAAAGTGCACCTTACTAGGGACTTATAAGTAAATTAATAGTCCAATCAGGTATGATTCCAGGTTACCATGTTTTAAGGGAGAGAGCATATGCACTTTAGCACTGGTTAGCAGTGGTAAAGTGCGCAGAGTCTATAAACCAGCAAAAACAGTGTCCAAAAAAATGGAGGGAGGCAGGCAAAAAGTTAGGGGTGACTACCCTAAGGCTGTCAGGTCTAACACTGGTACACTGGATAAAGCTATTTTGAGCCCTATGAATCAGCTTATTTATATTATACTCAGGCAATATTTTAAAATATGTATCTAAAAGTGTTACTATTTGTTATCTATTTGATCACGTCAGTTCACCTCAGCTGGACAGCAATCCTGTTAATAAGCACCTGTATATCCTTTATAAGGTAACATTTTGGGCTTCTAGTTAATACTATTTTGACTTGTGGTAGGGCTGATAATATCTGCGATCTTCTTATGTAAACTGTAATAAATGTTGTGCAAAACGCTCTACAAAGATCAATGCTTTTCACTCCTTTAATTAGAGAATGCCAGTCGACAATTTGAGAAGTCAACACGTGTGGTAATAACAAAGTCATCATTTTCTAGATGCCAACTTGGGAGCATGTGACACTGCAGTATGAGAATTTGTCTTCCAGGGACTGAAATGGATGGGATTCAGCCCCAAGTTTGCTGTACAGTAGGTTCACAGTGAAAGTGAAAGTGGGACGTCTGACGTACAATAACTGGGAGAAAGAAAGGCGATGCGGCTGGGCTGCCCACTCTTGCTAATCAAATTTACTTTGGCTTTACAGCCAGTTGAATACAGCTATTGACTGTGAGAATGGGCAATTAGAACTGAGGGATACGGATTATGTAGTGTCTCTGTATACAGATGGTGTGTTGATTTATCTGAGCTGCCCAGTAGCAATGGTCCCTTGCTTCTGGCAGAATTGGTATAACAAAAGCACACTGGTCCCTAGTAACAGTACTTTAGATGCAAAGAACAGGGTGGTGGTCTTCAAAGACACAGACCCTATATAATTGTTGAGAACCTGCTGTAGCAGGCTGTGCTGTTCAAGTGTTTGTTGATACAATTGTTAATCACAATTTGTCACTTGAGTTTATCACCTCTAAGGAGAGTACACAGCACGTTTATTTTGTACCAATATTTACTGTGCTGCTATGTCTTGAAACTGCTTCTCATAAACTCCTTTAGATCAATTTAATTTGATAATTTGTTCTTTGTGTCTTAAGTACTGTTACTAGAGACCAGTGTGTTTTTGTTATAGTTATTACCACAGGCCGTAGTGATCTGTGAGTCTCCCTTGTTGAAATATTACTGCTGGCAGAATCGGCTTGGGAGAATACTTACACTCCGAATCAGTACAGACTGAAGCAAGTTGGGTGGAATTATAGGGATGGTTAGATGGCGCCTGGCCCTCAATGAGGACTTAAGTGAATATGATATGTGGGTATACAAGTTAAACACTGACAAGCAAAGCATCACATTCACAACATGGGAGGAGTACTAGAGAGTTAAGAATATCCTACCAATGTTGTTTATGGGATGGGTAGTAGTCAGCAGAATGCTTTTTTCCCTGCAATGCTTATGTTATACAAAATTTGATGTATGCACTGGACAACATTATTTGCGGAATTAGATGGTCTGTGGGTCTTGTTGGTCTGGGCAGGGAAACTGAGCTGGGTGAAATTGAAAACAATGAAGAGGAGCTGGCAGCATGGGGGCTATTGGCTGCCATGCACGACGGTACTATATGGGTTGACAGTTACAAGATGATGTTAGGCTTGAAGGGGAGGCAAACCGGGGAAAACAATTTCTACAAGGAATGTGCATCCATATGCTGTTGAAGTAGCTATTCATGAGGGGAAGCAGATTTCCTTCACACTCACCTTATATGGTCAGATGGAATATGAGAGTGATACAGAAACTCCTTAAGGCTACACCATTTGCACCTCCTACAATGGATGTGTGGATGATACATATCCACAGCCCAATGGAGAAGAGAGGGTGCAAACTAGTAAGGGATCTGGACAGTCATCGAATGTTCCTTAAATTTCAGGAAGCTGAAGAGACTTTTGGCCTAGAGCAGGTTTAATTCCTGGCAAAAACATCAATGTAAGCATGGAGGACATTTTTCACCAATCGTTCCTAAAATATCCGACCTTATGGTAGCTATGTTGATTTTAGCACGAGGAAAGTGACTAGCCTCTAGCTTGTATAAGGCTTTAACACAGACTAGGTAGCAATACGATTTAAGATCAGAGCCAAATGTAAGAGGGATAGCGAAGTTCACACTGAAGATAATGACTGGAAAACAGCATGCATTCACATAAAGTGTCCAGTGGTGATAGGTTTAAATTGATGCAACTCAATGCACTACATACTTAATCCCTGTAAAGCCAAGAGGGATTTGCTCAGGCAGAGTGCAAAATGCTTCAGATGATGCGAAGAGGCAGAGTAGCAGCAAAATAAAGGAGAGGTGTGATGGCCTAAGGACATATGGAAACCAGAGACCTAACTAGTCCCAAAATAATGAAGAGGTTGCTAAGAGTGGGAACCTAGACAGAAGAGGAAATATATCTTTTAGATACTTGGATCACCAAAATTCGCATAGCCATACACAAGATAAACCCCACAGGGATCGATGTTTCAAGGTATGTGGGAAATTACAGTTGAAGAGGAGAGGCTGAAGAATGAAGTGAGGAGGGACGATAAATTAGCCAAAGATTTGATCACTATGGGCAGCATTACTTCGATGCCTAACGGCCACCCCATTGTCCCCAGATGCTATGCCTCCTTAAGGTAAAAGAACTAAAGAAATAAAAGTTAAGAAACAATCAAAGCCAATGAAGAGTGAAGGTATCTGAGAAGTGACCCCCCTGGCAGATACTGTATGTGCACTTGCATGATCATTTTCTTTAACTCTAGTTTTGGGAAACACGTACCGTATATGAAATGCCAATGTTTGCATAAGTACGTACTATACATGCTCATAGGTTACCATACTGTAAAATGGTGACAGTCCACCTTTGCAAATAAATGTGAATAAAAAAATAAAAAAAATACATACCAACATTGCAAAAATAACCCCAAGTATCCCATTTCAGGGTGAAGTATATAAAGTGAGATCTCTCAAATGATAAATTATATAACATTTCTTTCAGTCTGTCGATTAGATGATCTGTTTACCCGAAGGTTTTTCGGATGCCCGCAAAGAATGACCAGAGGACACAAATCTTTTTGATATAAAGGATTTCTTTAGGAAATTTGCCAAGGCCACCTATTATGTACATAGGACCAGCAGTCCAAGCCAATGAACTTCTCTTTTTTTTATAGAAAATCAACCCCAAAGTTATTAATCCTAGAACAGCTTCTCCTTCCATCAACACTGGGCATTGGCTGGGAGCCAGGTAGTAGTATACATTTAATAATCAGCGACAATGTCCTCCTCTACAGGGCCCCAATTCCGTCCCTCAAGTCCCTGAAGTTCCATATCAGGCTGCAAGATAAAGAGTTGAGGACTGTATAATGTCAGAGGCCACCTAAAGTTTTGTCTATATTGTCAAAGAACCGAGCCCAGACTGCACGAAACTTCTGAATAGTGTTACAGAGGTAGCTGATGTGCTCATATCAAAATAATTTCCTCCACTGGTTCCTGGGATGTATTATAAGTTACACTGAAAGAAGCCTGGGTCCTGTCCGCTATGTTCCTAGCTCCTCCCGTATGATTATGAAGACAATGTTTTCTAATTGGTAAATCCGGGCAATATAACAAATAGGGTGCTGGGTATCTCTAATTTGCCACCTCCCTGTATAGCTTCTCTTTTCCTCTAGAAATATGCCAGGTTTTAGCACCCCCAGTGTATTTTAGCAAGCTGCCTATTAAGCATAATTCTTTAAACATCTTTATCTATTTTGGTCTCCTTCCATCACTTTAAATTGTAGGAAGTTGTGATAGGACCTGTAAAGAAACTTCTGGTGTGTGTGGTGTGGTGGGTGTGAGACATCTTGGAGGGTCAGCAGTTCATGTTGATCTATTATTTCACGGACCTCACCCCATAATGTAGTAAATGAGAACGTACTGCCAAAAAAATCAGGATCTGTCGCTTCTTCAATACGTAGTTTAATAGACATGCCATACATTTGTTGAGTGTTAGCTGCCCAGGTAGCACACAAAGTTATAGGGTGCATTATGAGACCCAAGAAAGAGTTCATATCCCTCGGAAAGTTAACTGATATTAAAGGGGGCAGTCCATATAAATGTAAGGTCTAAGGGTGAACAAGCCGTTTTGCATGGAGGACATTCCATATGCTAATATGTGTTCTGGTGTTTGCCCACAATCTTCATAAACAGTATGATTTCTACACTACTACACATAATTCTATGCGATAACCTTTAATCCTGGGCAGTCGGCATGTGCTCTGCAGTTTGCCAACTGATTAGGAATGATTTATCCACAGAGTGGGCGAGGCTGCGTTGAAGAGACCAGGAATAAATGGTCTGTTGAAACAATGTCCTTTACAATAAGAGCAAGCTGAAGCAGAGCGTGACTGTATATGTAAAGGAAATACGAGCACATGTATGTTTACCTCAGTAATTTTAGAACACAGTATGATGACTACACTGGCTGAGAGTTCATCACTTTATATTTAGTTATCACCATGACTCAACTCTAATGGTTCAATGATACAAACCCTATATAGTGTTCCATTCTCCATAAGAAAAATACGTGTGTGTTTCTACTGGAAAGATTTTTCTGTTGTGTCGGAACTTATAAGTTGCGTGTCTGAACCCCTCCGCTCTACTGGAAAATATCTATATTGCCCTGATTACTTTACAATGTTATCAATAATTTGTTTGATAATTTGTTTTATTGGTTTCCTAATTTTAAAACATATTCATCAACAACTACAACTTGTGCCACGTCTTGGGGAACAAGACAATGTGCAAATTGATATCCTTGAACCATACAGTCCCAGCCTCCAAATTTGCCAATGTCACCCTTTATCTCT
Source organism: Pleurodeles waltl (assembly GCF_031143425.1). Taxonomy (NCBI): domain Eukaryota; kingdom Metazoa; phylum Chordata; class Amphibia; order Caudata; family Salamandridae; genus Pleurodeles; species Pleurodeles waltl. The sequence goes on from NC_090449.1 coordinate 153,761,152, forward strand.
TTTGGCTGCAAGGTAACCCATAGCAACAAATGTGCGTGCCCTCCGTGCCCCCCCCCCCCCCCCCCATGGAGTCAATCACCCCTAACAAGACTACCTTTGGGCTGAAGTCTAAGGGCCTGTCCAACACATCCATAGCGTCATTCACTACCTTTCAATAATGGGCAATCACAAGGCATTCCCAAACAATATGGAAGAAGGTACTAGGGGAGGAAGAACACCTGAGGCAGGCCGTGCATTAATGGGGCAATTTAAAATAAAGTAAATTAAGGCTGCCACTTGGGCCTAGGAATTCAGGTTCTAATCTATCTAATGGATAAGCGGGGGCATCTCTGCAGCCAGTCGTCAACCGGATACTAGATGGGATGCCCAGTGATAGAGATTTACATCTACCCGTCCCAGCCCCACCTCACATGGGGACAGCAAGCAAGTAGCAAATGATACTTCGGGGGTTTTGTTAACCCACGGAAAAGCCCCATAGGTTCTGGAAAAGGAAGGGGGCAGAGTGTATGGGTAACGTTAGAGCACATATAGAAATCTTGGAGGTGAGACCATCTTGAATAGTGCCCCCGGACCAGCGTTAGTCAGCAGTAATGGTGCCCAGATTGCAAAGTTTTACTTCATTTTGCTAAGCAGCAGCCCTGCTGGGTAAAAGCCACAGCCATGCCAAGGTACCAGAAACATTCCCCCACCATCTGGAATGCAGAGCTGATTAACTTCCTCAGTAACTCGCCCCTCACCGTCACCAAGGCAGACTTCTACCAGTTCACCTTAAGCCCCAACAAAGCAGCGTAGAGCAGAAGGATCTCCATCAGATGGGGGACCGTGGCCTTAGGGCGCTGGACATAGCGGTGCATACTGTCCGCTTAGAGAGAGACTGTCCGCTTAGAGAGACTGCCCTTCAGTCCATTCTGGCAGAGAAAATCCTAGCACTCTCGCATCCACCCTGATTAACTCCCCCAAGTGCTCCACCACTATGGCGAAGAGTAATGGGGAGAGTGGGCATTTTTGTCGGATACCTTGCTGTATCAGAAAGGGAGGGGAAATGGTTCCGTTGACTCTGACTTGTGGCTTGTTTTTGTAAATGGTGTCTCCAGCTAACGAACCTGGAAGCCAGTTGTATTCTATCGAGGATCACTATAAAAAAGGGTCAGTGGGCCAAGTCAAACGCATGTTCTACACCAATCAATAACAGATCACAATCCTCCTACACTTTGTCCCTCCAGGCGAGTGGCAGATGGAGTCGGTGAAGGCAGAGTCTGGTACTCCTACCAGGCATGAAGCCATTCTGGTCTGGGTGGACCAAGGAGCAGATTACAATATCCTGCCGCATTGCTAATATTTGAGGAGTATCTTCACTTCTAAATTTAAAAGCAATATGGGGTGATAAGAGGCACAATCCTCAGAGGGTTTGCCTAGTTTGGGGAGGCATTTTATAATGGCCACGGTGAGGTCTGGAGGAAGTCGACACTGTCCCTTAGCATCCTTGAATAAGGCTAATAAGTGCAGGGTGAGCACAGAAGGATACAGTTTGAAATTTTTTAAGGGGGAAGCCATTAAGGTCTGCCGTCTTGCCGTTTAGGGATGTTTAGTTTTACACACACTTCCCGAGACAGGGCTTTCATCCGAAGAGCCATCACTATTACGTCGTCTCTCTCAGTGGGGGAAGGTGCGAAGTAAGCATAACTCTGAAGGATGCAAAAGCAGCTGTAATGGACAATGTGCTCAAAGCATCCCGTTCCTGGGAGTCCGGCCCTATGAGACAATTACACAATCCAGAGGGGCTTGCAAGACAGTGAAGAAGCTTACCAGCCTTGTCATCCATTTCATACACTCTCCTCTGGAAGAGAAGCCAGTCTAAATTGCCCGAGTCTAAAAACGCCTTTCGGAAAGTCAATTGGAGCAGACACTGCCCCTCCGATGTACATAGTCTAGGGTGAGTCACCTTGATATACTGAAGTCAGGCAATGTCCTGTTTAAGGGGTTAGTGAGGCCTCCTTTTTATCCCAGATCCGAACCCTGACGTCTCCCACAACGTGGTTGGGGAGGCAACCATTCCACTGTTGAGGTCAAAGTGCTTAACCAAGGGTGTCGGGAGATGATTGCTAAATGAGTGGTTTAGGAGGCACCACGGGTTCAAGAAGGGCAGGCTGTGTTTGCCACCAGCTGGTATCCAAACTGCCACCACTACAGGAGAGTGGTGTGAGCTCTCTGGGCAGTATTCGTATAAGAGAGATGGCTCTGGTGTCTGTGGCCAGGGTGAATATGAAATCAAGGCGGGGAGAGGTGCCATGAGACTGGGAATAGAATGTATATTGTCTGGGGTCGTGTTGGTGTTGTTGCAATATGCCTGTGACGCAGAGAGCCCCAAGCCCAGTCTGAAAGACTCTGTGATCTTTCCTTCTTGGACTGTGAATCCTTGTCCAGTTGGGGTGCATAATAGTGTTGAAATCCCCTCACAAAAGTGACCTCACCCAGGGAGGCCCGCAAGACTCGTGAAGCTGCCTTGATTGTAGGTCCAGCAGCTGGGGTGGGGGCTCATACTTTCTAAGGTATGTCCACATACTACCATCAAGCAGCCCCATAATCATGACATAATGGCCAAAGGGGGTGGGTAGAGACCTGTCGCACCAACACAGAATGAGTTCTGCAACCCCAGAATCTGTGAGTGTAACCCGAATGGTATACTGTGTTGTAGCCATGTCTGCAGAGAAAAAAGCAGTTTATACCTTGCATGTATGTTCCTTGAAGCTGCTGGACTGTGGGCCGGAGTCGTTGACATATAAGATAAACACCCCTAGCTTAACTTGGTCATTGAGACTATTAAGGAGGGGGGAAGTACTGCAGAAGATTGGCACTTCCGGTTGGTATAAGTCTGTGGAACGTATCACCATAAGAAAACATGAACCAACATTTCCCCACTCCCCCTCCTCCTACCCTACACTTCTTTTATTAAAGCATCCTTTGCCCAAACAAGGGACTCCGAAAGAAGGGTCCTGCAAACAATTCAAACAGAAAGAACACAACAGGAGGTAATGGCCCCCAACTTATGCAACTGTTGTGTGGATCCAGCAGGAAGCTACATTTTAAGGGTATGAGCTGGCTGCAGACAATCCACCACAGCTGGGAGCTCAAGGCTTGTCTCTGGTGGGTGGATCTCTCATCTAGAGGAAACAAAGCATTAGGGATTGGTTATTCTCTTCCTCTGAGTAATGTCTGCGTATGTTCCTTCTCAGCAAGGCAGGCGCTGTTTCCAGGTAACTAGGCTTTCCTCTGCCCCTTGTGTGAAGTGTGGACATTGACCGGTAGAGACATAGGTCAGGGTGCTCCTCAAGCCCAGGAACAGGCACTCTCAGGCATATGTAAGAAAAAGGTTTTGTCCTTCTAGATCACTTTGATCTAGGCTGGGAATTGTAACATATATAGTATTTGGGCGCCCAGAGTTTTGCCCAAACAGCTATAAAGGAGCGGCACGGTCTTTGCACCCTGAGAGTGCAGACCAGAAACAGCATTACTAGTACCAACTTGCAGTACAGTTTCCTAATCCGGCAGGCCTAGCGGAGGACAGTGTAATTTAAAAGTCATGGAATAATTAGCCTTGGAAGAGCCCCAGGGGGCTGTGAGGCCACTAAGAATCTAAGTTCCCTCTCTACCAAAAAGCAGGACATGCGAGTCCCAGCGGGGAACCAGGAAGTCAGCCAGTTGTTAACAAATTGCATAAGGGTTCTGTCCTCCGTCTCCTCAGGAATCCCTACTATATGGATGTTGTTCCTTCTGGAATGTCTCTCTATGTCCTCTGCCCTTGCCTCTAGCTGGCTCAGTCTGTTTTAGAGGGTTGTTGTGGTAGGCTGGCTAAGTGTGAGTAGTGTCTTCCCCCCTCAGACAAGTAACAGCAGCATCAGTGACTTGGTCAGCCACTTTCTGGAGATGCTGCCAGAGCAGAGAGAGATCAGGACTGAGCTTGCCAACTTTTCCCTCTGATGTTCTGAATTCTCGGATCGTTTGCAGAATGGACACTGTTGAATCAGGTGGGAGCGCTGGCTCTAGCAGCTCGGGCTCACAAATGTGTCACCTGCACCTGGCAGAGACTGGATTTGTGAAACAGTTGATTCTGCCCTGTTTGGTAGAGTTAGCATATTTGTCTTTGCCCATGTTGCCTGTGTGAGACCCAATGAGGAGGGCTGCTGGGTCAGGATGTCAGATATAACGGGGGTGAGGTGCGGAGCTCACGAACATGTGTCCATCTTCACGCACTGGCCACGCCTCCACATAATAATTAACGGCAGCCCTTAGAAAACTCCCAGTATTACAATTCTCAGCGATAATGCCCAATCTGTTAGATTTCCCTTAACCCTAGATGTAAAAACACATTAGTTTGAGTCCTTTTTGCTTCATTCTAATAAATATTATAGTCAGATTAAGTAGAACCGAGGCTTGTGAATGTATTGTAATCCAGTTGAAGGGTTAAAATACAGGGGAGTTTTCCAACAGAATTGGGCACTTGGTGCAATATCAACATTTTAATTGCTGCAATGCAGCCCCATAAGACATGTTTTCATCACCTCAGATTCAAACACCATGCTTTCAGTTTTACATTTGTCTTTCAATAAAACTGGCCAGCAATTTATGGGCTACCATGTGTACACCCTGCTTTTAAGAGCTAAAGCTGTCCTCAAAGATTTAATGATCAAAAGTACTTGTAGTTGTCCTTGAATAGTGTCCATCTCTCTTATATCAGCCTTAGAACCCTAGAACTCTATAATCTGCAGGTTTGAAATCAGAATTCAGCCGATCTCTGATCTATAATCTTTATCTTACAGTATATACCTCACCTCATACTTTTTTATTACATTTGAGTAAACCTTTCTATTATGATCCACAATGGGACATGCTGTAAAACTGTTATTGTCCAAATCCCAGCCTCACTCACTCTCTCTACTGTGTGGCTAGATACAAATACTGTCTCTATTCTAAAATATGAGTGGTGTACTGGCCAGCAGAAGTATTTCTTGCCTTAATGTTTTGACCCCCAGACATCTAAAAGCCCCATTTCTTATGTTACCCTTTCACATATCATGAGACGTCTCCTACTGTCCCTTCTAGTGTATTAGATCTATCACTGTCCCTTCCCTTATTAGAATTAATTCACTAACAAGAATAAAACCGCTCTTCACAGTGTTCTCTTAGAGTGGATAATGTTCATGAATAGGCACTTAAAGGGCCACTATCATCACCACTTCTCTTTTACACATTTACCCTTTGACTATTGCATATCTACTCAGCAATTTTTGGAAATGTAATGTAGTTGAGACCTTGAAAGCAAAATAACCACCCTGCATGCCTTTGGTGGGCACTGGTGCATAGAACTGGGTGTTTCACACTTAAATCTTCCTGAATACTCAAACTTTAGATGGGTCTCTCGAAAAAGAACTGTATTCTCACTGACAGATGCCAGTTTATGGCATATTCACAAATGTTTCAAAAAAGCAAAAAGACCCTTCAAATTAAGAGATAACCCCACAATATTTTGCTTCTGACTACAAGTCTTAATCGCTACACCATTTAAAATGCACCTCTCAATCAATACCCTGTGCGCTAGCTCAGGTTTCCTTTCGCCTTCCCTTGTAGCTAATGAACCATATTATGAAAATACACTAGTGTACTCCTAGTTTAACTTGGGCTGGAATAGAATTTTGCAACAGAATTAAGCAACATATATTAACAAGCCTTCCACTGGGTTCTGCTTCCATGCCGTCTGTGGATCAGTCCAGGCTGCTTCCTCAGTCCCAGTTCAGCATCATTTTAGCTTCCTCAGGTCTGGACTCAAGGTGTTCGCTGACAGGCTGAGCCAGGATTAACTCCATTGTTTCTCCTTGTAAGAATCACTACGTAGGACTCTGAAGCAGTTTCATGATTCATGTTGGTTGTTTCATTTCTATCACTGAAACAGCAATGTTGTATAGACTGATGTCTGTCATTGCTCCTTTGCAGGAAACTCCCATGCAGTATTGAGATCAGACTGCCTTTTGACTTTGTCATGCAGCTAAGGTCAACACCTTTAAGGCTGCCCTGAACTGAGCGCACAGTATGCAATTTATTAACAATTTGAAAACTGATGCCACAAGGAGAAATCCATATGAATCTTATGTTTTTTGTTCTCGCCACACAATCTTTTCACTGCGGTAGAAGGACATTTGTTTATCCAAATGATAAAACAATATTCAGGTATCAAAAAATAATTATACATATTTCAATGAAAATGAATCTGCTAATAATACACACTATTCCCATCTTCTACGCACATTGTACGTTTTTTTTTTTTTTATTTGAGCCTTTTGTTAAAGCTTTTAGCTGATTTGCTTTGTCATGATAAGGCCTGGGCAATTCTGAAGGATCGGATCATTGAGGTTTGTGACCACAATGTTGGTGGTCGCAGCACACCTCCTCTTGTTCATTTTTTCAATGTACGTATTAAGGATTTGTGACCCATAAACATGACATAATGGGAATTAGGGATAAGAGCAAAACCACTCATTTTGTATGAGTGGACCAACAGGGCACATGCCCTATTGTACAATGAGATCAAAACATAGGAATCCATTTACCTTGTCAAGAAAAGAGGAGTGCATGACAAACATTTTGATAATTGTTAGGGAGCTCGCCTATCTAAAGTTCTGTGGCTTTTAAGAGTGCTATGACTTCCTTGCTCTGGTGGTGTGGCTTCAGCACATTAATATGGTATATCTTGTGAGGTTCCCTGGTGGCATCAAGGTCAGTTAAATGGTTGACGTCTCTGATCTTCCATAAGATCTTGTGTGGGCTGCACCCTTCGTCAGCGTTGTGTCTTCTGGCCTCATCTAAAAACAAACTGTGTGCAACACAGTAACAATTGTGGTGTAGTTTCCAGCAATATCCCTAGGCACACATCAGCAAGAGAAGCAGCACTGGTGGTTAAGATAGTCTTTGCTGTCTCCAGGTCTGACTTCAAGTCTAAACTCATTACGCTTCATAGCACAGGCAAGCCTCCACTCTTGAATGCTTTGTCTTGCTCCCTCTCTGGGTGCTTGTTTTTCACTATGCTTATAGATTCCAAGCTACTTGATCTTAAACTGTTCTTTTCATCATCCTGGGTCTCTGCAATAAAGGACTACAGCTCAGCTCTTCTAATTTTCAGAGGTCATGAGAGGGGTGTCCCAAAGCACAGCAAGCCCCAGTGATGTAGGGGTGTTGATGTGTGGTCTTACCCTGGAAGGAAAGGATTAGAACTGGTCCATGATAGATTCATCAGGGCTATCGCCAGATTGTGTATCTTAAATAACCTCCTCCATAGACATTGGGGCCAAGACATTGACAATCAAGTAATACTAATTCTTATTTTGTGCCAGGAGGGTTAAGCCGCCTTGCACTGAAACATTTTCACAGATAATACTTTCAGGCTCCCCGTAACAGACTTCACCAACACCTGTGAATCAGAAATCTTTGAATGATACCCTTCTAAAACTACTCAATTTTATTGTGTGGTATTTAGTGTGTTCTTAGGTTTGGTATCTGGTGATCCACCCATTTTCCACCAAGATGTGGCTTCTCATCAGGGTCTGGTGCAATGAAATGATACTGGACAGTTTTCCTGGTTAGTACTATCATTTAAATCTAATGTTTCAGCACCACGTAGAAACTCCACATGCATAAATACGTTAATGCTTTTTCTCTCCAGGTGCAGAAAAGGTGAGCAGTGAATACTTATTCGAGGAGGTGGTAGAGGAAGAAATCTCATGTACAATACTGAGTTACATATTTTTTTTTTAAAGGTGAAAGGCACCTTTTTTCGATCAGGGGTATGCAGCTGCTTCAATGCTGCTCAATGTGGGAACTCCTGTGTGTTAACAAGTCATATCTTTGTCTAATAATCAAACCATGAACTGGCAAATATGACAGCAGATCCAGACGTCTGAGTTTTAAATGATTATGGCAGAGGTCTGCATCTCAAAATTCAGCTGCATTTGAAGCCCATTCAAATGCCAGTACAGTGCATCTTGTTTTGAAACTACACACAATCCTTAATGCAAAAGTACATATGCCTTTTATTTTTAGATCTGTGAAGAGCAAAAAAAGTAACCATAGAAAGAATTTGTACATGTGTCAGTGATAAACTGCTAGGGCAGGTGGTCAGTAACACTCCAACTGTTATTACACACAGTTAAGCAACTCCTGGGAAAGTGGAAGGGTCCATATTAGTAATTAGACTGTTTTGTGTTAAGTACTAAATCAGGATCTGGTTAAACCAAGGATGAGCGTTTGACAGGGACAAGACCAGACGAAGATTTCGACCAATACAGTCGGACATGGACATTGGATTCTTTTGGAATGCTGCAGTATCTCTTTTTCCATTATAGATAACCACAAGCCAAGCAAAAAATTTGATCACGTTCAACCCACGAGCAAAGGTACAGTACAGAGAAACTGTGGCTCATGCCACTAAATTTGGTGGAGCAAATTTAATGCATTTAAAAGTACATAAGCCACTCGGACAATTCCTGAGACTAAGGAAAGACTATAATCTAGATCAGATGTATATTAAGTGGCACAAAGTTGCTATGTATGTATGTATGCATGCAGAATTTGCCACCGTCAAAACCTATGCAGCAATCAATGCCAAAGAAACAATCTGTCCATTTGGAATCTTTAAAAAAATGACAATATAAGTAATTTTTTTTAAAGCGTCTACAGGTGTCATCTCTCATAGATCACTGCAGTCAGAATAAATCAGCACATTGGTGATGGCCGTCACGCCACAATTTTGCTTTCCCTTTTAATGTCAAGAGACAGGTGTAACAATAACAAAAGCTTGTTTGATAGGAAAATGCATTTAGTATAATATTATAAGAGGATCTGCAGTGAACAAACACCATGCCAGAAAATAAAACCATTTAAACGTCCCTTTTCTGGTCGATGTCTATACCATGCGTTTATCCTGGAGAAGTCGACACTGCATTAGTGAATCAAGACAGTAAAAGGAACATGAAATGGTGACCAACAGCATAAAGTGGTGTAGGTAACTGCTGCCTAATATGCAAAGAACGAGGAATCAGGAGTGTATGGATCTCTTCAGAATTTTACAAAAGGAATACTGCATGTCTGTTGAGCACAAGAATTTGGAAAATGGTGCAAGTCTAGATTTAATTAGAGAATTTAGTCCTTGTACTGTCTGGAGGTTGGTGGATGGAGAGATGAGGTAAATGAAGAGGTGGTGGGATAATTACTCTAGGACAGTATTTAAGGTTCAACAACAGGAAAGTTAAGGTTTTAGTGGTGAAACTCTCACCATTCCTTGGGCAATAAGCCATGTGTCTATAGGTTCCATGGCCGGCGTCCTTTGCCTCTGCATCAACAACAGAAAATCCCACAAGAATGAGAAAATATATCAGTAGTTGTCTTAAAGGAGGGTAAGATCAACACAGCAGCAATAGCGAAAACACATGCAGAATGTTTTGATAATCTATCATTTGTCTTCACGATAGAGTGAAGTTCTTTCTTTGAATCTAAGCCCAACAATTCAGAGAGCTTTAGAGTGTTTTGGTATGAGAAGATATTATTTTACCTTGCTCAACTTCTAACCTAGAACCTTTGACTTACCCTTGGATACTAGTACACCAAACCTCTCTACCCACAAAGGCAGGATACCCAGCAGGCCTAATCCCTTTCCACGTTTGACTGGACTGAGCTTGCACAGGTAGTGGCTTATAAGATTGAATGTCTCCAAACATAATACATCTATCCAGTGTATAAGATCTGGTCTATCCACACCAAACCAATCAACATTTCCATGCTCTACATGTGAGTCTGTCAGCAGACTGTGCACCTCATAATGCTGTTGACTTTTGCTGATACAAGCAAATCATACCTTACCTGCACTCCACTTCCACGAAGGTGCTGTAAGGTAACCTTGGTAACACACTAGAATCTCACATGGCTCAAAGACTGACAGCAGCATACTGAGGGAGGAAGCAAGGTTTTGGTGGGTTCAGAATTGGAGCTCAGCATACCTTCAGCACTGAGCCCAGCATATGTTATTTTCTCTTGAAAGAAGGCTTACAGGCTGACATGCTGACCTTCAATATTGAGTTACGGCATTTTCTTTTAAAGTTTTAATGAAGAAGGCTTATCTCTGTGTTGCATATGATGGACCAATTGTGTATTTTACTGGTGGTAGCTCGTCACAAACTGATAATCTTTTTTATTAACCTTAAGCTGGGCTCTCCATAATTACAATTAGGTAGATGGCCATTGGTTTCTGCACATACCACAGACTTCCTCTGGAATGAATAGTCTTGCAGAGTGACTGAAACCTTAAATTGGTCATCCATTTAAAAAGGCACCATTCAAAAATATTGGATGAAACGCTTGGCTACGAGAAAATTTAGCATCATCAAAATGTGTCAATTAACTTAAAACCTCTTTGTTTATCTTTACCATTTTGTGCAATGCTATCATGTCCCTGGTCAGTGCCGCAATACGGATTCTTCAGCACCTGCCGCTTCCACTTTTCATGCATTTTAGGTCCATCCCCTTTCAAGTGTCTTCCATTTGCAAGTCTCATTGTCAATGGCGTGTCTGGATCCCTGCATATGGTCGATACATGAAGTAGGTATGTGGATGTAAACATGCCTTTATTTGTTAAGAATCTCTATGTTAATTATGTAGAGTGCTACTTAATGAGCTATAGTTTGTAATTTGAAAGTTGCACCCTATTGTAAAAATTGCCCACTACGGACAATGATATTTTTGGTGGATACATAATCTGCAGATTCCTCACTTTAATATTTTGCAAGCTCCAAACTGTTCAGGGAAACCTTTCCCCAGCAGTGATTCTCCAGCACCATTCAAGTGGTGCCATACAATCCAACCGTGATGCCACCTCCAGATGTAACATTACTGTAGTAGGTAAGCTGGCATTTGTTGTATTAGCATCAATTCCTAAAAATGTTTCCGTACCAAATCAAGGAGTGTAAAGAGGGGCCAAAAGAGACAACAACAACAAATGCATCATGTAATGTATTGCTTACCTTGGGATCTTTTTAATCACAGTGCTGCCTCATTGAGGAGATGGTGACAAATCTGCAGAAAAATTGTGTCCACCAGAATATCATTAGCAAAGGCGAAGCAATTCTTTCCCCAAAGAATACATCTTCCCACGAATCCCTCATAAATAAGTAGCAAATCAAGTACCCTCCTCGATGTAACTGATGTAGTAGTGCAAGTTAACCAAGGAAGACATGAACCCTAGGTGCGAGAAAGTGCTTGTCACAACATCCAATATTTGGGATAGTGTTGCATGGCAAAAAATGCTAGGACACCTATGTAGCAGTACAGCAGAACTCAGAATCATGACACCTCAAAAAAGGGTCATGAAGCAGCGATGGAAATGGGGGAACGAATATAAGTGCACTCAGGAGGCTCTTTTGTGGCCAAGTCTTGATGAAGAGGATGGACCCAATACAAAAGTATGATGTTTGGTCACAGTCTTGGCCTTTATGTTTCGAGCAAAGCACACAAAGAGTTGGTGATCAACTCTGTCCTGTCAAGTGTGGTAAATGTAATATGCCACTGCATGTTTGCAGTTCAGCTGCTCCTCTTCCTCAGTTGGATGTGGGAGGGGAAATATGGATGAAAGTGATACACTAGACCACATGAAACACAGAAACAACTTGGAGAAGAAGGATAAACAGGAACAGAGGATCAACTTGAAATTGTCTGGAGCACACCAGAGGAGTATAGGCAATAATTTTGCCACTTATCAAGGGAACAGTCCAAAAATACTAAAGTGGACGAAGATGTCCAGTTCATTACAGTTTCTAGATATAGAACTTGTTTCTTTGTTGAGTTTACAAAAGTTTATGTTTTTTCATTTCAAGTGCAGATTTTTTTCTTGAAATACACAGGATATGCAATAAGGTCCTTGCAATGAAGAACCAACGGTATCATACAAGACAGCCAGATATTGATTGTCGAAGACCCCCATAGTGGGTGTGGAAAAAGCTAACAAGTATTTCATCACGTTTACTTTTGCAAACTGAAAACGGCTTGTTGGAGAGGAGACGATAGTGAAGACTGCATTTAATGATATGACACTGCAGTCGTGCCTTGAAATAACTTCAATATTTGTTAATGCAAAATCATTTTCCGGCTTTCTGGAACAAATGACTGCTCTTAGAATGCCAAACATGTCACAGCACGTCATTTTACATAAATACCAACACAGAATGCTTTGCAATTTACAATCTTTACTTTGACACAAAGGTCTTGCCTCATGATGAGGAAGATTCTCCATCAGGGAACAGTTCCGAACAGGCTCCTGGTCCCCGGTAGATTTCAGCTGCATGGAGTCCGATCTGTGCATCAGGTTCCAACTACCAAGCACAACATGCAGATACATGTGATGTTGTAAAGATCCGAAAGAGACTTTCTCATGCTGCATCTTTTACAAGGTCTGAAGCCTGAGACCTTTTGTGGAGACCTTAGACTAAGCCGCTGTCAAAAAGTAGAGGCATTTGTGTGTAACAGAGAGAGCACTCTGGGCCATGTCAATGAGAGACACAAAAAAAAATAAAAAAAAATAAAAAAATCAGGAATTGATGTCATCACAAACCGATATCTAAAATACTCTGAGGATGTTCATCCAGAAGTGGAGTCAAGGCTGCTGGGTTGGTGCCATGTCATGGCACTGGAGTCTCACTATTAGGGAAACGTTTCCTAGACCAATCTAAAGAATGGAAAGGAGTAGCTAAGATGTTAGGAACCTGTAGGGAGAAATATCCATAAGAAATCTTGGTACAGAGCAGTTTGGTACTGCCAGTAGGAACTTGTTGAATTTAGCCTTGCACACAGATAAAACTGAAAAAGCATCATACAAATGTCAATTCAAAATACTTGAGAGTTTGCACGTTCCCCAGAGCTTGCTACGTGCAAAGAATTTTAAAAAGCTATCTGATCCTTTGGACTGCTGGCAACACCTTTTTTGTCTGTAGAGGTAACTGCTATGTTTTTGAAAGACCCAGATCTGCCCTAACTTTTGTTTCACTTTTTAAATTTTCTTTATTGACATTTCAAGTGCAAATTACAGAAGATTTAGAGATTTTGTACATTAGAAATGCGCAAGAACAGTTCTCAATCAACATTCTGGTGCAGCATCTTGGCAATATGTGATGCATATTGCAAATACAAGCATTGGTATTCAAATCACGACCTGGAACCACCCTGAAACAAACATAAAAAGGAGTATCATTGTGCAAATATGCAAGAGTGTGTAGAACAGGTGGAGCCCTCAGTTGTCCTCGGCTAATGTACCAGTGGTGTTTAGACTCATGTAGACTACAGTTGAAGGTTGGGAGATCAAATAAGAATGCATAGGCCCCCACATATAGGGTAAGCTGATCCCTGCAATATAATAACAGCCATTCCTTAAGTTTGGGCGTTTGAGCCCTGTCCTATTTGCACGCTACACGCCTCATGGCAAGCATCAAGCTGTAGATGTATTTCTTGTTGTCAGCCTCTATATCTCTAATGTGCCCTAGTATGGCCATCCATGGGGTAAGCACAATTGGTTGGGTAACCATGAGAGACAGGGCAGGCTCTAGCTCCTTCCAACAGCTTAGAATTTGGGGGTATGCTCAGGGGAGGTGTAAAAAAGTCTTCTCTCACAATCCCACATTTAGCGCACCTGTCATCTGGGCGGAGGTGATATCTATGCAAACCGTACTGGAGTGCAGTATATCCTATGTAAGAATTTATAACGAATGATTCACAGCCTACTACCAGACACAATGTAAATTGTCTGCCTACATCAGTAAAACCATTGTGCGTCGGTGAGAGGAGTATCAAGTTCAGAGTCCCAGCCCTCTCTGGTTCTATCTCTCACCCGCACCTGCTCATGTTGCGCTGTATGATATAAGATTGACACTAAGCTTTGCGGCCTGTCTGCACTGAGCAGTGTGTGTAATATGGTAAGAATGGGGGATTCGTTGGGGGAATCTGGGGTAGTGGCTTTGACATAGTGGCGCAGTCTAATATAGAGAAAGATATCCAGGGGCGACTCTTCCTTATTAGCTAGCAGTATTTCATGGTCCACAAATTGACCCTGTGTATAGAGTTCCCCCCATGTGATGACCCCAGTCCCAATAAGCATGTTGCGGCATGTGACTTCGCAAGTAACCAGTATGGCAGTCTGGTGGTGAATTGGCGGGGAGGGAGAGTACAGCAGTGATTTACCTACCTTTATAGTCAGTTTTCACCATGCCGCGTTCGTGCAAGCTACAGTTGAGTCAAGTGGGCTACCAATCGTGTTCTGGGTCCTAGATACACAGTGGAGGGAATGAGAGCCATGTAGCCCTGTTCTATAGCTATATATGGCATGAAAGGGGGCGGCTTATACCAGAAGATGGGATAATGAGCTTAGGCGCATGGATAATATAATTCCATATCTGGAGCCTCAAACCCGCCCTGCTCAAAAGGCAGAGTCAATATCTCCCATTTCAACCTTGGTTTCCATCCCGCCCACGCCAAGCAAATTAATTGTGACTTGAGCAGTTTAAAGAACCGTCTCCCCGGTTAATGAAATATGTTAAGGAACAGGTACACCAGCTTTCGTAATGTAATCAATTTCATGAGAGAAATACAGCCCGATAAAGATAAGGGCATTGATATCCAGTGAATTATACTGTCCATTATTTTAGAAAGGGCAGTGCCATAGTTTGCCCAAAGTAATTCCTCCCTATTTCTGGAAATCTCGATGCCCAAGTACAGTAGACCAGACTTGCACCATCTCAGTGGGAATTCTGGCTGGATTGTATGTGTGTTGGCCGTCAATGGGAAAATATTCTATTTTTTCCAATAAATCTGAATGCCAGATAGTCCGCAAAAGCAAACAAACTAAGTGCTGGATTTAAACTGTCCTCGGGGTTCATGAGGTATAGCGTAATGTTGTCTGTGTAGAGCGAAACTAGAATATGCCAAGAGACCTGATAGCATACTGTCTATGGTGTTAACGAAATTATGGCCAATGGATCAATTGCAAGGGCAAACAACAGGGGTGACAAGGGACACCCCTTCCTGGTGCCTCTAGTGATATTGAATGGACCCGAAAACATGGCATTAATTTGAAGCCTCGCAGTAGGGTGATAATATAATAAGGTAATCCAGGATGGGTATGCCGGAGGGAAACCCATTCTCCGGAGAATGACCATCAGGTAATCCCACTCCAGCTAATTGGAGTCTTTCGTGGCATCCCCCCAAAAAATCCACGGCCGTTAGTTCTGAGTCGATCCTCTGCTTCAATGCAAACAGTGTCTGTGAACTGTAAGAAGTAGCCCCACCTGGAATGAACCTGGGCTGATCTGGTCGTACTAAGAATGACATGACAGGGCTGAGGCGATTTGCCAACACCTTTGCTAGAATTTTACTATCGCATTGATAAGCAAGAGGGGTCTATATAATCACAGGCATCTGCACGTTTGTTAGGCTTAAGCAGAGTAACAATCATTGCTTCCTTCATGGAGTATGAAAGAGCACCCTGCTCTTTGGTTTCATAATAGACTGCCTTTAGCATTGGTATGAGACTGTTACTATGGGTCTCATTACAACCCTCTGGCGGTCAAACACCGCCAGGGTTGTTTTGGCGATTGTACCGCCAACAGGCTGGCGACACAATTTGCCATCGCACCGGCGGGACCTGTGGTTTCCCGCCATCATTGTCCCGGCGGTTATAATCCGCCAGGGCAGCGATGCTTGCAGCGCTGCCGTGGGGATTATGACTCCCCTTCCCGCCAGCCTGTCCATGGCGGTAGAGACCACCATGGAAACGCTGGCGGGAAGGGGAGTCGCGGAGCCCCTGGGGGCCCCTGCACTGCCCAAGCACTTGGCATGGGCAGTGCAGGGGCCCCCAGGCACAGCCCCACCCTGCTTTTCACTGTCTGCACAGCAGACAGTGAAAAGCGTGACCGGTGCAACTGCACCAGTCGCACGGCTGCAACACCGTCGGCCCCATTAGGAGCCGGCTCCAATGTTACGGCCGACATCCCCGCCGTCCCAGCAGGGATGTTGTAATGCGGCCGCTTGGCGGTCCAACCCTGGCGGGTGGCCTCTGCCGCCCACCAAGGTTGTAATGAGGGCCTATATGTCTTGTAAAGGTCAGGGGCAGGCCATTCAGCCCAGGGGTCCTTCCAGATTACAGTTGCATGACCACCTCTCTTATCGCATATTCCTGTTGTGCATCGCTAAGCCACCCCAGTGTCACGTCCTCCAAGTAAGCATCTATATCCACTCACCTGTTCTCGTTGAGGAGTACAACTTACTATAATATGCTTCAAACATGCGCACAATGTCAGAGGTATCCTGAACTAGAGTTCCATTTGTGTCCTGGGTCTCGAGAAAGGTGTTTGCTGAGAGGGGCTTGAGGAGCATGGTCGCTAGTGTATGCCATGGTCTTTCTCACTCACCCATATGTGCGGGTTCGTGCACATTTGCCTTGATACAGGCATTTGCGTTTTGCGCTTTCTTGTAATTCCATCAGGGAGGTTCTTGTTTGGCTATCCCCAAACCATTACGTGTCCTGAACTGAGTCTCCAAGGATTTGCTATCCTCTTCTAGATGTTTAAGGGTATCTCGGAGAGCCCGTAGCACCCTCCCCCCCCACTCTTGGCTAGACAGATGGCCTGTATGGTGACCTTAAAGGCCTTTCAAAGACTTGTCCTAACATTTAAACAAAACATATGCTCTGCATACTTGACTGATTTTTGAATGACTTATTTACTTGCTGGACACTACCCTTGATATATGTAATTTCCTCTGTGCTATATACCCTTCAGCAACTTGAAAGAAGGAGATATGCTACTCAATGTATCAGCAACACCCTAACAAACTGAAAAAAAAACTCGCAAAGATGGACGGCATGCCAAATTTGTGCTCAACCAGAAGCTACCATGCGATAAAGAGTTAAAATCTGTACAACTTAACAACATTGGTCAACAACTACTTATAAGGGCACAGGAATGCTAAATGATTGATACTTCTTAACAGTAGAACTCAAAAATAGTTTTTACTGTACATTTCTTCAAAGTCCTCCAGTTTAGTTACCATCATGGATATACACAGGAGTTATTGGAAAATGTTCATTTGGAGCAGGCATGTGCAGAGAAAGAATGACTCCTCAATAAGAACATCAAGAACTAGTACAGAAGCACAAAGTACATTTATGAAATTATGGCATCCGGGAAAATTAAAAACGTTTCTGTCTACAGTCAGAACAAGGGAATAAAGGGAAACCTGGACTTTTCATGTTGTAATATTTTGTAAGACTGCATCTCTACCCTTTTTTGTTTCAGCATGTTACAAATGTATAACTTTTACCAACTTTCAATGCCATGTGCAATGACGACACGGATTGCACTGAGGTTTCCTCTCCAAAGTTTCACTAATGTGCACACTCATCGCTGTCACTCCCAGGACACTTGCCAGCCTTAGATTGGCATGCCATACAGCCCACTGGAGTTAATAAACGTACAGTGGGACACACCCAATTAAGGCACTTCAACCTTTGCAATGCCAAGTAATTCAGACAACGCTCTGCCTCTCCTGAGGTTCAATGGTCCATTGTGAAGTGGTAACGTGTTCACACACTTTGATCTGTTGTACTAATTCCAGATTACATTACTATATTTGGGCAGATCTTGGGGACTGCAAGTAGCTGGAACTGCGACAGTCTACTAGCGTGGCAGAGGTAGACCTGAAACAAGAAACCTGCACACCTTTGTTTCTTCTGCCGCCTGTGCAATCTAGGTTGATACCTCAGGGATTTATTAACATCTCCCCAAAGAAATAGGCTGCTCATTTGTAAACGAATTCTGCAAAACACAGCCTAGAATGTTTGAATATTTCTGCACAGTGTACAACTGTGCAAAAAAATCTGCAATTCAAACAGCACCAAAACCAAGAAGGACCATTACAGGCTACAAATGTTGTTGTATAATTAGACCTCTGTACAGATGGCTCTCCTTCATGCTCTCTTGATATGGAGAACAGATAATATAGCGCTAACCCCACAAACACTTCTCAAACGGGTGTCATTATATGAACAGATTTTGACTAATACTAGGAAATAATGGTAGCTAGAAATCTAAGCCCCTTTTTTCAAAGAGCCCCACGCTACCAACAAAACTGCCCCCAACTCACCACCATGCATGTTACAATAAACTACAGACTCCCACATCACAGGTACATCATCTGCCCATGTTATCAGTGTTTACAAACCACTTCTAATTTTGGTTTAAGTAGCCTATTATTTTATGTTAAAGATTTCTATAATTTGGGAATGTCTGCACTTGCATTCTCATGTACAGAGCCTTCTATTTACAGCTAATGTAGACTGTTTTTAGTTACAAACTCTAATTTTTGTGCTCAAACCCCTTTTAAAAAATGGATCTTTCATGTTTTTTCTAGCATGCAATCTTTACTGTTGGTGTATAATTTATGGAAATTAGTAATGAGAACTGTCTCACTGTTTTTCTGTGGTTGCTTTAAGGTATGTATTGCTACATGAAAGAGCTTTTCACCAACACTGTTATCAATGTAATATCCTTTTCTTACCAGCTCTGTGTAAAATACTACACACCCCAAGTCTTAGAACTTGCCATAGAAACTGGATTAAGTTTATAGGTTTAGTCAAAGTAAGAGGGTTCATTTAAGGAGAGATCTGGTCAATGCTATAACTCTTTGTTGGGATACATGCCATCTACATGGGAAAACAAATTCGGTCTCAAATTGGCAGCTATGAGAATATGAAATATGAGAAGATGGAAAATGTTGGTCTCTATTAAATTATTTTAGCCTAAACACAATTGTTCCTTAGCCTGCCTTACGCAGCCAAAAATTCCAAAATACATGTTTGGAAAACAAGAGAACTATTCCAGCACTATGTAGTTCTCTACTGCATTTCAAATACAAACACAATGGCAAACATCATGGCAACAGGGAAGGAGAATGGTATGCAGGGTCAGCCTAAGTCTAAATAATGAGAGGGTGGATTGTATGTGGTGATAGCGTTATACTGTAAGAATGGACTACTCAGCGAGTATAGAGCTGCTCTTAACCCATATGTGCTTATGCGACAACAGAAGCACATAGTGTATAACGTATGAGTTGGCAGGGTTAATGTAATTTTGGATTTGAAGTTTGCAGGAATAAACATTCTGCAGCACAATACAAGTCCATGTGGAAACACTTACGCCACCAGTGTTGTGTTGCCGCACATCCAAAGCTGACGCAAGTCCCACCAGAGCCTGTGGATCCTCATATGTTACACTGAAACAAGAACAAGAAGAGATCTATTATCACCTATGCAATGTCACATGCAAAAGAAACACTGACAAACAAGAGTTTATTGGAAACAACATCACCGGTGTAATAGTTCATGTCCCTCTAATTCAGGATTAAGGCTACCAATATCAAATGTGACAACACATCACATGAGAAGACTGAACTCAGGACACTCCACAGAAAATAAGAGCTTCCATCTCTTTTTCAGATGCTAAATGGTCCATAAAGTCCTTGTGCAGAGAGGTCAGTGCCTTGTTTTTGGTGGACATGGACCTCTGGTATAAATAGGTTTCCAACGTTTGAAACATGTATGATACGACACAGAAGCCCTCACAGCAGACTCTGTTGAACTATTGAGGACCAAGTGGCTTAGTAGTTCACCCTCCACATCCCAGAGGAAGCACTTATTGTGAAAATGACCAGAACATACCAGAGTCAGAACGTTTCCAAACTTGATCCTGAGTCTCAGAGGTAGCCAGCAGAAGCTCCAAATGCAGCACAATAATATTATGTCTTAGTTTATTCTACACATCCAATGATAACAGATTGACATGCAAAGAGAGGACCACAGCCAGCTACCAGTACGTCAGAATACATTATAAACAAGAGGTTCTAGAGGGAAACTCGATCACTAAAATTCTGTCCTGATTCAATATAGAGAATTAAATGAGCAGACAGAGCTCTTTTGTTTTCTTAGAACAATCAACAGTTGACAAGCAATTGATGGTGGCAGACAGCCCTCCTTAGTTTTGAGAATATAAAGGAAGATAAGGTATAGAGTAGATCCCTAGGCCGCATACAACTTTACTGGCAATGAAAGACGACAATTCTTGGAGAAGATCAAAAGTGGAACAGAATAATGTGAAGAGACCTTTAGAGATGGTTCTCAGATAGCTTACTATTCTTCTCCTGGTAACATAAGGAGACAAAGCCACAGAATAAATGATAAACAGTACTAGTCAGTTCTCAACATCTGAAGGCAAATCATTAAGTGTCATTAGCACCATTTGCCTGCTCATAGTTCAAAACAAGAAGAAAGAGAACACAACCAGAAGCATCCTTCTCTGAACAGAATATGAAATAACAGCAATAAACCGGGCTTCAGAGGGGACAACAAATATCACTGTTCTGTTCTCCGGAGACCAAAAGAACATGTTTCTTGACACAGAAAAAACATACCCATGTGACCAACCCATGGTCACTTTGTTTGAGCACCTACTTCTTTCGCTGGTCAGCCAGAGAGTTGGTTCTTGTTTGTGCAAACATGTCAAAGTCATCTCGTGGGTTGCAGTGCTGGAGTGAACTGAGCGTCCCGGAGACACTATTTGTGCCCAAATCTACAATCAGAAAGAGATCACAATGTGGAATTGGTTATTGTTTACATAAGCTCACACAATATGACTCTTTTAATAGCAACAAAAACAGCATCTTTAAAATCAGAAAGATTTTTAAGATTTAATAGTTCAATTCAAGCTTAACATTAAAAATACTGCCTGCAGTGCAGGTGCATAGGCTAGCTTTCATGTTAAAAAAAAAAAAAAAAAAAAGCATTTTTTTTTTTAAACATAACTAGAGCCTCTATGATGTGTAGGAAGGTTGGGTGCGGGCCTAATTTCACTGAACCAGTTTCAGTCTTCCACAAGACTAAATTATGCACATTAACAAGACACTGACGACAATGTAGGGAAAGACCATATGATAATTTGTGCAATATTGTCAAACCCTGTTGGGAGTTCTTCCCAGGTAAATCTATCAGGCGATGGAAGACTAGGGAGAAATACAGTAGAACAAGAGGCCATACCACGGACATGGAGGGTATGGCAGCACACCATGCTTCTATGTTGTCTCACAATGAGGTTGTGGGCTCTATCCCACTGTCATACTCAAATTCCTCTCCTATCACAAGACTGGCCACCTTACTTGCATAGTTTTTCACTGTCGGGTTGTGGGTATTCTTACACTTCTACCCACAGCCTCTTCTGACACCAAAGAACAAGTTCCTTAGCTTCAGTAACTCTTTCTGATAAATAATCTATACAACATCAGATTCCTCAATTTCAGAATATCCCAGGTACCAGATGAGATTCAGAAATTTCCACAACAAAGATTTCCTGCACTCTGATTCAAAGTGATGTGTGGCCCTCCAGGGATCTTGCACGGCTCCAGAAGTGAGAGTGGTGCCACATTTGCATGCTGACATCAGTTTCTATATCTTTCTCCTTCCGCACACTTACATGCAGGTCACTGTAATCAATTTATATGTGACAAAGTGCTCAAATGATACTTAGGACCGTTTAAGCTATGCAGATATCCACTCGCCAGAACGATAAGGAAGGATGACAGTGAGGAATCTGACTTTAGATGAAGTATCTACCACAAAGAGCATTGCTGAAGGGAAGTTACTCAACCTTCTGAAGAATATTTTTAACAGCAGATTTTTCAACCCTTAGAATTTATTCCATAAAGGCACATTCAAAAGGCGGAGGGACTGACGACTGAACTCATACCATGCAGTTTTTCTGGCCATATCGTAATACAAAGGACCAATCACATTGATAAAGTCCTCTTCTGCACCACTCTGCCTTTCTGCAAAATTAAAAAGGAGCTGGTTGTCCAAGTGGTGGTTTCTAATGCAGTCAACATAAAAACTCAAGATTATTTTAGGGTCAAGTCGATTAAGCCTCGCTTCTTTTGTGGTGTACGGCAACTGAAAAAAAAGGTCTGTTGGCTCATTTGGAGCTCTACACGGAAGTGCAAAACCATTCTTGGCAGGAAGGCTGCCCAAGTCGCCTACCCAGATTTGTCTGGAAAGTAAGTATGTAGGGAGTTTGCATCAACAGCACCAGCAGTTCATTCATTCAGCACACCAAAATAGTTACAATTAGAGATAAGTTTTGATTGATAGGAACTGTCAATGTCAGCTAGACAGTGGCTCAAATAGCATGCACCTGAGGAATGAATACGAAATTGAGGTACCCCCCGTGCCATGAAATGTTTTAGAGGAAACATTCATGTCAGAACTTCCAAAAAATGTATCACAACAAGTGACTGGAAAACGGAAGGCTTAGTTGGTAAATATTAAAAATAGTATATGGAAAACAGGTAACTTTTAGCTGTGCCAACTGCAAGACCTTGCTGGGCCAGCAACAAAATAAACAATAATGCATCAAATGTTTGGCCTGCAAAGGACCAGATTGCTGGGTCTTACAGCAAACCACAAACTTTTCCCAGGGTCCATTATATTTCATGGAAGTGTCTCACTTAAAGGATGACAACTGCTATGTCAGGCAGCAAACCAAAGGAAATCAGATTAGATTTAGAACCCTTCCTTGCTGCTGCGCCACTAGACCCTCCTCAAGAAGATGTCAGATTGGATGGCAAATTTTAAGGCACAAGAGATCTAGGTACTTCCTGGTCTATCAAGAAGACCTGAATCAATTTCTTCTTCAGAGCTCAAAGTAAGGACAGAACAAGTCTCCCGGTGACTCTCAAGGAGGTAACACTAGTACACAAACCAGTGGTGGCTGGTGACTGAAAGCAGTGGTGGGGCACAAATACAAGACGGAATTTCACCTTGTGAGTGAGCCTCACTACCCACGTATTTCCATTCACCTACTCACCCACTGCCTTTGGTCGCCTACCCATTCACTCATCCACCTTGTCATCCACTGCCATTCACACAACTCTTATACACAGACACCCACATTTTCTCAGCTACTCAGTCAAGCCCTGCAAACACTTATTCAAACAAACACACATTGCTTCACCCATCTAGTATCCAGCAGTTTCAGTGATAAAAGCTACACGTTTATTTGAGCTGCAGATTACATGTTTAGTATGACATATCACATCATTAGTCTGCAGAAGAAATAAAACGAACATAACTAGCCATGATAAATTACTGGAACCATTACTGCCTTTGAGAAAGACGAAATCACCTACAGAGGCAGTGAAGGGAAGGGAGAGGATAGCTGAGAGAACAGATTTTTTTCTCATTGTCTGTAAAAAAAGAAAGAGCTCCAACTTACTTGTGTGCAGGGTTGTCTTTGGCATATTTATGACTTGAGGTCTTCAGGTCACACTCCTGTCTCCCAGCGCGCCCTGGATGGAGTTATTTATTGTATTTATTCCATTTCTCTGCCACAGACTGCTTGTAATGCAGGAAAAGGGGATTTTGTTTGCGCAATACCACATTCCTTTAATAAAATGTGACTTCTGGTATGTAGACCCTTCTGATCACACCCCACCATTTGAGTATATAGGAAAGGGTGGATAATGATATCGGAGAGGCATTAAGTTTTCAGAAACCCGGGCTGAACAAAAAACGCTCCAGGCTGTTTACTATCAGGGTTTCCGGTGGAGGAGGAGATAAGCCAGGGACGTCACTGCATTCTGAGAAAACGTAAGGGCTTTGCGTGGGCAAGCCCTGTCAGCCCTACTGTGTAGCTTTCAGTCACATACTCACGCAGGTGCAGTGGGGCTTTTGAAAGTGCACAACTTTCACTCGAAAAATGTTGTGCAGATTTGTTTTTACTTTCATCATGTAATTAAATGTATGCTTCACTTGAGAGGCCAGAAAAGGCTAGGGGCGCAGCCCCTTAGCCCTTGAACACCATCCGCCCCGACACAAACATTTTGACACTGAGGTCTCAGCTGTGGCAGACAGATCTAGACAGGGCAGGCCCCAGTGCTCAAAGATGCATAGTGCCACCTGCCAATCGAGCCCCCTTTTCTGCTCTGCCACTCATACCTTCTCAGCTCAATTACTCTGGATTACAGGGAGCATGCCAAGTGATTGGCCACAGAAAGATCTGCTGCTGGCCCATCCTTCCTGAACCGCACAAAGCTTCCAGGCACAGGTTCTAGGACTTCACTGTGAAATAACAAAAAGAGAGGGTGACCAGGAGTGAATAAAGGTCCAGAACCCAGGCTCCAAAAACTATAGTACATTCAAAAAGGGAGGTACTGATTCTATCAAATAAAAGTAAAGGCAGAGTGATGGACGAAAACATGAGATGGTGATTTCATAGATACATTTTTAGTGCCCTCACACATCCCTAATGATGTCATGCTTCATCATCGGGCATGCTTTTCATGGGGCCAGTGCTGCAATATCCCATGGGTCCCCGAAGGGTCTCACAAGCAGAGATATTTTGGTTTGCTGCCGTATGATGAGAGTTGTATGTGTGAGGGTGACCTAAGAGTGTGGAGTGGAGTGAATGTGTATGTAGAAGTGAAAGGAGAAACTGCCTAAGGGATACCAAAAAGTCAATTTTAATTGTAAAGGATCTCTTGGCAGGGCTAAAAAAAAAACGTACAACTGATCAGCGTTTCTAAAAGGGTGTATAAGGTGCCCAGGTAGCCACAAGTCACTAATTGCAGTTTGGTTAGATTTCATCAGGAAAACATGTTTCATGCCACACAGGCCCCAAAAACGACTCACTGCACTTTGTCAGGACCCAAAATGTAAAGATAGGGATAGGTGGTACCCTACCCCACACCTAAAATACATACTATGGGTCAAACCTTGAGTTTTGGGTGACTCCAAGAGGAGATACTTGATATAATAATCAGAAACTGATCGTTCAACCCTATGAATCAATCAAGTCAAGCTCCTTGGGTCAAAGGCAGAGGTTAGCCTACAGTTGCTAAGTGGCTCAAGTGCACAGAGCGCTAGCGACATACACTCCTCTGCTCGCCTGGATCGAGACACATCTTTAGGGATGTGTCAGGGCACCAATAATTTATCTATGTGATCCCCATCTCATGTTCACTCTGCCTTTACTTTTTTGTGATAGAAACAGTACCTCCCTTGTTGAACGTATTTTAAGACTTCAGTGCCTGCTTGCTGCACTAGCCCCCACCAAAGGTCAGCAGGAAGGCTTTCAAAGCCAGCAGGTATGCACAAAGCTCCAAAAGATTTATATGGAGGCTTCTGCTCTCCACCTCTTTCAGTTGAATCCAGCAATGATGCAGCCGTCACAATCATGAAGTCTAGGTGGCAAGGGGAGAGTGACCTGCTGCAGGACAGATTGGTGTTTGTCTGTCACCAGAGAAGACCCTGAGTGTTCTCCCCAGAGACCTGGATGAAATCAGAGAAACTGCCCTGTGCTAGGTCAATGAAACCAAAGGTACCATTGAAAGGTCCTCACATTACATCTGGCATAAGAAACAAGGATAAGAACCTGAGAAGCCTCAAACGTTCTCACCAACACCCAGGACTGAGCCTGAAACACTTGAATCATATTCTGACTGTTACAAATTCCTTGATATAGGAACTGGTTCTGTATACACTATATCAAAATGAGATATAGTGTGCAAGGAGTCCAGGGATTCCCCAGACACTTGAGACTAAAGAAGATAATATTAATGCTCTATTTTGTGGTAGTGTGGTTGAGCAGTTGGGCAAAGCATTTGTTGTACACACACACACACACACGCGCAGTAAATGAAGCACACACTCAATGACTAACTCCAGGCCAATGGTTTTTATATATCAAAAATAGATTTTGTTACTTTATTTCTAGAACCACAAGATTCAAGTTGCAGGTAAGTAAGTATCCAACATATGAATCAATACCACTTTGTTTAAAATGTTCAGAAAACGTTCTGTGGTTTGGGGGTGGGGAGAAAAGTTAGCACAGTTTCGAGGTAAATACAAGACATACAGTTCCAGTCTCGGGAGGGGGGGGGGGGGGCGGCGGGGGTAAGGAAGTCCACATTTCAGGTTAACTCCAAACACCCACCGCCGGCAAGAATGGGGCAGCTGGGTGTAGATGTCAAATTTGAGGTTGATTTAACATGGGAGACTGGAGACACTCTGAATCAGGACTGCTTCCAAGTAAGTACCCGTGTCTTTGGAGGGCAGACCTGGAGAGTTTAGAGGAGCACATGGAGTGCCACAGGTCAGCCCCAAACGCACACCCTCAGCGGCACAGGGGTGGGCGGGTGCAGGGTGCAAACAAAGCAGCGGGCTCCCAATGCTTTCCTATAGGGGGACCCTGAGAGTCTCAAAGAGCAGCAGGCTGGGTTCAGGGGGTCGGTTCCGTGTAAACACAGGCTGGACAACGAGTAAGGCCGCCTGCTTGATGTTGCTGCACTGAAGGTCAGAGTCCCCAAGGCCAGGGGGCTGCCGGTGCAGGGGTACTTTTTGGCATCGGAATCTTCATCCGGTTCTGTCGTGGTCAGGGTGGGCAGGACTTGCAGATCCGGAGCGGTGCTGGAGTTCTTTGTTGGTGTTTTTTTCTGGACAGGGCTGCTGTCCACAGGAGTTCTTTGTCCTATGTGGTGCAGGCGGTCCTCTTGAGGATTTTAAAAGGTCGCTGGTCCTGCAGGATGTGTCGCCTTCTTTTAGCAGGGCTTTAGAAGCTGCAGACAGGCCGGTAGGCAGCTGGGGCCAATTGAGTTTGTGTCTTCAGTCTTCTTTGCTGGGGGTCAGCTTAGCAGTCCTCCTTTCTTCTTGTGAGGTCGCCAGGAATCTGACGAGCTAGCTACAGGGGAGCCCTTAAATCCTGGATCTAGGGGCGTTACAGGGGTCAGAGGACAGTAGCCAATGGCTATGGTCCCTAAGGGTGGCTACACCCTTCCTGTGTCCACTCCCTTTGGGGAGGGGGACACAGACCAACCGCTATTGGTCCTGTCCTCCAAACCAAGATGGAGGATTTTGCAAGGAGGGGGGTCACCTCAGCTCTGGACACATTAGGGGTGGTCTCGACTGAGGTGTTCACTCCCCGTTTTCCCTAATTTTCCCACCAGACTCGCAGCCAAAAGTGGGGCTTTGTCCAGGGGGCAGGCACCCTCACTAGCTGGCGTGCCCTGAGGCACTGTAACAAGAAGCCTGAGCCTTTTGAGGCTCACCGCCAGGTGTTACGGTTACGGGTGATGGGGGGTGGGAGGGTGGATGTGAAGCACCTCCACTCAGTGCAGGCTATGTTTCTGTAGGCTTTGTTTCTGGCCATAGACAGCACAAAGGCTCTCAACCCATGTGGTCAGAAACTCGTCTGAAAGTGGCAGGCTGGCACAAATTAGTCAGACAGGCACTAGCAGTTTGGGTAACATACATGGGGGCCTCTCTAAGATGTCCTCTGGATGCATTTTTCAATAAATCCAACACTGGCATCAGTGTGGGTATATTGTGCTGAGAAGTTTGATATTGAACTTCCCAGTATTCAGTGAAGACATTATGAAGCTGTGGAGTTCGTAATGACAAACTCCACGCCCATATAGTCAATATGGCCAAAATGCACTTACAATGTCTAAGAATGGACTTCGACACTATAGGGGCATACTGCTCATGTAGCTATATCCTCACCTGTGGGCTGTAAGGCCTGCCAGAGGGGTGACTTACCCATGCCACAGCTAGTGGTTAGTGGGCATGCCACCCTGGGAGGGATGCCATGTTGACTTTGTCTTTTTCTCCCCACCAGCATACACAAGCTGCAATGGCAGTGTGCATGTGCTTGGTGAGGGGTCCCCCGGGGCGGCATAATACATGCATGAACCCTTGGGGACCTTCCCTGGCCACAGGGCCCTTGGTACCTGGGGCACCTTTTACAAGGGTATTAACCGTTTGCCAGGGGTGTGCCAATTGTGGGAGCAATGGTACAGTTTTTGGGAAAGAACACTGGTGCAGGGGCCTGGTTAGCAGGATCCCAGCACACTCTCAGTCAAGTTGGCATCAACGTAAGGCAAACAGTGGGGGGTAACTATGCCAACAAGGCCTCTTTCCTACACCTGAGTTGTTGAAATGTACTGAATGGCATCATGTCCAGGATTGCCTTTAAGAAGGGAAGTCTCTGTGTAGGGTTAAGGTGGCACTTGGACTCCCTGATGGAAAACCCCAAGGAGATGGAGAAGGCAGGTGTCGTCTGGAGGTGGTCTGCAAATTACTGTTGCAACAACACACGAGCAGTCAGTCATTGAGGTATGGGAATACATGTATCACTGACCTTCAAAGATAAGCTGCATCCACTGTCATCACTCCTGCACACCTAAGGGGTTGAAGTAAGCCTGAGTGGCAGCACAGCAAATTGGAAATATTACAACTCCAATGTGAACTGCAAGTTGTGTCTGAGACAGCAGGATGTGTTTTGAGAATACACATTCTGTAAGTCCAAAGCCACCATCCAGTCTCCAGGAACCAGAGCAGAAAGGATTTGTGGTAGAGTAAGCATTTTGAACTTGTCCTTCCTCAGAAAGGTGTTCAATGGCCAGACGTCCAGAGTAGACACGAGGCCTTCTTTCTTCTTAAGCTTAAGAAAGTAGTGTGAAGAGCACCACTTGCACCACCAGTCTGGTACTTGTACAGTGGCACCCCTGGCCAGCAGGAGGCCGACTTCCTGTATTAAGCCGTGGAGTTACTGTTGAAGAGCTTAGACGCCTTGTTAGGGGTGGTAAGTGCTATATAAATACAATTACAATTTCTAAAACCACAAGTAAGAGCAGTCATTTTTTACTTTCTTTTCACATTGAGACAAACTGTAAATATTGCCACGTTTCCCTCACAAGACACCTTAACATGCTAATTCTAGCCTTAGTTACATCTAAGTAAGATCATGCCAATTCTTTACACACTCGCCTCCAAAAAATGAAGATCTACAGATTGCAATCCTTTCAGAACCAAGCAGCTAGGCTGAATAATAGATTACTAAGGTATTCACACACTATCCCTCTGCTTAGGGACCTCCATTGGCTACCCTTGGAACAAAGATTCAAATTCAAGGTTTGCTATCTCGCCTTTAAAGTGATTTCGGGTGAGTGCAGCCGATTCCTAGTAAAAAGAATTAACAAGTACCTGACCTGTCGGGAGCTTTTCTTCTCATCTTCTTTTCTATTGGTTGTTCCTAAATTCAAGAAGATAGGAATGGATGGTTGCAGCTTCTTTTTACTGTCCCCACGCTATGGAACTCTCTTCCCTTTAGCCTTACATTCTCAAACTGTTTTCTTCAGGAATGACCTAAAGACCTGCCTTTATAAACAAACATATTTCTTCCTTTGATTGTACCTTCTGATTTCTTTGGTATGTACCGTATAGCAACGAGAAACCACTCTTGATCGTGCGCCTAGTAAGTCAAATTACCTAAACAAAATTAAGATTGAAGTGTGATCTGCCAAAATCTGAACTTGGATGTGGGTAATACAGGGTGAGAAAAACACTAAACCCACTAGTCTGATGTGACTGAGTCCCCGCTTGGGAGGAAATGTTGGATCCTGCCCTCTACCCCCGGTCTGTGTTGTCTGCAAAGGCAAATCAAATCGGATTGGTTGCCGGTGAGGAGGAAGATGAATGCTGCCCATTTAAAGTGCAAGGTTTAGACTACTGCCATTTCCTCTGACTCAAAAACGTCAGGTTGGTTGAGCAACGCCACACACACAGGCATCCTTTTCACCAAAAAGTCAAGATCTGTCAAACGGCATTTCCATGAGATACACCAATACTTCTCCAGTAAATTCAGTGGCTTGCATCCAAGCCTATTGTCTAAGCACTCTGCTGGTTCCGACAGAGGCCAGTGGAATTGTTATGGCCAGGCCAGCCTGCAGAACATATTTTGCTGCATTCCATCCATCTTATTTCTTCAAGCAGAGGATACCCTGAGGTCTCCTGGGGCGCTGACAATATGTCACTTGCCATGGACCAAAGAAGGGATTGTATCTGCATAAAAGGCACACTGCATTCAAGGAGCGTAAACCCAGAGTAGCGGACATCTTTTTTTGCCAACTGTGTCTATAAACTTATGTTTTTGAGGTAGCTGAACGAAAGACATTTGAATTCCCCATTACTAATCAAACCCTGCACCATAAGGCCAGCAAGCGCAGGGCTGTTTTGTCAGAAAATCAATTACACCAATGGGTCTCTATGTCATTTGCTCACAGGCCAAGTAACCTGAGTAACAGAGCATTACAATTGACCAAGTCACCAAGTGGTTGTCCAGAAGCACATTGTGAAAGAGCAATAGAAGATCTAATGAAGATGGCACTGGTTAGAGTATTTCAGTCAGCAAACTGGCTTTGTTTTCAAATCTAACGTCTTTACCACTCTGTGCACTATTACTGCAAAGGAGGTACTTTTTTTCCGTTGGTGGATCAGGTAGTGAGTTCCTTTCAGTCTCTGGGAGATGTCTAGCCTGCTAGCATTCTGTAGGTCTAGTTAAAGTCCTTCATCTATGTAATAAAGTAGGAGAAGATTGCCTTCCTCCTCCTTGTCAGTGTCATGGGTTTTGTAGGTCCTGAACCATTTCAGAACGAGGATCAAATAGGGCCTCCAGCCTATGGTAATCCTACAACTGTGACGTGGTGGGTATTTGGATGAATGACCACTGGTTGAAACATGGTAGTTTCACAGACCAACATAGGCCTGGGGAGGCACAATGTAATTTCAGGATCAGAGACTGTTGGGATTGAGCTCAGCATCCATGCCAGTAGAGTCGGCAGCAGTGCTGGCATGGTGACAAGCTTTGAGAGGGAATGGAAGTCTGACCTGGTGTAAATACTGTTCTGTAAAGGAAGCCAGCAGTATTCTGAGTAGAGGCCCGCGTGGCTCTATGGTTCCTGGGACTCTCCACAGGGAGCAGGCAGTCTTCAAGATCAGCAGGATACCCTCCATGGGGCCGCAATTTGCTGTGTCGTTGACAGCCAGGGAAAACTGGGGTGTGCCGTGACAAACTTAGGCATTAGATTGGATTTGGAAGACAGTGGAGGTGAGGAGGTTTTTTGGAGTGTCACACTTCTGACTTTTCGGTGGTCATGGTTTGCGACCCACTACACGCCTGAACAAACTGTAGCACCATAGCAGATTTGGAAGACACTGGAGATGAGGAGCCCTTTGAGTGTAGCCCTTGCAACGTCTTGCCAGAGGTCCAGGCAGTATGTGGTATAGAGTTTCTTGTGCTTTTGCTGTGTTAACAAATGTGCTTTACTTGAAAAATTCAACCAAGTACAGGACATTGTGTATGACCAGACCAGGGACTCAGAGCAGACCACTGTTCCAAACACAACCACTTCTTAAACTTGGCACCAGAGCTTCACTCACAGTCTGTGAACGCCTCTGGGTGCACGAGGGTCCACTTCTCACTTGAATGATTTGTGACCAGAGCCCTGGCACAAAAGGCACAAGCCTTGCAGGTCAGTAACCGAACTCTGCTTCCTGCTGTTGGTAATGCTAAAATACTGTCATCTTCGGGTGGGGTTGTGGAATATAACTTTCTTGCTAGCACCATGCCTGTAAGTCGTACATGGCAGATTTCGGAGTCCTCATTTAAGGGTGGCGAACAAGAGGAACCAACATCAGTATGCAGTGGTGGCACCAGTATGCAGGCCCATCCCATCACTTTCCAGAGCAGTACAATATCAAGGTGGAGCTATATGGAGCCACCCGTCAGTATACAGAAGTTATTGCCAGGGTTATATTCCGGATCTAGTGGAGCCTCAGATATGCGGATAGTGAGAAATATTCAGTTAGAAGTATTCATCAGAATCCTGGTCTCACTTGCTTTCTTTATGTAACCCCCCGGATCGCATTTCCATATTCAGCCCCTCCTCTTTTGGTCGCAAACAGAGGGAATTCAATGAATACTGTATGTACTACGAGTAAAAAAAAAAAAAGAAAAATTAGCACCTACTGTGGCAGGTGTACTAATCTTAAACAGACTGCTACCCAGAGGAAAATATCAGATTATTAATTGTAAGAGATTTGAGAGTGAAGGTAAGGGTCAGCTTTAAGAAATCCTCTGAGGCGTGCCATGATCACTACTAGGTACATTCCAGCCTTGTCATATGTTAGGATATAGCCCAACTGTTATCATAGAAAGTCAAGAAGTAACTTATAGGCAATAGTCACTACAGCCACAGAGTATCAGATATGCATACACCAGTCAAAGATGTTTGTAGAACAAGAACCCTTTGAACGTGCAGAATGAGGAATCAGGGTAACATGAATCTTGCTTCCAAGAGGAGTTGTAGATATGACCAAGTGCACTGACATTTTCTTAGCGTGCCTATAATGTAAAATGTAATCACAGCATGGAAAATGTCACTTACCCAGTGTGTATCTGTTCGTGGCATGTAGTGCTGCAGATTCACATGCTATGCAGTGCTTCGGGCATCTAGTGTTGGGCTCGAGTGTTACAAGTTCATTTTCTTCCAAGAAGTCTTTGATCGAGTGACTCCTCTTCTCAGTCATAGTGCGAATGGGCATAGACTCCTTTGTTAGATTGTTTTCCCGCAAAAGGGTGTAGGAAGGAGTGATGGACTGAAAGAATGTAAATGTGCTATAAAAGTAATAAGTAAATAAGATGTCCATGCAAATGTAAATGTATATACATATGTACAAATAATAAACTGCAACGACTACAGGTTTCCGGGGATGAGGAAGGGTGCATGTGAATCTGCAGCACCTCATGCCATGAACAGATGTACACTGCATAAGTGACATTTTCCGTTCGATGGCATGTGTAGCTGCAGATATACATGCTATGCATCGACTAAAAAGCAGTTGCTCTCCCCAAAAGAAGCAGTGGCTAGTCTGTAGGAGTTGAAGTTGTTTGAAATAATGTTCTTAGGGCAGCTTGACCAACATTGGCCTGTTGCTTTGAAAATACATCCACACAGTAATGTTTTGTAAATGTATGTGGTGTAGACCATGTGGCAGCTTTGCATATGTCTGCCATTGGTATATTTCCTAAGAATGCAATAGAAGCACCTATTTCCTAGAGGAATGAGTTTTAGGTGTTATAAAAAGTTGTCGTTTTGTCTTAATGTAACATGTTTGAATACATTTAACAATCCATCTAGCTAATCCTTGTTTAGAGATAGGATTACCTTTAAGTGGTTGTTGAAAGGCAACGACAAGCTGTTTTGTTTTTCTAAACTCTTTTGTTCTATCCACGTAATACATTAGAGCTCTTTTAAGATCAAGAGTGCGAATGGGTTTTTCAGCAGTTGAACCTGGCTGTGGGAAGAAGACTAACAATTCCACTGTTTGGTTAATGTGAAAAGGCGATACAACGTTTGGGGAAAAAAATGGATTAGTTCTAAGTACAACTTTATGCTTGTGTACTTGGAAAAAGGATTCCTCCAGAGTGAATGCCTGTATTTTACTAACTCTTCTTAATGAAGTAATTGCTACTAAGAAAGCAACTTTCCAAGTTAGAAACTGAATCTCACACAAAGGCTTGGGTTCAAATGGTGGCCCCTTTAGCCTTGTGAGTACAATATTTAGATTCCAAGCAGGAACTGGTGGGCTTCTCAATGGAATAATACGTTTGAGTCAATCCATGAAGGCTTTAATAACTGGAACTATAAAGAGAGAGGTATACTGTATAGTTTTCAAGTATGCTGATATGGCAGTAAGGTGACTTAATAGATGAGAAAGTTAAATTTGCCTTTTGTAAACGAAGAAGGTAGCATACAATATCTTGTATTGATGCTATAAGTGGGTCAATATTTTTAGATTGACAGTAATGAACAAAACGTTTCCACTTGTTAGCATAGCACTGTCTAGTTGTAGGTTTGTGTGCTTGTTTGAGAACTTCCAGCCATTCTAATGGAAGTTGTAAGTATCCAAATTATATGACTTCAGGAGCCAAATCGCTAAGTTGAAAGCACTGGGATTGGAATGTCTGATTTGACCTTTGTTTTGTGTTAACAAACCCGGTCTGTTTGGAAGTTTGCAGTGAGGTACTACTGACAGATCTAGGAGTGTTGTGTACCAATGTTGTCGTGCCCACGTGGAGATAGGAGTATCATTGTGAAATAAGTTTGACACAGTTTGTGGACTAGAAATTGAATTAGCTGGAGAGGGGGAAAAGCGTAAGCAAATATCCCTGACTAGTTGATCCATAGAGCATTGCTCTTGGACCGAGGGTGTGGGTGCCTGGGTGCGAAGTTTTGGCATTTTGCGTTTTCATTAGTTCCGAATACGTTTATTTCTTAAAGTACCCATTTGTGTATCTGTTGGTGTGTCCTGCTTAGCAGGTCCGCTAGCTGATTGTGTATTCCAGGGATGTATTCTGCTAGTAAGTAAATGGGATTGTGAATTTCCCATTTCTAAATTGTTTTCTTCAGATAATACATGGTTGTCATATTGTCTGTTTTTATCAAGACATTTTTGTGCTCGAGAATGGGTTGAAACACTTTTAGGGCAAGGAACCCAGCTAATAATTCTAAATGGTTTATGTGGTAAGTTAATTGTTTTGAATACCACCCCTCCCTGTATGGTGAGGCTGTTGAGATGCGCTCCCCACCCTATCATTGATGCATCTGTTGTTATTGTGGTCTGAGGCACAGGGTCCTGAAATGACCGCCCCTTCATTAAATTGCTGTGATTCCACCATTGAAGGGACTTGTGCGTTTGCAAGATCTTGTGTTGTTAGACCGCCAATTGGCCCTGTGCTTGAGACCTTTGTTGTGAGAGGCACTGTTGTAGTGTTCTCATATTTAATCTTGCATGTGGTACTATTGCTAAGCAGGTTGCCACCATTCCCAATAGTTTCATGATAAACCTTACGGTGTATTGTTGATTTGGCTGCATTTGTGGTATGAGGTTTTGGAAAGCTTGTATCCTTTGAGTATTTGGATAGGCTAAGGCTTTTTGTGTATTGAGAATAGCACCTAGGTAAGGTTGAACCTGAGCAGGCTGTAGATGAGATTTTTGGTAATTGATAGTGAACCCTAAAGTGTGTAGGATTTTCATTGTGTATAGAGTGTGTTGTTGACATTGTATAATATTGCTTGATTTTATTAGCCAATTGTCTAGATAAGGAAAGACATGTATGTGTTTTCTTCTTAGGTAAGCTGCTACTACCGTTAGACATTTTGCGAATACTCTTGGAGCTATTGTTATGCCAAATGGCAGAACCTTGAATTGGTAGTGGTTTCCCGCTATGACAAACCTTAGATATTTTCGGTGAGCTGGATGTATGGGGATATGAAAATACGCATCTTTGAGACCTAATGCAGTCATGTAATCTTGCCTTTGTAGTAGTGGAATGACGTCCTGCAGAGTTACAATGTGAAAGTGTTCTGACAGGATATATAGATTTAGTGGCCTGAGATAGAATGGGTCTGAGTGTGGCATCCTTTTTGGGAATGAGAAAGTATAGTGAGTATACCCCTGTTCCGTGTTGAGATTTTGGAACTAATTCTATTGCCTTTTATAGTAGTACCAATTGTACTTCTTGTTGTAACAGAACTTTGTGTTCTGGGGACAGCCTGTGATAACGAGATGGAATGTTTGGAGGGGTAGAATTCAATTGTAGGCAATAACCATTGCAGATAATTGAAAGTACCCATTAGTCTGTGGTGATATTTTGCCATTGGGAGTGGAATTGCTGCAGTCTGCCCCCCCACAGGAGATGTGTGGGGGTTGTGGTATGCTTACGAAGTCACTGATTTGATGAGGTAGTGACACGTTTTGAGGCCTGGAATTTGCCTCTGGCTCTGAAGTGTTGGAAACTATAAGAGCCTCTAAATCCCCCTCTTGTATTGTTGTTGGCTTTGTTTAGGTTGGGAGGTAGAAGCCTCTGTAGACTGGGGCTTGAATCCTCCTCTAAATTGCTGCTTACGAAAGAAGCCTCTGTAAGGTTTTGTGTATAGGGCTCCCATTGCTTTAGCAGCCTCTGAATCTTTCCTAAGTTTCTCGATTGTGGTGTCAACCTCAGGACCAAACAGGTGTTTCTTGTCAAAAGGCATATTTAGTACTGCCTGTTGTATTTTTGGTTTGAATCCAGAACGACGTAACCATGCATTTACGCTCCTAGCTGCTGTATCTGCAGCATCAAGAGCAGACCTTATCTGGTTGTTACTTATTGCCTGACGTCCTTCAACAATTTGTTGCGCCCTCTTCTGATGTTCTTTTGGTAGGTGTTGTAATAATTCCTGCATCTCGTCCCAGTGTGCTCTATCATCCCGTGCTAGCAAGGCTTGTGATTTGTCAATGCACCATTGGTTAGCTGTTTGTGTAGCTACCCTCTTGCTAGCAGCATCAAACTTCCTGCTCTCTTTGTCAGGTGGAGAGGCATCCCCTCACAACTGACTATTGGCCCTTTTTCTGGCAGCACTGACAACCACAGAGTCTGGAGGTACCTGATGTGTAATGTAAGCTGGATCTGTAGGTGCAGGCTTATATTTTTTATCTATGCGTGGTGTTAAAATCCTAGCCTTAACAGGTTCCTTAAATATTTTGTCTGTGTGATTGATCATGCCAGGCAACATTGGTAGGCACTGGTAACGTGAGTGCGTGGAGGACAGCGTATTAAAAAGGAAATCCTCTTTTAAAGGCTCACTATGCATAAGTACCCCATGGCACGCAGCTGCCCTAGAGATGACCTGTGTGTGTATGCAGTTCTATCAAAGGTTTTGAAGGATATAGGTCTGAGCCATTAGTTGGTATGGGATCTGGATCATACAGATCCCAAAGATCAATTGTATCACCATGTGAATAAGCATGTGAGTTGGTGATGGCGATGGTGATGGGCTAACAGGTGGTGGTGGAAAAGAAAGTTGTGGTGGAGAATTTTTCAAGGGTAATGGCTTCTCCTTTCTTATAAAAATCTTTGCTGGTGGTGGAGCAGTATCGAGGTGTTCCTGAAAAGCCAACTTTTTTTGTTTGTGGAGGAGGTGCAGTAATGCTCCTCCCAGTCTCTTTACAGATATGAATCCTTAATTGTCTTTCATCCATGATTTCAAGAATGGGTTGAATATCAGAGTCCTCAGAAATATATTCTGATGTTTTTGGTGATTTAGAGGACTGTTCATCAAATGTCTTTGAGCTCTTTTTTAATCTGCTCAAAAGTCCTTGTTCTTCTGTGTATGAATACTTTTTCGGCTCCAAAGTTTGCAATTTTTTCGGTCCTGAAATTACAGCCTCTTTCAGCTCAGAGACAGGACGTCGAGGTTTCGACTCCTAGAAGTGCGGACGGTGGCTCGGTTCGGATGTGGAGCTTTTGGTAGATTTGCTCGTTTCCGGTATCGAAGTTGGTGTGGCCTTTTTTGGCACCGAACCCAAAGGTCGGTCACCGATTATTTTCTTTCGGGTCAAACCTTGGCTCTCTGGCAGTGGTGCACCCAAGGCCTTCAATGGTTTTTTAGGAGTGGGCGTAGGGTCTGTCGTACTCATGTGCTGACCTGCAGTGATGAGTTGGCTCCTCCTCCAAGTCACATTCGGAGTCGGTGTCCTGTATGGAAACTGCCGCTTGGGCCTGTTCTTCCTCAACTGTGTCGATGTATTCTGTAGTCTTCAAAGCCATTTCCAGTCTTCTGGCTTCCCGGTCACGCAGTGTTTTCTTGGATCGGAACGACCGACAGGCTTCACAGTCTTCTTCTCGGTGATCGGGAGAGAGAGACAGATTTCATACCACGTGTTGGTCTGTGTATGGAATTTCACATGGCATCGAGGACAGAATCGGAATGGAGTCCGATCCATCAGGCTTTGGCGTGGTAGGCCTGAACAGGCCCGAGTTCATGCTCAAAAGGGTGTAGTCTGGTTTTCGACAGTACTATCTGCTCGACTATAGATGGAAATGCAATCGAAACAATAAAGACGGTCAAAGAAAGTTATCTAAAGTTTCCGAATTGAAAATCTCAGAGCGAGAGGAAACACGTCCGAACCCGCCAGCGGAAAGAAAACAATCTAACAAAGGAGTCGATGCCCATGTGCACTTTGACCGAGAGGAGGAGTCACTTGATCCTGTGACTCGGAAAAAGACTTCTTCTAAGAAAAACAACTTGTAACACTCCAAGCCCAACACTAGATGGCAGAAGCAATGCATAGCATGTGTATCTGCAGCTCCACATGCCATCGAATATATAGCTATGTTTTTATTAACGTGTCTTTAAGCTTCAGTGCTTTAAGTCCAGGTAATCAGGATTGGGGGGAAAATAATACTGAATCCTCTGAGAAATTATGTGTGAAAAGCATCTGAAGAAAACAAGTTCTAGAGTATCTGATGTATGAGGTGAGGGGTTGGTATTTGACAAAGTGTTCAAGTTTAAATCATAAAAACATACCAAGACCAGCAAGCTGAGTTGAGAGAACAGCAGGGGGTGTGCTTCCCGCTATGGGGCTGACTGAACCAGGGGCAGTGGTAGTCACCATAGGACTGACAACAGCAGGAGATCCTGGCCCCAAATCTATTAAATTATCCTCCGTCACTTCGTTCATTACCTGCCAAGAAAAACAAAGACACCTACATACATGTCCAGTTCCTATGAAGCAAGGCATATTACAAAGAAAAACAAGGGTTACATTCACACACAGCTGCCTCTGCACAAAAACCCACCTCTTGCCTATACTGTGAGCTAATTTCTATATTTCCGGCTAATTTGTTTTCAGATTTTTTATTTTTATTTTCATACCTAAGTATCATTTACTGTGGATTCCCAAATATAACACGCACTGCCAATTTTTACATTTAATATCTGGAATTTTTTTATCCCCCTCAACTAAATTTACAGTTAATTTCAAGCAAATACCATCAGCCTGTACCCCTCCAGACCTCCTGGATGCTTACTGTGGATTCAGCCCTCGCCTGATCCTTGTCCCTTTCCATGGCAGAGTTGACACACTGATGATCGAAGCTGTGGATTGGCCTTTTGCCTTTGCAAAAAAGGCCCATTAGATTTTACCCTGACCCATCATGGTTCCTTTCTAACTTTCCCAATTACACTTCAAAACCCAAATCATTACAGAGAACAAACATCTACTAGTCATCTACGAAATTCATATAGCAGGTTAGAGACAACCGCTAATAAGAACGTGGAATACCGCCCGATGGTTGAAAAACTCCACTACAGCTGGAGCAGAAGAGGAGCGCACACACTGTATTTACTCTTCAGCAGATTATGGCTAAGACAGCACACAAAGCTTTTAGAAGGCATTCCTGCAATCGTAAACAGGAAATTCAATGCAGCAGCCTCAGCAACAGGTTTAGTACCGAAAGCAGGACCAGGAAGGGTTACAATGGTGACAGATTTGACAGAGGCCTTTGGCTCCTTTTAAAGATCCTGTGAGCAAACTATCCAAAGATTTTTGACAGACTCTCATATCATTACAGCACACAATAGGGTCTATGATTACATTCAGAACAAATGTGTGGTGAGGTGTGTGCCATAAGGGAACGCACCCAATAAAATCCAGGAAGAGATAATACTGAATAAAAATTCAGCTAGCTATACATTTATTGTGTTATTCCTACTATCACCTCTCTCTAGGAATTATAATTTCTATGGGTGAGTTGTGAAATCTCATTGCCAGACATGTCCATTCTGGATAAATCATCATATGTAGGATTCTTATAGACATACCTACCCCGTTAGCAGTCTGTGCGGCACGGCCTGATCTGTACCGTTCAAACCTAGGAATGAGATAAATAATAAGTGAAAGCTATGCATATCTGTTCATAGTCCCCATAGGCAACACCAGTGACACTCTAGATTTGCTCACCTCAAATGTCCTTTTCTAGCAATTTATTTTAGCATAGGATTAGCACAGTGCCATTCACGCAGAGGCAGAAAAGGACAAACTCTTTTGCCATTTGTACAGCAAAATCTTAAGGCATAAGAGTGGCACAATACCACCCTCACA
Source organism: Pleurodeles waltl (assembly GCF_031143425.1). NCBI lineage: Eukaryota > Metazoa > Chordata > Amphibia > Caudata > Salamandridae > Pleurodeles > Pleurodeles waltl. The sequence continues at coordinate 153,801,092 of NC_090449.1, forward strand.
GAGCTGTAAAATGACAAAAGCCTTTCATCACTTCAGGCCCAGTATTACAGCTTTGGATGGCGAAAAAAACATATATATAATTCACAAAAAAAACCAAAGGTTAGAGGCACGTTCTAGTTAGATGAAAATGTCAGTTAAAACATGCTATTTTAAACAAACAAGCCCACTAAAATTCACCAGCTATAGTTATTGCAAGTAACTATAACTCGTGCACCTGCCATGCAGTGTTGTCATAAATGATGTCATTTCAGATGTTGCAGTGGTTATCATCAACGATTTAATAGAACATGTCATAAGTGATGTAACATCTGAGGCATTTAGCCTCTTGAGTAACCATAACTGCTCAATTTCAATTGTTTTGTTCATTTAAAATAGTATGTTTCACTGACAATTACCTAACTATAATGTCCCTTTAACCTTTTTTTTTCATTGAACTGCTAATTTTTTTTTAATGTACAGTAACACATTATTACAATTCCTAACTATAACGTCACTCTAACCTTTGTTTTTTGTGTGAATTTCTATGTTTTTTTTTTTTAACTTAATGTAACGCAGGGTCTCCACCTGCTCTTCAGCCACCACTGCCCATTTTTAAAACGGTTTTAAATGGGTGCCCTGGTGCCCACCTAGGGAACCCAACATTGACATAACTGGGGAATGCAGGGAAGCCCCAAGGACGCTGCCAGCTCTACGGCCACCACCATGGCGGGCGTCGACCATGTTAACATTTATTTTTTAAATGGGTGCATTGGTTACCACCAAGGGCTACCGCTGGCAAAAATATAGAGGGTGATGGGGGAGCCACAATACTAGCATCTCCCCAGCTACCACCAACTGTTGCACTGGCAGGACCCCGGCTCAGTAACTTTGCTCCCCTCGGGTGAAAGTATAATTTTTCACTGTTCCCGTCCCAGCAGAACAAACATGTGTTCCTTGCCTGGGAGAATACATGCAGTGTATGCCCTCATTCTCCCAGACAGTAAACTATGGTGTCCTGGGTGATAGGGTCCCCGAGACAAAGCAATGATTTTGGGCCCCTGGGGATGGTGTCCTCGGGGCCTAATCAAGGTCGGGGGGCTGCATGTAACCCCCTTATTGTAATTACCGGTCCAAAGTGATGGACCTGGGCCTGTCCAGGGCTTAGAGAGGAGGGCCATGCACCCCCTCCCAATTATATAAATACTGGCTCTTGGGGGCTCATTGTGGAGGGGAGTCCCGTGCGCCTCTTGCCAAAAAATAACTATGCTTCACCACCCAAACCCCACCTTGCCATGCACTGCTAATTACCCCACATATTACATCACTCAGGAAATCTTCTATGACATCATTGATAATATCAGTGCAACATTTGCAATAAATTATTGATGAGAAAACTGTGCATGGTGGGGGCGTGAATTATAGTTACCTAGGGCACGAGTTAAAGTTTCTTGAGATTAGTATAACTATAACTGCTGAATTTCTAGGGTTTTGTGTGTCGAAAATTTGAGCCTAACTATAACGTCCCGGTAACCTATGTTTTTTTCCCACCAATAATATATATTACCTGTTGGCGTTTGCCACTAGGTATTTATAGGTAGGTTCACATATACAATGCCTATATCTTTGGCACTGCTTGACGAACCTTCATGAAACGTTCCAAAAAACATTTGCCAGTTCAGTCAGCTGCTGCCTAGAAAGTTTCAGGGTGATCGGTCCAGGGGTGAGGGCCGAGAAAAAAAGAGGGGTCCCAAAACACGTTGTCCCCCATTCATTTTTCGTTTGGGATTTTAGAGAAATTAAGGGGAAAACAAATTTGTATATCTAGGGATGCATTTGTGACCTCTAACAATCTTGTGCTGAGATTTGATTTGCTGATAACAGTTCAACAACAGGAGCTGTTGAAGTGTTGTCAGCCATCTTAGGATTCCGCTTCAGCCGAGTCTAAAAATAAAAGTATCAAAAAACCAAAAGGGGCCAGGGTACGAACACCCTGACCCCTTAGCTCTGTTGGTGGGGTCCCAGGGCTAAAAAGCATGTTTTGTAATTTTCTGAGAGGACACATGGTGGATCAGTGAATTTGCTCATAAAATAAAATAAAAAAGGAAGTGCGTTAGTCTAATGCCTGGGTGGGCCAAGTCCCGGAGGCTTAAAAAAACTGGGGGGGGGGGGGGGGGGGGGGAGGTTGGGGGAACGACCACCACCTCCCCAGGGCTTTATTGTAATACAGGGAGTGCAGAATTATTAGGCAAATGAGTATTTTGACCACATCATCCTCTTTATGCATGTTGTCTGACTCCAAGCTGTATAGGCTCGAAAGCCTACTACCAATTAAGCATATTAGGTGATGTGCATCTCTGTAATGAGAAGGGGTGTGGTCTAATGACATCAACACCCTATATCAGGTGTGCATAATTATTAGGCAACTTCCTTTCCTTTGGCAAAATGGGTCAAAAGAAGGACTTGAAAGGCTCAGAAAAGTCAAAAATAGTGAGATATCTTGCAGAGGGATGCAGCACTCTTAAAATTGCAAAGCTTCTGAAGCGTGATCATCGAACAATCAAGCGTTTCATTCAAAATAGTCAACAGGGTCGCAAGAAGCGTGTGGAAAAACCAAGGCGCAAAATAACTGCCCATGAACTGAGAAAAGTCAAGCGTGCAGCTGCCACGATGCCACTTGCCACCAGTTTGGCCATATTTCAGAGCTGCAACATCACTGGAGTGCCCAAAAGCACAAGGTGTGCAATACTCAGAGACATGGCCAAGGTAAGAAAGGCTGAAAGACGACCACCACTGAACAAGACACACAAGCTGAAACGTCAAGACTGGGCCAAGAAATATCTCAAGACTGATTTTTCTAAGGTTTTATGGACTGATGAAATGAGAGTGAGTCTTGATGGGCCAGATGGATGGGCCCGTGGCTGGATTGGTAAAGGGCAGAGAGCTCCAGTCCGACTCAGACGCCAGCAAGGTGGAGGTGGAGTACTGGTTTGGGCTGGTATCATCAAAGATGAGCTTGTGGGGCCTTTTCGGGTTGAGGATGGAGTCAAGCTCAACTCCCAGTCCTACTGCCAGTTCCTGGAAGACACCTTCTTCAAGCAGTGGTACAGGAAGAAGTCTGCATCCTTCAAGAAAAACATGATTTTCATGCAGGACAATGCTCCATCACACGCGTCCAAGTACTCCACAGCGTGGCTGGCAAGAAAGGGTATAAAAGAAGGAAATCTAATGACATGGCCTCCTTGTTCACCTGATCTGAACCCCATTGAGAACCTGTGGTCCATCATCAAATGTGAGATTTACAAGGAGGGAAAACAGTACACCTCTCTGAACAGTGTCTGGGAGGCTGTGGTTGCTGCTGCACGCAATGTTGATGGTGAACAGATCAAAACACTGACAGAATCCATGGATGGCAGGCTTTTGAGTGTCCTTGCAAAGAAAGGTGGCTATATTGGTCACTGATTTGTTTTTGTTTTGTTTTTGAATGTCAGAAATGTATATTTGTGAATGTTGAGATGTTATATTGGTTTCACTGGTAATAATAAATAATTGAAATGGGTATATATTTTTTTTTGTTAAGTTGCCTAATAATTATGCACAGTAATAGTCACCTGCACACACAGATATCCTCCTAACATAGCTAAAACTAAAAACAAACTAAAAACTACTTCCAAAAATATTCAGCTTTGATATTAATGAGTTTTTTGGGTTCATTGAGAACATGGTTGTTGTTCAATAATAAAATTAATCCTCAAAAATACAATGTGAGGTCATAAGCAATACATTACGGCAGCGCCAGTTACAGTTAACTCAGGTAACTATAACTGCTGAGTTTCTATGGTTTTGTATGAGTAAATTCAGAACCTAACTATAATATCCACGTAACCTTTGGTCTTTTCAGTGAATATATCTGTTCATAGACTGCAGTAATCCTGCCACATCATATTGGGTTCGGATTTTTCCATCTTCCTTTTCTTCAAAGAAATTGGAGACAAGATCCGATATGATTCCTCCCTTGGTCCGTAGTAAATTGCTTTTCTGCTCAGTGGTGAGTAGTGTAAGAGTGCAGTTTAAGAGGAGGGACATGCTGAAGACAACGTGTGCTGTGTATTGTAAAAGGTGTGAAAAAGTGATCATCATTGGCTTCTGGAAGATGCATTTAAATCTTCAGCATTACACACTAGGAACAGATAATTACAGGGAAAGAAACAATTTCCATCTGTAGCATGTATGCCTGTAGATACACATGCTCTGCACAGACAGTACAGCTGTTCCTATCCAAAGCAGTGGCTTTGGAGCACAGTATGCAGATGTATGAAACAGTGTTCTTAGGATAGTTTGGCCAATTCAAACCTGTTAATGGGCTAGCATATCCACACTATAGTGCTTAGTGAAGGTGTGTGGTTTTGACCAAGAGGCAGCTTTCAGAATTCTGCTAGAGGGCTTTTTTCCGAGGAAATCTAAAGTGGCACCCTTTTTGTTGGTGGAGTAGACTCTAGGGGGGCACAAATATGTGCGCTTGCCCTTAGCCTATCAAATCTGGATCCACTTGACAAGCCATCTTGCAAAGCTTACTTTAGAGAATGACTCACCTCTATGGAGTTTGGCAAAAGCTACAAATGTTGACTGGGCTTCCAAAATGGCTTACTTCTATCAAAATGGTACATAATCACCCGATTAACATATAGGTTGTGAAGTCTCACTTTGCTACATACTTTGGGTGCTGGAAGAAAATAGGGCAGATATACGGTCTGATTCAATGTAAAGGTAAGCCAAACTTTGGAAGGAATTTGGGGTTGTGGCAAGGATTATGGTAGCCTTATGAACCTGGAAGAATGATTCCAATATTGTAAGAGCCTGATGCTCACAAATGCATCTGAGGGAGGTGGTGAGACTAAAAAGGCCACCTCGCAAGTCACGTAAAGTAGGGCACATGCATGTAGGACTTTGGTGAGCTCACGAGGCATGTGAATGTTACATTCAGGTTTCAAACTCAGGCAGGGGCTGTTTTTAGAGGTGTTACTTTAAGATCACCCTCCATGAAGGCTTTATTGATTGGGACCTTGAAAAGTAATGAGTAAAATATGCTGCAGCTGAAGTTAAGAGTATGGACATATAGGTATGGTCTGCCTTTTATAGTTGTAGGAGGTAACGGACAATCTCTTGCACAGAAACCTTTTAGAGGTATAACATTTTGGCAAAGAGACAGTAATGCATGAATATCTAACTCATGTGCATAACATCCAGGAGTAGTGGGCTTGTACATCTCTCACATGACAAACATGCATTCCTCTGGAAGTTTGAGATGACAAACTCATGTGCCAGATCCCGAGAATCAGCCATCTGCGTGTCTGAGCTGACCCTGTTGCACAATTAAGAAGGTCTACCCTCAGCAGGAGCTTCTCATGGGGACGGTCTAACAGTTCCAGGAGCACTGAATACTAGGGCTGTCCTGCCAAGTCTGGTCCAAATAGAATGAGGGTAATGGAAATCTGCCTCACAGTCCTCCTTACGTATGGGTTGAGGGGGAGACAGAACATCCATAGTATATTGCCCAGGGATCACGAATGCGGGTACCTGGATGCAAATTTTGGCACTTTGCATTTTCAGGAGTGGTGAACATTTCGAATAGTAGGGGTCTATCACAAGGGAAAGAACTTCATAATAACTTGCAGATGAATTCCCCTTCATAGACTTGTTGATGCTGAGCAGGTCAACAAGGCTGTTTAATAATCCTGGCAAATGAACCACCAACAGGCGGATGTTATTATGGATTGGTGGGGTGCCGAATCTCTTGAGCCAAAGCAGATTGCCGGGGGGGAGGGGGTTTCTCCCTGCTTCTGGATGTAATATACAGATCCTGAATGTCTTGTCCTGAATGATTCTGACTAATGCTCTGAATACTATGTATCAGTTTGAAGTTCCAGGTAAATTTTATAGTATTCATGGTATCTTGTATGGTCATTTCCTGGAATAGGGACCTGCTGTTTGAGTGTGTGCCAAGCACTGCTTGCCTTTTTAAAACTGTTTCGACCATGTGGCCCACATGGGGGCTGAACAGATACTCGCCATCAAAAGGGATATTTAGACTACACCTCAGTCCAAAATGCTGAGAAGCTTAGCCGACATGCCTGTGAAGGATGTCCCTCTAACTGCACTGCTGCTTCGAGGGCACATCTTATGTGTGTTGCTAATGGACGTGTCCCAAGCAAATAGCTTGTCTCTATTTCCTTTTACAATTGGCCTGTCAGAGATGCTTTAACAACCCCTCCATTTTCTCCCAGTGTTTGCAACTGTACCTGGAGACTAGACCCAGAGAATTGGTAAAGACTCACAAGTGACTACTCTGAGCATTAATGCCCTCAGACTCCTTATCAGGTGGAGCAGCACCCCCCAATGCCTGTGCTGAGGCTCTCTTTTGTATGGGGCGACTTGACTATGGATAAAGACAGGATTATTTATTTCAATCCTGGATGTGACTATGTTTGCCTTTATGAATTCTTCAAAATTATCATTGGGCAGCTTATTCATTGCCTTTAGCATGGAGCGGTAGAGTACTGTCTGCTCTGTTGCGGAGAGGGTCATGACTAGGATTTCCCCATCCTCTTGTATTGTATGCATCTTAATCTGACAGTGCAGACATTTGTATTACCTCATAGAAGGGGGCAATGGTATCAACAGCTGGTGAGGGTTTGGGGGATGATACGGTTTGAGGTTGGGAGCTTCTTGAAGATATTCTATTCTATCTTCTAGTGCATCTTCACCATCCTGGGAACTAAAGGGTTCATCACGAGGGTCATGTGGGAAGTACGGAAGAGTCGGTGCCCCATTGCTTAGGATGTCCACACAGTAGAGTGGAACAAGTGTGGTGTTGACCATGGTGAGCAAGCTACTTACCTTTGGTAATGCATTATCTGGTTCAAACTCTCTAGCCAGATTCCTTACCTTAGAATTATCCTCAGACATTGGTCTGGATCCGGAAATGTTTTCATGAGCAGTACCCCTGCATGCGAGTAAGTGGCATTGTTCAGCTCCGAGTGGTGTCGTCTGTGCCACAAGTGATGTGCGCAGTGCCTATGCGTCACCACAGTGTGATGTCAGTTTCTTTTTACGACTTTCCATGCCAGAAGCAAGGACCCTCGAAGAGTACTGAACACTGGTGTGTGAAAACTAGGGCCCTGAAAGGGGGAAAAACAAAAATTTTATAAACCCATTCACAGAACGGGAGGGGAGGATAGGTTGGGTGGGTAGGTAAGAAATCTGCAGCTAGACAGAGTCTCTACCAGCTAAGGTGTTACCGAAGGTAAGTAACTTGTTTATCTGATAGAGACTTCTAGCTGTAGAGTCCTTATCTTGGAATAGAAACTCAAGCAATACCTCTTCCACACTAGAAAGTCCTGCAGGACCGTATGAGCAAAGTGCCCATCCCTAGGGACCTGACTGTCCAGGCTGTAGTGCTTGGTAAACATGTGCAGAGATGCCCACGTTGCTGCCTGCAGATATCCAGGACCAAGATTCCGCTTGTTAATGCAGTAGTCACAGGCTTGACTGGTGGATTGAGCATGCAAACCCTCATGGGGTTGCTTCTTGGCCAATGCGTAGCAGACTTTAATAAAAAGCACCATCCATCGAGAGATGGTCTGTTTCTGTACCACATTCCCTTTCTGGGCTCTGACTTACCCCACAAAGAGGTGTTAGTCCACCTGGAACTCTTTTTGTGTGGCCAAGGTAGAACAACAACGTACTGCCGTGTAGGCTCTCATTATTCTAATGAGACTACTGGATTTGAGCGGCAGAATCGCCCGCGGTGTGGGAGACGGAGTCTAACCCACTACAGGTGATGCCTGTCGCCCCAATCTGGGTTTTGCTCCTGCTAACTAGCAGTGCCTCATCTCTACCCAAGAGAAGGGATGATTGGGCAGCGGAGCAGATGGCACAAATGATTTTGTGAACCTCAGTCATTCTCACTGAAATCCAGGGGAGAGGCCGAAACATCGGTATCATTGCCTGAATATCCTGGACTTGCCGTTCGGGAGGATAAGACTGAAACTGCAGTGTCCAGAACAGCTGCGATGAAAGGGAGTGTCTGAGAGGCAGTGGGGTGCGACTTCAGCACGTTCATAGTGAACCCCAGTGAATGCAGGAGGTACGCCCTAATCTGGAGGTGGGAGATGACAGCTTGGGGCAAGCCTGCCTTTAACAGCCAGTCCTCAAGATGAGGGAAGACTGAAATTCCTGATCTACGCAGATGAGCTGCGACCACTGCCATCACCTTGGTGAACACCTGAGGAGCACAGGTAAGGCCAAAGGGCGCACGGTGAACTGAAAGTGCTCGTACCATACAGTGAACCACAAGTAACGTCTGTGGGAGGCAGAACAGGAATATGGAAATAAGCATCCTGCAAGTGCAATGCTATCATCCAGTCTCCTGGGTCCAAGGCAGATAGCACCTGAGTCAGAGTGAGCATTCTGAACTTAACTTTCTTAAGGAAGATATAGAGGGACCAGGGGTCTAGGATAGGGTGAAGGCCATTGTCTTTTTTGGGTACCAGAAAGTAGTGGGAATAGCAGCCATAACATATTTCAGGGTCAGGGACCCCCTCTATATGACTCCCTTGGCCAAGCGAGCCGTATCTGCTGCTTGGAGAAGTGCCAAGTGATCCTCTGTGACCGATCGTGGGATGGAGGCATGGATAGAGGGGTAGTCTTAAAAGGGAGGGAGTAGCTCCTTCCGACTATCTGCAAAACCCATCTGTCTTACATGATGGATTGCCAAGGGAAGCAGGTGATGGTGAATCCTGTCTCCGACTGGTCCCTGTTGGGGAAGAGTCAAACTAGGAAGGTTTAGAGGCAGCTGTGGGTGCGGCTAGGGGCATCCCTTTCATGGGAATGAAAGGGGTGAAATGCAGATTTAAGGGGACCGGGGGCCGCTGTGAAGCCCAGGGACTGGCCGTAGCATGGGAATTCTGGAAGTGCTCACGCACTGAGTCTGCCTTGTCTCTGAAGGTGAGAGTGCCAACAAAGGGCACTGTCCATCAGAATGACTTGGACAATCCCTAAAAAGCCAGAGGTCCTCAACCTTGCATGGCCCCTTAGTGCCACCGTCCACTAAGCCGCTCTGCCCAGTAAGTCGGTCGTGTCCAGTTCATTGGATCGTGAACTTTGCGATGTCTCTCTCATCAGCAACTGCTTGAGAGAGTATAGCCCGGGCCTCCTCCAGGACCTGTGGCAGCACTTGCACAACCTTATCCCATGGTGTATGTGAATAACGGCCCAAATGGCATGCGATGTTCATGGACCGCAATGCAAGGCTGGTAGAAGTAAACATCTTCTTCCCAAGTGTGTCCAGCCTTTTGTATTCCCTATCCGGGGGTGCAAAAAGGAACACGCCATAGGAGGTGGAGTCTTGGCTAAACAAGCTCTCAGGCGTGGGGTGTTGTGTCAGAAAAAGTGGGTTGCCTGAAGTAGGGCAATGGCGGCGGGCAATTGTCCTATTCACAGCAGCCCCTATGCTGGGTTTGGACTAAGCACCAAGTAGGACATCCGTAAGGGTTTCATTAAACGGCAGCAGGAGATCAGAGGAAGAAGCTCCAGGTTGAAGCACCTCTGTCAGGAAGTTAGCCCCGACAGCCACAGAAGGCAGCTCAAGGTCCAGGACCTCCGCTGCTCTTTGCACCACTGTTGAATATGAAGCTCTCTCCTCTGTAGCCACAGTAGTGGGAGAAAGCATGCCAGTATCTGGAGAAGTATCCAGTTCGCTGGCTTCACCAAAGTCTGCACACCAGTCCATAGGTTATTCTTCTTGGAGCTGGTATTCTAAAGGGTCCAGCGAACACTCCCATTCCTCACTGTAACCTAGCCCATAAGAAAGTGGATCCGACAGCTCACAAAGATCGTGAGGCCGCGAAATACTGCTTAGCGTGGGAGACTAAGCATGCAAATATTTCTTTATTGGGATCACTCATTGAAAGGATAAGGAATGCCAAGCTCATGACATTATAGGCACAGCTTTATTAGACATTTTTGACAACGAAAGGTTACAATATTGTCAAATGGAATGTTATACGAATAGGTTTCACCTTCATATGATTAGTAGGAAGAAACCATACCTAGCATGTGGCTCTCCAAGACAATTACCTAAGCTTTGCAGAAAGTGAAATGCCCAGTACTTTAGTGTTCTTCTACCCACACCATACACCCTATTTTTGGTTCATGTTAATCTCGACCAATGCGAAAGGATGTATGCTTGAGAGAAAACCAGATATTATTGTGTTGGTGGGTCAAGCACATCACTGAGATAAATTCATAACAATAATTTTGAAAAGAATGAAGGAAAAAGCTGATTGCATTTGTTTGCTGACCTCATTTCCAAACAGAGAAAGTAGAAAGCATCAGTGCGACCCAAAAAGGAGGTTGCTGCAGAAGGCTTTATATATTATACTATCAGTGCTATGTAACAACAAATGCAGATCTTGCAGAGTGGCCAGAATTTCATATAACCCTCTTCTGGCACATCAGAAACCATGTAAGTAATCAAACTATTTATCTTGGAGGCTATATAAAATCAAGGAGAGAAGGAAACTAACAAGAAAGAAACTGCTCCTGAAGAAGGAGCAAAAGAAAAGTCCCTAGGGACTTTGAATCGAAAGGTAGTGAAGCGTGAGCTATTAGTCACCATACCTACCTCCCTGTCAGTCTGAGACGACTGTTAGGGATTGTTTATGTGTGACTCAATCTTATCTGAGCTTAGTGGGTCATTTCGCTTATAATGCTGGTTGTCTGCTTTTCACAGTCATTTTTACTGTCAGGGTCTGGTCATTAATAACTGGGTTATAGTCTATGTCTTGTTGCACAACACATAATGTACTGAGCTTTATTACTAAACTGCAAGCAGTCTGACAAGCAGGTGGACTAAATTGGACCATACATCGTACATGAATTTGCAGGCATGTTTTTAGTATGTGGTGATCCATTACTGAAAAGCAGAAAGAAGCACCGTTGACTCTACAGAATTTTAAAAATAAGATTATAATATGTTCGACCACTAAAATGGCTGCGTTCCCTACCTGCAACACACGTTTTCTGTGTTTAATTGGTGAACCAAGAGGGCCTATTTCTATCAAGCAGAGGGACCTTACCTTTCATATCGGAGAAAGACATTATTGAGGTCATCGTTGACATGCAGCAGCTCCTCCGTTACCTCTTCATTAGACACGCGTGAGATGAGTTCCACTATTCTTTGCTGCATTGCTCTGCAAGTTCTGTTCAGCTCCTTTGTTAGTTAAGAAGAAAGCACAGCATAACACTGGTTTTGTATTTATTTTTCTTTAGAAACAACTGCATTATAAAAACAGATTTTGTATTTCAGCTATTGTTATTTTATCACAAAACACTGAACCTCATGCATAAAAAGAAACCAATACAATCTCTTCAATTATGTTTGCTCAGCAGATGACATGCTAGCAAAGATATATTGCCTTGAACACTAGTGGGGGGCTTGCTTGAATTTATAAGAGATAAATTGATGTAACATATTTCTACATTAGCGAACAGTATTTATTTTTGGGTTGAAAACAAGCTGGTTAAGTGTGACAGGTGTGGCATTAAATTGTCATTTATAACCAAATCTTAAGTGCAAAAAGTAGTGATGTTACAATAGAGAATGTCTGGCAGTAGGAGAACATAGTAAAACAGGCTGTCTTTTGCCTGGATCTATGTTTTTTTTTGTTGCTTGCAGTGGTTTTTGCGTATATTTATTGCTGGGGAAGCTGCTGGGCCCTGACAACACAAAAAAAGCAAAAAGCAAAAATTATTTTGGGACTCAAAAACACACCCAGTTCCATTATATTCCCTGTCAATGAACTGAACTACTTTTGTGTGTGGATGTTCGAAAAAAAAAAAAAAAAACAAGTGATAGCTGTTAGACCAGTCAGCTCTTGGCATTGTTTCCCCTGTCTTTTGTGGCTTCTGATCTCCTGTTTTGACCCTGTGCTGAACTTTGTTTTTGCTGACTTTAGGACTCTGGGGCACTTTACCACTGCTGACCAGTGCTAAAGTTAAAGTGCTCATATGCCAATCATGGAAGTGGTTTATCCATGATTGGCATATGTGATTTACTAATAAGTCCCTAGTATAGTGCACGATGTGTGCCCAGAGCCTGTATATTAAATGCTACTAGGGGGCCTGCAGTTCTAATTGCGCTACCCACATGAGTATCCCTGTAAACATGTCACACACCCACCACTGCAGTGTCAGTGGGTGTAGTTTTAAACTGCCATTTCGACCTGGAAAGATCCCCCTCTTGCCAGGCCCAAACTGCCACTTTTACTACATGTACGTTACCCCTAAGGTAGGCCCAAGGAAGCCCCATGGGCAGGGCGCAGTGTATTTAAGCGGTAGGACATGCACTGGTGTGGTTTACATGTTCTGATAGTGAAATACTGCTAAATTCGTTTTTCACTATTTTAACATGGGAATTACCTTGAAATATCTTTTAAGTGTAATATCCCATTCGGAGCTGATAGAGTTCTGGAGTGTGGTGCCTCTGAAATTACAACTTAAAAATGCATCTTTTGGTGAAGTTGTTTTTTAAATTCTAACTTTGAAAATGCTACTTTTAGAAATTGAGCATTTTCTTGCTTAAAAGTGTGCACCTGTGCATGTCTGTGGAATACACATCTGGGTCAGGATGACAGTTGGGCTGTTTGTGAATTCACTCTAGACGGTCACACAAAGGGAACCGAGGAGTGCCCTGCATATCCTGATGGGTCTTCCTGGGCTTGAGTGGAGAGAGGAGCTGACAAACGCACCTGAATAGGGCTGTCTGTCATTCAACAAAGCAGTCTCAAACCCCCTAGAGTGTGTCTAGGGCCAGGGCAGGAAAGAATGGGTCTTGTGCACTACAAAGACATTCCTTTGAAGTTTGCCTACTTCAAAGGCAGAAATGAGTATAAATATTGGACCTCTGAGACCACAACTTTAGAACACTTCTGGACTGAGGACACTCTGCCAGGAAGAAAAGAGGGATGCCTGTTGCTTTGTTGTGCTGACCTGTTGCTTGCTGCTTCAGTCCTGGGAGTAAAAGGACTGGGCTTTACTTTCTACATCCTGCTTTCCAAGGTTCTCTAAGTGCTTGAACTGAGCTTGCCTCCTCTTAGAAGTCTCAGGGACATCAAAGACTTAATCTGCCAGTGCCTGGACTCTTCGGCTGAGAGTCCTGACTTGCCAAGTGGTGCTAAATCCAGTCCCCGGGCCTTTGGAAGCAGAAACCGGTGTCCCAAAGAAGAAAATTAATGCATGGATTCGCCACGGCTGAAAAACTGATGCAACGCCTGGCTTGCGGCAGAAGAATTGACGCTGCGTCTGCACTGCGGCTGAAAAATCGATACAGTGCCTGACTTGCAGTGGAAGAATTGGAGCTGCGCCTGTAGGACTGACGCAGAGCCTGTTCCATCATGGCTCCATCATCACAGCGCATCTGGATTTTCCCAGGCATCATTCCTAGGTGTCACTTTCTCATTGACCCCCCACCACAGCAAGGAATCAAGGCTGCGTGACTGGAAACCGACGCATCACCCTCCCCTGCGAGGAGATAACAGGCGCATACCTTCCCCTGCCAGTAAGGACAGACTTATCACCTCCTATGCCAGTAAGACACTGACGCATTGTCTCTCCTGCGAGGAGAGAATTGACGCATCACTTCCCCTTCCAGTAAGGAACCGATGCATCACCTCCCCTGCACAGTAAGGATATGACACATCGGCTTGTTTTCGGGCGCCTCACCTCCTCTGTGCTCCATATCGTCTGTTTTTGACTCATCCCAGGTACTGTGTGTTAAAAAGATACAACCATTGATTCCTCTGGATTAAGACTCATTTCAACTTTTAAAAAGTGATATCTTTACTTGTGTATGTTGGACTTTTGTCATTTTGGTCTTGTTTTATTCAGATAAACATTGGCTATTTTTCTAAACTTGTGTGGAGTCCTTTTTATAGTGTTATCACTGTGTTACTGTGTGTGAGACTGAAGTCACCTGAGACTAACCAATATGCCCGACCAATCACATTTTTTAGATGAAGTAAGCATGTTATAAAATTATCAGCTTCAACAATTTTTCTTTTTGGATTATTGTATGTATTAATTAAGATGAGAGGTTCACGTATATTGTTTCCCCACCTAAACGGACGGACAGAAAGGCTGAGTGTCCATGTGAAGTTCTGAGATCTTAACGGAGACATTAACGTTGATATAAATCACCAAGCCACCTTTGCCCTTCCAAATATCCTGTTTTTTCTGCAGGCTTATTGAATTCTTCATACCCAATAAGGGGTATACTCGCTTGCACCCATTACTCTTGGATCACTGTGATATCAAATGAGCCTAAGAAACTGGTGACTGCTGGATCTTTCATTTTTTTCTACAACCCTCTATATTCCATGAGCAGATGCTCAGTTCCTCCTGTGGAAATGGGGTCTGTAGATTTGCTTTTCAGCTTTTACAGGGCATCCCATAAGATACCACTTTGGGCAACCAGTTCCAATTATCTAGAGCAGTGGTTCCCAATCTGTGCGCTGTGGCACCCAGGTGCGCCATCTAAACTAGCCAGGGGTGCCATGCACCAAGCACACGGTTTGGGAACGAAACGAGGAATAGCAATAAATATCTGCTGTCACTACTTGCCCTGGCCTCCTGCTAACTGCAGTGTTAATTGATGACACTGAAACATAAAACCATCTCTCAACTCAGAGTTATTTAACAGGTCCTGACCCTGAGCTAAACAGTTCAGAAGTGTTTCTCAGTGAATTTTAGAAATCCCTTCATGCAATTTAACAAAACCTTTTGTGCAGTATAATTGAAATATACATGCTAATTCTTATAACCTCGACCTAGGTAAGGAGACAAGGAAGACTGCTTATAAAGGTCATTAAGGGTGAACATTAATTTAATACACAAGCTCCAAAAATAAAATAAACGGTAAAGAAATATGCAGTAAAGCACTGTAAAGGGCATTTCTTCTGCTCAGCAAATAATGCATATTCAGGCCTTCATGGAAGACCTGCTGTCACAGACAACTAATTCTGTCCCTTCAAGTAGAGGTCACAAACACTTCACTCGGAATAAGCCACCCTAAGACAAACACTTTTGAAAAATGGGTGCATTGCAGATGCATTGTCTGTATGTAGGTACCTTTATTGTCTTGTGCACTTTGTTTTTCTTGTCAGCAGGGCCCTACCGATAGGCAGTTTATTACACAGTTAACATTTGTCTATAAGACGAAGATCATAGGATACTCAGCCTAGTGACTGCAGTCAGACCTTGGCTGGATGCCTGCTAATGCACCACAGCCCACCTTCCACTGCACTCTTCTTCCATACAAGGTATGTTACAGAGACAGGTAGAGCTGTAAACTATTGTACCGGTAGACATTGTACCTTAGTGAGCCATTGAAACAGCAATAACGTGCTTATAAATGCCAGGTAGTGCATGTCAGCAGTGTCTGATCGCCTTAAAACGTGTAAATATTACCTATTTCAGCTGCGTACATGTGATATTTAACCAACTGAAGCAAGCTGCAATAGTGCTTAATTAAAGTCCCTTACTTCAATGTGATCTGTGCATGAAACAGAAAGCACATCCAGCTTTACTAGCACAGATTCTTTGTTCGAAGTAAATGAAAGGATTTGTTCCCTAATCATCTTTATCTCATTCTGTCATTCTTACTTTCATCACTTTACTAGCAACAAAGCTTCTGCTTACTCCAAATAATATTCCTTCTTACTCTTGCAGCTATTCGCTGTCTGTTACTCTGCTAAATATTCCTAATCTCAACTCTACTTCCTCCTTCTTACTCTGAATACTCCTATTCTTACTCCTACTGAGTCCCTCCCACCTGCAGCAGCGGTTCCTGCTCTAACCTGCATTTCAGCAAAGAGAGAGATGGGTGCCTCAACTGCTACAGTTTTGCATGTGTGAGAAATGCAATGATGAGCGCAGGGTTTGGATAGCCATCTTAAAGGGTGCTCAGAGGTTCACGCTGCCCTTCTTTTCCTTTAAGGAAAACAGTGACCTGCCTGCTGCTGGAGGAAGGTTGGCTTCCTCAGCATCAGGTTCATGTCTGAGGGGATATCACCTTCTTAGTGTACTGGCACTGAGATAGTTTGAATAGGAAGTTACTCCCATTGCATTTCAGTTATGGCTCAGCTATATATGGCATTCGGATGCCATCTGCAACAGACTTTTCTATTGAAGGTCCTTCTGCGAATGTAGCCAACACTGCCCTTTTCAGATTGCTGATGTTAATGCCAGAATTCCCAAGAAAATAAATGTTTAAATTGGCTGCTTAGTGGTTGTGTCATATTTGTTGCTAAGGATTGTCAGAGATATGTATTCTATTTAGTTCTGTGACATGCAGAATATGATGCAAGCTGCTGCCACTAAAGAAGATGCTTTCATGGCAGGAACGTGTGGTTTAAGGCTTCAAGGCCTGGAGTAAAAAGGAGAGGTGGTAAAGTGAGTATTTGTTGCTGATAAAGTGCTTTATTACAGCATCAGTTCAGTGACAAAGTAGATCACAACTACGATTATAATACCTTCACAGCAATTAATTTCAGGGAGGTAAATGGAAGTACCCCCGATGCCGGGCTTACATCCTCCCACCTGCCAAAAAAAGTAACGTAACGGCGAGCCAAGGCCAACTGCCAATAGGTCAAGGGAGCCGCAGGTCGAAAAAGTTTGGGAATCACTGATCTAGAGTCACGTCTTGTTTGAATCTTCCTGTGCTCCTGCTCTCGAGATGATTTGAACTGTCACATTAAACTCGGTTTCAGCTCCTTTGTTGACTTTCCCAGAGTTAAATTTCCCATTTGTCCCTCGTAGAACGGACTATGGAATGTCTTTTTCCATATTAGGGCTTTGCTTCTCTAATAATGGGTATGGATATTTATCTCCTTGATAAGCAAGTACCTCAATGCCCGCATATTCAGAAGCTTTTACCTTTACAGGATTTGATCCGGAAGATCGGGGGGCCGAGAAACTGGCTAAGTTGGATCCGATTGCTGACTCCCTCTTGCTTGTATGAATTTTATGGCCAGGAAATCTTCAGAGGTCACATGGTCTAGGTCGGGAAGAGCCTTTATTAGTTTTAAAATACTTGAGCGATTAAGTACATTCTGAGGACTTCTTAATTTAAATTCAGGACTCCAAAGTAACTGATGCCCCTGCTCAGGATCAATCGGTATCTGATGGTTTACAGGATTCAGAATTTGCTGGGCCGTGTGCCCTCCTCTCAGTGCCGTGGGGCAATTCCATGATGTAGGCTCATCCCTTTCTGCCATTAGACCGCCAGGTATAGATCTTAAATGTCTGCTCATCGGGCCTCCCTTTTCCTCTGGGAGTGCTTTCATAGGTATCGCTGGCCTTTATACTTGCAGTGGCTGAGCAGTCGTAAGCAAACATTTTAGCTTGGATGAATTCATTCCAGGCACTGCAATTACTTGCCAAAAGGGACCCTCTGGCTTTTGCACTATCTTCAACGTCTTCCCTGCCTCGATACCTTCCTCTACTAGTGGCACCGTCACCTTTGTGGCACTTATGTAACCAAGTCGGGCATTCTTCCTACTATTTAGCTGTGGAAATGTTGCTGCATGTTGTCTGTGTATGTCCAGCACTGGTTAATCAGAGAATAAAACTGTTGAAAAAGGAATTTAACGTACTGGGGATCAGAGCCCGTAGACCAGCCCTCATTGAGTGTTTTGATCCAAAGAATGAAATGTCGAACATTAGACTGGTCCAATCTCTGGAAAGTTTCACCACACTTGTTGCATCAACTAATCGTTAACGAAGGTTGAAACTGGGCTAGTAATGTTGCATGCTGATACGATATTTGGTGCCAGATTGTTAACTACCTTTGATCTTTGCCAACCATCAGTTCTGATATATTGGCTTGGCACATGATGCGCAAACAATATGCATCTCTGGCACACCATGCTAGTAGTGAGTACTGGAGTTCAGCTGGCACTAGGTCATGCTGACAAATAATATGGGGTCTAAATGTTAGATACTACAATAGCTGGTTTCTATGTTGATCGAACGACACGCTTTTTGCCGTTCTATTTTGCCCTTTATATTTACTTATGAATGCATTAATATGGGGCTCTCATATGGTTGAGTTATTAGGCATTTTTTGCACATTATATCTTCTAGTGAAGGCATTAACACTGAATGCGCACTTCATGTCTAATTTTGCACCTTATATTTGCTAATATCGAAAACTGAAGATGGGTCAGTGGCTGGATACTTGATAAGGTCGAATTATTCCAAGCATAATGGTCACATGTGCTTGGATTAATTAAATGAAATGCACTCCATGCCTAACTTCACACATTAAAACTGTTTGTGAATGAAATGTGAAGATGGGCCAGTGCTGGGTTGTTTTGGTTAGGGTTTATTCATTTTATAGTTCAATAGTTTCTGATATTTTGTCCTCTATGAAGATGGAATAATATGTGCCCTCTGCATAATAATTTAGTACCTCAGGAGACCTATCTAGTATACATTTAGCATAATGTTGATTATTAGACAGATCCGCATCTTCATTGGGGTAGCAAGCCGGAAAAGTAACTTGCTCAAGCTCATGATTGGTTTTGCTCATTTACCTGGTAATATATGTCTGCGGCTTTGTTTAAAAGAGGATATCGGAGTTAAATGTTTATATTGTTTTTAGTCTAATTGATATCATTACCTTATTGGAATTTTTATTGTCTTTAAAAAAAAAAAAAATTAACTAATAAAATTAATTTAAATTAAAAAAAAGTGTGTGTGTGTGTGTGTACACGTGTGTGTGCGTGTACACAAATACTTTACGCATTGCTTCTGAGATAAGCCTGACTGCTTGAGTCAAGCTACCAAGGGAAAGTGGAGGTACCCATTTGGACAGGGTGCAAACCACTGCAAACTAGAAACCCCATTTATAACAACAGCTCTGCTAGAACTACGTGTAACATACACAACAGAGCCTAGTTACAAGTTACTTACCTTCAGAATGCTCTTTCTCGTTGATACTCCATCTAACTAACTTGATTTCTCACATTTAGAATATCACCAGGTGCCAGACTGGATCCATTCAGCATAGTTCCTGTGCACGATAGGTGGCCCTCGGACATGGACCCCAACAACTTGGGATTCAGTTTTACAGAAAGGGAAGGTGGGAGGTCGGTGAGGAATCTCCATTTAGATGGAGTTTCCACCAGAAAGAGCATTTCCTTTGGGATGTAACTTGATTAGGTTGAATGATATTTGTAACAGAAGATTACTCACCTCTATAATAGATATCAAAGCAGTACTCTTGGTGGTGGAATGACTCCAACAAAAAGGTCCTGCAGGAGAAAACATCTGTCCTTCCCATCGACCTGACTATCAAGGAAGTAGTGCTCCATGAAAGTGCACTGACCTTCATGTTGCAGCCTGACTTCTACCCAGAACCGGCACTGAATGTACTAATGTGTTGGTAGCAGCATAGCCACTCAACCTGGGAAAGTGTGAGTATCTTGAATTTGACCTTGTGCAGACAGACGTTGAGGGGTCGAATATCTAAAACAGAATGAAGGCCTCTGTCCTTCTTTAGCACTAGGAAATAGGGGTGTAGCATCCACTTTCAATTTCTTCCAACTTCTCTATGGCTCTTTTGTAATAGGAGCCTGGACTTCCAGCAGCACAATGACCAAATGATCCTCCAAAAGTCCTTCTGATGTAGGTGGAATGAGCAGTGGGACAGGTAGGAATTGCAGGGTGTAGCCTGTTTGGACTATCTGCAGGATCTGTCAGAGGTTATTCCTAACCATCCATAGAGAAAGTGAGTGATTCTGCCACAAACAGGGTGACTTGTGTGCAGAGAAGAGAAACTAAACCGGCTCTGAGGCTGCTTTACAAGGGTAGGGAGTGGAGGGATTGGGGATAGGATGAGGCATTCTTGGAAGTACACTGCCCCTGCTAATCTGGGCGTTGCCAGCTAGATCCTTTTCCGTGACCTCGAAAGAATGGAGATATTTGCTGTTGGGATGGAATGCTCGGACACTGCCTGAAGGCAAAACCCTTAGTGATGCCTCAAAAGAGTCAAAATTGATGTGGCTGGTGGGTGTGGCTTGGGGCAGTTGCTCTGCCAGCAACACACAAGCATAAAACATCCTGACCTACCCCTCACCGGGGGCACTGACCAAGAGGAGGGAAGAGGGGTGGGTTGACCGAGCATCTGAAGACACCTGGAGTGGCCAGAAGTGGCAGTTGCCATTTTGCGGTGCTGCGAGCTGACTGGAGCTGTGGCCCTTGAGGAGTGGTGGGTGAACTGAGTGAGGCACAATCCCCAGCAGCCGAGGTGGGTAGAACCCCCACCTCCACTGCGAGGGATGCAGAGGAGCAGCTGACTGCATGAGTGTGTGTGCAGGGCACACTGCGATCTTTACTGAACCACAAGGGAAGAGACTTGGAGGCTGGGTCCAGCTGGCGAGGGCAATGGAAGTGGCAACTGAGGCAACAGGTGGTGGCGTGAGTGAGGGCCGGCTGCCATCTGCTAATCTGCACCTACAGAGGACCGGTGCACAAACCATCGAAGGCAACGATTGGGGCAAATGGAGGTGCCTTAAACCTGGTGACCTCCCTCTCCTCCCAACTGTTACTGCCACCGATCGGCTGCTTCATAAGCTCTTATACCAAGAACACCATGGCATGAAAGAACAACTGGGAGGCCTGGGTGGGGGGTAGCAGTCGGAGGGCCCTACAGCCTAAGCAGCTTCTAAAAGCTCTGCAGCCCTATTTTGTGGAACTACAAGTGTGGCCACACAGGACAGACCATCCATAAAGGTGTTGTATGGTGGTGAGAGTGCAGTGCCCTGGGTGCTATGGAAGAAACAGAGGACTGGCGGAGGTGCTGCCCCCTGGCTCGCCACACAAGAAGAGCTACCCAGTACTTTGGCAGACTGAGAGGCGTTGGGGGAGTTGATCCTGTTCCACGTGGAACCACAGTACCCACCATAGGTGGCTCACAAGGGACCCAGGGAGACATACCAGGGTTGATTGGCCTACCCTTTGCAAAAGAGAAATATACCACACATTGAGCTGACAAAACTGTCACAGACTGGAGAACGAGGAACCCATATAGGCAGAAAGGAGATAATGGTTCACCCCAAAACCACCAGACCCCATCCGGAAGGAAACATATGCACAGAGAACTGGGAAAAAAGATCAAACAGCTAACCCCCTTCCATCACCCATGGATCAAGATTTAGAGAAACATACGGTGACCATTCTGGCTGTGATAAAGAAGCCCATGAAGTCTCTGGAAAATATATTTATACAGAAGCACAAAAAGTAAACATTTAAAGGGCCGCCCACAAAAAACGGCAGACTGGGTATTGGATGCAGAATCTATTTTGGCCCAGGTCTGCCAAATGAGGACAAACTAGCACCCGCATACAGGCAAAGGAAAATGGACAATGCTAAGGGCCGATCACAGCACAGAGTAACTATCCTTTTTGGTCCTGGGCTGGTTGTGGTGGTGGGCAACCTCAAAATAGTTCACAGTGGAATGGGTACATAGGGCCCTAGAAGGCCACCAATCCCTGGGGCCCCACCGTATGCCATGGTGGCCAGGATAGTTAACTTCAGAGACAGGGACTCCATACTGCTGGAGGCACAGACACAAGGCCCATGAATGGTGGAGGGTACAAAGGTCAACATATTCCTGATTACAATACAGCAGTACAATGACAAAGACCTTCCTAGCTGTCAAACAACATTTATGGGAACTAGACATCAACTACGCCCAGAAAAACTACACATACTGGACCAGGGAGTGACACACTTCTTCATGGAGGTGGAGAAAGTCAGCAGTTGACCCCCCAAAATTCAAGACTGGATAAACAACATGGATTGGTGTGAGCGAGCAGAACATGTGATTTATCAGTCAGGGCTGCCCAAAAAATACAAGAAAATCTGGACTCAATGGAGTGTGTACAGAGACACATTTATTTATAAGGTTTTATATAGCGCGAACGTGACCCTTTCGAGTATCAGAATACTTTACAAATGTTCAGCATACAAGCATCAAAAACAGCATCATAATTAAGAGTGAGAACAAGGTGAGACCAAAGTCCAGACAAACAGAAATTATGAGATTTACAGCATATACTTGTTAATCAGTATCTATTTTAACTTCTTTCTCAAAGGAGGTCGTTGAAATATTCATTTGATTTTAGGGGGTAGGGAGTTCCAGATTCTAGGAGCAATACCCAAGAAGGCTCGGTTGTATGTTTTCTTTTTATAGGATTTTTATTGTTTCAACAGAAAGGTACTAGTGCGTCTGGATACTCTCAAGCCACCAGATACCTCTAGTTTTTGTGCAAGGTATCTTGGGGTACTGAAGTGAAAGGCTTTATGGGTCATGCAGGCAATTTTTAAAATGAATCCTCACCTCATGTGGGAGCCAGTTTAATGATTTCAGATCAGGCCTGATTGGTTGTTTCTTTTTGATCCTATGATGAGCCCAGTGGCAGAGTTAAGAGGCCCTTAGTGCTGCCAGCTTAGATCTGGGAAAACCGCTGAAGGTTTCACATCCATAGTCCAGCCTAGCGACCACTAGGGCTTGGACAGCTGACTTGAGGTCCATCAGGTGGAAGGAATGGTTTTATTTTTCTTAGGATATTCATGTGGAAGTTTGCTCTTTTGGTGGCATTGCTGATGTGCTCCTGCATGTTCAAGTTTTTGTAAAGTGTTATTCCCAGAGATCTCGTTGAATCAATAATGTGAGGTACGTAATTAAGAGCTGTAAATTGTTTCATCCATTCTGCAATGTCCAGGGAGTGATTGGGTGGGTGATAAAGAGGAATTCCGTTTTGAGAGCATTAAGGCGTTAGCTTTGAGGTGGTTATAAGTTAGCCAGTTTTTTTTTTAAAGGTTATGTTGAGAGATGTAATCTCAATAGTGGGTTATTGTAGTTTTGCATGTGTAACATACTGACATTCTGTACCTATTCTCCTTTTGACCAAGGATTAGGACAACTGTACTTATCCCTACAGTAGGCAAACTCCAAGATAAATGGGACTCATACCAACCAGAAGGGCAAAAGACAAGTGTGTTCCCTGTCTCCAATGCTATTTGACAATGCCATAGAGGCCCTAGCTGAATGGATCAGAGACAATGTATAAATATGGGGATGGCACTGGAGCAAACCATGGGAAAACCGGATATCACTACACACTATTGACATTTTGCTATATCTTGCACAACAGACTCCTCTCCAGTATGCTTTGAGGTGGTCTTTACTATCTATGGAGCATATTCAGGATTAAGGGTAAATTGGGAGAAATCTCTGATTTTCACAAAGGCCAGAGGAATAATGGCCAGAGGAACAGTCCTTTTGCCATTGAAAGCTGCCACTCAGCATTTTAGAAACCTGGGCCTATGAGTATCTAGAGACGAACAAATGCACTATGAGGACATCTTTGTCCCGCTCCTACAGAGCCTGGAGAAGGGTATAAAAAAGAAATTGGAGTGGCTTATGGCTCTATCTCTTGGGTACAGCAGCGCTGTTCAAGATGATAACGCTACCCAGATTCATCTACAGCTTTCAAAACAGCTCATTTGGCATCCCGAGGAACTTCTTCAAGCCAACTAACAAACTTTTATGACTGTCGCTCTGGCTGGACGGCCCAGCACCGACTGTGCACTCTACACTGCAAAGATTCATGTAGGAAGGAGGCAGAGCACTACCAAATATTCAAAAGTAGTATGAGGCAGCACAGGTACACATAGCAAAAGAGTGGGCTTATGTTCATTACTGGAGGATCCGGCATTTAGGATGGGCCAGGCGACACTGGGGCAAAAAAGATATCTCCACATACTATAAGGAGGGAAGATGGTAACGAATGCCCTGCTGGCTACTGCTACAATTACATCCATATGGCACAACTTACACAGAGAAATGGGGTGGGAAGAGAGACTAACATTGCGAACTCCCTGTGGGTGGGCACAAGACTCCACCGTGTGCCAGGTTTACTGGGCTTTAAACAATGGGACCAGATTGGTCTCTCTATGCTGGATAACATATGGGATGCAAACAATAGTGCCATTTAAACACCTATGGACAGAATATGACATGGCCACCATGCAAACATTTAAATATTTGCATCTAAGACATGTCCGATAGGCCAGGACCCCCAGGGAAGAGGAAACAATGGACGATTCCCCACTGAAAACAACAGTTGAATGGACAGATGACTAGAAAAGCCACTTCCTTTACATCTGCCACACTGATGAGGAACACAGACGAAGACTTAACCCAGCTGAGGAAAAACTGGCAGAGAGATGTAGGGGAAATGGTGGATATCGACTGGGGGGACGCCCTACAAATTTCCAAGGGAGGTAGCCGCCAGAGTGAGATTTAGTTTGTTAGAATTAAAAATCCTGCACAGAACTTACAACACCTGAGTTCTCCAACACAGAACAGGAAGAGCCGAAGACAACTTGCGTCTCTGACAATGTGTTTGACAGGACACATTCAAATTTTATAGGACTGTCCAAAAACGGACCCTTTTTGGAGGGTGTACAAACACTCTAGAAGAAGCCATAGGAGTGCCAACAACACTATTGGCACCGATGATAGTAAGTATATAGGCAGAATCTGACGCAACGTCCTACAACAAACTGCTGATTAACTTGGGCTACATAGTAGGAAAGAGAGACATTGCCCAAAAATGGGGAAGCACATCCCCTACAAGAATACAAGATTGGGTGGTAGGTATGTAATTGTGAAGTTGCAGGGATTCAGAATGCAGAATAAGAGAGGGAAGGTGGGATTCCTGACAGCAGAGAGACTTGGATTAGTAAAGATTCCAATGAAAAAGGAAGGCACCAAGCTCTAAACAATGATGCTAAGGTACATCCACAGGACTCCAAGGGAAAGCTGTCTAACTAAAACAGGAATGTACCTACAACCGATGGGGTGGAACTGGGGAGGGGAGAGAAGGGGAAGGGCGAGTGGTGTAGATGGGAACATGTGACTGACAGATGTTCGCTGTTATGTCTGACAAGCTTATTTGATAAAAATCAATAAAATGATAAAATATATTGACGTGGAAACTGCCTTGCAGGTGTAGAAAGGCAGATGGAGTGTGCAGTTACTCTGGTTTCTTTAAAAAGCCTTCTCACAAAAGAGGTGACACCCATCCATCAGCATATCCATGAATGATGCTTGGACCTCACCCAAAATGCCTGTGGTTCTCACCTACACGTTGCGCTGGAGCATCACGCTAGAACAGACAGCTCTTCTCAAACAGTCTGTGGTGTCTAATGCTAACCAGATGACATGCTGGGCTGCATCCTGGCCATCCTGAATGGTACGTACTAAAATGGCACAGAACTTCCCAGGGACTGGCAATAATTTGCAGCCACAGAGTCCCATAATGCATGCGAGCAGCGTCCCAGCAATCAGCTGGTGTTGACGGACCAAAGGGCAAGGCTGGTGGATGAAACATCCTCTACCCAAATGCCTTTCCTCTTCAACGCTTTATCTAGTTGGGTGATAGGGAAGAAATAAATTAGAATTGACTCTTCTGGTGAGGGCCTGTACCACCAGACTCTCTCAGGGGTAGGCTGCTGGATAAGAAAGCAAGGATCACCAACAGATGGCCTATGGCGACATGCAACATGTCTGTTTGCCAGTGGGCATTAACAATGTTTTACCCAACAGCCCATGAGAGCATCATTATGTGGTTCAATAAATGGTAGAAGAGATTCTGAGGAAGATTGCTTGGGTTGTAGAAATGTATTGATGATGGTTAGTCTTTACTTAGATGGAAGGCTGCTGCAAATCTAACACTCAACCTCCCTTCTAATCACCAAGGCGAAGGCCAGCAATTTTTCTCTAGAAGGCCTGGGAGGATACCAGCAAGTCTGAGGAGAATAATTGACCCCTACAGCCTCTTCGAGGTCCATACAGAAATTGTGCTCATAGTTTTATGGAGAAAAAGCATTCCTCATCACCACCTTTATCAACAAAAGCAGATTATGTCTGATCAGAATTCGACCCGAATAGTTGTTGAACTACTGGAAGACGGTCTATGGGTACAAGTATTTCCTTGTCGGAGTTGGAAAGACTAGCTGGTCAGCCACACGAGAAGCTTACTCAGAAACAACTTTGGATGAGGTTGAGATACAGTCAGTTGGGAGAGGGAAAGAACTAAAGAACTATGAACTCTACGTCCTCTGTGCCCAAGATGACATACCTGGAGCCGGCATGGATTGTGGTGCCAAGAGTGGAATCTGCTCTGTAGTTGGAGCGGAACTCGGAATGGATTGAAGATAAAGGCACCAACGAGGATGGACTCACCAGTGGTAGTCCAACTGGGGGCACTGACAGATCCTTGGGGCAATAAAGAGCTCTAGGGGGTGCTGGAGATGTGAAGTATTGTTTCTGGAAAAAGCTCTAATTAGATGTGCGGTCACCAATGGACCTCAGAATCTGCTCCTCTATAAGAGACAAGAAGTGATACAGCAAGGAACACTGATTTTCCCCACCTTCTCAATGTCGAGGCTGGGATAAGTCCAGCTTACATTTATGATGTTTCTTCTTCAATTTAGACTTACACAAAGACTGGGATCAGCCCCGAAAAGGGAATTGGTCTGTGTCTTTCACTCTGAGCTGGAATGTTTTTAATGTGATTTTTGGCAATGCTCGGTGATATACAGCTTGACTTCACAGTCCACAATAGCCTTGGAATACATTAGCGCACGTGCCCCACACAAGCTGGAGTCGTGCCCCAACCCATGGAATCAGACTCGCATCTTGTGGGGATATGTCACAAATTTTTTGTTTGTAATAATCCCCACAAAGTTTATAGCCTGTAGTTTTAGGAGTTACCATTCTAATGCCTACTGGAAATGGCACGCAGAGTGTAGCCTGACAAATCTTTCTGAGCCAGTCTGGCACCTGGGGATATAGGTGAGCAATCTGCAATTAGCAGTCTCCAACAGAATCTTGTGCATATGTGCACCCAGGTCAGTTCCTTTCCAATAATGTGACCCGGGGCGGGAGGGTGGGTGGGGGGTCAGGTAAATGGTGTTCATATTTGGAAAATTAATATGCATTAAGGTCTTCATTATGAGTGGCTTGTTATTCCCTGTGAGGCAGGGGACTCTTATTATCAGCTCTATCCAAAATCACAAATGGTATTACTGTAACCAATATGCCCAGTAATCTTGCATTTGTTACTGGGAATAAATCATACCTGGAGGACTTTATTATGATAGAAAGCCTTGACTATGGATTTTCACACGAGAATCAGGGTAAACATGAAGGTTTCCACACCACTCATTGCTTACTGGGCTAAATGGCTAGGCTAAATGTCATTAACATGTGCCCATGGACTTGGTGGCTGTGTTACCCTGGGTAACAGTAACAACGGGTGCAGTGTAACCAGTGAGTCAAAGTCCTGGAATAATGACTACAAGTCTAGGCAGATGAATCTTAGTGTGGCATCTTAGTACTGGAAATGTTGTCCAAGAATGCAAGTATTTGGAATGGTGGAAGAGAGACTTAGTAATGATGGTGGATTTATATTAAATACATGCATGCTGGGTGAAAGAACTTATTGGAGCTGTGTGAGGTACCTGAATGGTGGATCAGATCCCTGGTGCTGTAAAGGTGAGAGAGAATTCAGTGAGGAATGGCGGACAATACCTTGTTCTTTTTGTATTGGAAAGGACTAAATTGTTTTTGGGTGGGATGGGAAGGTAAGAAGAGCGCATTTACATGGCAAGTGGCTTTTCTAAGACAGACACAAAGTTGCACAGAGAAAAACTGATTATACCTCTAATTCTACTCACAAATATCTCTTTGATTATGAGATTGAGGAGTGTTTTAAAGTTTAGAGATAGCATTTATTACCTGCAGTAATTCGAGGTCTGATGAGTCCTCCTGCCCAGGCACCATTTCTGTCAACATTTCAGACATCACTTTGGTATTTCCACGAACAACATCCAGCTCACTGCGTAGTCTGGCAAGCTATGGACAAGCAAGCGAAAAGACAATCATAACATTATCTTCGGAGCATGACATATAAATTAAAGTCTAGAAAGCTTTTCATTCAGCATATTACCATTTAACAATTAGGGCTCGTATCTTTTAGTGAGATTTTTACCTTGTGATGAAAGAACAGGGAAATCATAACAACGAGAATGTAAGATCAGGCATCGAAAAATCCTAAAAATGTTACCAGACCTGCAGGTCTTGTGACTTGAATAATCTACTCGAACTAACTGTATTGAACTTGACCTGTACACTGGTCTCAAGTTATTTGATCCTAGGCAGATATTTTATTTTACAGTGCCGTTTTTTTGTCATTATGACATATGACAGCACCTTCAAATATGTGGGTTCAGCTTTATGCTGTACAAACAATCACTTTTGTTTTATGTAAAAGACTACATTTGTGCTCAATGTATAATAATAATAATCTAGCCCACATCTGGGGTACGTATGCCCCCTGACATGTCTCTTACTTCACCAATAGCATTGTCATAAGGACGGGGCCAGAAAGGTTTTCATTTCATGTTAAAAACTCTCACTTTTAATAAATATATTACTAAAGCATGATGTGGTAGCACACTGTGATTTACAGACCGCATTTTCCACTGAAATGGCCACAAACATTCCCACTAACATGCAATTATACTGAAAAAGTATATAGTATGGAAACAATGGGTGGAAATTGGATTTCAGCAAAAATATTCATCAGTTTCACATCACTAAGTAAAGTGTTCGGATTTCTTTTGATCCTATTATCCATATCTTTGTTTCCGTCACACAGAATTACAAAAACAATTGCTTTCATAACTACGCAAATATTTGTTAAGTTCATTTACAAGCTATGTAAATGTTGTTAGAAATAAACTCGGACATCCTACAGCCTTTTATTTCACACTCGTACAGCTTGACTGTCACACAGTTCACTATACAAAATTTCTAACTGCATTCAGAGAAAGAAAAGTAATCATCAACCTCCAGGATAAAATAAGCAGCTAACCGTACAAGACATAAGTGGACATTTGACATATGCCTTTGAACCAAAGCAAATGTGACAAGAGAAAAACAAGATTTTAATTGCGACTTTATTGCTCATTCACTTTTTGAGTGAACAGAACACCTGCTCTTAATCCAATCGCCATAGCAGGCCAGTAGGCCCTAAAATAGCTCTCCCAGATAAATCTATCTCGCCATAGTGAGTGGGCCAGTAGCTTTCTTGAGGCCTGTAGGCAGAAACCTTGATCAAACAATATAGAAAGCAATACTGTCCAAGTTCTATGCCCTGCAGAATCTCTGGTTACCTACCTTGAAAGCTAAATGATCTGCAGTTCCTGGATGGAAAAGGTTAATGACACCATACCACAAAATACCCTTCATTCTTTCAATGTTATCTGTCAGTAACTCCTCTCATGAGCAATCACTTTGCTACTACCGGACCTCTGGTGATTTAAACCCAGCTTAAGGGGAGTTTTCTAGTGTACTTAATCACTCTGTCGTACCCTTTAACTGCTTGTTTTTCACACTATATACGTCTGGGCCTGATTTTTTAGTTAGAGACGACTGTCAAAGTGTGGCAGTCCAATTTGTTTAATGGAAGCAACCCATAATTACAACTTTCAGGACACAGTAGGTTCTAAAAAGCCGAGGGCTAGAAATATTGTGTTCTCATGTGATGAAGCTATGTAGCACCGCTGCTCTCGTAAGAATTGTTTCCATTTCGCCCCCTGGTTTTGTCCAAGTATGCAGAAAATATTCAAATTCGTATTTTTACTTCAAGAGCATTTTTCATAGCTTATCACGATGAATGAAAGAATATGCTTGATATTCTGATAGTACATCAAGCTCCTCAGAAATACTCATCAAAAGTACATTATTCGGTTATCATAACCATAAAAGCATACAGAAAAATAAAAATACATACACATATCACAGTATAAAATATTAGAGGATAAGAACACTGTAAAGAAGTAGATTATTAATGCCAATAGCACAAAACGAGACTGCTTGCAGATCATTCGTCATAAAATTAAGCGTTGTACGTTAAAAATGGCTAATCAGTAAGGTTAAGAGGAACCATTCCAAAGCTGCTAAAGCACAACATCTTGAAGTGCAATACGTTCAGCAGACTGTCAGTATAATATCAGAAAAGTGCAGAATGTACTAGGTGCAAATAAATTCCAGTTCATCAATGAACCAACCTTGACAGTACGTAAATAATATTTATGAACAGCTTCAATGTTCATGTATTTAAATAGGATAGAAACTCCATGCGCCTGTACCAGCATTTGTGATAAAGCGGCTAATAGCAAACACAATAAAAGTTGAAGTGTCGCTTTCCAGAATCCTTTGGGCAACTAGACAGCGAATCACCCAAAAATTGAAGAACACTGGGCGTATACACTTTCGGTGGGGATTGTGATATTCTGGGCAGAAGAATAGGATATGTCTCCGGAACCAACCCAAATGCTGGACATAAATTAGAAGTCTGGTCTTTCTTCCACCTGCTTGTAAAAGATCTTCCACCTGCTTGTAAAAGACTTCAGTGGAAGGTTACCCAGCTGGAACTGCATGTACAGACTCTTTGCCAGTGAAGGTGTACTGATGTCTAGGAACGGTTCGAAATACGGAGTGATCCTGAGCTAAAAAAAAACACGGACTTATTAGGTGTTCTTTTGATCCACTGCCACCATGATGTTCATAAGCGTAGGCCCAGTATTTGGATTTTAGAACCTCCACCTCTGCTTTACAAACTTTTATAGGGTCGTCCCATAGTTTTTGCAGACCCAGCTAGATAAACATTTGAGCCAGGGAACCTACCCAGCATTATTCATATTCACTAATTCCCCTACAAAGTTCCCTATATTCACTTAGTTACGGCATAGACTAAAGGTGTACCCAGTAGACTAGGGGCTTAAGTGATGCCAAATTTGACAATCTCTTGATGCCTAGGTCAAAAAACATGAGGCTGAGGGATATGCTGATTGGGACTGAAACGAGCAACCTTGCAAAATTGTTTTCGGCTGTAGCCAGGTGCTAGGTATCAACATAGCCCCCACACTTCGGCTCCACAAAAAGTAGTACCCGGTGCTTTAGCACGATATACTTCGAGTACAGGATATACCGAGTGGGTATACAATTAATGTGTACTCTAACAATTACTTTTTATCTGTGGCCGATAAGCAGTGAGCTTTTTTTTTTTTAAGTTGGTTAATTTAACCCCTAGATAATCAAAGCTGTGAACTCTTTCCCACAGCTCATTACCAGCCCTACTGCACAATTCCTGGGGGCACCAGTTCCAAAAACCATGTATTTGGTTTTTGCCACGTTCAGCTCAAGGCCTCTGGATTTGCAGAACCCATAAACCTGTCGACCAAAATCTGGAGCCCCATGGGAGTTGTTGAAGAGATTCATCTGCAAAAAGAAGAATAGGAACCATTTTGCTATTTTAAAAAGGGTGAATCATTTTGACAACCCAGGAGTTAATCCACCACATCATTACATACAGGGTAAACAAGGCAGGAGCAAAGACACACCCCTGGCACACACCCCATGAGATTGGGATGCAGATTGTCACCTTTTCCTTTCTGCCCCAACGAACCTGTGCATAGTTTTTATCATGGAGCCTTGCTATAAGACTAATCAAGTTTCCTGAACTCCCATTTCAACCAATACGCTCCATATATTTTCCTGGGACACAAGATCAAATGCGACATGAATGTCTAAAAAAGCCACATCAAGTATTTATTTTAACAGCAAAGCACATTTCCAGTAAAGGAGGGTAAATCTAAAGGCCTGGTCGGAGGCGGTACTAGTCTTGGATTGAAAGCCGACTTGGTGGGGACAAGATGTGCTCTCCTCTACTAATTTTAGTTTATTGAGGACCTCTCTGGCAAAAACCTTTCTGTAAATTATCTATAAGGCTTTTTTTTGTTTTTTAACAGGGTGCAGGGGGATATATATATATATATATATGGAAAATGTCACTTACCCAGTGTACATCTGTTTGTGGCATTAGTCGCTGCAGATTCACATGCTGTGCACATCCCCGCCATCTAGTGTTGGGCTCGAGTGTTACAAGTTGTTTTTCTTCGAAG
Organism: Pleurodeles waltl; assembly: GCF_031143425.1. Taxonomy (NCBI): domain Eukaryota; kingdom Metazoa; phylum Chordata; class Amphibia; order Caudata; family Salamandridae; genus Pleurodeles; species Pleurodeles waltl. Next base: position 153,833,234 of record NC_090449.1, read on the forward strand.
AAGTCTTTTCGAGTCACGAGATCGAGGGACTCCTCCCATTTCGGCTCCATTGCGCATGGGCGTCGACTCCATCTTAGATTGTTTTCCCCGCAGAGGGTGAGGTAGGAGTTGTGTATGCTAGTAATAGTGCCCATGCAATGGAGTGAATACGTATGTACATAATGTAGTTTAAAGTAATATATTTACAAATTTATAAATGTTCAAGATCAACTTCTAAACGGCTACAGACTCCCGGGGAGGCGGGTGGGCGCATGTGAATCTGCAGCGAGTAATGCCACGAACAGATGTACACTGGGTAAGTGACATTTTCCGTTCGATGGCATGTGTAGCTGCAGATACAATGCTGTGCATAGACTAGTAAGCAGTTATCTCCCCAAAAGCGGTTCAGCCTGTAGGAGTTGAAGTTGTTTGAAACAATGTTCGTAGTACTGCTTGACCTACTGTGGCTTGTTGTGCCGTTAACACGTCTACACAGTAGTGTTTGGTAAATGTATGAGGCGTAGACCATGTAGCTGCATTACATATTTCGATCATTGGAATATTTCCTAGAAAGGCCATGGTAGCACCTTTTACTTTCTAGTTGAGTGTGCCTTTGGTGTAATAGGCAATTCTCTTTTTGCTTTAAGATAACAGGTTTGAATGCACTTAACTATCCATCTAGCAATGCCTTGTTTAGAAATTGGATTTCCTGTATGAGGTTTTTGGAAAGCAATAAATAATTGTTTTTCGAATTAGTTTTGTTCTGTCAATGTAGTACATTAACGCTCTTTTGATGTATAATGTATGTAGTGCTCTTTCAGCTACAGAATCTGGCTGTGGAAAGAACACTGGTAGTTCTACTGTTTGGTTCAAGTGGAACGGTGATATGACTTTTGGTAAGAATTTAGGATTTGTTCGTAAGACTACTTTATGCCTGTGTATCTGAATAAATGGTTCTTGTATGGTAAATGCTTGTATCTCACTTACTCTTCTTAGAGATGTGATAGCAATTAGGAATGCAACCTTCCATGTTAAGCATTGCATTTCACATGAGTGCATAGGTTCGAAGCGTGGACCCATGAGGCGAGTTAAGACAATGTTGAGGTTCCACGAAGGAACTGGTGGTGTTCTTGGTGGTATAATTCTCTTTAGGCCTTCCATAAATGCTTTAATGACTGGTATCCTAAATAATGAAGTTGAGTGTGTAATTTGCAGATAAGCTGAAATTGCGGTAAGATGTATCTTAATGGATGAAAAAGCTAGCTTTGACTTTTGCAAATGTAGTAAGTAGCTTACAATGTATTTAGCAGATGCGTGTAATGGCTGGATTTGATTATTGTGGCAATAATAAACAAACCTTTTCCACTTATTTGCATAGCAATGTCTAGTGGTTGGTTTCCTAGCTTGTTTTATGACCTCCATACATTCCTGTGTAAGGTCTAAGTGTCCGAATTCTAAGAGCTCAGGAGCCAAATTGCTAGATTCAGCGATGCTGGATTTGGGTGTCTGATCTGTTGTTTGTGTTGAGTTAACAGATCTGGTTTGTTTGGTAGTTTGACATGAGGCACTACTGAGAGGTCTAGTACTGTTGTGTACCAAGGTTGTCTTGCCCAAGTTGGTGCTATTAGTATGAGTTTGAGTTTGTTTTGACTCAATTGGTTTACTAGATATGGAAGGAGTGGGAGAGGGGGAAAAGCGTATGCAAATATCCCTGACCAACTCATCCATAACGCATTGCCCTGAGACTGATCTTGTGGGTATCTGGATGCGAAGTTTTGGCATTTTGCGTTTTCTTTTGTTGCAAATAGGTCTATTTGTGGTGTTCCCCATCTTTGGAAGTAAGTGTTTAGTATTTCGGGGTGCATCTCCCATTCGTGGATCTGTTGATGATCCCGAGAAAGATTGTCTGCTAACTGATTCTGAATCCCTGAAATAAACTGTGCTATTAGGCGAATGTGGTTGTGAATCGCCCAATACCATATTTTTTGTGCTAGAAGACACAACTGAGTTGAGTGTGTTCCTCCTTGTTTGTTTAGATAATACATCGTTGTCATATTGTCTGTTTTGACAAGGATGTGTTTTTGGCTTATTGGGTTGAAATGCTTTTAGCGCTAGAAATACTGCCAGTAGTTCTAAGTGATTTATGTGAAGTTGTCTTTGCTGAGTGTCCCATTGTCCCTGGATGCTGTGTTGATTGAGATGAGCTCCCCATCCTATCATGGAGGCATCCGTAGTTATTACGTATTGAGGCACTGGGTCTTGGAAAGGCCGCCCTTGGTTTAAGTTTATGTTGCTCCACCATAGAAGCGAGGTGTATGTTTGGCGGTCTATCAACACTAGATCTAGAAGTTGACCCTGTGCCTGTGACCATTGTGATGCTAGGCACTGTTGTAAGGGCCGCATGTACAATCTGGCGTTTGGGACAATGGCTATGCATGAGGACATCATGCCTAGTAGTTTCATTACCATCTTGACCTGTATTTTTTGTTCTGGATACATGACTTGTATTACCTTGTGGAAAGCTTGTACCCTTTGTGGACTTGGAGTGGCAACCCCTTTTGTTGTGTCGATTGTCGCCCCTAAGTATTGCTGTGTTTGGCACGGCTGAATGTGCGACTTTGTGTAGTTGATTGAGAAACCTAATTTGTGGAGTGTGTCGATAACATATTTTGTGTGTTGTGAACACCTTTTTTGCGTGTTGGTTTTGATTAGCCAATCGTCTAGGTATGGGAACACGTGTATTTGCTGTCTTCTGATATGCGCAGCTACCACTGCCAGGCATTTTGTAAAAACTCTTGGCGCAGTTGTTATCCCAAATGGCAATACCTTGAATTGGTAATGTACCCCTTGGAATACAAACCTTAGGTACTTTCTGTGTGAAGGATGTATCGGTATATGGAAGTATGCATCCTTTAGGTCTAGTGTTGTCATGTAGTCTTGCTGTTTGAGCAATGGGATTACGTCCTGTAATGTCACCATGTGAAAGTGATCTGATTTGATGTAGGTGTTTAACGTTCTGAGATCTAATATAGGTCTTAGAGTTTTGTCCTTTTTGGGTATGAGAAAGTACAGAGAGTAAACTCCTATTCCTTTCTGATGAACTGGTACTAATTCTATCGCTTCTTTTTGTAACAACGCTTGTACTTCCAGTTGTAGAAGGTCTATGTGTTGTTTTGACATATTGTGTGTTTTCGGTGGGAGATTTGGAGGGAATTTTAGAAATTCTATGCAATAACCATGCTGGATAATTGCTAATACCCAAGTATCTGTTGTTATTTCCTCCCATTGTTTGTAGAACTTGGTTAGTCTCCCCCCCACAGGTGTTACGTGTTGGGGATTTGTGACGTGTAAGTCACTGTTTGTTTTGTGGAGTTTTGGGACTTTGGAACTTCCCTCTACTTTTTTGGAATTGTCCCCCTCTATATTGTCCCCGAAAACTTCCCAGCAGATATTGACTGATAAGTGGGCCTTATTTGTGAGGTTGTGGGTTCTGTACTTTGCCCTCGAAACCCCCTCGAAACTGTGTTTTTTTTTAATGTGCCTCTGCTCTGTGGGGAGTAGAGTGCGCCCATGGCTTTGGCCGTATCAGTGTCTTTCTTAAGTTTTTCGATAGCAGTGTCCACCTCCGGCCCAAACAACTGCTGTCCGTTAAATGGCATATTCAGCACAGCTTGCTGTATTTCTGGTTTAAATCCTGATGTACGCAGCCATGCATGTCTCCTTATTGTCACTGCTGTGTTGACAGTTCTAGCAGCTGTGTCTGCTGCATCCATTGCTGACCGTATCTGATTGTTGGAGATACTCTGTCCTTCTTCTACTACTTGCTGTGCTCTCTTCTGGAACTCCTTGGGCAAATGTTCTATAAAGTGTTGTATTTCGTCCCAATGAGCCCTATCGTATCTGGCCAACAAAGCCTGTGAGTTTGCAATACACCACTGGTTTGCTGCCTGTGCCGCCACCCTTTTCCCTGCTGCGTCGAATTTTCGACTTTCTTTATCTGGAGGTGGTGCATCTCCTGAAGTATGTGAGTTCGCTCTCTTACGAGCTGCCCCTACTACAACTGAGTCCGGTGTTAGCTGTTGTGTGATGTACACGGGGTCTGTTGGTGGCGGTTTACATTTTTTCTCCACTCTTGGAGTAATGGCCCTTCCTTTTACAGGCTCCTCAAACACTTGTTTGGAGTGTTTTAGCATTCGAGGTAGCATGGGGAGACTCTGGTACTGGCTGTGTGTGGACGACAGTGTATTAAATAGAAAGTCATCTTCAATGGGCTCTGCATGCAGGCTGACATTATGAAATGCTGCTGCCCTCGACACCACCTGTGCGTAGGCTGTACTATCTTCTGGTGGCGACGGTCTAGCTGGATAACAGTCAGGACTATTATCTGACACTGGCGCATCATAAAGATCCCACGCGTCAGGGTCATCTTGACTCATCCCTGTATGATTCGGGGATTGCATCATAGGTGGAGTGGCTACCGGTGATGGTTGCGGCGAGCGTTGTGGAGACGGTGGCGGGCTTACTTGTTTAGCTACCTTTGCCTGTGGCTGCTTGTCTTTCTCCTGGAAGGCAAGTTTGCGTTTCATTTTAATAGGAGGGAGAGTGCTGATCTTCCCCGTTTCTTTTTGGATGTGGAGCCTTCTTTGGGTGTAGTCTGGCTCCATTGTCTCCAATTCCAGTCCAAATCTATGTATTTTCATTTGTGAGGACAGTCCTTGTTCCTCTGTGTAGGAACTTGATTTCGGTTCCGAGTCCGGATGTTTCGGTATCGAAACCTTTTCGGCTACTTTTTTTCGGTTCCGACAAAACCTTTTTTATTTTCGGCGTCGTTGTCTCTCGGTGCCGACTCATTTCGGTGCCGCTGTCTCAGTGCCGAACTTGCTCGGAGCCGCTATCTCGGGCCCGAGATTGCTGTGTAGCGGTATCTCGACCGGATTCGGATGACTTAGACACCAGCGTGCCCTTTTTTGGTGCCGATGTTCGGTCACCTATTTTTCGGGTTAAGCCATGGCCTGTTGGCGGTGGCGTCCCCTGGGCTTTTGTGGTCTTCTCGTGAGTTTTATGTTTCGACGTTTTACTCACGGTTTTTGGCGTTTCTTCGGGATCGAGCTCGTCCAAGTCCGATTCCTGGATGGAGAAGGTTTCTTCTTCCTCCTCGAAATGCCCTTGTCCTGTCGGCGCCGACACCATCTGCAGTCTTCTTGCTCTTCGGTCTCTTAGTGTCTTCCTGGACCGAAACGCTCGACAGGCTTCACAAGTATCTTCCTTGTGTTCTGGCGACAAACACAAGTTACAGACCAGATGCTGATCTGTATATGGATACTTGTTATGGCATTTTGGGCAGAAGCGGAATGGGGTCCGTTCCATCAGCCTTGAAGAGACACGTGGCCGGGCCGACCAGGCCCCGACGGGGGATCGAAAAAAACCCAAAGGGCCACCAGAGCTCTTCAAAAGTCGGTGTTGATCTGTTATAACTAACCCGATACCGAACGCAAACAATACCGATGATTTTTCCGAGATTCTAACTAACTTTCCGACCCGAAACCCGGAGCGAAAAGGAACACGTCCGAACCCGATGGCGGAAAAAAACCTATCTAAGATGGAGTCGACGCCCATGCGCAATGGAGCCGAAATGGGAGGAGTCCCTCGATCTCGTGACTCGAAAAGACTTCTTCGAAGAAGAACAACTTGTAACACTCCGAGCCCAACACTATATGGCGGGATGTGCACAGCATGTGTATCTGCAGCTACACATGCCATCGAACATATATATATATATATATCCATCCGCCCCTCTTCATGAATCAGGAATCTCTCCCCCAGGCCGAAATGGTATTGAATAGAAGAATGATTTAACTAGTCCAAACACAATGGTCGGATTTGAACAAGTTTCAAGTTTATTTTTATTTATGATTAGGAACTCAAAACGAGGTTCACTTATAAAAACCAAGAAAAAAAAGAAGAAAAAAAAACAAGAAAAGAGAATATGTAGATAAACAAACAAAACAATACCCATTAATACGTAAAAAGTGCAGAGTCCAATATTTAAGGAAACACTCCCACACCAACCCCTCCATGCCATAAAGTGCGTTGTAATAAAGTGCATCTAGCAAAATCCACCAGGGAAAGAGCACAAAGTTATATTAAGCAATCAAATGCATTACACTTCTGCCCAAAAAAAAAGCATTGGATTACAAAAAAATATGAAGGAGCACTCATATCTTTGCCCATCAGTCCATTAAAAAGCAATTATAATAAAGTGCACTGTTATGGAGAGACTATCAACCTTTTCGTAAAAAAACAACCGGTCATTATAATAAAGTGCATACATACATAAAAACACAGTAACCAATATAAGAGGAAACACTCCCAAACCAACCCCTCCACGCCATAGAATGCTTTATAGAAAAAATATATCAAAACAAAAAGAAAATATGAGAAAGCCCTCATGTAACTTTGCCTATCCACCTGTAAAGTGCAAATAAAATAAAATGCAACATTATAACAAGACCACCAACCTTTTCTAAAAAGAAAATAGGCCATAATTATAATAAGGTGCATCAGGAATAGATTCACATATAAAAAGAAAAAAGTTAAATATAAACAAAACAGACCAATACTTTTGCACGACTTCCCATAATGGCAGGAAATTAAAGAGAAACATAAAAAGGCACTCACATGTCTTTACCCGTCCATCCATAGAGTGCAATTAACATAAAGTGCATCATCAGAATAAACCCCCACCTTTTCCTAAAAATAACACCTCAACTTTTCATTCATATCCCTAAGATACATGTAAAAGAAAGTTGAAAAAGTTAAAAATTCTAAAACAGAACAATTCTTTTGGGGGCTCATACAAAGCTTGAAAAAGCTGAGAGACCGATAGTAGAGAATAGCTGGAGACAAATAGGTATTAACCATTTATGCTGAAATGGGGCAAGGAATGGAAAAACAAATAAAACATGGTTTAGGTCTTGGGTTTTGGCATGACAAAAATTACACTCTTTAGTTAAACTATGCCATTTCGCCAGGAGAACATTCAAGGGTAACAATCCCTAGCGAAGCAGCATCCAAAAACGCCTGACCCTATGTGGAATATTCCATGTATTATAAGGTTGTAAATTTTTTTTGTATTATGGAATTTACTAAATTCAAAAAGGACCTTCTTTTTGCACAAGTCTCCATTCCAGTCGAAACCTTAGGGGCCACGTTGCCTGTTTTAGGACAGTTTTCAATTGAAGGGGGGTGAAGCCAAAACCTGGTCAAGGTCTAAATCCAACCTTTCGAAGGCATAAGAGGTTCTTGCAGAAGGAATAAAACGAACCTCAACATTAATCAGACTACTGCCGCTTTTTTCCCTGGGGAAGCAACAGCTTAATGGCTCCGCAAGCCTCGGCCCTGCTGCCTTACTGCTAGCTTGCTCCGCCCCCTCCGAGATGCTCCAAATCAGCATAGCGTCACTCCGTCCAACAGGCTAGTTTAAACAAGTCACCAGTTATTTTATCAGGTTTATAGGAGGCAAATGGCATTAGCAATGTCCTCTTGACTAAAAGATACTATACTACTTACCCCTACATCTGCAGCAGATGTGTCCGTGACAGAAATGCTTGGGCTCAAGAGCAGTTCACCGGAGTTCTCATAATCGTACAATGTAAAAAAGTGAGTAACCCATCTTTCAGGCTGGATGTGGTGGTGATATCCTCTCTCGCTTTTATTGCTTCTGTGTGATATTATGCACCAGGGGGATCTGCTATCATTTATTTTAAGAGCACACAACAGGTCTTTCCAATTCTTAACATCCCAGTTTTTCCTGGCTTTTGTGGGAGCACATTTATATTTCCTCCTGGCTTCTATAATCTTTGCCTGTTTAGCGCTTTTGAGGTCAGTCCTTAATACTTGTTTAGCTATTTTGCACTCAGTCAAACCATTTAACCTCCTTTGGACAAACTGGCTGTTTATAAGCAACTGCCTTCTGAAAAATATCTTGCAGTTTAGCAAAAAACTGATTGTAGATATCTAAAATGGGAACATCAGAACTAGGGCAGTGTATAAAGTCAGACAAAAAGTCTGAAATAGGCCATATATCTCAGAGTATAATTTATGATCAGACATTACGTGTGGCCAGGAAACTAGTCTTCGATTATTGGCTAGTAAAGGTTCTGGTACTACAGTGTAAAACATGGATGAAGTCCTCCTCAGAGCTTCCCCAGGGAAAAACGCAATCAAAAAAATGTGATCGCTATTTGTGTGGATTTCCACTTTTATGTCGACTAGTAACGGCCAAAGACTTGCACCTAAAACGACGTAGTCAATGACACTCGAGTACAAGCCTCTTTTAAAAGTGGCTGCCTTTTCGGGATCTGAACGGGCGCTTCAAATTACAAGCCCTTAAGCCCTGGACAATTTATATAGGGGCTAATTGAAAAGTAATATCAGTGAAGTTGCACTAATATTGCCCTGCTAAGCGGGGAATCTTCCATTGTTCATCCTCCTTTTCTACTAACTCACTGATACAGGCAGAGGGTTTACAAGATTCAATTAATTCATCTATAAGAGTTAAAACAGGGGACTCACTATTGGCAGGCACTGGCCTTACATAAACATTTATTAATATCAGATGCAAGCCAGAGGGACATTTTAATGTAATCCCCATTACATCAAATAAATCATCCATCAATGGGCAGTGCTATCATGAAAGATGATTTTGAACTAAAATGAGCAACCCACCGCTGCCCCGCCCAAATATCTCTGGGGGCTTGGCTTCCACACTAAGTCGTAAAACCACTGAGGAACACCCTATCAACTGCCCAAGATTCCTAAAACATGCAAACATCATAATTTCCTATTTAGGAAGACCACCCACTTCAATAGTGTAGTGATGGGAATGAAATTATGTAGTGGAGCTGCAAAAAAACACTAGTCCATAACATTAAAAGCAATGGCCACTCGAGAGGCTATCGCGATTTTTCTTGCATTTGCCACAGTGAATTTTTGCTAAGGCAAGTCATCAGTCTGCTGTCTCATGGCTAGGTTAGTGTTATGCCAATATTTCTACATACCCAAATAACATAAAACAGTTTTGACAAAAATATCCTGGGAGCTTATAAACACCTCTCTTTAAAGGATTTCCTTCTTTGCTTGCTGCCTCAGTGTAAGTACATTATTTGCCAGCATACCAGAAGGAAGTGGAATAAAAAGGACCTTACCACAGTACCCCATATGTAAAGGTCATTAATCTAAAGTGCAGATAGGGGATTTCTGCGTAGTCTCCCATTTTATAAATCAACTACAAAGGGTTTTCTGGAAAGTAAAGGGGAAAAACAGCCACAGGCCTATCAGCCTCTTCAATAACAAAGTAGACTGACTTAGCAACTGGATTTCCATTCACTCTTTTTTTATTTAAGGACACCAAGTTGCCCATGAAACCCTTAGTGTAGACTGCACATCAATGAGGAATGGCAGGAGGCAGAATCAATTAACTTCACACCAACCCACAGCAAGACTTGGCTTCTAGTAGCAGCGGGTGGCTCAACCTTGATCAATTCATGACCACCTTATGGGAAGTAAAATAAACAGTCATCACCCATGTGGGCTACAACTCTCTAAAACACAAACTCGCTAAATGGACTTCCTGAAACAGATTTGAAAAAGGCATCACTGGCAAAATAAGCAAATTATAAAATGAAGCCCCGTAAATTGAAACAGGTAAAAAGGCAATCCTGTTTTTGAAGGGTTTGATCACATTTTCCTTGTGGATGTTGGAAATAACCAAATAAACTGTTTCATGGGGTAGAGGTAGCTGCAACCTCAGCCTTGGTACAATAGTTCACCCCCACTTTCTGCCCCCATTTTCACTACTCACTACTGGTGTAATGACTCGGAAATGCCCTGAGCCCAGCTAATCACGACTTAGTGCATGTGCTCTGACCCTTAACATGGCATATGGTTGATTGGCTTATACCCAGTAGCACAGCCCAATTTACTTGTATGTCCCTAGAATATATCACCAGTGGTACCAGGGCCTGTAAGCTAGAGTATCCCCTAAGGGACTGCAGCAATTGTTGTATTACCCCGAGTGGGATAAGTTAAACATGACTCCCAGTTGTTATTGTAGACAGGAAGGGCAGTTTTAAAACTGCTAACTCCACTTTGCCATTTACGAAGCCAAGTCTTCCAAATGTAATATGTACAAGTCAAACCTAAAGTAGACCTGTCCAGAACTAAGGCAGAGTACTGTATATTAAAAGGTGGAAAATGTACTTTTATATGTTTCTGAATGTAAAAGCCCAAGAAAAATGTTACTTACCCAATACGAATCTGTTAATGGCATGTAGCAGATTCACATGCTCGGCACACTCCTGCCATCTAGTGCTGGTTCCGGAGTGGTGCAAGTTGTTTTTCTTCAAAGAAGTGCTTCACGTCACCGGATTGAGTGACTCCTCTTGGTGGTAGTGTGCATGGGCATTGACTCCTGTCTTAGATTGTTTTCTATGTTTTCACGCAGATGGGGTGAGAAAGGAGTGTAAGAAAAGTACACAGAAAGATGTCCATGCAAATGTAACTACATATATACAAATATAATGTAACTTCAATGGCTACAGGCACCCGGGGAGGAGGGAGGGTGCATGTGAATCTACAGCACATGCGACAAACAGACACTTACTGGGTAGGTAAAATTTGCCGTTGGATGGCATGAGTGGCTGTAGATACACATGCTCTGCATAGACTATAAAGCAGTCCCTCCATAAACGTGGTGGCTAGCCTGTAGGAGATGCAGTTGACTGGAAAAGTGTTTGTAACACAGCCTGACCTACATTGGCATGCTTGTGTGCTAGCACATCCACACAGTAGTGTTTTCTGAATGTGTGTGGTGTCGACCAGGTAGCTGCCTTATAAATGCAAGCTATAGGCAGGCTTCCATCAAAGGCCATAGCAGCACCTTTTTTTCCTAGTAGAATGTGCTCTAGGGGTAACAGGTAACAATCTTTTTGCTTTAGCATAACAAGTTTGTATACATTTAACTATCCATCTAGCTACGCCATATTTTGATATTAGACTGCCTTTGTAAGGTAGTGAAGAAATTACAAAGAGCTGTTTAGTTATAGTAAACTCTTTGTTTCTGTCAATGTATAACACAAGTGCTCTTTTAACATCTTAAGAGTGTAGAGACCTCTTTCTGCAACTGAGTCAGGTTGCGGAAATAAGACGAGTAATTCAATGGACTGGTTTATGTGAAATTGCAAAACCACTTTAGGCAGGAACTTAGGGTTAGTGCAAAGGACTTTCTTATCCCTATGAATCTAGAATAAAATCTCTTTCAAAGTTAATGCCTGGAGCTCAATGACACGCCTGAGTGAGTGATGTGATAGCAACTAAGACGGCTACCTTCCAAGAAAGGTAGTGAAGTGGACATGAATGTAGTGGTTCAAAAGGTTGACCCATGAGTCTGGGGAGTACAATGTTAAGGTTCCACAAGGGCACGGGGGAACCCTACATGGAATAACCAGTTTCAGGCCTTACATTAAAGCCTTAATGACTGGGATTTTGAACAAAGAAATATGGTATCTGTTCTGTAGATTTTCAGTAATAGCTCCAAGATGTAGGAGAATGGAGGTGTATGCTGGGTTTGTTTTTTTGGTAAGTGGAGCAAATAAACAATCTCTTGAACAGTAGCTTTCATTGGGCCAATATGTTTGGGTTGCCATTAGTAAACAAAAGGTTTCTATTTTGCAGCATAACAGGCTTTAATTGTGGGTCTACAGGCTTCCCTGAGAATGTCCATACATTCCGCAGGCAATCCTAAGTAACTGAACTATATGACTTCAGGAGCCATATTGCAAGGTTCAGTGACTTGGGGTCTGGATGTTTGATTTGTTCTTGATTTTGAGTGAGAAGATTAGGCCTGTTGGGGAGCTTCTCGTGGAGAACTACTGATAGGTCTCAAAGTGTGGGGAACCATGGCTAATGTGCCCAAGTGGGAGCTCCAAGCATCATGGTGAGAGACATTTGCCTGATCCTCCAAACCAGAAATGGAATGAAAGGGGGAAGTGGAAAAGCGTAAGCAAATATCCTTGACCAGTTCATCCATAGAGTGTTGTCCTTGGTTAGAGGGTGTGGGTACCTGGAGGTGAAGCTTGGGCATTTTGAATTTTCTGTAGTGGCAAAAAGGTCTATCTGAGGAGTTCCCTAACTTGCAAAGTATGGTTGAAGGACTTGTGGGTAGAGTTCCTGTTCCTGGACTTGTTGCTATATACTGCTGATCAGGTCTGCAAAGTTGTTGTCCGTCCATAGGAGATACTCAGCCACCAGCTGAACGTGGTGGTGAAAGGCCCACATCCATATTGTTTGAGACATTTGTGAGAGTTGCGACAATCATGCTCCCCTCCCCCCTCTGTTTTTGGAGATAATACATGGCTATCATGTTGTCTATCCGGACCAAGACAACCTTGTGAAATAGGTGAGGGAGAAAGGCTTTGAGGGCTAGAAGCACTGCCTGTAGCTCAAGGTAAATGATGTGTAGGGATTGGTGACTGGGATACCAGAGGCCCTGTACTGAGAATTTGTGAAGGTAGGCTCCCCCCAGCCTGCCAGTGATGTGTCTGTGGTAGGAAAAACCTGAAGAACAGGGTCCAGAAAAGGCTGCCCCTTCAACAGGTTGGTGGTGTTCCACCAACATGCAGAGAACACCGAGTATGGCGGTCTAACAACACTATATCCTACAGGTGACCCTGTGACCGAGAGCACTGATGAGAAAGACACTGCTGTAGGAAACGCATGTGTAGTCTGGCATAAGAAACTATGGCAATACAAGATGCCATCATCCTTAACAGTCTAATAATGGTCCTGACTGTGTAAGTATGATTCTCCTGAAAATGAGGGAGAAGAGACTGGAAACTCTGGATAAGGGCTGGGTTGGGATATGCCACTCCCAACTCCGCAATCAGGATAGCCCCTAGATGAGGCTGTACCTAACGGGGCTGAAGGTGGGACTTAGAGAAGTTCATGGTGCAACCCAGTGCGTGAAGGAGATCCACTGTCAACTGGGTCTGATGTTGGCACTGTTATAAGGTACTGGCTTTTATGAGCAAGTCGTGTAAATAGGGGACACATGAATGCTCTGTCTTTTGAGGTGTGGGGAAACTACTTGTAAACACTTTGTGAAGACCCTGGGAGTGGTGGTAACCCCGAAAGGCTTTGAACTGAATCTTTTCCTGCGATAATGAACCTTAGGTATTTTCTTTGTTCAGGGCAGATGGGAATATGAAACTAGATCTAGAGCTGTCAAAGTCGCCTTGCTGTAGAAGTGGAATAACATCCTGAAAGGTAACCATGTGAAAGTGTTCTGACAGGATGTGGTTGTTTAATGCTCTGAGGTCGATATTCGGCCTGAGAGAGCTGTCCTTTTTGGGAAGCAGGAAGTATAGGAAGTATACTCCTCTCCCTTGGTGCAGGCGCAAAACTGGTTCTATGGCCACTTTGTGAAGAAGAGAATGGACCGCTTGTTGTAGAAGGGTGAGGTGTTCCTGAGATAGCCTGTGACTGTGAGGGAAATACTGGAAGGATTGCTGATGAACTACAGACAATAACTATGTTGGATAATGGAAAGGATCTGTTGGTCCGTACAGATATTGATCCACTGTGAGTGAAAGTGTTGAAGCCCTTCCTAGACAAGTGCTGAATGTGGCAGGGGTGGGTCGAAGGGGGGTACGTTGGGGAGATGGAAGTAATAACTACTTTGCAGTGGAGGAAAAGCTGCGGGAGGCGCAGCTCTTACCTCATCCCTTAGTGGTGTAACCTCTATAGGAGATTCTGTAGAAACCCCTGGAGTAAGTGGTTTGAGGCTGCTTGGAATAGGATGCAGACACCTCGGATGAGGTGGTTTTGAAGGAGCATCTAAAATCGGGGTGACGAAAAGTGCCTCTCTGTGTGGGGGGACTGAAGGGCACCCATAGCTTTCGCTGTGTCCGTTTCCTTTTTGAGCTTCTTGAGGGTAGCGCCCACTTGATGCCCAAAAAGATGCTCCTTATCAAAGGGCATATTAAGGACCATTTGCTGAACCTCAGGCTTGAAACCTGAACAGCGCAGCCAAGCGAGCCTTCGGAATAGGACACTAGTGTTTAATGTTGCGTGCAGCTGTGTCCGCAGAGTCTCAGGCACAGCAAATTGAGTTCTTTGAGATTGTTTTTCCTTCTGCAACTCTTTGTAGTCCTCTTTTACGGTCTTTTAAGAACTGGAAGAGCTCCTCCTTTTCATCCCAGTGAGCCAGGTTGTATCTGGCCAATAGTGCTTGTGAACTGGCGATACGCCAATGATTGGCTGCCCTTGCGACAACCCTTTTGTCCGGAGCATCAATTTTCTTGCTCTCCTTCTCAGGAGGAGGAGACTTCAATGGCCTGGATATTGGCACATTTTTGTGCCGCGGTAACAGCAATTGAGGCAGGAGGAACTGAGATCTAATATTTATTGGGTCAGAAGGAGCAGATTTATACTTTTGATCAACTCTAGGCGTGATAATTAGAGAGGACGGACTCCTTAAAAGTTTTGTTAGTGTGACGAAGTATACCAGGGAGCATTGGTAGAAACTGAAAATCCCTGTGTGTGGAAGGCGTATTGAAAAATAAATCTTGTTCGATACGGTCTCTATGCAGTTCTACATTATGAAATGCAGCTTCTCGTGCCACTACTTGCTGAAATGAAGTGGTATCCTCTGGTGGGGAGGGGTTGTGCAGGGTAGCGATCTGGATCATTAGGGGTGATAGGGTCAGGATCATAAGTATCCCAACAGTCTGGGTAAGTAGTGGCCCACCTAAATCCACTCCCAGGTGATAAAGGGGAGCCCTTAGGAGTATACTCTCCCGGAATAGGAGAAGCGGGAGAATGAGAAGGAGAGGGAGGTGGACGGGAACAAAGATGCAGAAGAGGTGGAGAAGGTGGAGGAGGATGTGGTGGAGAAGGCCTTTGTGTTGGAGTAGTGGCCTTGTCCTTGGTCTTCTTCTGAGGTAGAGGAGTGTCCAAAGCTTCCTGGAAGGAAAGCTCCTTTTTCAAAAGTACAATTGAAGATGCAATAATACATCCTGTGCACTCCTGGATTTGGGGGTTGGCGCTCCCAAGAGCCAATAGTCACCAATATGTGCTCCACTGGAGAAGGAGAAGAAGTCTGGCTTGAGAACTTCTGTTCTGAAGATTTCGGTCCCATGTGTTTCGGCACTGAAGATTTCGGTCGGTGTGATTTGCTTGGCACTGAAGTAGAGGCTGAAGGTGTTTGGCTCGGAGTCGAAGCTCGAATCGAGACGGAGGCAATCTCCAGATGAGAAGAGGGTTGAAGCTGAATACGACGGCTTGGTCTTGGTAGTCTTTTAGGTGCCAACCACGAAGGTAGGGCAGAAGAAGTATCTTTCCAATTTCAACCATGGCCTGGTGGTAGTTGGGGATTGGCGACCTTGAGCAGGGGCCTTTTGAGGTTCTTGGGGTGGGCAGAAGGGCCCACTTTACTCACGCGTTGCAGCGAGGTAATCTCATGGCTCTTGATGTCCGATTGAACATCGGACTTGAAAGAGTACTAGATGGGAAGATCCTACTCCTCCTCCACCTGCTGGGGCTCCTCTTGTGCTTATTACTCCCCAAAGATGTCCAGAGTGTCATCCAGTGTCCTGTGCGCCATTTCCAATCAAAGTGCTCTTCGGTCTCAAAGCGTCTTCTTCGATCAGAACGAATTGCAGGCGTCATGGGTAGCTTCTTGATGATCACGAGAGAAGCAGAGATTACACACCAGATGTTGGCCTGTGTGTGGAAATGTTGTGTGGCCGTTAGGGCAGAAATGGAATGGAGTCTGTTCCATCAGGTTAGCATGTCCATTGGTGCTGCGTGAAAGAGAGGCCCAAGTCAGTGATTCAAAGTGAATGATAGGGTGGAAGAAGTGCGATCGTAAAACAATACGATAGAGAGAAGGTAAGATAGTGGAAAGATTTTGAACCTGAGCAAATTGAAGACGGAGCGAAGACACACACGTCTGACCCCGAAGGCGAAGAGAAATCAATCTAACAAATGAGTCGATGCCCATGTGCACTATTACCGAAAGGACGAGTCACTCGATCCTATGACTCAAAACACTCCTTTGAAGAAAAACAACTTGTACACCTCCTGACTCAACACTAGTTGCCAGGAGTATGCAGAGCATGTGTATCTATAGCCACACATGCCATCGAACATTGTGCCTACTGTGGAAAGACTAGTAGCACCACTGGCAATTACAGAGTTGCAGGCTGACATCTAAGCACTCCTAACTTCTGAATGGGACTACTTAAGTTAGTATTGTAAGGTATCAAAAGAACCAGTGCATTAAATCCGATTTGATGGTTAAATTGAACTTTAGAAGTTGCCACTTTGGTTGCCCACGGTTTCCAGTGCCCTGTTATAATTGCACACAAAGACTGTTGTCATAGACAGCCTTCTGCCATCCTGGGGAGACGTGTGAGCGACTCCCAAGAAAAGGACACACTAGGAGGCTGCTGTTGGAAGAGGTGTTTCCTCTCCCTGGTAGGAAGCCATATGGGAGTATCCCAAAAGATGAGCTTCAAAGGAGAAGCTGCTTTTGAAGAACAAATGGGAAACACTTGGGAGCTCTAACACTTAGGCAGACAGGCTCAGCACTGGGGACAGAGAGGGGAAACCAGCTGTCAAATAGTTTTTTTTCAGGGGCGTGTAGCCCCCTAGTGAGCCACACCTCTGGGTTGGGCTAGGGAGCTCTACAAATCGAGTGAGGGGGTTCTGACAGCTTGAGTGGGCAGAAAAGACACTGGGATAGTTAAATGCTACACTCCACAGGAAATAGTCATCAGAAGAGAGGGAGGGAACATCGTAGCCAATTGGCTGGTGACAGCAACCTTCCCTGAGGGCATTTTCTAGGCATAAAAAGGGCACACATGGCAATCAGAACTCATATCTCACTGGACAGGAGAAAAGGACCAAATGAGGGCTGCCCTGCAGCACCAAGGACCTGGAAATGAGAGGCTGCACCAACATGGACTGCACCTGGTGGCTCGCAAAGGAGAAGGGACTGTGCCTGCTGTGTCCTGCTCATGGAGAAGTCAACTCCTGAGAATAGACTAAGCAAGTGACTGTTATTCGCAGGACACTGGGCCACAACAGCTGAAGATGCCTGTTGGCGCTAATGGTAGCCCAGATCTTTGAATCACTGCTCCTCGCCACTGTGTAACACCATGGACCACGACCAGAAGCTAAAAATTGCCCCTGAGTCTGCTAAACCTTGGAGAGTTGTTGAAGTGCAGCTAGGTTGCCCAGAAAGCAAGTTATCTCTGAAAGAAGAAAATGTCTGAAGGTGCTGTATGATGCGATTGGTAGCCCATTGACAACTGGACTTCTTCTAAGCTTGATAGGACTTTGAGGGATGTCAACACCTGCGGCCAGAATCGCCTAACCAAACCTGCAGACCGAAGAGCACCCTTGTTGACTGCAGAATCACTGAGCATCTTCAGTATACAGTACCCCTAGGATAAACAAGTTCATCTCTTCCCATTTGGTCAACCAACACTGGCGTTCTGTATACTAAGAAAGTTCCATTTATGGTTGGACTTCTTAGTAAAGAAGCCACGTCCAAACGCGTTAACTTGCTATTGAAGTCTGGGATATTGGACATAGTTTTGAGAGACAAATTGGGAAGCGCCTCTCACTAGACCTATTAATGCTAAACAAATTGTGGTTTAATTGAATACAAGCCCTGATGCAATTGGACGAACATGTGTTGGCTAAAAATGTTTGGAGAAGAACTTTATGCAAAAATCTAATAAAAGTCTGGTTACAAGATACTTTATGTTCTTCAGAGTGCATTCAAGGATGACAGACTATAATTTCAGGGTCTTCTAGTTTTGAAGGGCATTGCTGTACCTGCTCTCCCATTGAGTTTAAACCGTTTTAAGGCCAAAGGAAAATGTTACTTACCCAGTAGACATGTTCATGGCATGTCGTGCTGTAGATTCAAATGCTTTACATAAGCCCAGCCATCTAGTGCTGGGCTTGGAGTGTTACAAGTTGTTTTTCTTGGAAGAAGGTTTTTGAGTCACGGAATCGAGTAGTGACTCCTCTCGGTAATACTGCGCATGGGCATCAAGTCCTTTGTTAGATTGTTTTCCCGCAGGCGAATGAAGTAAAGAGTGTGTAAATGTATATGTGGATATATGGTAAAGAAATGAGATGTAGAGGTGATGTGGAAAACGTCACTTATCCAGTGTACATCTGTGCGTGGCATATAGTGCTGCAGATTCACATGCTGTGCATATATCGCCATCTTGTGTTGGGCTCGGAGTATTACAAGTTGTTTTTCTTCAAAGAAGCTTTTTCGAGTCACGAGATCGAGTGACTCCTCCTCTCAGTGATAGTGTGTATGGGCACGGAGTCCTTTGTTAGATTGTTTTCCCGCAGGAGTGCAAAGCAAGGAGTGAAGAATTGTATATGTAGATCTAAAGTAAGTAAAGGAGATGTCCATGCAATGTATATACATATTTACATAATAAAGTACTACAACGGCAACAGGCTTCCTGGGAGGAGGGAAAGTACATGTGAATCTGCAGCACTACATACCACAAACAGATGTACACTGGGTAAGTGACATTTTCCGTTCGATGGCATGTGAAGCTGTAGCTACACATGCTGTGCATAGACTGAAAAGCAGTCCCCTCCTAAGTAAGCAGTGGCTAGCCTGTGGGAGTTGGAGTAGTTTGAAATAATGTTTTAAGCACTGCTTGATGAACATTTGCTTGTTGGCGAGATAGCACATCCACACAGTAGTGTTTAGTAAATGTGAGTGTGTGGACCATGTAGCTACTTTGCATATGTCTGCCATTGGTATATTTCCTAAGAATGCCATTAAGCTCCCTTCTTGAGCAGAATGTGCTTTAGGAGTTACTAATAGTTGCATTTTAACTTTAAGATAGCAAGTTTGAATACACTTTACTAATCATCAGGCTAGTCCTTGTTTTGAAATAGGATTACCTTTATGAGGCTGTTGAAAAGCCACAAAAAGTTGTTTAGATTTTCTAAAATCTTTTGTTCAGTGTATATAATACATTAGAGCTCTTTTGAGATCAAGAGTATGGAGACCTCTTTCAGCAACTGAATCTAGCTGTGGAAAGAAGACTGACAATTCCACTGACTGATATGAAATGGTGAAATCACTTTGGGTAGAAATGTTGGCTTTGTCCTAAGTACGATTTTGTTTTTGTGGAAGAAAGGTTCTTCTAAAGTAAATGCTTGAATTTCACTCACTCTCCTTAAAGAAGAAATTGATACCAGGAATGCAACTTTCCATGAGAGAAACTGAAGAGCTCAAGAATGCATGGGTTGAAATAGTGGACCCAAAAGCCTTGTGAGCACAAGGTGGAATATCTCTTTTTGGGCCTTCCACATAAGCTTTTATGACAGAAATTCTGAACTAAGACACATGCTGTCTGTTTTAGAGATAGGCAGATATTGCTGTTAAATTAATTTTAATAGATTAATATTCTAGATTTGCCTTCTGTAAGTGAAGCAAATAACAGACAATATCCCGTACTGATGCTTTAAGTGGATTAATGTTTTTGGGTTGACAGCAATATACAAAACGTGTCCATTTAGCTGCATAGCACTGCCTGGTTGTAGGTTTCTGATGGAAGCTCTAGATATCCAAATTCTTTGACCTCAGGAGCCAACTTGCCAGGTTGAGCACACTGGGATTGGGATGCCTGATTTGACCTTTGTTCTGAGTCAATAGGTCTGGTCTGTTTGGAAGTTTGTGATGTGGTACTACAGACAGATCCAACAGTGTTGTGTACCAGTGTTGACATGCCCACGTGGGAGCTAAGAGTATCATAGTGAGAGAGGTGTGACAAATTTTGTTGACCAGCAATGGAATTAGTGGGAGAGGGGGAAAAAGCATAAGCAAATATCATTGTCCAACTGATCCACAAAGCATTGCCCTTGGATAGAGGGTCTGGGTACCTGGACACGAAGTTTGGGCATTTGGCGTTTTCACTTGCTGCAAAAAGGTCGATGTTTGGTGTTCCCCACATATGAAAGTACTGTTGAATTACTTGTGAGTGAATCTCCCATTGTGAATTTGATGCTGCATTCTGCTTAAGTGGTCCGCTAGTTGGCTGTGTATCCCTGGGATATACTTGGTCAACAGTTAAATGCAATTGTGAATCGCCCATTTCCAAATTGTTTGTGCTAGAAGGGATAATTGGGATGAGTGTGTCCCTCCCGTTTCTGCAGATAGTACGTTGTTATCATGTTGTCTGTTCTTATTAACACTGTCTTGTGTGTGATCTGTGGTTGGAATGCTTTGAGTGCTAGGAACACTGCTAGCAATTCCAAATGGTTTATGTGGTAAGTATGTTGAACCGAGTTCCATTCTCCCTGTACGGTAAAACTGTTGAGATGGGTTCCCCAACCTGTCATTGATGCATCTGTTGTGATTATGGTCTGCGGCACTGGGTCTTGAAATGGCTGCCCTTTTGATAAGTTGGTGTGCATCCACCATTACAGAGAGTTGTAACAACACTAGATTATGAAGTCAACCCTGAGACTGAGACCATTGTTGTGAGAGACACTGTTGTAGGGGTGTCATGTTTAGACATGCATCGGGCACTATTGCTATGCATGATGTCATCATTCCCAAAAGCTTCATAATAAACCTTACTATGTAAGTTTGATTGAATTGTAATTGGGAAATGAGTGTGAAACTCTCGAATTTGTTGTAAATTTGGGTATGCTAAAGTGTACAGAATTGCTCCCAGATATGGTTGAATTTGTGCTGGTGGAAGGTGAGACTTTTGGTAATTGATTGTGAACCCTAGCTCGTGTAGGGTATCTATTGTGTGTGTTGTTGACAGGTTTGAATGGTGCTGGCTTTTATGAGCCTGTTGTTTAGATAGGGGAAGACATGTATGTGCTGTCTTCTGAGGCATGCTGCAACAACTGCTAGACATTTTGTGAATACCTTTGGTGCTGTTGTTACTCCAAAGGGTATCCCTTTGAATTGATAGGGCTTGCGTGCTATCACAAACCTTAAGTACTTGCGGTGTGCTAGATGGATAGGAATGTGGAAGTAAACATCTTTTAAATCTAATGCTGTCATGTAATCTTGTTTTTGTAACAAGGGAATGGCATCTTGTGGAGTGACCATGTGGAAATGCTCTGAGAGAATGTACTGATTGAGAGGTCTGAGACCGAGGACTGGTCTGAGAGTGCCAACCTTTTTTGGTATGAGGTAGTATAGAGAACATATTTCTGTTCCTTGCTGGTGGATAGGAACTACCTCTATTGCTCCTTTGAGTAGAAGAGATTCTACTTCTTGTTTTGAGAGAACCATGCATTTTGGAGAAAGTCTGTGTGTGGGAGGAGAGATGTGGTGGAGTATAGATGAGTTCCAGGCAATAACCATTGTGGATAATTGACAGTACCAACTGATCTGATGTTATCTGTGCCCAATGAGGATGGAAATATTGTAGTCTTCTTCCCACAGGAGATGTCTGCTGTGTGGGGATGGAGAAGCAGTCACTGCTTTGAAGAGGTGGAGGCACCTCTTGTGGGATTTGCTCCTATATGTGAAATTGTGTCTTTTATAGGAGCCCCTGAAAGATCCTCTGGAATATTATTGTTGTCCCTGTTTTGTTGGGATGTACAGGCCTCTGATGTCTGGGGTTTAAAACCTCCTCTGTACAGGGGCTTGCAAAAAATGCCCCGAAAGGTGTTGTATAAAGGGCACCCATGGCCTTTGCAGTATTCTGAGTCCTTTTTTAATTTCTCAATTGTGGTATCCACCTAAGGTCCAAATAGTTGCTGCTTATTAAATGGCATATTAAGGACTGCTTGTTGTATTTCAGGTTTGAAACCCGAGGTTCACAACCAAGCATGCCTCCTAATCATGACACTTGTGTTAATTCCCCTAGCTGTTAGTCAGCTGCGTCTAGTGCAGACCTAATCTGATTGTTGCCAATCGCTTGTCCTTCTGCCACTACCTGCTGGGCTCTTTTTTGATGTTCCGAAGGGGGGTATTGAAGGAGCTCCTGCATCTCGTCCCAATGTGCCCTATCATACCTGGCTAAAAGATCTTTGGAATTAGCAATTCTCCATTGATTTGCAGCTTGAGTTCCCACCCTTTTGCCTATTGCATCAAATCTGTGGCTTTCCTTATCAGGAGGAGGAGCATCCCCTGTGGACTGACTATCAGCTCTTTTTCTAGCTGCACTGAACACAATGGAATCAGGTGGCAGTTGTTCGGATATAAAGATTGGGTCAGATGGTGCAGCTTTATACTTTTTGTCCACCCCAGGTGTTAACACCCTTGCTTTTGCTGGCTCTTTAAAAATATGGTCAGCATGCTTTAGCATACCAGGTAAATTTGGCTAACATTGGTATTGCTTATGTGTAGAGGAAAGTGTATTAAACAAGAAATCCTCCTCTATATGCTCAGAGAGCATGTGCACATTGTGGTATATGGATGCTCTGTAAATGACTTGATTATAGCCCGTGGTGTCTCCTGGTGGAGGAAGCCTTGGGGGATACAGATCTTGGTCATTTGATGGAATTAGGACAGAATCATACAAATCCCATGGGCCCATATTATAATTATAATCACCCATATAATCCCCATGTGATGAGACAGGAAATTGTGTGCAATACTGTGTGGGTGATGGTGGTGGTGGAGATGAGGGAAGAAGGCTGGTGCACAGTCTTTGGCTTCTCCTTATGTTTTGAGTATCTTCGCCGGTGAAGGGCCAGTTCCCAAAGTTTGTTGGAATGTTAGTTTCCTCTTTGTTATAGGAGGAGAGGCAATAATCTTCCCTGTGTCCTTTTGAATCTGTATTCTCCTTTGTTTATGGTTCATGACCTCAAGAATTGGTCTAATGTCTGTTCCATGTATTTCTTGTCCTGAAGATGGAACTTGTTTGCTACCCACCAATGAATGCTCCAAAAGCTTGGTGATGGAATGCTTTAAACGGGCCAAGAAACTGGTTTGCACCTTAGGTGAAAGCCTTTTCGGCTCCAAGGAGGAACTTGGTTGTTTCGGCTCCGAAGAGGAGCATGGGTGTTTCATCTCCTATGTGGTATGTAGCCGTCTCGGTTCCGAAGTGGAAGCATCCGTCTTTCGACTCGATGCCGAAACAGGTGTGGCAGTCTGTTCGGTAGAGTGAGTTTTGGCGTTTTCGGTGCCGAACCCAAGGGCCAGTCGATGATATGTTGTTTTTGGGTCGAACCATGGCCGGCAAGCAGTGGTAGACCCAAGGCCTTTTGTGATTTTTCATATGTTTTTAATGGGAAGAGGCTGGTGCACTCACGTACTGCACCAGAGGAATAATTTGGCTGTCCCCATCTGAGTCGCGGTCAGAGTCTGAGTCTGGGACGGAAACCGCAGTCTGTGCCTGTTCCTCACCGAAGATGTCGGGAGTTTGCTCCGCTGACTTCGAAGCCATCTCTAGCCATCTTGCTCTTCAATCCCGTACTGTCTTCCTCGATCGGAGTGATCGGCACGCCTTGCAGGTCTCTTCTTTGTGTTCTGGAGAGAGGCAGAGGTAGCATACCAAATGCTGGTCGGTGTATGGGAACTTGGCGTGGCACTGAGGACAGCCTGTGACGCAGTTGGCCCGAGAAGGGTGTGTGCGCCCAAAAGGGCATTTATTCGATTCCAACGCTACAATTGGATCGAGTGCAGTCAGAAACGCACTCAAAAAACAATACCGATGTTGAAGGAAAAGATAGAGAAATTTGGATAGTACCGAAACAAAGTCTATTGGAGCGAGAGGGAACACATGCGAACCCAATGGCAGAAAGAAAACAATCTAACAAAGGACTTGATGCCCATGTGCACTAATACCGAGAGGAGGAGTCACTCGATCTTGTGACTCGTATAGGCTTCTTCAAAGAAAAACAACTTGTAACACTCTGTTTATCTGCAGCTACACATGCCATTAAACATAAATATTTGCAATATATTGTACTACAACAACTACAGGCTCCTGGGGAGGAGGAAGGGCGCATGTGAATCTACAGCACTACATGCCACGAACAGATGTCTACTGGGTAATTAACATTATCTGTTCAATGGCATCTGTAGCTGTAGATACACATGAGTTCCACAGACTGTAAAGCAGTCCCCTCCAAAGTAAGCAGTGGTTAGCCTGTAGGAGCTGGAGCAGCTTGAAATAATGTTCTAAGTACTGCATGTCTAACCTTTGCTTGTTGGCGAGATAATACATCCACACAGTAGTGTTTAGTAAATCTGTGTGGGGTAGGCCATGTGGCATATTTACAAACGTCTGCCATTGATATTTTCCCTAAGAATGCCATTGAAGCTCCTTTTTTCATAGTGGAATGTACTTTAGTAGTTACTGCTAACTGTCTCTTAGCTTTAAGATAGCAAGTTTGAATACACTTTCCTATCCATCTGGCTAACCCATTTTTTGAAATAGGATTACCTTTGTGAGGTTCTGAAAATGCCACAAAGAGTTGTTTTGATTTCCTAAAATCTTTTGTTCTGTCTATATAGTATGTAAGAGATGTTTTAACATCAAGGGTGTGTAGAGCTCTTTCAGAAACTGAATCTGGCTGTGGAAAGAAGACTGGCAATTCCACTGACTGACTGATATGAAAAGGTGAAACTACCTTTGGTAGGAATTCTGGATTTGTTCTAAGAACAAATTTGTCTTTATGGATTTGAAAGAAAGGTTCTTCTAAAATGAACACTTGAATTTTGCTAACTCTTCTTAAAGAAGTGATTGCTACTAAGAAAGCAACCTTCCATGACAGAAACAGTAGAGTGCATGAATTCATGTGTTCAAATGGTGGCCCCATAAGTCTTGTGAGTACGATGGTAAGATTCCACACAGGGGCTGGAGGAATTCTGGGTGGAATAACTCTTAAGACCCTCCATAAAGGCTTTTATAACAGGAATCTTAAATAGGGAAATATGTTGTCTGTTTTGTAGGTAAGCAGCTATAGCTGGTAAATGAAGCCACTGGACGAATATGACAGATTTGCTTTTTATAAGTGTAACAAATAGCAGACAATATCCTGTACTGAAGCCTTAAGTGGATCAACATTTTTGGGTTGACAGTCGGAGACAAAACGTTTCCATTTATCAGCATAACATTGTCTAGTTGTGGGTTTGCGTGCTTCCTTCAGAATATCCATACCTTCAGAGGAAATTTGTAGATAGCCAAACGCTATTGACTTCAGGAGCCAAATCGCCAGGCTGAGTGTGCTGGGATTTGGGTTTCAGATTTGGCCTCTCCTTTGAGTCAACAAATCTGGTCTGTTTGGTAGCTTGTGTTCTGGTACTCAGACAGGTCCAATAGTGTTGTGTACCAATGTTGATGTGCCCATGTTGGAGCTCCGAGTATCATAGTGAGTGAGGTTTGTTTCATCTTTATTATCAGAAATGGAACGCGTGAGAGAGGTGGAAAAGCGTAAGCAAATATCCCTGATCAATTCATCCATTGAGCATTGCCCTTGGATTGAGGGTGTGGGTAGCTGAATGCAAAGTTTTGGCATTTTGAGTTTCTTTTGTGGTGAAAAGATCTATTTCTGGGGTTCCCCACATTTGGAAGTATTGTTGAATTACTTGTGGGTGAATTTCCCATTCGTGGCCTTACTGCTGCGTCCTGCTTAAGAGGTCCGCTAGTTGATTGTGTATCCCTGGGAGATACTCTGCCACTAATTAAATTTGATTGTGAACCACCCACTTCCAAATTATCTGTGCTAAAAGGGACAATTGAGATGAGTGTGTCCTGCCCTGTTTTTGCAGAGAAAACATTGTTGTCATGCTGTCTGTCCATGTTAACACTATCTTGTGTGTGATTTGTGTCAGAAAAGCTTTGCATGCTAGGAATAGTACTAGTAATTGCAAGTAGTTTATATGATATGTCTGTTGATTTGAGTCCCATTCCCCCTGTATAGTGAGGTTGTTGAGATGAGCTCCCCAACCTATCAGTGATACATCTGTTGTGATAGTCGTCTGAGGCACAGGGTTCTGAAAGGGCCTCCCTTTTGATAGGTTGGTGTAATTTCACTATTACAGAGAGCGGTGAGTCTGGCGGTTCAACAACAGTAGATCATGAATATGACCCTGTGACAGACAACTTTTGGGAAAGGCACTGCTGTTGTGGTCGCATGTCCAATCTTGCATTTGGAATTATGGCTATACATGAAGCCATCATTCCCAATAGTTCAATGACTAACTTTACTGTATAAGTAAGGTTAAGTTGTAGTTGAGATATTAGATTGTGAAATGCTTGAATCCTCACTTGGGTCGGTTATGCTAACCACAACTGAGTGTCCAGATTGCTCCCACATACGCCTGTATCTGTGATGGTTGCAGGTGAGATTTGTGGTCATTGAGTGGGAATCCTAGACTGTGTAGGATATTTATGGTATATTGAGTGTGTTGTTGACAAATCTGGATTGTACTGGCTTTTGTGAGCCAGTCGTCTAGATATGGGAAGACATGTATGTGTTGTCTTCTGAGGAATGCTGTAACCGCCACTAAGCACTTGGTGAACACTCTTGGTGCTGTTGTTACTCTAAATGGTAGTCCTTTGAATTGGTAGTGCTTTCCTGCTATGACAAATCTTGGATATTCGCGATGTTCTGGATGTATGGGAATGTGGAAATCGGCATCTTTGAGGTCTAATGCTATCATGTAACCCTGTTTTTGTAGTAGGGGAGTGACGTCTTGTAGAGTGACCATATGAAAGTGTTCTGAAAAGTTTATAGACTGAGGGGTCGGAGATCTAAAATTGGTCTTATAGAGTATTCAGTCTTACTTTGGTATCAGAATGAATAGTGAATATACTCCGGATCCCTGTTGGGATATAAGTACTATCTCTATGGCTCCTTTGAGTAGCAGTGATTGTACCTCTTGTTTTAGTAGAGTGAGATGTTCCTGAGAAAATCTGAGTGAACGAGGGGGAATGTTTGGTGGAGTGGAAATGAGATCTAGACAATAAACATGTGGATAATGGACAGAACCCACTAGACTGTAGTGATGTTGTGCCATTGTGGATAGAAATTTACCAGTCTCCCTCCCACAGGAGATGTGTGCTCTGTGGGAATGGTGAGAAAGTCACTGTTTATTTGAGGTAGAGAACCCTCTAGAAGTGGATGTTTTTCCTCTTCCTCTAGTGTTGGATCCTCCGTAGGAGCTTATATATGATCCTCCTGTGCATAAGTGTGAGGATTATTTTTGTTGGGAAGTTGCTGTTTCTGTGGCTGATGCTTTGAAGGCCCCTCTAAACTGTGGTCTACGACAATTTCCTCTGGTGGATATGGTGTATAATACACCCATTGCTTAGCAGTTTCAGAATCTTTTTTAAGGGGGTCTATAGTTGTATCAAAGTCTGGGCCGAATAGATGTTTCTTTTCAAAGGGCATATTTAAGACAGCTTGCTGTAACTCTGGGTTGAAACCTGAACATTTTATCCAAGCATGTCTTCTGATCAGTACACTGGTGTTGATTGCTCTGGCTGCAGTATTAGCTGAGTCTGTAGCAGATCTAATAGCATTATTAGATATTGTTTGCCCTTCTGTGACTATTTTCTGTCCCCTTTTTTGATGCTCTGGTGCACTTGTTCCATCTCGTCCCAGTGGGCCCTATCATATCTAGCTAGGAGAGCCTGTGAGTTGGCTATCCTCCAGTGATTTGCAGCTTGTGAAGCTACCCTTTCACCTGCTGCATCTATCTTCTTGCTCTTTTTGTCTGGAGGAGGAGCATCTCCTGTAGACTCACTGCTGGCCCTTTTTTTGGCTGCACCAACCACTATTGAGTCAGGTGGTACATGAGTTTTGATAAACACTGGGTCTGAGGGTGCTGGTTTATATTTTTTATCCACTCTAGGAGTGATAATTCTGGCCTTCACTGATTCTTTGAAAATGTCAGATGAGTGTCTGAGCATTTCTGAAACCACTCGGAGACACGGATATTCTTTGTGTGTGTACGCTAATACATCAAAGAGGAAATCTTGCTCTGTATGATCTGTATGCATCTGCACATTATGATAGGCAGCTGCTCTGGCTATAACCGGGTTATATGCAGTAGTGTCTTCTGGTGGGGAAGGTCTAGCAGGATACAAGTCTGGATCATTTGGAAGAATGGGATAAGGATCATATATATCCCATGGATCTATATCCTACTGGTCATCCCTGTGTGGTGACAGTGAAGATGTCTGTGGTGAAAACTGTGTTCCATTTGAGGGTGATGGTGGTGTGGAAGGGAGAACAGGAGAATGTGGTGATGAAGGCTGTTTTTGTTTTGTAGCCTCTTCCTACTCCTTGTCTTTTGAGACCTTTTTTGGTGGAGGTACATCCTTTAAGGTCTCTTGAAAAGTTAATTTCCTCTTAAAGGGCACTGGAGGAGAAGCAATTACTAATCCTATGTTCTTCTGAATGTGTTATTTTCGCTGTTTAGCGTCCATCACCTCTAAAATAGGTTGTATGTCCAATTCTTGGGTAGAAGTAGTATGTTTACAACGTGTGGCTTTCGAGGCCGAAGGTTTAGACAGCAAGTGTTTAATTCGAACTGAAAATGTTGGTGCCGAGGTTTTTGCCAGATTTTTCGGCTCCAAAGATGTCCCTTAATTTTTTCGGCTCAGTACTGAGTGTACTTAAGTCTCTGTTCTCGGTGCCGAAGGTTGATCATCCGGAATTGTTTTTCAGATCCGATAATGGCCCGAAGGCAGTGGAGGACCAAAGCCCAGTGCTGGAGTCTTTTTTTAGTGTCTTTGTGGGGTGTGACGGGGCAGTTGTACTCACGTACTGCGCTATAGGTATATCGTGTGTATCATCATCTGAGTGTTAATAGGCGTGTTGGATGGAAAATGCTGCCCCTTGTCGAACTTCCTCCTGCGCATGTTCTTCACCGAAAATGTCAGGTGTCTCTTCTGTGGAATTGGACGAGCTCTGCGGTCCCGGAGAGTGTATTTAGATCGCAATTATCTGCAGGCATCGCAAGTCTCTTCTCGATGATCGGGAGATAGAGAGTGAGTAGACACTGAATATTGGTCGGTGTATAGGAATTTAGCGAGACACCGAGGACAGAATCGAACTGGAGTTCGTTCCATCAGCTAGACATTGAATTAGGCCCTAAAAGGGCGAGAATTCGACCCCAACAGTCTATATCGGATCGACTATGGATGGAAAACACTATCGAAACAATAACAACGGTATTATAGAAAGGTAGAAAAAAAGTTCAGAAGTACTGAACCAAGAACCACCGAAGCAAGAGGAAACACGTGCAAACCGGACGGTGTAAAGAAAACAATCTAACAAAGGACTCAATGCCCATGCGCTGTATTACCGAGAGGAGGAGTCACTCGATCCTGTGACTTGAAAACCTTCTTCGAAGAAAAACAACTTGTAACACTTCAAGCCCAACACTAGATGGCACTTATGCAAAGCATGTGTATTTTCAGCTACACATGCCATCGAACATACTTGCACACTTTTGTCAGAGATTGACCTAATGTTATCCCTGCCACCTTTTCCCTGTTCCCATCATTGTTTATTGCAATATGAGGCACCTCGTCTCAGGCATTAAATAATCTTAAGCACTCTGTATCATGGCACCATGCCTCCGAGTAGCAAATACCGTTTACCTACAAACCAGGACTAAGAATATCAGTTTATCAATGTTCTCCACTAAGGCATTTATGCTCAAGTGATCACTCCTTCGAGGACAAAAATAAGTACAGGTACCTATGTGTCTTACTTTGTAGCTCTCTTGATCATTAAGTCAGAAGTATCTCTTACTTCACCCACTTCAAGAAACGCCTCGCGTCACCACTGTTCCAGAATGTCTTTCACATCTAATTTACCCTGCTTCTCCAATCTTTAGTCTGTCAGACTTAGCACTTCCTCACCATCATACTTGCCAGGTACAATTAGATCAAGTTAATACTGATTAAAAAATAAAGCAGTGACATCAATAGTATGGCAATGTATTCAGGAATAAGTAGCGATCTTTTATGTGTAACCACTTATTTTTTTAATACTAATCCTAAAGTTACTATCTCCATTGACAATGTGTCTGGTGGATACATAATCTTCCTGTAGATTCCTCACCTTATGTAAACTCCTTCCAGGGTTCAGACTGGTCCGGATGTGTTTTTTTTCCACAGCAATGGCCCTCCGCCACTTCTAGGTAGAGCAAAACAGCTCCAGCAGACAGTCAGTGCTTGGAGATGGAGGCTTACGGGGGTCGCCGCTCCCCTAGCTTTTGATGTTATTAGTCACCTTGGTATACTTCCTGCCAGTCTGATGGGAGTTAAGGCTGCTGATGACTGACAGAAATGGGAGGTGGCCTTGGCAACTCCTTGAGGCTGCCACATCCGAAAGGAGTCTATGGAAAGCAGGGTTGAAGGGCACAAATTGATTTCGAGATATATATCTCATTTATCTTCCCCAGCTTCTGCATTTCTTCCCACTGGGCTTTATTGTGACTGGAGAGGAGCCCCATAGATTTAGCTATATGCCTTTGGATAATCGCCCTTACGTTTTTTAGTATTGATGATGGCCTCTAGGTCGTAGAGGGCTTGGGTGCTGGTGATGAAGGGGCCTTCTGGTTTGAATGGAGTTGAGGCCTGTATCGGTGGACCTGGGGCTCAAAGGCCAGGAGGGGTGACACCCTTGGAGAGGTTTTTCTTTGTATCCATGGCCTTCATCTGGGGATGCCTGCAGCCTGAAGGCACCATAGTCTCAGGAGTATGATGTTTTTTGCACGGGGCTCATTGCCTGAATCCCTCAGGAGCTGTGTTCTGACTCAGCAAGAGGATCCTTGGGAGGCTTGGATTGGGTGTCAGAGACACTCATACTTCTGACCATGGCAGAGATCTTCATTCGAGGGCCACTGGTCTTGGGGACCAATGAAGCCTCTTCGTCCTCTAGTTTGGTGCTGCTGGAAGATATGGCCTGTAGGCTGGGTGTCGAAAGATGTGTCGGTATGCCTGAAGGTCCTCTACCCTTACCTTCCTTAGTGCCAAAGGGGTCGTGTTTACCAAAGATGTCAGCTGTGTCGACTGCAGACTGCGGGCACATTTTTCATTGCGCCAAAGACCTCTCTTTGCGGTACCAGAGTTTTCTTTGACCAAAAGGCAAGGAAATCTTAACACAAGGTGTTGTTGTGGTTGGGGAGAGGCAGAGGTGTCAAACCTCTTGATGATCCGGGAACGCATACTTGCTGTGGCACAGGGGCCAGATTTCAAAAGGAGTATGTTACATTACACTGTGTGCACTCACCAGTATGGAAGTCGTTGATGTGAAGGGGCACTCTACTCAGGAGAGGAAACTTGATGGGTGGCCATCAGTCTTCAGAAAATGTAGCTGAGAGAATAATGCAGAAGACTAGGATTTCCCTACTCTGGATGTGAGAAAAAATATATCACCATACAGGCCTGAAAGAAGGCAGAGAACATTATCAAGTCTCAGAGCCCCTCTTGCACATGTCCAAACTTGATGGTGCAAAAACAAAAAAAAACAAAACAATCTAATCAAGTCGGTGACACATTGTCACTCATAGAGGAGTCACAGCACATCCTGTGACTTGATAGACGTTCCTTCAAGAAAAACAACTTGAAAATGCCTGAGACCAACACTAGATGGCAAGAGCATGCAGAGCATATGTGTATCTACAGCAACATACTGTATTTGAAGGCAAGTAAAGGTGTCTTCTGATGGATACCTCTTCCTGCAGATTCCTTGCCATATGAATGTTCCCCAAAGCAGTTCCTCTCTAGGAGGGTTAAATCAAGTATTGCTGGTCATCTATGGAAATCCTGCACCATAACTCTGGCTAAATTCACGTTATTGGGTGATACTGGAGGCATAGTGCTAGACAACAGTACAGTAATGCAAGAATATAAGGGGATCGGAGGATTAATGGTCCAGTGTATGCCCTCCAGTGAATATTGCTATGTAATGAAATACACTGTTCCAAAGGAGACAAAGAAAGATAGGGAGAACACCAGGGGGTCCTAATTAATAGGAGCAAGAGTCCTCAGTGAGTTAATATTAATTAGGACTCCCTAGTGTTCTCCCTATCTTTCTTTGTCTCCTTTGGAACATGTATTTCATTACATAGCAGCAGTACAGTAATGACCATGTAATATGTCAGCGACTGTAGTGCCACTGAATACAGTTGTGTGTGTGTGGGGGGGGGGGGGGGGTCGTAGCTCTACTAGAGTTGGCATGAATTCCCTCCAGAGTGTCTAGGGACAAAGCAGGTTTAGCTACAGGGGATGACCCAGCAGGAAATGCTTGGCCATTACATTGCTGTTACAAATGAATTTTGCCAATTTAGTCCACAAGAACTTTTTCACATTTGATCACCGGGTTTTTAGACAATTATTGTGTGTGACTCTTACTACCAGGGTCTCATTCATGGTAATTTTGTTGTAATTAGACTGACTGTGTTTACCTGTCTTAAGATAAGGCTGCTGCACCGCAGATGGTGTAAGGTGTACTGGGTTGCTGACACAGGAGCATTTGCGCACAGTGCACATGTGTGCAGGGTGCATGCTCATTACTGGGATGTGCTCTGTTGCACACATACCAGTAATGGCATACAGGTAGTCTGGCTCAGATGAGCCTCTTCAAGGTTAGGTATTGACCTGGGGTAGGCTTTATAATATTAATGGGCATTCAGGGATAGGTCTGTAGGGTTTATTAGAAATTTGTAATACTTTCACTGTACATGGGTGAGGTGTAGTTTTGCTCCATTTAGGAACACACATTCCAACAGCATGTCAAACTAGGGTAAAACATGCACCCAGAGTTTGATTTTGCAGGTTCCAATAACATACTATGCAACATATGTGTCCTCATGAATTGTCAAATTTCCTTCAATCAGCTTGTAATCAGATTCCAGTCATCTGTCCCAACAGCTGGGCCAAAGTAATTACTCTGCTGTCCAGAAGGAGGACCTCCCCACACAAAAGGAGCAATTCTCAATGACTGATCTAGTTCCAGACAGAGTGAAGGAGCATGGGGAAAATCTGCATCTAATAATTAGCTGTCACACTACACAAAGGCTACAAATAATTGGTCAGATTGACCTAAGAAATTCGTTTTTTTCAAGTTACATATTCATCATATTTTAGTGGCCAGAGGGTAACAAACCTTAAGCTGCAGCAATGACTGTGGGCAGTCAACAAAGTAGCACTAAGAATAGTATGATGGTTTAAATAAATCCTTGTAGGTACCTTAAGAATGAATTTCTGATTATTTCTGAGAGACATCCTTTGCATCAAAGAAACATATGTGAGGTTGTTTGATGGCGAAAGCTTAGTCTTGGGTGGAAAAGTTCAGACAATTAATTCCTTGACTATTAGGAATGAGTTATAAAGGCAATTATGTCTTCTAAGAAGCATAGAAATGGCATCTAGATGTACTATAGTAGAAGACAATTTAATTCCTTATCTGGCTAAATAGAGAAGGTAAGATAAAAATGATGTGGTGAAATAAGAGCAGGTCTATTTTGTCACACTGAAAAATGTTTGTATTCCATGACATGAAAGTTCAAAGATGTTGTTGTTCTGGGTGCATTCAGAAATCATTTGCAGTCTTCCAGCAGATCTACACAGAGCTGCATTCTAAGACGCGAGTAGCCTAGAAGTCAAAAGGAAGTACTGCAAATTGTGATGGAGTCTGTTAAAAGACAGCAGGCAAATGTGGGGCTTAAAGTGAACCAATGTGCCCTGCCCAAGTTGCCGTTATCGGAATAACTCTGAATTAAATTAATGAACCCATTTGTAGGAAAGGTTTTCAGTTGAGACCCTGACCAAACTTATCTGATGGCGAAGAGGGGACACTTACTTGGATCTGTCGCAAAGAGGTCCCACTGCTGTACTCCCTTAATGCTGGATAGTCACAAATAGCTGTCTCTCTACGATTGCTGGCATGATGCCTGCAGTGGACGTCCGTGAGGACAGTGCTCATTCCTGGTTCAACTGGCTAAAATATCAACACAAAACTTCAGAAACCAGATGGATCTCTGACAGAAGGCTTGTCCACCCACCTTGAAAATTCAGCACATGTTAGACAGTCATGTTGTCCAACCAGAAAATTCTTCACCAGAAGGAGGAAAGCATTGAGTACTAGTGGGCCCGCTCTAATTTCCAAAAGGCTGATGTCGAGGGTTGCTTCATTTGCCGTAAGCTGTTGATATACAAGTCTTCGAGATGAGCTCCCCAAACCAACAGGGAAGCATCCGTTATTAGGAGCTGCTCTGTAGAGGATGGACAAAATGCTTGGCCTGCACAGATTACTTTGGTGTTTAGCCGCAATTCTAGCAGCTTCTTTAACTTTTGGGGGATAGTGATGAGGTTGTGCCAGTCCCCAGTGATGTACGCATCTAAATATTTAGTTTGTGTTTAATAGCAGCCTGGTAGAAGCAGTGGGAATGAGGAAGAATTGCAGTCTAAATCCACCTCCAGTTTTGGGATGATTATGCTGCTTTCAAACCAAACGTCATCTTGTTGCTATGTTTTACATTTTTTAATTATTTTCTATTGGAGGAACCATTGAAATAACAGTCAAAACAGAATATGAAACAGCACAAACATAATCGGAAAAACATATAGAGCGTCTGTTAATAGAGATCATAGTGGTGAAGACTGACATGTTACACACTTCTCCTGGAAATCATAATTAGCCATCATAGTATGTCATGTTAGGCTAACCACGATTTGTATAGCTGTAAGTTAACCCGTACAGTGTAGCGATCCTGGTACCCAGAAAGATGAGGTTCACTGACTAACAGGCTTTAGACATCAGGGCAAGGCCCCATATTCAAATCAGCGGAATGGTGGTCATATCTGTGTCCCGGAGCTAGTCTGAGCAAGGTTGCTCTAATGAGCCAATCACTGAGATACAAGGTTACTGATGCATCCCGTCTCTGTGGGCAGCCGATATTAGAGACATGTACTTGGGAAATTACAGGGGGAATGGCAGAATTTAGGACCAAAGATCAAGCTTTAAACTGGTAATGCTCACTGTTTAGTATAAAGTGTAGATCACGTGTGTTTCACAAGTGAAATGGAACACTGAAGTAAGCATCTTCTAGGTCAATGGAAGCAAAGAAATTGAGGATTTGGAATCTATGCTTCTTTACATATTGTTGATTTTGGTCTTGCTTTGTCTTTTCTGCACCTATTCATCTTCAGTCTTATTGTGCCCATCACAATGAGAGAGAGCAAGAGAGAGAGAGAGAGTGACTAGTTGATAAACATATTTTCAACATTTCACATCAGTCTCAAATTGCACCAAACACAGATTGCTTAAATGCTTTAAAATTTTAAAATCAGTTGCATCACCGATGAACTCACTCTGTCTGATTACTAATTGTATCTATTGACTATCTAATCAGAAAATGAGAAGAATCTTACTTCACAATCAGCTTTCGGCTCCACACATCTGAGACTGTGACACCCAAACCTTATGAGTACCAACCATGCCATCCTCACATGCCCTAACTAAGATGCCTAACTTTGCACTTTAGAGTGTGAATTGCTGAAAAGGTTTACATGAAAGACTCATTCCACAGATTACATCCTTATAGGCATCAGTGTAGACAGTGTTAAACAAGAGCCTAACTATGATGACAGGCATCTAGACTCTTCAGATTGTTTTGGCACCCTACACTGTCCATAAACATAAAATCTGTACCACTTTAATCAACTTTTATAGAACATCCATTTTTTAAAATCTATTTTGCATCACCTAGAAGTTGGACGGTGTATATACAAGAACCCCGATATGAAAATCCTCCGAAAATCCAGTTTACCAGGTAAGTACTAAACCATTATGCGTTATGATCTTTTATAGCCTCGCATACTTTGCACAGATCCCTTCAAAGGTTAGCTGAGGCTGGGTGACAGGTAAAGGTTGTATTGCTCAATGATACTTGTACTGTCGGGGCATACTGGCAAGAGTTAAAACACAAGCAACATTGCTTTGCAGGATGTGCGTAACTGCTGATGCTTTTCATATTGCTCCTAGAGAGGGTGATCACATTTAGCTGCAAGATTACTAACACTATTATTTTAGCACATAGAAACATTCCAGTTAGTCATATGCACTACATAGATAGCTATTGCCATTACAACAATCAGCTA
This sequence comes from Pleurodeles waltl, assembly GCF_031143425.1. Lineage (NCBI taxonomy): Eukaryota > Metazoa > Chordata > Amphibia > Caudata > Salamandridae > Pleurodeles > Pleurodeles waltl. Next base: position 153,869,368 of record NC_090449.1, read on the forward strand.
TTGTTTGAATTAAAAATAGTTCAGCATTTCCCCTTTCCTTTTTATGTAAGTGGCAATGAAGCTGGTAACATACTTCAGCTACTTGAATTTTTACAAACAGCAGAACAGTTAACACCTTCACGTTTGCAGACAAGGTTTTATTTCTTGTACAACAGCAATTCTAAATAAATGTGTCAAACCAAAATAGATTTGACACTGATCCTTACCATATACAACAAGTTACCCTTCGCTCCTCAGTGACTCAAGCGTATAGGACACATATAGTTATGCTGATTATGCAATGTTTATTCCCGTGTTTGTAACAATGAAGAACTCCCTTTATATCAAACATATGCAGGGACTCCTGTGCTAGGTCTGTAAAATTTGTAAAGTCAGACACACTGCCTGTTTTAAGTGGAATTAATAGTTAATCTCGGTGAATAAAAGAAAGAATACTGTAGGACAGCCATATTTTTTTATTATTTGTTTATTTTGTTTCACCAAAGACCATGAAAGATTTTACCTCCTATGTCGAACTTGCTTCCTACCCGATGGTAACACCTTTGATAGGCAGTAATAGGGGTCAATGAACTCTGAGAAGAATAGTGTAAACCACACCTTGCCATACAGGTCACACAGTACAACTGCTTTCTCACTACATCAGATGCCGAATCTTTCATTTAAAAGCTTTCACCACCTAGCAACTGTAGTCCATGCCTTAAAAATAGAAGGCTAAGACTTTGCTAGTAACATCACAAAATAAAATGATGGACCGAGTGTTGAAACCTTTCAAACACTCACCCCAAGTCACAGACCTCGGTTTAATCCATCGCTATTTTGCTCGCCACATCACCCCAGTGTGGACCCAGACACACGCAAATCAGTCTTGACCCTACTCCCCATGGGAACAGTCCAGTCCGAACTGCCAAGCCGGTCCTCCCTGGACAGGAAACAAGAAACAAGCATCCTGGGACCAGTTTCAGGGTATCACCCCTCATCAGCCAGGTTAGCTTGATTCCAGTCGTGCAGCGAGCAAAGGATGACTGATTTGCATATGGCTGGGTCCAAACTGGGCTGGCATATTGGGCCAAAAAAACGATGGATTAAACCCAGATCTATGTCTGGGGTGAATGTTTGCAATGTTATGCATTCCGTCCATCATCTGTTATTTTGCTTGAGACTTTGCTAGTGCCGTCTTGCTCTCCGCCCAATTCCTCTCACAACCATCTCACAGCCAGCCAGCCTACATTCTACTGCTAGACTGCTTACATCCACGAGGTAATCTTACCACAGCAAATCCACCCCCTTCAAGTTGCACTGACTTCCAATTGAGCCTAAAGGTCACCGTTCTAACTGGCACTATTATCTACAATCACATAACAGTAAGCACCTCTTTATCTCTTCAGTCTTCAATTATCTGTCAGACAAAGAGAGTGAGGAGCAATGACATCCTCCTTTTGGAAAGAATGTTTGAAAGCAATCCATGCATAACATCAGTTCTCTTCCAAAGAAGCCAATTGCTTCTGGAACTTAATAACAGTGAACATGAGGAACAATTCCTCACTACTATCCTTACGTCACTATCTAAAGACTCATCCTCTCAGACTTAATTTTGTCCAGGAGATTTGACAACTTTTTCTCTACCACAATATCCATTTTCCATTGCTTTCCATGAAATTAATGCATTGGTCTTTGTAATTTTGTAGCTGCTTCTTTACAGCTGCAGTCGTTGCTGAAATGTAAAGCACTCATGTAGCACGTCAGTGTCTTAGCACTTTATAAAATTGTAAAATAATTGAAACAAAGTTGCCTTATTGTTTCTTGCGCTATTATCACAAAACTACCAAACTTAACACCTTATTGCCTCACTCATGTGCATTTGCTGTATTGGCATGTGCTGTTAAGTCTTTCTGTGCCGTAAAGTAACTACAAAATTATATCTCTACTTCTTTGTTTTAGACATGCCCCAGCTTTGGTTTCTACAGTGTGAGGACCCCACGGATTCCTCTGTGGTCAATTATGCCAAATTCATGGTCCTTCTTGTCAAATACACTAAATAAATGGAAACAACTCACTGGCTCTTCGTGTCAGCCGAACCTATCCAACCTAAAAAAACTACAAAATGGTCAATGGTATGGACATAGGCCAAAACAGTGTGTCGCCATGTATAACTCCATAGCTCCGCCAGACCTACACCAACATGAATGAGGCCACCTGTCACAACAGGGTAATGGCCTCCCTTGCCATTGACCACTTCAGCATAACACACCAGTTGCCTGACGACCTGTCCCCTGCCAGGAATCAGGACACTAACTACCTCAGACAGGTCCTCCAATTGGAAGACAGGGTGCCATTGCCTGGCCCATCTATAACCCTGAGAGAAGGGGAAGAGGGCGAGAGGGTGAAACTTCCCTTTATATCCTGTCAGATCCAATGACAGAGGGCATGTATTTGATACCACCAAGCATGCAAGATTCTACTTATACAATGGCCTGGCAGAGGGGGCCTCAGCTTGTATGCCAGGACCATTCAGACCAGAAAGTTCATAAGGGTTTCTAATCCTGTAAAGCATGAATACTCCTCATGCTCCATTACAGACAGCTAGGAACACATGAAGCACCACACAGAAGCATACTTAAGTCCTTCAATCAACTGCACCCATCACTGCCTGCTGAATTATACTATATTAAAATGTGTTCTGAAACCTTTAATTGAGGTGGTTTTATAGCGGAAAGGTAAGAAAATAATCTGACAAAAGATGAACTTTCCTCTTTTTATGGTCTGGATTGATAGCACAGCTGTTGTCAGACAAATATGTGAGTATCACTAGAGTTGGACTTTGGCTCCATCAACATGTTGGGGGCCGGGAGTACATGTTTTGATTGAGCAGAGGTTGTGTGCTTCCACAAGCAAGAAGCGGCAAAGCAGACAGGTTTCGTCTATGCAAGATCTACTGGCTTTGTCAATATATTTTTTTAGACGCGTTGAACAGCAGCATAACATTTTTTAAGCCATGTTGCACAGAAGCCGTTGCTGCTGTGCAATATGTTGAAAAAGCAGGAAGGAGGCAAGCCACACGAGGGAGCCGTGGAGGAGCAGAGATGGAGCAGCAACACCCAGAGAGGTGGGGTGTGGAATGGTTATACCAACATGAGGAAGGTGCGGGGGAGGGAGCAACAATAACTGTAAACTGGGGGGAGGGGGGAAGGCATGGAGGAAGCAGCATGAACTAGGTGCAGGGGGAGGAGAGAGGGAGCAGCAGCAAAACAGATAGTGGGAGGAGGGCAGGGGGGACAAGTAACACAAAAGAGCAGCAGGGGAGGGAGACAGATTGAAGACATGCACTCTTCGAGAGTGCATAAGAAAGAGGAAAAACAAGGTACCTGCAGGAGCGTGCAGTCAGTGGAAGGACACAGGCTGCAGATACCAAGCTGTACTAGGTCCAAGCTCCACAGCAGGGACACACACTAGAAGCGCCTGGATGAAACAGAAAGGGGAAGCGCTGACCGATCAGAAGAAAGGAAACATGAGTGGCATGGAAGCCAACCAACGGTATAAGTAATGGCAAGTAATGGGCAGGATCTAACCACATTTATAGCTTTATTTTTTGTTAACAATATATTTCCTCCACAGGACACGCACACTGTTGATGAGAAACCTAAAAAAGTGCTTTTCCTCCACACAGCTGTGATCATTTTGTTTTATTTCTGTAGCTGCCTAAGCTTGAAGTTTAAGAGGCACACATGACATTTGAATGCTATTAAGGTGTCTTAGATAAGGAATGTTATTTTTCTCAGGCGGCAGCACAGATGGGAGGAGGGCAGTCAGTAATGTACATGGATTTTTAGGTCTGGCTTGACTGTACAACTCTCAGCTGGCCTTTTAACCTACATGAATATTAATCTACAGCTATTTGCTTCCACACAAATATATACTGATTCCCATGCCATACACTTATAATGCTTCACAATACTATACAACATTTAGTTTCAGCCAAAATTATTGCAATTGACAATGATTTTTTGACAAGTTACTACACACACTAGAGCAACCTAATATTTTCAGGAGACTGAATATACAATTAAAGTACAAGTTAATTACCTTCGGTAACGAAATATCTGGTAGAGACATATCCTAGTTGCAGATTACTTACCTTAGAATTTCCCCCAGGCGTCAGACTGGATCCAGAGATTTTTCTTCGAGCAATACCCTTTCGCGTCGGTAGGTGGTGTCGATGACGTCGTAGTTGCTGTGATGGCGTCGGGAGTAATATATAGACGCCACCTTCGTGCAGTGACGTCAGTTTCTTTTAACGACTTTCCACGCCAAAGCGCAGAGGCGCTAAGAACATTGAGATTAGTGTGCCAGAGCTAAGGACCTGAAAGGGGAATCCCTGTCCCTAGAAATCAGTTCGCAAGCGGGGAGGATGGGTGGGCGGTAAGTAATCTTCAACTAGAATTTGTCTCTACCAGATATTTCGTTACCGAAGATAAGTAACTTGTACATCTGATAGAGACTTCTAGTTGCAGATTCCTTACCTTAGAATAGTGGTGGGCTGCGAACCAAGATCATACTAGGAAGTCCTGCATGACCGAACGACCAAAGTAGCCGTCCTGATAGCCCTGACTGTCGAGGTAGTAGTGTTTAGCAAACATGTGCAGGGACACCCACGTAGCAGCCTGATAGATACCCAGGACAGGAACTCCGCGGCGCCTTGGTAGAATGAGCACGCAAGTCCTCAGCAGGTTGCTTCTTGGTCAAAGCTTAGCACATTTTGATGCAAAGAAGCACCCATGCAGAAATGGTATACTTTTGCACCGCCTTCCCTTTTTCCGCACCCACATACCCAACAAAGAGTTGATCGTCCACCCGGAAATCTTTAGTACGCTTAAGGTAGAACGCCAATGCTCTTTTTGATCAAGAAGGTAGAGTCTCTCCCCTCATGAGGAGGATGTGGGGGTGCATAGAAAGTAGGCAGGGTGATGGACTGGCCTACATGAAAAGGCGTAACCACCTTTGGAGGGGAATTAACAGATTTGTTGCGCCATACCACAAATTTATTCCAAAGACAGGCGTATACAGTTTTGGTTGAGGCCGCCTGGCTGCCAAGATAACATCGCAGACTTTGGGTGGAATATCAAAAGTCGTCAACTGTCCCTGCTCAATCTCCACGCATTAAGGCTGAGGTTGGACAGGTTCGGGTGAAGAACCGTCCCCTGTTGCTGCGACAGAAGATCCGCCCAAAGAGGAGGTCTGAGGGGAGGATCGATGGACATGCTCAATAGCTCTGGATACCAGACACTCCATGCCCAGTCCAGAGCCACCAAGATGACGTGGGCCCGGTCGTTCCTGATCTTCTAGAGAACTCCGGGCAGAAGTGGTATAGGTGAAAAGGCGGAAAGGAGGCCGGGGTTCCACTCGAGAGGAAAAGCGTCTCTGAGCGAGTGCCGCCTTGGAAACACCAGCGCGCAAAACATCTGACATTGTGCGTTCTCTGCGGAGGCGAACAGATCTAACCAAGGTTCTCCCCACTGATGAAAGAGACCCTGCGCCACCTCCGGATGGAGACGCCATTCGTGATCGGCTGTGCATCGACGGCTGAGTTCATCCACTCTGGCGTTGAGGGAATTTGCCAGATGTTGAACCATTAGGGTTCAGAGGCGCATTGCCTCCTGACAAAAGGTCCAGGATCTTACTCCGCCCCATTTGCAGTACCACATGGCGGTAGTATTGTCCGTGAACACCGGCACTACTTTCCCTTTGAGAGAGGGAAGAAATGCTTTCAACGCAAGCCTGATCACCCGGAGCTCCAGAAGATTGATATGGAGCCCAGATTCCACCTGAGGCCAGAGGCCTATGATCTCAGTCTCTCCCATATGGTCGCCCCAACCCAGAAGTGACGCATCTGTCACTATAGAGAGATCTGGTTGTGGAAGGGACATGGATCTGCCGTGGACCCAATGTGGATTCGAAAGCCACCACTGCAGGTCTTTCGCAGTCCCCTCCGATATCTGGACCATGTCAAAGAGATTCCCCTGATGCTACGCCCACTGGAACTTCAGGTCCCCCTGCAGAGCCCGCATGTGCCATCTGGCATGTGTTACTAGCAGAATGCAGGAGGCTATGAGGCCAAGCCGCCTCAGAGTCAGTCTCACCCAGTGCTTGAAATGGAAAAAATAAAGTGCAGGTACTCTGTGCTAGAGTACCTGCTTGTTTCTGAGAAGTGCCGGTACTCCCCAATTAAAAGTTGTACGTTTTTCTTGAGATGTGCCGGTACTCTCCCGCTCAAAATAGAAAAGTGCCAGTACTCAGTACCGGACAGTACCGGCCCATTTAAAGCACTGGTCTCACCGAAACCCAAGACCGAGGCCGAAAGATCTGAATCATAGCCTGAATGTCTTGGACTCGCTTTTCGGGAGGATAAGCCGGAAACTGCTCTGTGGCCAGAACAACTCCGATGATGGGGAAGCGTCTGAGAGGGAGTCAGGTGTGACTTTGGCACGTTTATAGTGAACCCCAGCGTGTGCAGGAGGTTCACCGCAGTCTGAAGGTGGGAGACGACTTTCTGGGGCGAGTCCGACTTCAACAGCCGGTCATCGAGGTAGGGGAAGACTGACACCCCTAACCTGCGCAGATGAGCTGCAACTACCACCATCACCTTCATGAACACCTGAGGGGCGCTGGTAAGGCCGAAGGGGAGCACGGTAAACTGTAAGTGTTTGTGAACTACCACGAATCGTGGGTAAAGTCTCTGAGCGGGCAGGATGGGGATGTGGAAATAAGCGTCCTGCAAGTCCAACGCTACTAACCAGTCTTCTGGGTCCAAGGCAGACAAAACATGAGCGAGGGTGAGCATTTTTAATTTCTCCTTCTTGAGGAAGTAGTTCAGGTCCCAAAGGTCTAGGATAGGACGTAAGCCCTTGTTCTTTTTCGGCACCAGAAAGTAGCAGGAATAACAACCACGACCTACTTTGGGCACAGGGATCTTTTCAATAGCTCCCTTGCCCAAGAGAGCTGTGACTTCCTGGCAGAGTAGTGCCAAATGATCCTCTGGAAGATGACTGAAGGCATGGTTGGTGAAGCAGATCCGAAAGGGAAGGAGTAGCCCTTTCAAATGATCTGCAAAACCCACCTGTCCGTAGTGATGGATTCCCAGTGGGGCAAGTGATGGCGAATCCTGCCGCCAACTGGATGGGAGTAAGGGGATGGACCAGGAAGGTTTGGAGGCGGCAGCGGGGCAGAGGTGGACTGGGCAGAACTTTGGTTACCTGTCCCACGCCCACGTGGGATTCTGCTTCCCCGGCCACGCAGAGGCTGGACAGCATGGCTGGCACGGTGGCTGGGTGGAGGACGCAACAGGGAGCCCCTTCCGTGGCCACAAAAGGGGCAAAAAGCGGACTGCGGGGGGATAGGGGCAGAGAAAAGACCAAGGGACCGAGCTGTAGCCCAGGAATCCTTGAATCTCTCCAAGGCAGAGTCTGCTTTGTCTCCAAAGAGACGGGGGCCATCAAAGGGAATGTCCATGAGTGACTGCTGGACAACCCCAGAAAAAACAGAAGTACGCCACCAGGCGTGGCATCTGAAGGCCATTGTCGTAGCAACGGATCTGCCCAGAGAGTTGGTCGTGTCCAGCCCACAACGCATTGTGAACTTTGCTGCATCTCTCCCATCGTTCACAGCTTGGGAGACGATAGCACGGGCCTCCTCCGATATCTGCGGCAGGGCTTGCACAACCGTATCCCACAAAGAGTGGTTATAGTGTCCCAAAAAGCATGCGGTGTTCACAGACCACAGCGCGAGACTGGAGGAAGAAAACAACTTCTTACCAAACTGTTCCAGCCTTTTTGATTCCCTGGCCAGGGGTGCGGAAGGGGATGCGTCTGAAAAGAGGAAGCCTGGATGACAAGACTCCCAGGCGTGGGGTGTTGGGACAGGAATTTACGGTCATTCGGAGCGGCCGATGGCGGCGTGCGATAGTCCTATTCACAGGAACCCCTGTGTTGGGTTTGTACCAAGTACCAAAAAGGATATCGGTGTGGGTTTCATTGAATGGCAAAAGGGGTTCTGAAGTGGAAACCCCAGCCTGAAGCACCTCCGTCAGGAGATTACACCTGACCTCTACAGTAGAAAGCTCAAGGCCAAGGACCTCAGCTGCCCTACTGACCACCATACCGTAAGTCGCTTCCTCCGTCGTAACCACGGTAGGAGGAGACAGAATGCCATGATCAGGAGAATTATCCAGACCACTGGCGTCACCCAATTCCTGAGCCCAGTCCAAAGATGGGTCATATGGTATTAGTAAGGCTCCAGGGACCCCTCCAATCACTCCCCAATTTCGTACCCATAGGAAAAAGGGTCTGAATCTGACCTGGGGCGAGTGAGTAGGCCCTATCGAAGACTAAGGCGGCGTCAGCCGACACTGCTCCGACTCAGAGTCGTCGGGGATAAGGATCGGGTCGACGTCGATAGTGGGCACTCGCAGATCCGCAGGTGTCCTTGGTGGCCGGAGCCAAAGCCACCAGCACAGAACCCGAAGGCCCCTCAACTGAGCTCCTTGGGCCCAAAGGCTCCGTAATGGGGTCAGTCCATCCGAAGATGAGGAGCATGGCCTTCTAGAACTCTTTAAGCTGGGTGGAGGTCGCTACGTGAAACTCGGGGAAGCGCGGAGCTGACCCAGACGCAGGTTCCGAGGACAGAGGCCTTGAACGTCGACGCTCTTCCCACATCGCGTCAGCCAAGCGATGGGGCGAAGTCAGACAGCGATCGGACCTCTTCGACTTCTTCTTCTTCTTCTTACCTGTACCTGAGGATTTAGAAGAAGATGAGTGGTGATGGCTCCACGAATGGTTTCGAGACCTTCCTCTCGATCGAGACCTTGACTTACGAGGAGTCGAGTGCCAGGTCGCCATTAGCTTTAGGGACCGCTTCCTCAAAGACTTCGGGTGCCTGGCCCGGCACTCGGAGCAGAAATTCGAGTTGTGGTCGCGCTCAAGACACCACAGACAAACCCAATGAGGATCAGTCACAGACATTGTGCAGTGACAGTCCTCGCACGGCTTGAAACCAGTCTTCGGGGACATCCTCAACGCACCAAAAGTTCTCACAAAAACTAGACAAAACGGTCAAAGTTGGTCAAAAACAGACTAGGGTAGCTCTTCTCTGGATCAGCGTGGAAAGAAAAGAACTGACATCACTACACGAAGGCGGCATCTATATATTACTCCGGACATCATCACGGCAACTACGACGCCAACGACGCCTGAGAAGTCGACTGACGCCACCTACCGACGCGCAAGGGTATTGCTCGAAATATCTTCGATCTATTGGATTCATAGAACAATGCCTTCCTGAAGGAGTAATTTATATGTATTTTAAATTCAGTTGGTATACATGTCCAACTTATAATGAATTAAACAAGTCTAGACAAACATAATGAGGCATACTACAGAATTAAATAATGAAAAATATTAGCTTTTATGTATAAATACAATAGTGAGTGTCAATACTTATACAGAATTTATAAATTTTTGGAGATCTTTTCTGGGTGGATTCATCATGAACGTGGGTATAAACTATTTGAAGTATATACAACTGTCTCCCTTTAGCTTTTTCATTAAATATTTATTGAATTGACTATCAGTACACTATGGTTTAATCGTTGATTTCTGGGATCCCTCAGGGGCCTGCCCTTTTGGCCTTGTTTTCCTTACTCAGTCCTGAAGATGGTCTTGCGACTCTTTAGCCAATTGAGACCAAAACCTCAACAGTACATCCTCTCTGAGCTCTATCATCTGACTTTTTAATGATTGTTCAACTTAGTTTAAAAGGACTATGGTCATAAAGTCTGTGGTTTGTCAGTTGGATATGCCGATCCACACGAATCAGTAGTAAACACATTACAAATTGGATTTTGTTATTGTTGTGGGTTGGTGTTGCTTTTCACAATACAAAATTTTGGACCCTGATTGAACAAGGATTATCTACAATCTTTATAATTATTGTCTGACAAGTTGGCTGAACAGACACTGGAAACATAATACATGCAAGACCCATCATAATAAGAACCCAGAAAAGATGCCATTGGAAAGTACTTTTTAGGGAAGTGGCTGTGCAATTGTTTCACCAACTGTAGGAAGTTGGCTCTGTATGCACTATTTCAAAGTGAGAAATAGCATGCACAGAGTCCAAGGGTTCCCCTTAGAGGTAAGATAGTGGCAAAAAGAGATAATTCTAATGCTCTATATTGTGGTAGTGTGGTCGAGCAGTAGGCTTATCAGAGGGTAGTGTTAAGCATTTGTTGTACACACACAGGCAATAAATGAGGAACACACACTCAAAGACAATTCCAGGCCAATAGGTTTTTGTATATAAAAATATATTTTCTTAGTTTATTTTAAGAACCACAGGTTCAAGATTTACAAACAATACTTTAAATGAAAGGTATTTCACTTAGGAACTTTCGGAACTTTGAATTAGCAAAATAGCGTATACAGTTTTCACACAAATGGCAATAAACTATTTTAGAACTGGACACTGTGCAATTTTCAACAGTTCCTGGGGGAGGTAAGTGTTTGTTAGTTTTGCAGGTAAGTAACCCACCTACAGGGTTCAAAGTTGGGTCCAAGGTATCCCACCTATGGGGGTTCAGAGCAACCCCAAAGTTACCACACCAGCAGCTCAGGGCCGGTCAGGTGCAGAGGTCAAAGTGGTGCCCAAAACACATAGGCTTCAATGGAGAAGGGGGTGCCCCGGTTCCAGTCTGCCAGCAAGTAAGTACCCTCGTCTTCGGAAGGCAGACCAGGGGGGTTTTGTAGGGCACCGGGGGGAACACAAGTCAGCACAAAAAGTACACCCTCAGTGGCACGGGGCGGCCGGGTGCAGAGTGCAAACAGGTGTCGGGTTCGCAATGTAGATCAATGGGAGACCCAGGGGTCTCTTCAGCGAAGCAGGCAGGCAAGGGGGGGGGGGGCTCCTCAGGGTAGCCACCACCTGGGCAAGGGAGAGGGCCACCTGGGGGTCGCTCCTGCACTGGAAGTCGGATCCTTCAGGTCCTGGGGGCTGCGGGTGCTGTGTCCTTACCAGGCGTGGGGTTCTTAGAAGCAGGCAGTCGCGGTTAGGGGGAGCCTCTGGATTCCCTCTGCAGCCGTCGCTGTGGGGGCTCAGGGGGGGCAACTCTGGCTACTCACAGGCTCGCTGTCGCCGGGGAGTCCTCCCTGTAGTGTTTGTTCTCCACATGTCGAGCCGGGGGCGTCGGGTGCAGAGTGCAAAGGAAACGTGTGTTCTTTCAAAGTTGCTTCATTGTTGCAAAGATGCTTCTTTCTTGGAGCAGAGCCGCTGTCCTCAGGAGTTCTTGGTCCTTTTAGATGCAGGATAGTCCTCTGAGGCTTCAGAGGTCGCTGGACCCTGTGGAACGTGTCGCTGGAGCAGTTCTTTTGAAGTGGGGAGACAGGCCGGTAGAGCTGGGGCCAAAGCAGTTGGTGTCTCCGTCTTCTCTGCAAGTTTTTCAGCTCAGCAGTCCTCCTTCGTCTTAGGTTGCAGGAATCTATCTTGCTGGGTTCTGGGAGCCCCTAAATACTCGATTTAGGGGTGTGTTTAGGTCTGGGTGGTTAGTAGCCAATGGCTACTAGCCCTGAGGGTGGCTACAACCTCTTTGTGCCTCCTCCCTGAGGGGAGGGGGGCACATCCCTATCACTATTGGGGGAATCCTCCATCTGCAAGATGGCGGATTTCTAAAAGTCAGAGTCACCTCAGCTCAGGACACCTTAGGGGCTGTCCTGACTGGCCAGTGACTCCTCCTTGTTTTTCTCATTATCTCCCCGGGCCTTGCTGCCAAAATTGGGGCCGTGGCCGGAGGGGGCGGGCAACTCCACTAGCTGGAGTACCCTGGGGTGCTGTAACAAAGGGGGTGAGCCTTTGAGGCTCACCGCCAGGTGTTACAGTTCCTGCAGTGGGAGGTGAGAAGCACCTCCACCCAGTACAGGCTTTGTTACTAGCCACAGAGTGACAAAGGCACTCTCCCCATGTGGCCAGCACCATTTCGGGTGTGTGGCAGGCTGCTAAAACTAGTCAGCCTACACTGTTAGTCGGTTAAGGTTTCAGGGGGCATATTTAAGATGCCTTCTGGGGTGTATTTTACAATAAAATGTACAGTGGCATCAGTGTGCATTTATTTTGCTGAGAAGTTTGATACCAAACTTCACAGTTTTTAGTGTAGCCATTATGGTGCTGTGGAGTTCGTGCATGACAGACTCCCAGACCATATACTCTTATGGCTACCCTGCACTTACAATGTCTAAGGTTTTGCTTAGACACTGTAGGGGCATAGTGCTCATGCACTTATGCCCTCACCTATGGTATAGTGCACCCTGCCTTAGGGCTGTAAGGCCTGCTAGAGGGGTGACTTATCTATACCTATAGGCAGTGTGAGATTGGCATGGCACCCTTAGGGGAGTGCCATGTCGACTTAGTCATTTTATCCCCACCAGCACACACAATCTGGCAAGCAGTGTGTCTATGCTGAGTGAGGGGTCCCCAGGGTGGCATAAGACATGCTGCAGCCCTTAGAGACCTTCCCTGGCATTAAGGCCCCTGGTACCAGAGGTAGCAGTTACAAGGGACTTACCTGGATGCCAGGGTGTGCCAATTGTGGAAATAAAAGTACAGGTTAGGGAAAGAACATTGGTGCTGGGGCCTGGTTAGCAGGCCTCAGCACACTTTAAAATCATAACTTGGCATCAGCAAAGGCAAAAAGTCAGGGGGTAACCATGCCAAGGAGGCATTTCCTTACACATCCCCCCCCCCAAACGAAAGAGGATGAGACTAACCTTTCCCAAGAGAGTCTTCATTTTCTAAGTGGAAGAACCTGGAAAGGCCATCTGCATTGGCATGGGCAGTCCCAGGTCTGTGTTCCACTATAAAGTCCATTCCCTGTAGGGAGGTGGACCTCCTCAACAGTTTTTGATTTTCACCGTTCATTTGCATTAGCCATCTGAGAGGTCCGTGGTCAGTCTGAACTACAAAGTGAGTACCAAAGAGGTATGGTCTCAGCTTCTTCAGGGACCAAACCACAGCAAAGACCTCCCTCTCAATGGCACTCCAACGCTGCTCCCCGGGGAGTAACCTCCTGCTAATGAAAGCAACAGGCTGGTCAAGGCCATCATCATTTGTTTGGGACAAAACTGCCCCTATCCCATGTTCAGAGGCATCAGTCTGTACAATGAACTGCTTGGAGTAATCTGGAGCTTTGAGAACTGGTGCTGTACACATTGCTTGTTTCAGGGTGTCAAAGGCCTGTTGGCATTCTACAGTCCAGTTTACCTTCTTGGGCATTTTCTTGGAGGTAAGTTCTGTGAAGGGTGTCACTATGGATCCATATCCCTTCACAAACCTCCTGTAGTACCCAGTCAAGCCACAGAATGCCACGACTTGAGTCTGGGTTTTTGGAGCTGACCAGTCCAGAATAGTCTGGGATCTTAGGCTGGAGTGGCTGAACTTGGCCTCCACCTACAAGGTGTTCCAAGTAAACCACAGTTCCCTGCCCCATCTGGCATTTGGATGCCTTGATAGAGAGGCCTGCTGCTTGCAGAGCCTTCAAAACCTTCTTCAGGTGGACCAGGTGATCCTGCCAGTTGGAGCTAAAGACAGCAATATCATCAAGATAAGCTGCACTAAAGGACTCCAAGCCAGCAAGGACTTGATTCACCAACCTTTGGAAGGTGGCAGGGGCATTCTTTAAACCAAAAGGCATAACAGTAAACTGATAATGCCCATCAGGTGTGGAGAATGTGGTCTTTTCTTTTGCTCCTGGTGCCATTTTGATTTGCCAGTACCCTGCTGTCAAGTCAAAGGTACTTAAGTATTTGGCAGCACCTAGTTTGTCTATCAATTCATCTGCCCTTGGAATGGAATGGGCATCTGTCTTGGTGACAGAATTAAGTCCTCTGTAGTCCACACAAAACCTCATCTCTCTCTTTCCACCTTTGGTGTGAGGTTTGGGGACTAAGACCACTGGGCTAGCCCAGGGGCTGTCAGAGTGCTCAATGACTCCCAATTCCAGCATCTTGCGGACTTCCACTTTGATGCTTTCCTTAACTTGGTCAGACTGTCTGAATATTTTGTTTTTGACAGGCATGCTGTCTCCTGTGTCCACATCATGGGTACACAGGTGTGTCTGACCAGCGGTTAGGGAAAAGAGCTCAGCAAACTGTTGCAGGACCTTCCTACAGTCAGATTGCTGTTGGTCAGAGAGGGTGTCTGAGTAGATCACTCCATCAACTGAGCCATCTTTTGGGTCTGTGGAGAGGAGATCAGGGAGAGGTTCACTCTCAGCTTCCTGGTCCTCATCTGTTACCATCAACAGATTCACACCTGCCCTGTCATGGAAGAGTTTGAGGCGGTTCACATGGATCACCATTTTCGGGGTCCTGCTAGTGCCTAGGTCTAACAGGTAGGTAACCTGAGTCTTCCTTTCTAGCACTGGGTAAGGGCCACTCCATCTGTCCTGAAGTACCCGGGAAGCCACAGGCTCCAGAACCCAGACTTTCTGCCCTGGCTGAAACTCAACCATAGCAGCCTTTTGGTCATACCACAACGTCTGGAGTTGTTGGCTGGCCTCAAGGTTTTTGCTTGCCTTTTCCATATACTCTGCCATCCTTGAACGTAGGCCTAGTACATAGTCCACTATATCTTGCTTAGGCTCATGAAGAGGTCTCTCCCAGCCTTCTTTCACAGGAGCTAGTGGTCCCCTTACAGGATGGCCAAACAGAAGTTCAAAGGGGGAAAACCCTACTCCCTTCTGAGGCACCTCTCTGTAGGCGAAAAGCAGACATGGCAAGAGGACATCCCATCTCCTTTTGAGTTTTTCAGGGAGCCCCTTGATCATGCCTTTCAATGTCTTGTTAAATCTTTCAACAAGACCATTGGTTTGTGGATGGTATGGTGTGGTGAATTTGTAAGTCACCCCACACTCATTCCACATATGTTTCAGGTATGCTGACAAAGTTGGTACCTCTGTCAGACACCACCTCCTTAGGAAATCCCACTCTGGTAAAAATACCAATGAGTGCTTTGCCTACTGCAGGGGCAGTAGTCGACCTAAGGGGAATTGCTTCAGGGTATCTAGTAGCATGATCCACTACTACTAGTATGTATTGGTTCCCTGAGGCTGTGGGAGGTTCTAGTGGACCCACTATGTCCACACCCACTCTTTCAAAGGGGACCCCCACCACTGGAAGTGGAATGAGGGGGGCCTTTCGGTGTCCACCTGTATTCCCACTGGCTTGACAGATGGTACAGGAGACACAAAACTCCTTGACCTTCTGGGACATGTTGGGCCAATAGAAGTGGTTGACTAATCTCTCCCACCCCACGTCTTGGTCTGTCCCAAATGCCCAGCAAGAGGAATATCATGAGCTAAGGTCAGAATGAACTCCCTAAACTCCTGAGGCACTACCACTCTCCTAGTGGCACCAGGTTTGGGATCTCTTGCCTCAGTGTAAAGGAGTCCATCTTCCCAGTAGACTCTATGTGTTCCTGTTATTTTTCCTTTGGACTCTTCAGCAGCTTGCTGCCTAAGGCCTTCAAGAGAGGGACAGGTTTCTTGCCCCTTACACAACTGTTCCCTTGAGGGTCCCCCTGGGCCCAGGAGCTCAACCTGATAAGGTTCTAACTCCATGGGCTCAGATCCCTCAGAGGGCAAAACTTCTTCCTGGGAAGAGAGTTCTCTTTCTCTTGTTGTGTTGAAACTGGTTCCCCAGTTTTCTTTCCTTTTCACTTGGAGGGTTGGGCTCTTTTTCCAGGCTCCACCACCACTTTTTCACCCTGAGCCTTGCACTGTGCCCTTGTCTTGACACACACCAGTTCAGGGATACCCAGCATGGCTGCATGGGTTTTGAGTTCTACCTCAGCCCATGCTGAGGACTCCAGGTCATTTCCAAGCAAACAGTCTACAGGGATATTTGAGGAGACCACCACCTTTTTTAGGCCATTGACCCCTCCCCACTCTAAAGTTACCATAGCCATGGGATGTACTTTAGTCGTCAGCGTTGGTGACTGGATAAGTTTGTCCAGCCAGGTATTGACCAGGGGAAAACAGTTTCTCTGTCAATAGTGGTGACACTGGCACCTGTATCCCTCAGGCCTTCTATACTTTGCCCATTAATTAAGAGTTGCTGCCTGTATTTTTGCATATTAGGGGGCCAGGCAGCCAGTGTGGCTAAATCCACCCCACCCTCAGAGACTAGTGTAGCTTCAGTGTGGACCCTGATTTGCTCTGGGCACACTGTTGATCCCACTTGGAGACTGGCCATTCCAGTGTTAGCTGGAGTAGAGTTAGAAGTGGAACCTTTCTTGAGACAGGCCTTGTCTCCAGTTTGGTGTCCTGGCTGATTACAGCTACGACACCAGGCCTTTTTGGGATCAAAGCTTTTACCCTTGTACCCAAAATTGGATTGTGAAGAGGCCCTGGACCCTCCCTCCTGAGCAGGTTTTTGGGGCCCTACAGAAGACTCTTTACTTTTTCCCTTGGATGTCTCAACACTTCCCCTGGGGAGGCTTTGTGACCCCTTTCTTTTGGTCACCCCCTGTGGAAGTCTTGGTCAGCCTAGTCTTGACCCAATGGTCCGCCTTTCCCAATTCTTGGGGAGAAATTGGTCCTAGGTCTACCAGATGCTGATGCAGTTTATCATTGAAACAATTACTTAACAGGTGTTCTTTCACAAATAAATTGTACAGCCCATCATAATCATTTACACCACTGCCTTGAATCCAACCATCCAGTGTTTTTACTGAGTAGTCAATAAAATCAACCCAGGTCTGGCTCGATGATTTTTGAGCCCCCCTGAACCTAATTCTATACTCCTCAGTGGAGAATCCAAAGCCCTCAATCAGGGTAGCCTTCATGAGGTCATAGGATTCTGCATCTTTTCCAGAGAGTGAGAGGAGTCTATCCCTACATTTTCCAGTGAACATTTCCCCAAGGAGAACACCCCAGTGAAATCTGTTTACTTTTCTGGTTGCACAAGCCCTCTCAAAAGCTGTGAACCATTTGGTGATATCATCACCATCTTCACATTTAGTTACAATCCCTTTAGGGATTTTCAACATGTCAGGAGAATCTCTGACCCTATTTATGTTGCTGCCACCATTGATGGGACCAAAACCCATCTCTTGTCTTTCCCTTTCTATGGCTAGGAGCTGTCTCTCTAAAGCCAATCTTTTGACCAGCCTGGCTAACAGGAGGTCACCTTGATTGAGGCTGCCCTCAATGCTTCCAGAGTTGCTGGACTCTCCTGTGAGAGAAGCAGCATCTCTGACTATCACATTTGGAGTCAGGATTTGAGAGACCCTGGGCTCCCTATCTAGGACTGGAGGTGGGAAATCCTCCAGGTCACTAGGGTCCCCTTCAGTGAGGCCATCATCAGAGGGGTTGTTTTTAACAAACTCTGCCAAAAGCTCCTGGAGCTGTACTTTGGTAGGGTTTGAACCAGTTTTAATCTTTTTGATTTTACAGAGAGACCTTAACTCTGACATCCTAAGATGCAGGTAAGGGGTGACGTTGACTTCCATCACTATCTCTTCTGCATTAGACATTATGTTTCTAAAAGTTGGAATACTTTTTAAGAATCTAAAACTATCTCTAGAACTTAATTCAAACTTTTACAAAACGTTTAACCTCTAAAAGAAATGCTAACAAGGACTAACACAAGGCCCTAGCAGGACTTTTAAAAATTTAGAAAAATAGCTCAAATTTCCAAAATCAGTTTCTAATGACAATTTTTAGAATTTAGTCGTGTGATCAGGTATTGGGTGAGTAGTCCAGCAAATGCAAAGTCTTGTACCCCACCGCTGATCCACCAATGTAGGAAGTTGGCTTGTATGCACTATTTCAAAGTAAGAAATAGCATGCACAGAGTTCAAGGGTTCCCCTTAGAGGTAAGATAGTGGCAAAAAGAGATCATTCTAATGCTCTATTTTGTGGTAGTGTGGTCGAGCAGTAGGCTTATCAGAGGGTAGTGGTAGGCATTTGTTGTACACACACAGGCAATAAATGAGGAACACACACTCAAAGACAATTCATGGCCAATAGGTTTTTGTATATAAAAATATATTTTCTTAGTTTATTTTAAGAGCCACAGGTTCAAGATTTACAAACAATACTTTAAATGAAAGGTATTTCACTTAGGAACTTTGAATTAGCAAAATAGTATACAGTTTTCACACAAATGGCAATAAGCTATTTTAAAACTGGACACAGTGCAATTTTCAACAGTTCCTGGGGGAGGGGTGACTTATCTATACCTATAGGCAGTGTGAGGTTGTCATGGCACCCTGAGGGGGAGTGCCATGTCGACTTAATCATTTTATCCCCACCAGCACACACAATCTGGCAAGCAGTGTGTCTGTGCTGAGTGAGGGGTCCCCAGGGTGGGATAAGACATGCTGAAGCCCTTAGAGACCTTCCCTGGCATCAGGGCCCTTGGTACCAGAGGTACCAGTTAGAAGGGACTTCCCTGGATGCCAGGGTGTGCCAATTGTGGAAACAAAAGTACAGGTTAGGGAAATAACACTGGTGCTGGGGCCTGGTTAGCAGGCCTCAGCACACTTTCAAATCATAACTTGGCATCAGCAAAGGCAAAAAGTCAGGGGGTAACCATACCAAGGAGGCATTTCCTTACACCAACCACTAATAATGATAACTGGAAACACAAGCTGTACCAGCTACCACTGCAACTGCTGTGCTTCTGATCTAGGATATCCTAAGGAATACTTGATGTTCTAAAACCCATAAAAGTCTACGGCTCAATGGGAAGGAATTCCATCAGCCTGCTGACTCAATGGTTTCAGATAATGGATAATAATAATAATCATACTGCCATTGGCTAACGTGGTCCCTGAACAATTCATGATTGTTTGAAGAAAACAACCAGAGTCCTAGCTCACAATGTAATTCTTGCAACTCATCTTTTGTCAGACATAAAAGACTACTAACACGCGTTTGAGTACCACTAACAAATGCCAGCCTCATATTTCATTGTGCGTCCTGCTTTATCTCAATCCCAGTAGAAGTTGGTGTCACAGTCTCAGAGGATTTCTTTCTAATGTCGATTACGCATCTCTATCAGATCACTGCAGTCAAAAGAACTATAAGCAGAGGTGCAGAAATTTCATTATAATGAAATCTTCTACCCACCCTTGCAACACACATAGCTGGTCCTCAGCGGGGTCACCATGATCATCTTGTGTCTCCTCCCCTATGACATGGTGTTTAATTCAGACAGACACCTATATACTGAGATATGGCTGCTTGTTCTTTGCAACATTTCCTGATGTGAGATAGGCGATGTATACCACAAAGCTGCTCGGCCACTAATACTTTACAACATGTTTGTAATTGTTACTGACTATGCTGTTCAACTGTTTTGTTAACACCCTGAAAAAACAAATATCAATAAACAGATTCAAACAAAGAAAATGAGCACTAGTGCTGGAACTGAAAATAAATCACCATTACGAAGTTACATGAACCGGACCAAGAACACAACAACTTAGAACACACTTATCTGGGACCATTCGATTACTCAGAGCCTCTGCGAGTTGCTACATAGTGCTGCAATTTGAAGTTCTTTTCTTCAGAGACTGACTAAGGGTGATAATTAGGTAATTTCATAAGAGGTAAAGACACTGTTAAATTATTAGCAAATGGCGCATTGTTACTTACTGGGCTAATGGATGATGGCAAGGAAGAGACAGGAAGTGGAGACAATCTTGTGAATGTAATGATGAAAAAAAGGAGTTTGTCTCCTCTTTCTGGTTAGAGGCCAGATGTAGGCCAAAGAGGTGAAACCACAAATTGCAGAAAGCATTTCCAGGCTGTATCTTGCGAGAATGGAGTCTAGTTAGATACCTCTTCATGTCAGTCTTCCATTACTCATCAGTGACATGCCCATTTCCCAAATACAAATTTATGAACCACGTTTTTAGCTACAATTCAAGATTTACTTTTTACAATCAAGTATTGACTATAAAGTCAGCAACACGATACTGTGCATTTATGCAAATTAAACTTCAATTAGTGATGTTGTTTGTCATCAGCTGCAATACTGCATTTTCATGCGAGACCCTTCATTTTGAGCTGGGAAGTTAGTTTTGGATCAACGTATACATCCAGAGGAATAAATAGTGAGAAGGGAAATGAATATATGTACTGAACAAATATTTTCTAGAAGATGCAACTCAAAATAATATACTTGCTAATGTAAGTGTAGATAGTATACAATTGCTTAGTGTAAATTGCTATCAGAAAAGGCTTACCTGTTCAGGACTGGCTGTTATTGGCCCTCCTGCAGACAAGGGGGGAGCTTGGGGTGGTGTGTACGGTAATGCTGATGGTGAGGAGGAAGATGAATACATGTTGGTGTTCTTTTTTTGTGACTGCGACTTGTTCATGGTTGCTGCTGGATCTACTTCTGGGACACTCTGCCACACCAACAGGGACAAAAAACACAAGAGCAGAAATATATAGAGGTTCTGTCAGCTTTTCCAATGTTCAAACACAAAACACAGGAATTATGCTCGAAGTCTTGCACTAAGACCTTCAAGACTCACCTATTCAATGGCCAAGTTTAGCAAACAGGATTACTAACTTTCTGCCACATGGATTACAACAGAAAAGCTTGGCCCCAATGTCCTCCCATGTAAGTTATAAAAGAAGCTAGTTGCTAGAGAGGGGTACTTCTCAAAGTGGGTCCATTAAAGACTTTGCATGCCAGCCTTCCACAAGGAGCCATTCTGACAATGTTTCTTTCAGTTCTTAGGAACAAAACTTGAATTTGGGTCCTATAAAATCTCTTGCCCACAAATTAGATCATTCTATCAAATCAAAAAGCAAAATAGCTCCAGTTATCCCACTAAAACAGCTAGTAGTGTCCACGCAAGTGGAACTTCCACAAAAAACCTTAATAAATAATAGAGGAAAGAAGATGCTTTTCTCTAAGATCTTTATTGGAGTTACCTGCCTGCCCAAAAGGCTGCATTGATGTTAAGCAATTCTGTTGCCCGACTAGATGTTCTATGCTGTATTTAATTACCCCTTACCCTGTCATGGGGGTGGGGGGTCGTTTTTCATGTGACCTATTATTAAATATGGCATTAAATTGGGTATGGGGTCTAGGAGGTGTCTCTACACGGTTAGTGGTAGGCAATGGCTGGGGATCAAGGGTTTAGGCTGGGGATCCTGACAGCAAGAGCTATACTGGATCCACATTGTGTTTTGTTTCAATGCCTATCCGGGGTGAGGGGCTGGGATGTTAGATTGTTCTATGCTCCCCCTGTCGGAGAGTGCCTAGTTTTGGCTACAGTGCCGATGGATTGTTAGTTCACTAGCATTCCTCGCTGGGGGCCGGTGAAATAGATGTAGGTAAAGGAGGTGGGGTGATTAACGCTGCAAGTGGGAGGCATAGCAATTTATGGCTGTGCATATTAATAAATACATGGAATATCAGAGGGATCAAAAGTTACTCTGCGCAATAGAGTCTACTCCTTTCTCAGGTGACACAAAGTGCAGATAGTCTGTTTACAGGAGAAGCACCTAGTGGGTGGGGAACCTCAGAAATTAGGGAGAAAGTGGGAGGGACAGCTGTTCTCTGCATCCTACTCCTAGTATGATAGAGGGAAGGTACCTGGGCTGCCCCAGGGTTACTATTTAGGCATATCTACAGTGAATTGGTGTGGAATGGCGTTATCTCCTTTTCCTTCTTCAAAGCAAGTAAGATTGTAACAAGGATGACCAGTTTTTCTATGATAGAATCCAGGACCTACTGGAGGGTGTCGTAGGGTCCCCCATGATCTGGGTGGGAGATTTTAACTCTATACTGGATTGAGACAGAGATCACTACCCACCAAAACATTGCACTAAGCTCATGATGGTGGTTCCCTTATCACAGTCAAGTACAATTTGGGCCTACTAGATGGCTGGCGAGCACTGCACCCGGAGGGGCGTGAGTATACCTGCCACTCTCGAACGCTTAATACCTATGGTTGTGTGGAATGCTTCCTGGGTGGGGGCGGGTTTGGGGGGGGGAGCAGAACACACACAGATGACAGCGGTGAAGCATCCGGGATGGTTCCTTTCTGATCTTGCCACGTGTTGCCTGCACTGCGTTGAAATAATGTGCCTACTGGTGCTCTTTACTGATGAAAGACCCTGATCTCCGGACAGACGTGGTGTGCCAGGACACATTGGCTACCTCTCTGACTGACTACCAAGGGGTGAAATGGAGGACAATGAACAGCCAGAGGTATCGAGTGGGGGACGCTGAAGGCAGTGGTGAGAGGAAAGTGCATAGGGACCCCTTTGTGGAGAGCGCAGACAAATGAAGGAGGATAGCAAAGCACAGGAGAGATACTTGCTTGACCTGCAAAAAATGTAAGTAAGTTTGGTTGATATGCATGCAGAACTGCTGAGGGTGCATAGAGAGATGCGACGGCTTTGGAATACACTTGAGGACTACCCTTAAAACATATCATCAGAGGTTACAAAAGGAAGGTGACAAATCCGGCCAGTTTCTGGCCTGGATCCTCCAGCGAGAAAATGGAAGTTCCTCCCATATTGAACCTCTGAGATGCTGCTGGTGTATTAGTTACCAGCTGTCGGAATATCTTGTCTGCTTTGTATATCATTTTAAGGCCACGTATTAGACTGGCTGGGTTGGCCCAGAGGGGGCACTGGACAATTTCTTGGAGAGGGTTGGGCTGCCTCGTTTGGGGCCGGACTATACGCAGGATTTGGAAGTGGAAATCTCTCTGGAGGAACTGAGTGACACTATAAAGACTCTCAGTAGGTCCAAGTCCCCGGGGACCTCGTGTGAAGGGATTGTGTGTCTTATGCAGAAGCTTGGTGGTGACCCAGCAGATCCATCCTTGTATACTCCACTCACCACGCTCAATTTGAATGTTAAAATACTACTCAAAATCTTAGCGACTAGACTGTTGGGTGTAATACGTGAGCTGGTCCATTAATAACAATGCAGCTTTATACTGGCATGCAGTAACCTGCATAGACTCACTTATGTACTGCATGAAACCTGGGGTGATGAGGCTGAAATGGCACTGGTTTCCCTGGACCTAGAAAAGGCTTTTGATACTGCTGAGTGGAGTTTTCTGATGGAAGTGTTAGGAGGTATAGGATTTGGGCCTAAATTTTGTGCTTGGGTGCAATTTATTGTTCACCAACCCCCCCATTAGTGTCTAGGTGGGTGGTGATCTCTCTAAGGCGTGGGTGATCGGGTAGAGGGACCAGACGGCGTGTCCCTCTTACCTCTCCTCTCTTCTTTGCACCTGTGATTGAGCCACTCGCTCTGCTGTTACGAAGGGAACTGGAACCTTGGGGGATTTGGGTGGGGGGTTTCCAGCCATGTTGTTTCCTTATAAGCTGACAATGCGTTAGTCTGTGTAAATCTCCTGGCGAGTCAGTACAACTGCTTTTGTGGTTACTGACTGTTTTTGGCAAAGTCTCAGACTTCAAAAGTAATATTTGAAAACTGCTTTTGTTCCCCTTGGGAGGGTTGATCAGGAAGAATCTGAATCAGCTCCCAGATGTCGAGCTCCACTGGGAAACAGAGATTTCGGTACCTAGGTGTTGGGATCTCACACACACACAGCATTTGAATGTGGACAGGGTGGTGAGAGGCCTCGAGAACTCAACTGGGTTCTGAAACTGACTCCCCCCTCTTGGTGATGGGTAGAGCAGTTACCGTGAATATGTTTTTTTCTCCCACGCTGCCTTTATCTCATCCAGAATTCGATATTCCCGCTTGAGCTTGAACTCTTCTGCAAACTGAACAGCCTGTTAGTCTCCTTAATTTGTGCTGGCCAAAGTAGCACGATGGAGTTGTCAACGCTCAGAAGGGATATAGAAGATGGAGGGCTAGCTTTCCAGGACATGCAGTTGTACTAGTTTTGGAGCACATTTACAACATGTTGCAAGGTAGATGGCCAAGCCTGACAGTTAGGGGAAAAGGTTGTTCAGATACAAGGTTGGGGAGGACACCTTAGCTCAACTGTTGATTGGGGGGACGGGGACGTGTGGGGCAGATCGGAACATCAGGTCCCTTAAGTGGTCATGACTACAGCAGCAATTTGGGAAATGGTGGTACAGAAGGTGCTTTGTAGAGCTCCCTTTGACAGGTGACTGTGGCTTGGGACCTTGCACTGTTTCGGGCCATCGATGCCGACATGTCTACGGAACAATAGAGAGTGAGGGCTGTTAGGTGGCAGGTTATCTTTACCCAGGCAAGCCTTTTTGTGGTGATGCCGCGTCCTCGCGACTCCCGTTTTACGTCTTGAGCTCATGACAGAGAGCTTGAGACACTCGGAGTCAAGAGGACGGTTGGGGCGGTAGCTGCGACATCGCAGCGGTCTATATGTTCAATAAAAGAGCTTAACCTTACCTATACTTGTAGTCATGTTTACTACAAGTATTTCTGGCGACGAGTAGACCGCTGCATCGGACCCATTTTCCTCGTCGAAACCAAGTAGGAAGTACTTCTAATAATAGTAACGTCAATCTGAAGAACTGAAGCAGTTACTTAGATTTTTTTTTGGGGCCAATACTGCCATCTCATGGAATTAAGAGGTACTGCACTTTGATTTTAAAAAGAAAGATAATTTTGACAGTTCATCTTAATTGTTTTTTTGGGCTGCTTATATTACAAGGAACAATCAGTGTTTTTTTTTTGTCTGTGATCTGCTGTGGCTCTTATATTGATACAGACGTAAAAGTAAAGAAGGTTAAGTAAAAATTGTTGCTGGTTTTCTACTTTTCAAGAAGCTCAAGACACCTTTGGAGTAGGTCCAGGTCATTTTCTGCATTATGCCAAACTGGAAAGCATCGCGTGGGAGGTGTGGTGCGACTTTCCGGCAGAATAGCGATCCTCAAGAGTGGCTTTCTTCAGTGGGGAGAGGAGTGGCACTTGATTACCCTGTTCTATAAAGCACTCAGGGGGGATATTTTGAAAATGCCCTACACAGCGATGGGCTGGGCGCGACTGGATGGACCAATCTCAGACACTGACTGGGTCCATGCATCAGAGCTGGTGCGCACTTTATCTTTTAATAACAAATTCAAGCTGTTACATTTAAATTTCATGCACAGCACTTACGTGGCATCTCACAAATTAAATAGAATGGATCTCTCTAAGGCAAAATGCATGCGCTGTGGGGTGGAAAATACGACCTTTTTGCACCTGGCTTGGAATTGCGCTGAGATCCAGAATTTTTGGAGAGCAGTGGTACCTAGGGGCCAAGGGGTTGGTGATCCCTCTGACTAGGATAGCTAGTCAGTTGGATGTGGTGGCAAGGTCTAGGGTGCGTAAGATTCCCAACAAACTCACTCAGCTGGCTTTTCATCTAGCTAAATGGCATGTGGCCATGGGGTGGTTGGGAACCAGGATGCTGCTGGTAGGCCAGTGACAGAGACATACTTGAATGGGGAGCGGCAGAGAAACATCATATGCGCCTGTCACATATTGATGAGGGGGCAGCGGAAGAGATACTATAGCCTGAGGACAGCTGCTTGATACGTTCAATGACGAGGGGGATTAGAGTTCTGATTTCAACTAAGAAGATGGAGAGTGACTTGCTTGATCGGAATGTTAAGGTGGGATAACATTCATGAATAACGTGACAACCAGGTGTGTATGTGCTGTGTTTATCAATAAGGACTTGGATTGATGGCTTGGTTCATACTATAATGAGTACTACCTATAATACGGTTTCTTTTGTTGATGCCTACCCTGAAGTGTGATTTAAGTCACACCTGCAAAACCGTGCACCTCTTGATCTGTGAGGATATAATATGCGACCCTGAGATCCTTTCACTGCATGGTAGTTTTTTGTTTCTATGCAAAAGCCAGAAAATAGTTGAGAAAAAAAAAAAAAGATCGTGATTGGAGCTGTATATGATTTGTTTTTGTTTCCATTTTAAACGTGATGTTTATTCACAATATAACGATTAAAAAAAAACACAAGCAGAACTTCTACTAAAGAATACATGCACATTCCAACATTGAAATCAGGTGACATATTGTGCTGTATCACTGTATAATGAAGTGATAATCTAAAGCACAATACTAAAAGTGACTCTTGGTAGCAGCAAATGTTAGTAATACTAACCCAGAGAAAAAAAGGTTCTTGGAATTTCAATACTTAAATATGTTAAGTGCACTGAAGAAACCAGGCCTCCATTCTAGCATTTCATGCACTTCTATGGAGGATGTAACATCGATCTTTTTATAATTTTTGTTTACACAGAAGCAAAAGCTGGCGCTCATGAACAGGACTTGATAATTATTGAAGAGACACGGATCCATTCCCCTTTTATTTAATATTCTTCCATAAGGTGAGAGCAACTCGATGAATAATGAAGTAAGAGTACAGAGCTAAGCTAATCTTTGGATCAACATGACTGTGGCCATGCATTTTTTATAACACCTGCTACAACTGTAGAAGCGTCAGCCTCATTTGAAATGGACTGGAAAGGTAAGAGCAGTGTTTAGAATGTTTGCTAAAAATACGATTCAAATACAGAAAAACAGTCATACAAAACTTGCAAGTTCTGGTAAGCCAAGTCTCCTTTCAAGTTTCCTCAAAATAAATTGCTGTAACTTCATTTGTTTCCATTTACAACCCTATCAAGGCAGTTGGCACCCCTCTACCTCATGTACGGGTAGAATATTTGGAAGGAAATGGTAGGTTGACTCTGCTCCGAGACATTCCACTGAGAGCTGTAAACCAGATTAATTAGATGTATTTTGGGATATTACAAGTGCATTAGGCTTACATATATCTGATTTTGGGGGCATTCATCAATGTTGAAAAAACACAGTCCTCCACAAAACGCAGTCCTTCACCAAGTCAGTCATTTTAAAGTTTTTTTACCTAAACCCCTTCTGGAATGAAAGGGCTGACACCTAGAGATGCCCTTAGTTGAAAACGTCTCCATTTCTGATTAATGTAACAGGCTGTCCCAGAGGAAATAAATTATCAACAACATGAAGCATAAACCACAGCCCAGCAAGATGGAGGTGGATTCTCTTGGCACGTGCCACAAGAAGAGTATGTGGAGCTTGTTAGGAGAGGTGACTGGGTCCTAATAGACAAAAGCAGGTAAAAGCCTGTGCAAAAAACACATTAGGCACCGAGTGATGTCCTTCAAGGCAAGGGACTGAGTGTGAGGCATCCCTGCAAAGTAATATCATAAAGAACCTGGGAAAAATGTGAGGTAAATTGTTAAATCTCCAAAGCGTCAGACAAAATACCTCTTATGGCAGGTGCCACTATTGGAAGCATCTCCCTGGCTGCTGCTGTCTGATTCTTCAGGCATGTGTGCATCTCCAGCAGAGTGCTTCCATATTTATCTTTGCCACTTATGGTGGCTGCCATCTGTTTCTTGTGGGTGGTGGTCCAAAACCAGAAAGAAGGCAATGAAGTGAGGGTAAGACACGAATAAGCGGAGCCCAAGGCGGATGGCTGAAGAGGAGGCAGTGAATGGGACGAGATGTGGACAGGTGGTGGAGAGGTTGAACGTCTAAATTAGGGTGAAGGGCCATGCCCTTTTTTCAGCAACAGAAAGTAGCAGGAATAACAACCATGTCCTACTTCTGAAGTCAGCATCCACCGCAGAGATCCTTCTGGTCAAAGGATCCCGCGCTTCCTGCTGTAAAAGGGACAGATGGTCTTCTGTCAGCAGTTCTGGGGATGGAGGGGTGTCGAGGAATGGTAGGGTATAACCCTGCTGATGATATGCAACACCCATTGGCATTAAATGCCGATCTTGCCTCCATCAGGGTGGCTGTGTGTTACTAAGGACACGCTAAAGAGGTTTGGAGGTGGCAGCAGTGCAAGGGGCGACTGACTCGGCTGTCTACTGTCCCCTGGGGCTTTGAGTCTGTGGCCACGAAAAGGTTTTGGGGATTGCTGAGCTGGCTGCAGTTGTTAGCGATGTGAAAAAACCCTACCAAAGCCATGGAGGGGGTGAAACTCTTGGTGTGGCAGATAGGCTGAACAGAAGAGGCCCGCTTTCCTTAAAGTGCTTTAGACCAGCATCAGCCTTATTCTCAAAAAGAAAAGAACCATGAAAAGGCATGTCCATCAACCTAGTCTAGATGTCACCCAAAACACCAGAGGACCACATTTGCAAGTCAATGGAGGGTCACACTGCTACCAAAGGCCATGCCAATGGACTTAGTTCTGTCAAGCTCACAAGGGATCATACATTTCTCTGCCTTACAACCATCTTGAATTGTCTGAGAAAGAATGGTACAAGTTTCATCAAGCACGATCAGTAGAACCTGGGTGATCGAGTCCCACAGAGCAAGGGTATAGAGGCCCAGAAGGTATCTGGCATAGATGGACCACAAAGCACGACTGGTGGAGGAGACCACTCATCATCATCATGATCAGCTTTATTTCAGTAAAAAGACCTTTAAAAGCAAATACACAATTCAATATCATATAAGATAAAATCAATGCATTACGTTTGCTCTTTTTTTTTTTTTTTACAGCTAAATATCAACATATGCAAATAAAAACTGCAATTGGTCAGTCCAACAAATAATAAATAGTAAGTTAATTTCAATTTAAAATTTGAGGACCATTTTCCCACGTATGAAACCAACTGTAAGTAGGTATTTACTCAGACCACATACTATGTAGAGATTTGTTTCATATTTAAAAATTATTAGGGCTTCTAGATGTTTCCTAAATCACATATTTCTGCAAATTGGTCGTATCCATTTACTCCTGTGTTTGTCATAGGCCGTGCAAAGAAAATACAACATGTGTGCAATATTTTCAGAGCTACCTAAAGTACATAAAGTGCAATTAGTATCTTCTTCAATATTCTCATTTAAATTCCATTTCGCAGTGAAATCTCTTACTTGAAGGGTATCACAGCGGAAGTTCAGGTATAATGTTTTCTCCAGCTGGGGTTGGATTGTATCAAGGGATTCTTCAAAACCTAGGTTTGGCTTGACAGTGAGGTATTGTGTCATACTTCTGCTTAATCTAGAGTTTTGGTGTAAGGCATTTAAGAAACACTCCCAGTATATTTGCTTCAATTGGACCTTTGAGTTTGGTGTCAATGTGTGAGGTTCACTCCAGTTATAAAGTAGGCCAAGCTTGCCAAACCAAGTCTGTACATATCGAAGCCAGAGGAAAGTTAGGGAGCCATTAAGCTCCAATAGATCCTCAAGACCTTCTCTATGGTGGATCAGTTTCAGAGTTTCCAACAGTCTTATCCAATACAGCAATGGTTTCAGGGCTACTAAATTCTCTGCTTGTTTGATGTTTAAATCCTGGGTCATAGGTATTAATGGTGCTGACGTAGGTAGCCCCAGTTACCCTCTCAAAAATGTATTTTCAATTAGTATGAGCTGTTTTATGTCACCTATGTCCCATAGCTCAGCCCCATATAAGGCTGCAGCAACCGTTTTCGATTTTGATCTTTGCTAGTAATAGCCTTTTGGATGTGAACAAGCACCACTTTTGTTTTGCTCATATGGTGGAGCCATGATAGCCAGGAATCTAATGTTACACCAAAGTAAATAAAATTGGACATATGCTCTAATGTTTGCTCCTGGATTATGAGGTTTTACTTAGAGGTAGTAGGAGGTTTAATGGCCATGTACTTTGTTTTGCTTAAATGGTGTCATCCTAGAAACATAGCGCCGGAACAGGGGTCCACAAAGCTTTGGGGAGTCATGGCTGCATTTTTTTTAGATGGTCAACTACATCATTCACATAGCGCGAGAACAGGGTGGGTCCAAGCACACACCGCTGCCTCACTCCCCTATTGATGGGAATGGGTTCCATGAGTTCACCATGCATACCCCATCTCACTTGGGCATAGTTGCCTTGGCGCAATAATATTATTTGAGTTAGAAGGTTATCGGTACATCCTGTCTCTTGAGCATAGCCCACAGAGGGCCTCTTGGGACTAGGTCAAAGGGTGCCCTCAGATCTATAAATCAGATGTACAAATGCCTCTCCCTTAATCTGGTGTATTTCCACAGGCTACATAGGAGCCTGAAGACTTGGTCAATTGTAATTACAAGGGTCCTAAACCCTCCCTAGTATACTGATAAGTTGTTATTATCGTCCTTTCAATCGCTCAGTTTCCTTAGTACCTGCCTAGCACATATTTTTGTAGTACATCTATAAGGTTAATTGGCCTATAATTACCTGGTTCCTGCTTGCTCTCTTTTTTGTGGATTGGGACTGTTTCGGCCCCTTTCCATGTGGGAGGAACCGGTGTTCCCGAGGCCACTGCATTACTATATGGATCCCATACTTCTTTGGCATGTTTAAAAAGGTCACCCGGGGTTTTGTCCAGACCGGGGGCTTTGCCTAGTTAAAAGGCACCTATGGCCTCAAACATTTCATCCATACTGAAACAATTTATGCAATTGTTAAAAACCTTTTGGAGTTCTTGCCTATGCTTGATGGGTTCAGAGTACACATCTGTAAAGTATGTGCTCCAAGAACTGGGTTCCAAGTAATGCTCTGTGCGAGTTAATATATCTTTGCTTCCATGGGCAATTATCTTCCAAAATGTGAAAGCATCCTTACATTTTGCCGCTTGAAGCAAGTCATCCCAGTCCCACTCTTCCGAGTTCCTTTTGGCTCTCTGAAGAGCTTTTTTTTTTTTTTTTTAAATAATTAACCTGGCCTCTCGCACAGCTGTTACATTTTTGCTCTCTATTGCTTTAAGTAGTGACTTCTTAGCCACTTTGCATTCCTTCAATTACCAAGGACTGCGTACAAAATCTCTATCTACCACTTCCCTTTCTTTATATCCTTGCGGCTTAGTAAAGTGCGACCTGAGAGCAGTGACCAAGGATTGATGGACTTCCAGTATTGGTATATCAAATGAGGACTGCTTAATAAAAGGGCTCATTACATCCGAAAGTATGTTATAGATGTTGGTCAAGATTTCTAGGTTGTTCAGTATGGCAGGCCATTTTACTGTCCTGCGATTATTGGCAATTGACAGCTGTATAGATGCTATGCGTATTTCTGGGAGACTCCTTTCCATCGCTAAACATAGCAGGAAATTGCTGCTGTCTTCTCTGCACTCTATTCTGAAGGCAATTATACAATCCCATGAGATTCTACTATGTAAAATGTAATCTAACCTAGATTGAGCGCTACTCCTTTTAAATGTATATAAATTAGCATTATCAGGGCTCACCCAACCACTGCATGCTCTTAGGCCATGTTCTAGTGTAAGATGTACCAATTGCATAGCTGCAACTGTGCACTGTACCAATGGACCAGCTCATAATTGGGGAATACTCTTGCCATGTCCACGTCCTCCATAATAGATCCTAAGCCAGATATTGGCTCATAAGTACAATTGAAATCACCCCTCTATAAAAGTTGTGTCTTTATGCACTATGGTTTTAAGAGTGTTATCTAGTGTTTCCACAATCCTTGACCCCTGGTTGCTCCTTCACGGCCTTATGTACACATTAAACACATGGAATGAAGTCTTATTATGTTTAATTAACTTTCTTACCAGGATGTCAGGCGAATCTATGGGGTGCACTGTAACTGTAGCATTTAGTGACATTTTTAACCAGAAGACCAACCCCCCTGAGGGTCTGCCACTCGGCAAGGGGATTGTGTTAAAGTATTAAGTTTTACATCCCAGCTTATATAATGGGTCCACCAGCTAGAATGCATGAAAAAGGCAGAGATGAAACCGGTGGACGTACTTCTGTCAATCAAGGTGCTTTAACTTGTGTCTTAATCCTGCCATGTTCCAAGAGACTAGACAAATGGATTTTGAATCGGATGTTATTAGGGTGGTTGTTTGAGCCTCATGTCTTTTCATAGCTATTTACGGGCTTCCCTCTTCCTTTCCTCTGTAGCTCCTGAGGTATGGTCCTATCTAAACTCGTATCTTGAGCCACCTTCACTATTTGGGCCTGCACACACAGTAATTTCCTAGTGTCTATTGCAATTGGTTCATTATAGCTCAGACAGTCCACTGTCTCCAGATTTGTCACCACCCTCCGAGGGACCCTTGTCTACAGGCCCCCCGGACCACGACAGCAATTCAGCGACTCCATTACCGACATCATCGGCACGCATGCTCTTGCATTCACTGACTACATGCTCCTCGGGGACTTAAACTTCCACCCCAAGAACACAGACAAAAACACTGCCACCCTGCTTGACAACCTCTCCAACCTCGGCCTCAAACAGCTTGTCACAACACCAACCCGCTCCGAAGGACACACACTCGACCCTATTTTCTCCGCCTGAAATCAAGTCTCTTTCAGCCACACCACCGAACAGACCACTGCTGCATCCACTTCTCCTTCAAGAAACCCACAACACACCACCACCCATAACGGAGCCCCCACTGCAGTTGAAACAAGGTCACCGAAGACCAACTTATCGCGACCCTCTACCAGAACCCACCCACCGACACCACGGATGCCGATGCAGCTGCCCGCAACTTCAGGCAATGGGTCAACACCTGTGCCAATACTCTCACCCCAATCAAGAATCCCTCCAACGGACACACCAACAGAAAGGCCTTCTTCTGGTTACTGTCAACCTCCACAAATCTAAGTAAAGCTGGCGAAGACTCGAAAGAAAGTGGCGCAAAGATCAGACTCTGGACAACCTCACAGCCTTCAAAAACGCCATCCGCAGACACCACCAACTCATCCGAGCCGCCAAGGGAACCACCTTCAAAGACCGAATCAACAACAACGCACACAGCCACAGGGAGCTCTTCAACTTCGTGAAGGAACTCTACAACCCCAGCTCCCACGCCAATGACACGCCGCCATCCCAAGACCTCTGCAGCTCCCTAGCCTCCTACTCCCACCGCAAGATTGCAGACATCCACGACAGCTTCAGCACCCAGACACCCCCCCCAGAGACCACAAACACCACAGATTCACCTCTGACCAACCTCCTGCTCTCCTGGACCCCCGGTCAACGACAACGACACCATCGAAATCATGAACACCATCCACTCCAGCTCTCCATCTGACCCCTGCCCTCACCACATCCTCAACAAAGCAAGCTCCGTTATTGCACCCCAACTACAGAAGATCAACAGCTCCTCCGAGTCTGCCACCTTCCCGGAGAGCTGGAAACACACCGAGATCAACGCCCTCCTCATAAAACCCAAGGTGGACCCAAAGGACCTCAAGAACTTCGGGCCTATTTCCCTGCTCCTCTTCCCGGCAAAAGTCATCGAGAAGGCGGTCAACAGACAACTAACTCGCTTCCTTGAGAAGAACCCCACCCTGGACCCTTCCCAATCCGGATTCCGCAGCAACCACAGCACTGAAAGCCCCTCATCGCCGCCACTGACATCAGAACCATACTGGACAGTGGCGAATCCGTGGCCCTCAACCTCCTGGACCTCACCGCCACATTCAACACAGTCTGCCACCACACCCTATGCTTACGCCACAGCAATGCCGGAATCCATGACAGAGCCCTGGACTGGGTCACCTCGTTTCTCATCGGCAGAACCCAGATAGTCCGCCTCCCCAACTCTGCTCGGAGGCCACCAAAATCATCTGCGGTGTACCCCAGGGTTCGTCCCTCAGCCCGGCCCTCTTCAACGTCTACATGGCCCCACTCGCTGACATCGTCCGATCCCACAACCTCAATATCATCTCATAAGCCGACGACACCCATCTGATCCTCTCCCTCACCAAGGACTCCACGAAGACCAACCTCCACGAAGGATGAAGGCCATCGCCGAATAGATGAAGAGCAGCTGCCTCAAACTCAATTCAGACAAGACGGAATTTCTCATCTTCGGCTGCACCTCCTCCGCATGGGATGACTCCTGGTGGCCTGCCACTCTCGGCACCGCTCCAACTCCCACCAACCACGCACGCAGCCTAGGATTCATCTTGGCCCCCTCACTATCCATGACCGAGCAAGTCAACGTCTTCTCCTCCTCCTGCTTCAACACCCTCCTCATGCTCCAAAAGATCCACAAATGCATACCCACTGAAACCAGAAGAACAGTTACCCAGTCACTTGCGAGCAGCAAACTGGACTACAGCAATGCCCTCTACGCAGGAACCACGGCCAAACTCCAGAAGAGGCTGCAAAGCATCCAGAACACCTCCGCACGCCTCATCCTGGACATGCCCTACCACTGCCACATTACAGACCACCTGAAAACCTGCACTGGCTCCCATTCAACAAGAGAATCACCTTCAAACTCCTCCCCCCTCCCCTCCTCAGCACCTGGAGACCCTCACGGGTGAGTAGTGCACTTTACAAATTCCTGATTGATTGATCTGTTGGTGCTGCCTTGGTTGTCTAGTCGAAGCATACTGATTCTGACACAAAATGCCTCCCTCGATCAGTGGGATGTGAACCTTAAAACACACTGTGGGTTTTATGAATGGGCTAGCTCTTAGGTCCATGGAGATCAAGCCATCTAATATTGTTTTATCACTAACCACAAGGGCAATAGTGTTATTACTCCCATTCGAGCTGACTAGCCGTTCTGCTCTCCCAATATTCGAGTGGACAACCAACAGACACTGGTGCTTATGCCTGATCCAGTGTATGATTTTATTTTTAAGAGAATCCCCATTCTCCCAGCTATTCTGGATGAATTTTTGAACATTTGTTAAAAACAATCTATGTTCCCTAATTGCGTTTGAGCATTCATTGGTGTTTTGCATGTTATTGGAACTTTGTCTCCGCCTATTTCCAACCCTGTTTTGCTGGTACTGCATATTTCTACCTCCTGTTTATTCTGTGAATGGAATTTTGTATTGGGGAGCCCTGGAGGGAGCTTTGGACGTGGATGGGTGCTTTAAGCGCATGGCGGAATCAGGTGCGGGCCCTCCTCCTGACAACAGCAGTCTTCTGGGACAGTGAGTTCCCCGGCAATACAGCTCCCTAAGCGCTCATTTCCCAAGGGTCTCAATCCAATAGGATTATGTGGGACTATATGGGAATGCATTTGGGTTCACCTTACTGGCCAAAGCCTGAAAAAACCCAGGTCTTGGGCGCTGGAAGCTTGGTCAGGAAGTCAGAATCCCCAGTGCCGGATGGTAGCGACAGGCAATCTGGCAATTGGCTGAAGGCCCCAAACAGAGCTTAGCCCAGGCCCCCAAAGAAGTTATCAGGGAGAGCCTCATTAAAGGGAAGCAATGGCTCAGAACTGGTGTGTCCCTGCTAGAGCCCCTCAGTAATCACATTTGTCTTCACCTCTTGGGTGGGAAGCTGGAGATCCAGGATTTCAGCAGTCCTGAAATATATTAAAAAGGTAAGTAGTTAATGTACTGAGGTGAGCCCTACCTGAAAGAAACAGAGCAAATGATAATGACCCTACACTTCTGGGGATGCTGGCTTTCTGTTCAAGGAGGGGGGACGATGTACTTTATAGTCACACATACATCAAAAGGTACATTGAGCCAATCCACCTATTCGCTCCCGCTCCTTGTAGGTACCAACATCTCAATAGTTGTCACAGTGGGCGAGAGTAAAGACTGAGGGATTCTTGGCCCGAGGAATGCCCTAGACCAGTTAGGGCTATTGAATGAGGGCAGAAACAGGCTGGCCTTATTACTGAGATGGTTTGAGTCCTACTACTCAGCAACCATCCCACTTAGTTTTTAATCTTACCTACAGTCTCCATAGAATAAAGGTATTTAACTGGGGAACTGTAAACCATTTTTAACTTACTGATCTGAATCCTATCGTTATCCAGTGGTCTTTTATCTAAGAACTCCCTCTTGCTCTGAGTCCAACAGGAGGACGAGTCTACCCTGGTGGTACTGTCCTACCAGGTCGGGGAGAGGTCGTCGATGATGAAGCATGACACTATTATGTGTGTGAGGCTTCTTCCATAAGAATAATCTTCTCTTCTTTTCCCTTGCACCTGCACAGGAATTCTGGTGGCATCCAAATTGGAGAAAATCTGGTAATGTTGAGGTAGGAATACTGTAACTTATATTCTACCTACAGCTGCCACACTGTTTTGTGATAGTTTTCCAACCCCAGACATAACAGGCAAAAAAAGTGTGGGATCTGTCATAGACATTCGTTTGCGACATTTCTCACAAGGCTTAAGCTTTAGAGATTTCAGTGGCACTATGCCTTAGCACACTGGAAAAAAAGTTAAAAGTTTGAAAAACGTAGTCTGAAAGATACCAAGATCTGAATTCTGCAGGCATGGGTGGTGCTTATACAGGCCCGTGCATGTCACTTCCCGCACTGAACACGTTGATTCAGAGCCATCGGTACCACATTGTAGCAAGTGCAGGTACTGCTGAGGATTTTCTGGATCTAATTTGACACCTGGGAAAGTCTTCAAAAAGTGAGGAATCTGGGGTTAGCAGTCTTTATCAGAATGTTGTAGCACACATCTAAAGTCTTGAGAGTGTAAAAACCTATACACTGCTGAAAATTAATAATATAACTTAAACAAAAAAGAAAAGGTAACAGGGAACCCAATGCAATTAAAGCAACCTGGATGGAGTACATTCAGGCACTGCCCACATGTTTTCCACAGGAAAGAGTTTATATTATCCTTAAGAGCTTCCACTATACAGTACAGAAAATATACTGATGTAAAATGCACAGCACCAGAAATTTCTCTGTATAAATCTCTCCTAAGCAAATGGCACACACATTAAAGGTGGATCAATATTAGTAGTGCATAAAACAAATGTATTAGGAAAGTCACGAGCTGCCTGGCACTTGCCATTTTTTTTTTATAAACAAGTTTTATTGTTTTAGAAAAGGTATAACAAGTCACATTAAAATCCATTAGCAAAGCACGTACACAAGTAACAATTGGGCCCACCCATGACCATACAGTGCAATAGTCAATAGTTCTCACAGCACAACTTAGGTTCCCCATGGCGATCCACTCATAACATGTCCGTCTCCATATTTCCAATCCCTTTACACCATGTTTTATCATGTTTGGCCTGGCAACCTCGAGCCTAGTATCCTGTTTTTTTCCCTGTTGGACACACCAGTCAATGCCACACCTCCACTATATCAGTGAGGAAGGCTTCTCAAGTGTCCACCGGGCCACAATGTCTCATTTCGCTACCAGCAGAGCCACTCCCAGAAAGGCTCCATATGCCCAGTTGCCCCCCACATCCTTGAGGACACGCAGCAAGATTAACAATGGAGCCATACCTATATCAAAGCCCAGGATGGTGGATAGTTCAGTGACAATCACCTCCCAATAGCGTGCTATACTAGGACAGGCCGACACCGTATGAAAAAAATCAGCATGGGGCAGTGAGCAGTGACGACAAAGAGAGCTGACCCGGATTTCCGCTTTGTGCATCCTATCTGTAATAAGATATGCATGGTGTAGGTAGTAAGTCTGGACAAGTCTAAGCCGGGATAATACGATCAGAACCCTAGGGGCCATCAGGGCGTCCCACCAGTCCTCATCACCCAACTGTCCCAGCCAACCCTCCCATCTAGATCTAAGGCCCGTTTGGTGATCCAAGGTGTTAAATACTCAGGGTGCGATACAGTTGAGACACACTGCCCTTGCCCAGTACACCCATCATATCCTTGGCTTCCACCGGACTAAATTCGGGAAGCACTGTATCAGGTGACATATGAACCCTCAACTTGTGTGCAGTTGCAGGTATTTATGAAATTCTTGAAATGATAGCATATGTGAGCCACTCCCGACGTCTCCAAGAAGTGTGATGCTAATCGCATCCCATCTGCCAAATCTTTCAAGAGAGGATACCTCCCCAAGCCATAAACAGTGCTGTAAGGGGGTCTGTTGGGTAAGTTAAGACCACCACCCAGTGGAGCGTAATGCAGCCCATCACTCGATAACCACCTTTCAGGTCACCTCAGGGATGCTGATGGGAATAGGGGTGCCATGAAACAGCGCCAGAATATGAGGAAATCCTGTAGTAAGGAGCTCTAGTTGGTATGTCAAATCCGACCACCCGCCTCCCAGTCAAAAACTGACCACCAACAATTGTGAGGCTAGGTAAAAGAGACTGGACATCCCAAGCCCCCTTCATAGGTGCCCCGTTGGCAGGTAGAAAATGCTAAGCGGGGATGCAAATTGGGCCACACGAACCGTTTCGCCATGGAGTTCATTTCATTAAACCAGTGCCTAGAGATCGTGGTGGGAACGTTTTAGAGGAGGTAAAGGAATCTGGGCAGTATCATCATTTTATATAGGGTCATCCTGCCCGTGACATTGAGGGGAAGGGCCTGCCATCTGTCAAGGTCCTCTTTGATCTTGAGGGTAAGGGGTGTAACATGAAGGGGCCATTGCAACTCAGGCTCCAGGGCAACGTTGAATGCCCAAGTAGCAAAAGCTGAGGCAACTGATCTGGATATTATGTTGCCAGTCAAAGCAATCCCATGCAGGGTGTAGCAGAACCAACAACAATTTAGCTGGATTAAGTGCCAGTTCCAAGGCCTCCGCAACGAGACCCAAGAGCTACAAACATCGGGGCCACTTCTTACTGGATTGGCCAAGTACAGAAGGACATAGTCTGCATTAAATGCAATATGATCCTCACGTCCAGACCCATCCCTGTATCTGGAGGTCACCTCTCAGGATCCTCACCTGGGACTCAATCGCTAGCGTGAAAAGAAGTGGTGATAAGGGGCAGCCCTGATGAGTCCCACATCTTTTACGAAAGAAGTCTGACACCACTCAATTAACCTGAACCTGTGCTGACGGGTTGGAACAAAGGATTTGTACCATGCCACAGTATTTGGGACCAAACTCCGCCTTTACCAGCATACAGAATGCAGGAAAGTATCCTCCTTTTGGCATGGTTACCCCCACTTTTGGCCTTCTGTTGGTGTGTTTTGACTGTGTTTACTGGGATAGTAGTAACCAGGACTCCAGTGACTGTGCGCTCTCTCTCTCTAAATTTGGTTGCTCAGGACTTAGCACAACCCACAATTGGCATACTGTTGCCCCCATAAAAGTCTCTAGTATATGGTACTTAGGTACCCAGAGCATTGGGGCACCAGCGGTTCCCCATGGGCTTCAGCATGTATTGTGCTGCCTAAGGGAGCCAATGCAAAATGTGTCTGCAGGCCTGCCATTGCAGCCTGCGTGAAAAGGTGCATGCACCCTTTCACCACAGGTCTCTGTACCAGGTTCCTGTAAGTCACTCCTATGGCAGGCCCTCCTAGCTTAGAGGGCAGGGTGCAGGTACCTGTGTGTGAGGAGCACCCCTTCATGAGCAGAGGTGCCCCTACGAAATCCAGCTCCATTTTCCTGGACTTCGTAAGTGAGGGGAAGCCATTTTACCCATGTACTGGACACAGGTTACTACTTGTGTCCAGCTACATAATGGTAACTTCAAACACTAGTATGTTTGGTATCAAACATATTGGAATCATACCCCAATTACGCTGCCAGTATTGGTTGTATGATTCCATGCAGTGTAGGGGCTCTTTAGAAGACCCCTAACATTGCTCCTACAAGTCTTCTGGTGTCTTCCCGGCAGCCATGCTGCTGCCACCAAACAAACAGGTTTCTGCCCTCCTGTTGCTTGACCAGCTCAAGCAGAGGAAGGCAGAACAAAGAATTTCCTTTGGGAGAGGGAGGCAAAACCCTTTCCCTTTGGAAATAGATGTTACATGGCTTGTGAGGGGTAGCCTCCCCAAGCCACCAGTATGCTTTGAAGGACACATTTGGTGCCCTCCTTGCATAAACCGGTTTGCACTAGTCCAGGGACCGCCGGTCCCTGCTTGCTCTGGCACGAAACTGGACAATGGAAAGGGAAGTAACCACTTCACTGTCCATCAACACCCCAGGGGTGGTGCCCAG
This sequence comes from Pleurodeles waltl, assembly GCF_031143425.1. Taxonomy (NCBI): domain Eukaryota; kingdom Metazoa; phylum Chordata; class Amphibia; order Caudata; family Salamandridae; genus Pleurodeles; species Pleurodeles waltl. The sequence continues at coordinate 153,909,197 of NC_090449.1, forward strand.
AACTCCTCCAGGTGGCCACTTGATTCTGCCATCTTGAATCCAAGGTGGGCATAGGCCCCTGGGAGTATCTGAGTGGCCAGGTCAGAAAGGTGATATCATAGACCCCCCCGATAGGTGGTCACCCTGCTTGGTGACCAATCCCCCTTCCTGGGCTATTTAGGATCTCCCGCCCGGGTGGGTCTTGAGATTGGATGTACAATGGGGGAAAAAGGAGGTGTGTAGAGGAGAGCATATACACACAGGAGATTAGGAGGTTGGCCTTCCAGGACCCCAATCAGCGCATTGTAACGACCCTGCGAGTCCCACTTTGTCGAGGTAACAGTCAAGGGAAGGGAAGGTGCAGCAAAATCTCCACCTCCTCTAGAGCCTCCGATAAATCCAGCATGGTAGACTTTGTCATAGCCATGTCGGGAAAGCATTGGTGCCTCAGAATGGGGGGGCAGACACTGCTAAATAAAGAGGAGTGTTTAACCTTATCCAGCAGGCCACCGACCTTCCATGACACTGCAGTGTAGGAAAGCCTGGCGGTGCACAGGGAGTCAGTGGCCGGTTGCACCAGGAACCACTAACGTGCATGTGGGCAATGGTGAATGGGTCCCTAGAAAGGGCGCATGTCTGTTAGCGACACACATCGGGAGTTGCAGCAATGGACTAATGTGACCACCTGAGAAAAAAGGTTTAAAACATTGAACAAAACGGTTGCTCAAACGTGTGCCAAGCAAACCTCCCCAGCCCCCCCAACCCCCCCCATACTTTTCCGCAAGAAACATCTATCACCCCATAATGCAAACCCCAAACAAAAAACAACTTGTGCGAGATGGGAGAGGAGTGGTGACCCCTCCAGGAAGCTGGATCCATGCAACGCAGTGCCTGCAGGGACGCAGGTGGTCAGTCGGTCAGACAGCAAGGTATCCGGGTGGCAAGGATGACGAGTTTACCAGTCAGGTGGGTCCAGAATGGGTGGTTTGATTAAAAGGAAGGAGGAGTGTGGCTCAGCCGCTCTTCTGCAGGCATCGAGAAGCGTATACCGCCCACCTCACTCATGGGTAGGTCAGGTCCCTGGGACGTCGATAATGTAGGTGACTCGAGACGCAGCAATGGGGATGCACTATGATATTTCCTCCGGCAAGACAGGGTAAAACCCCTCTTATGGCATATGTCCATGAGAGATCCTTGCGTCGAGCGTTGACTGTCACCGGGAGCGCCACATGCAGAACCTGTTCTCTTCAGTGAGACATTCCCTGGACGATTCAGGGGTATCGAAGAAGAAGGATTTGCCATCCATAAGAACCTTGAGAAGTTCAGAGAACAGGAGCATATAATACAGCTGCAATGCTCTGGCTTCTGCTTTGAACTTCTCGTGTGTAGTCCAGGAAAATGAGTATTCTAGAGTTCTTGTGGTTAAGTTCAGACTTCGCTCTTGCTTCTTTGAGGATGTTGTCCTGGTCTTTGAGGTTAAGGAATCTTGCTATCAGTGGGCGCCTTTGGGCACCTGGGGGAGGCTTAGGAGTCAATTCCTTGTGAGCCCCTTCAATCGGAAACCATGGGGACAGTTTGTCAGCAGGCATCCAAGATTTGGGGCATTGTTCTAAGAACTCGGTTGTGTGGGAGTTTTCAACATCCACTGGAAACCCCACGAAGCACAACTTGTTGCGCCGTGACCGGTTCTCGCTATCCTCAGCTCTGTGGTGAAGTTAGTTTGTCCAGGATAACAGCTGGGCAACTTCAGTCTTGAGATCTGAGAGGTTACCATCTACTGTGGACACACGACCTTCCACCTCCATGATGCGATCCACCGCATTGCGCAGATCTTGGCGCAAGAGAGACCGACATCTTCCTGTAACCTCACGGACCTTTGTCTCAAGGGCATTCTGGGAAGACTGTATAGCCTGAAGAATTGTGTCTGGCCACTGATTGCATTTGTGCCTCTAGCAGAGGTGTCATCCCCTGAGGAACCAGACAGAGTGATTAACTGGTCTATACATGGTTGGGAAGCGGGTGGTTGTTTGCCGGCCTCGTCGTTCCCCATATTTCCTAATGATCATGAGCTGGGGTGTTGAAGTTTGGCCCGATTGCCGGTTCTCGGCAGCACGAGCAGCCAAAGGTCAAGCCAGATATTGCTCTTGAGGAGAGCACCCACAAGTGTGGATGAGATTGAAGAAGGGGCCCTGGTGCAGGTAGTAGGGACCCCGGTAAATCATGGTGTGCCAATCTCCAGTCCGGATTGGAGAGGGAGTATCCCTGTGGATGGCCCCGGGCCACTAGGGGCCAGTGAACCCCACCACAACTGGCAGAGTGCCTCAAGGGGATCAGTAGATAAAGGGTGAACCCCACCATAGGAATTCAACATCCAGGCCTCGGGGCGACAAGGGTCCACCAGGGGCTGAATTATGGGCCAGCAATCACCACATGTGTCCGCCACCAGAGGACAACCCAGCAAGAAGGGGGTGGAGGGGATGGATTCCGAGGCCGCCAAAAAACATAGTGGCGGTCCCAGTCCCTGGCACCCCAATGTAGCACCTCTGCTGAAACAATGAAGGCAGGGATCACTCCCTTCCCTGCAGAGACCAAAAGGTGGGCCAGCAGTTGGCAGGACAGAGCTGCTTGGATGTCAGCCACGCCCCAGGACCCAGCAGAGCCAGATTCAGGAAGTCAGCAGATGGAGAGGGGTCCACAGCAGTCCACTAGGGCTTGGGCTGCCTCAAAGTCCACCGAGGCTGCTGGTATTAGGCCCAAACCACCTTAGGCCTGGCCTCCGTAGTACGCATCCCAGGCCGGCGATGCAGACACTGCCCACCTCGGCAGTGGAGCTTTCGCCTCGGGCCGATTTCCCTGTTCCCTCACAGGCCAGATGGCTCATGTGCGCCCCAAGGAGGGGGAGAGGGCGGAGAGAACAGCTGAGAGCCAGGCCCGCCACGCTCCACCTCCACTAATCAGGCAGCCCTACTCCTCTGGTCCACGTGACTGTCCCTGAAGGCCTGGGTCTCAGGTTGCGGCACACACTCCACTCTGGGACCAACATGGCCTTCCCAGGGTGCTGCCTTCTGTTTGGGAGCCGCGTTCGTCCCCAGGAGCCGCAGCCTTGGCAGGGCCAGCACCCCCACGCTGGGCCACCGCGGTCAGATAGGGTGGCTCCACCTATGCACCGGAGAGTGCCTGTTCACTTAAATCGGTTGCCGAACCTCCTGATGTCACTCAGCATGTCCACCTGCGCGGAGATGTTCTGGCACTGCAGTCAATGGCGTGGTCCAGACCACTCTCAGATTGTGACCGCCATCTTGATGCCCAAAGCTACGCCCCCGGCACTAGCCATTTTCTTTTTACCTTTAATTGAGAACGCCATAGCATAGACAATAGGGCAAAACTTTCAAGTACCTCCATTCCATGTGTGGCACCTTGAGTCAGTTCTAGATGTATTGCTAACAGTATGTTGCCTTCTGGGATTAGTACTTATGCTTTAAATGTTGCTGGTTTGGACCCAAAATCCCAGTATGACATACTGTACTGATTACAAAAACAGGACTTGCTGAAAGTGTCACACAAAATATAGGTACACCTGGCAGCAATGCAACAACACAAAATGCTGCCATAGAGCCTGTAAATCTCTAAAAGTTCTGTGCTGCAACTTACCCTCTGTGGAGTGTGTATTGGAGATAGAGCATCAAGATCTGCCATAGGAAACTCTATGCCTTTCCTCTTCAATTCTTCATAAATATGCACTACTCCAGTTAGATCAGGACTACTTCGAAATGCATCCGCCCAAGCCTACAAAACAATAAATCATAGATAAACTTCTCATTCATTTAATTAAAAAAATGATATTGATGAGTCATTACTACCATAAATATTACACAATATAAAATAGAAAGAATATAAAGAGAAAGCACAATTTAGAAGATTGTTTTCGAAAACAGCTTATTTAATTTATTTAGTACAAACAATGTAATATAGATGAACAAGGTACTTACCTTTATTAAAGCTTGCAGGGTTGACGGGGGTGAGAGGTTTGTGAGGACCTCTGGCTTTGGGACCCACAATACTTGTGGGAGCCGCGTCCATAGCCATGAAAGGACAGAGCCTACTGGCCTTGGTGGCTAGGGGTGAAAAAACACAGCTGACAGTCCCTACCATAGCCACCCAAAGACCCAGCAGTGGCCCTACTGTCCTTAAGTCTCTCCAAGGCAGAATCTGCTCCCTCCCTGAAGAGACGGGTTCCATGGAATGACATGTCCATGAGAGAGGCTTAGACATCACCCAAAATGCCAGGATTCTCAATTAGGAAGGACGTTGATGCACCAAAAAAGAAGCAATGGCTCTGCCAAGAGTGTTTGTTGTATCCAACCCACATCTGATTGTTTACTTTGTTGTGTCTCGTCTGTCAGCAATAACTTGGGAAATTATGGCCCAGGCCTCGTCCAAAACCACAGGAAGCACTTGTACAACAGTATCCCACAAAGTATGTTAAAAAGCATGTGTGGTTCACAGACCGCAGTGCCAGGCTGGTAGAAGAAAATATTCTCTTTCCGAATGTATCCAACCTCTTGGATCACCTATCCTGTGGGAGCTGAAGCACCTCTGTCAAAAACTTTCCTGTGACTTGGGTCACGTGCAGCTATAGGTCGAGGACCTCAGCACCCTCCAGCTCACGATTGCAAAGGAAACCCCTTCCTCTGTAGCCACTGTGGGAGTATAGAGGAGGCCAGTGTCTGTTGAGGTGTCCTGACAACTGGCATCAACCAGGTCCTCATACCAGTTGTCACTGGCTACGGACTCTGCTCGGGTCAGTGTAGGAATAGGGATCCTCAGGTCCCCTCCATTTGAGTCTTCAGTAAGCCTTTCAGTGAAACAGGGCTCAGATTCCAATTCGGGTCATGTGGGCCTGATCAGTGTAGGAACCAACATCACACAATGCCAGTCCAGCTCTGTATCCGAGCCTGAAATCATGATGGGTTTGGAGCTACCAACGAGCGTCAGGGGCACCACCGGGAACAGCACCATTAGAATGGTCCCAGAAGAGGTCGCAAAGTTGCGACCAGGGCTGATCTGGATACATCAACGGATCCCAAGGAGTCGACTGGCACCAAGGACAAACCCTCCAGAAGAGCCCCAGTTGTAGAACCTCCCGAATCCGTTCAACCCATAGATGCCCCAGAGGGTTTGAGCACCCAAAAAATGAGGAGTTAGGCAGGGTTCACTCCAGTTCCAGGGAATTCGGGGAAACGCAGAGCAGACCCAGTTTCTGACACGGCTGCACAAGGACCACTTGCATGCGAGGTCAGGACTTGTGAAGGTGTTCCTTCGCTTTGTTCGACGAATGGGAGAGATGTGTAGTCAAAGAGCACTTCTACTTCTTGTGGGACCTACCAGAAGCAGTCCTGGAGTGGGACGAGGACTGACACGAGAAACTATGAAAGCTGTCTTGAGGCTCAAACTCGAACAAGATATGGAGCAGGGTCAAGCGACCCTTGACCCTCGGGTAGGTCGCTTCCCCGCCGCTGCAGCTCCATCTGCCCAGGCCCCTGCCACCTCTGGTGTGTCGTAGGTGCTCCTTTGCGCTTCTCCTGTCCTTCCCTTCTCTCTCTCCCCGGCACTTGGCTCCCCTCCTGTGATTTCTCCCTCTACACTCTGCCTCGCGCTCTCTCCTCCTGTGTATCTTGTCCTTTTCTCTCTTCCAGTAAGCTTTCTCCTCCTGTGTATCTCGTTCCTTTTCTCTCTTCCATTGAGCCTTCTCCTCCTGTGTATCTCGTCCTTTTCTCTCTTCCAGTGAGCCTTCTCCTCCTGTGTATCTCGTCCTCTTCTCTCCTCCACCGCGCTTTCTCCTCCTGTGTATCTCGTCCTTTTCTCTCTTCCATTGAGCTTTCCCCTCCTCTGATTTTTCTATCTGTCTTGCCATCCTCGCCTTTTCTCCAGTGACTTTGTTCTGTTTCTCCCTTTTTCACTTTTCACTTTTTCACTTTTCCCGCCTCCCTTTTTCCTGCCGCTGCCACCCGTGCGGCCCCTCCCCCTCCTGCTCTCATTCGTCGTCCTCCCTCCCGCCCCCCAGCTGACCCCTCTTTCCCCCCTTCCCTCTTATGGCGGCCGCTGTGCGGCCGCGCCGCTGGCGTGCCAAAGGCAAGTCCGTCTGCACCCATCCGCGCCCAGCACCAGAACCCCTGGCCCCCAGCGGTCCCAAAACCCCCAGCTCAGCTACGACGCCGCCTCCCTCCACGCACACAACCCCGGACGAACTACCACCTGCTACCAAGCCAGCCCGAAACGCACCCATGGACCCTTCGCCTGTCACACATGCAAGTATTCCTTCCACCGCGACTGCAATCCGTCCACCAGCCCACGCTCCAACAACCACCTCAAGTGCATCCTCATTAACGCACACTCCGTCCACAAGCACACCATTGAACTATGGGACCTCCTGGACTCTACCGCACCAGACGTCGCCTTCATCACTGAGACCTGGATGAACGCCTCATCGGCCCCCGACATCGCCCTAGCCATCCCTGACGGATACAAGATCACCAGGAAAGACCGCGCCAACCAAATCGGAGGAGGAATCGCCATCCTCCACAACAGCTCCATCAACGTCACTACCTCCACCGAAGACACCCCCCTCGCCGCAGAACATATGCACTTCCAGATCCACACGACCCCAGGACCACCCTCAGAGGAACCCTTGTCTACAGGCCCCCCGGCCCACGCGCCCCATTCAGCGAATCCATCACAGATTTCATCTCCCCGCACGCCCTAGCCTCACCTGACTACATCCTCCTCGGAGACCTGAACTTCCACCTGGAGAAGAACAACGACCCCAACACCACCACCCTACTCGACAACCTCGCCAACCTCGGACTCAAGCAACTGGTGAACACCCCCACCCACATCGCCGGACACACGATCGACCCCATCTTCTCCGCCAGCAACCACGTATCCTTCAGCCACTCCTCCGAGATTCACTGGACCAACCACAGATGTGTCCACTTCACCTTCAGACGCAAGACCCAACACCTTCTCACACAACCTATCCCCTGCAGACCCTGGAACAAAATCTCCACAGAACAGCTACTCTCCACTCTCAACCATAACCGACCTGCCATCACCTCCGACGCCAACAACGCAGCCCTCAAACTCACACAATGGATCACCAACTGCGCTGACAACCTCGCCCCCTCCACACGCCTCCCAAGACAGACCAACATCAGGAAACCTCCTTGATTCACAGACGCCCCCAAAGAATCCAAGAAAACCTGCCGTACCCTCGAAAAAACCTGGCGCAAAGAACACACCACAGAAAATAAGTCAGCCCTCAAAACCGCCACCCGCGAACACCACCAGCTGATCCGCTCAAACAAAAGAGCATCCTTCAAAGAAAGACTGGACAAGAACACTCACAACAGCAAAGAACTCTTCAACACCGTCAAAGAGCTCTCCAATCCCAACGCCAGCTCCAACTCCATCACGCCCTCTCAAGAACTCTGCAACTCCCTCGCTACCTTCTTCCATCGAAAGATCACTGACCTGCACGACAGCTTCGGACCACAGATCCCACCGACCACCACGGAACTCGTAGCCCCAACCATCACCCTCAACACCTGGACACCCATCAGCGCCAAAGAGACTCGAACAACCATGAACACCATCCACTCCGGTGCCCCCTCGGACCCCACATTACATCTTCAACAAAGCCGACGCCAGCATCGCCCCCTATCTCCAGAGCATCATCAACAGCTCGTTTGCATCTGCCACCTTCCCCGAGAGCTGGAAACACGCAGAAGTCAACGCTCTCCTAAAGAAACCTACGGCGGACCCCAACGACCTGAAGAATTTCCGTCCCATCTCACTCCTCCCCTTCCCGGCCAAGGTCATCGAGAAGGCCGTCAACAAGCAACTGACCAACTTCCTCGAAGACAACAACCTGGTCGACCCCTCCCAGTCCGGCTTTAGGGCCAACCACAGCACAGAAACCGCCCTCATCGCAGTCACCGACGACATCCGAACACAACTACACAACGGAGAAACAACCGCCCTCATCCTCCTCGACCTCTCGGCTGCCTTCGACACCGTCTGCCACCGCACCCTAATAACCCGCCTCCGCTCCACCGGCATCCAAGGACAGGCCCTGGACTGGATCATCTCTTTTCTCTCTGACCGATCCCAAAGAGTCTACCTCCCGCCCTTCCACTCGGAACCCACCAAGATCATCTGCGGCGTCCCACAAGGCTCCTCGCTCAGCCCTACTCTCTTCAATGTCTACATGAGCCCCCTCGCCGACATCGCTCTCAAACACAACAGCAACATTATCTCCTACGCTGACGACACCCAGCTGATACTCTCCCTCACTAAAGACCCAGCCACCGCCAAAGCCAACCTGCAGGATGGAATGAAAGACGTCGCAGAATGGATGAAGCTCAGCCGCCTGAAAGTGAACTCAGACAAGACGGAAGTCCTCATCCTCGGAAACTCCCCGTCCGCCTGGGACGACTCCTGGTGGCCCACGGCCCTGGGCACCGCACCAACCCCTTCAGATGGCTGGAGGATGCTTGTACGACCAAACTCTGAGGGTTAGGGTGTCTGCAGAGAAAGTCTGTGTCCCCTGGAGCAGTCTGTGCCTCCTGGCTACCTATCGATTAACTAGTGGACAAGATAGTGGCTTTGCGCAGGTGCTTTCAAGAATATCAGTGTTGGCCTTATTAAAGGGAAAAAGGTTGTTCTTGACTTTTTTAAGCTGGATTGAGAACTTCTGCAAAGACATTTGTTTCTACCTCAGCAGTGGATAGGGTGAAATTTAGAACTGTGCTGCTTTCCTAATTACTGTTGCAAATGAGTGATTCTTCTGTCGCCATCGCTGGACTGGGGGAGGAGAGGCCAACATGGATGGAGACCACTAACATCCTGTAAGTAGTCAAAGATACTGCCATCATCGAAGGATTGTTTTATCCAACAATCATCATCAATCTCCCCATATCTGAAGTGTGAAGCATCCATATCTGGCTCTGAATGGACATATTGTCTCGATCTTGGAGACAGGGCATGGGTGTTAAAATCAGACAGTATTATTGGCTTCATTTCCAGTGTTCATACCGGAATCTGACCCTGGGTGGTGACATCAGGTGTGGTGAAGAGGGTGGCGTCATGGAGGAGGAAGCTGGTGTTCAGGCCAAAATGACTGGAGCCGGACCCAAAGTTGAACCTGGCCTCAGGATGAGTTTGATGGATACATTCAGCATTGAGGATGGATCCGACCATGGTAGACATAATGGACGAGCACTCGGATGCTCGGGGCCCAAAGGTGCTCTAGAGGGATCTGGTGTGGCACTAAAAATGTGGTCCAAGGCCACCTGTGGCTACTGTGATGTTGATGTCCATGACCAAGAAAACTGAACTTTGTTGGAAATTGGTTCTGTGTAGTCGGAGCGACTTTGTGGCCTGGCTGTGGCGTTATGCCACTCCAAGTAGTAGGAGTGGCGACACAAAGGGGAATCATGTTTCAACTTATGTTTTTTATGGGACTTCCAAAGCTTACCTTAGCCCTGTAACTTTAAAGATGGTCGGTCACAAGAGCAGGCTTTGGAATATGTCCTCAACTAGGACTGCCACACCTTCGACTGGGAGTGCTTCTTTGACCTGCGGAGTTTGCAATGCCACATTTTGCTTCATGGTTGCAGATGGCCTTTTTGTTCATTTTAGTGCAGCACGGCCACAATGCATAATCATGTTTGGAGCCGAGGCAGATATCGTGTGTGTCTGTCATCAACATCTTCCAATTACAGTCATGGCTAAACTCTGTTTTTGTAGGCAGTGACACTGCCGGCACACATCAATACATTTTTAGGGTAAATCACTGTCAAGTGTAACAGGATTCAAGAAGCTCAGGATCTTGTATTTTGTTTAAAAAAAAAAGTAACATTAGTAGCCCAAGTTGCTGCTGTACACTCATCAAATATTGATACTCCATGAGTTACTGCCCATAAAGCAGATCTTTTGACAACTTTTGTTTTTTAAACACATTTTTACTGATATTTTCAACACGTAAATGCTCATACAATTTTAGCGGAATACATCTATTCATTCCCAGCATAAAGATTTGGTCTATTCAGCTCTTCTCAACTGTTCCACTGCACAGAGTCTTTTAAGGAATCATTGTTGTCCCTGCCACCCTCTTCCACCCCAACTTCCCTCCCCCTTCCCCAGTGAGTCAAATTTTGTGTTGTGTGATGTACTGTGTGTGGTGAAGTCAGTTATGTCCTGCTGTCCTGTGTGTAAGACAACGTCAGGCTCTTGCTCAGGAGGATCTCTGCTGTCAAGTGTGGGGTGGTTGGCTCTTAACAGTTTCTTTCTCACTCAGGGCCCAGGGCGTTCTGGGTCGCTTCTCTCATGGCTTCCGCTAGTGTCCCATGTTCTTGCTACATCTAGATATCTCATCCCTCTTTTGGCCTCCCTGAGAAGGGCATCTCCATCACATCAAGCCTATTTGTTTAGTTCCCTATGCCAACTAGCTATTCTCGTGCCTGTCGGGCTCTTACAATTCATTGCAATCTCCCTCTTGGCCAAGCTAGGTCCTGGAACCTGCTAGAGACCTTTGTTTTAGACGTTTGTGGGAACCATCCAAGTAGGCAATGACCCATTGTGCATGGAACCACCTTGTCTATTGTAACTTCTACAGATTGGGTCACCTCCCCCGAGAACATCCCAAGCTGTGGACAATCCCAAAACATGTGTTTAATTTCTGCACAGAGGACTCCACATTTTAAGCATTTCGCTCCTTCTGTGTTGAAAAGCCTATTAATCTGACTGGGGGGTTAAATATGCCCGATGCAACACAGAGTTAATTAACTTGAACCTGGCATTTCTCGTCCCCTTAGGGGTGCCTTCCAATATATGCTCCCAGGCCTTGTCAGGGATACTGGTTCTCAGATCTCCTTCCCATTTTTGCCTAAGTGAATCCATCGGGAGGGTCATATCTGTTCGTATTCTATTATATAAATGTGTGACCGTTGAGGTCGCCAGATAGGTACAAGTTGTCTGTGTTTGGGGTTCCCCCAGTCCCGCCCGTCAGTGATGTCGAATACCAGCAGTGACCGAGCCATAGAGCAAGAAGTTCCCCCCTCCCCCCTCCCCGGAAGAACAAAATCTGCGCTACGGTCCACAAATGATACCACTGTACCTTCTTTAAACAGGGTGCCCACAGACAGCACTCCTGCTGCATACCAGGCTTCGAGCCCCTCCCAGTTACCCCTATGCGGCAGTGCTAATGCAGACAACAGGGGGAGGTCTGGGAAATAGGGAGTCTTTATCTTAGATTTGCGCAAGTAGCTTGTCCAGCACTGTAGGATTGTTTTCAATTTGGGGGAGTCCTCTCCCTTGTTACGTCGGATTCCCAATAATACCTCCATTAATCTCATCAGTGGAGGGGTGAATGGCTTCACCAATGCCTCAGGATCATGTCTGCTCACTATCCATTGTGTGAGAAACTGGAGCTGTGCCACTAGGTAGTAAGCCTCAAAGTCAGGGACAGCCAACCCTCCGTCCGTAGATTGCCTTTAAAGTTTAGCCAGGTCCACTCACCTTCGACCACTGTCCCACAGGAATGATATTACTAGTGCATGCAATTCCCTTAAGGTTACCCTGGGTTTCCATATCGGCAATACTGTAAAGTAATATATTAGTCTAGTCAGGACATTTCCCCCCCCCCCCCCTCCAACCCCCTCCCTCCCCCAACCACACTATGAGCTACAGCGGACAAGGGGCAGGTCTGTGTGGTCCCCCGCTCCACTGCATATCTTTCTGATAGTGTCCTGCCGGTGTGAACTCTAGCAGTTGGTTTAGTGTTTAGTAGTCGTACCCATGCAAAATAGTCACTCCCCAAACCCATCCATGCCATCACTACATAAAGGAAGCACCACTCTAGGCTACTGAAAGCCTTCTTAATGTCCACTGCCAGCACACTCGCCATCATGTAGTCATAGGAAGGGTCTCTCATGACCGCCAACAGTCAGCGTATGTTACCTGCTGTGTTCTGTCCTGGGACAAAGCCTGCTTGGTCTGGATGTATCCGCTTCGACATGTGAGGGAGAAGTCTTGTCTACAAGATCTTACTAAGAATCTCGTAGTCCAGATTCAGCATTGACAATGGTCTGTATGCTCCGCATTCTGTCGGATCTTTACCAGGTTTCAGTAGGGGTATTACCACTGCCTCGCTCGATGTTGCTCGCAATATCCCCTCTCTTGCGGCCGCGTAGAGGGTTTCCAGTCTTGAGATCAACGTACATGGCATAAAACTAAACTGGGAAGCCGTCAGTCCCTGGTGTCTTACCTCTAGCTAATTCTTTAATGGCCCGCTTAATCTCTTGTTGAGTAATGGCTTCCCCCAGTTGCTCTGCTATTTCAGGTGTAAGTGTGGCAGAGTAGTATCTGTTCCAAGTATGCATCTGTGGTTTCCATATCAAACTGAAGGGTGCTTTTATACAGCTGCTCGTAAAAAGACAGGAAATGTGCATTAATTTCTTCCTGTTTATAGAGGCAATTACCCATACCCATTTTCATAATGATCGATCATCTCTTGGTTGGCGACACCACCCATGCCAGCATACGGCCCACCTTATCCCTCTCTACGTGCGCTCTTGCTATATAATTCCTGTAGTCAAAGCAGTGAAGGCGCTCAACACATTCTGCTACTGTTTCTTTTAGTTCTAAAATTATATGCTGATGGTCCGGCTGCTCTGGTCTAGTCTTTTCTGCCTCTCTCAGTTTGCTCTCTGCCTCTAAGGTGTCTCTGAGCAATGTTCTACGCACCCCCACTTGGCTCACTATGCACCTCCCATTCAATACTAATTTAAAAGCATCCCATTCTATCAATTGGCTTCTGGGTGTGGCCCCTTTATCCGCAAAGAATTGAGCAATATGTTGTTTCACCTCCCCTGATATTGTGTATCCTCCAATGATTCCGGTTTTAATTTCCATTTGGGAATATGGGGGGGAGAGACGAACCACATCTCAATGATAGCAATACTGGGTTATGATCTGAGATGGTGGGAGCCAAATATTCAGCATTATGTATATAAGAGAACACCTTGCGTGCACCAGAATGTATCCAGCCGTACATGTAATTCACGTAAGTAAGAAAAATATGAGTAATCTCTGGTGTCTGGGTACAGCCTTAGCCATGCGTTGACTAGGCTCCAATGTGATTGCCAGGCTGTAAATTGCCATGCCACTCTAGTGATTGGGGAGTCGTGTAATGGGGGGTGGGAGTGGTCTTTAGTGGGATCTGCCACGCAATTGAAATCTCCTCCCAGTACTATTGATTGTTGTAGGAATGGGGCCAGGCGGGTAGAAAGTTGTGCAAAAAATGTTCCTTGGTCCGAGTTGGGTGCGTAAACATTACCCATTACAAGCTCCCTGCCTCCAATCTCCCTCGTACAGCTATGATATGCGCTTCTGTGTCTATGCGGCTGTCCAGCATTCGGAATGGAACCCCCACTCTTATCCATATCAGGACCTTTTGGTGTTGCTGTTGCACCTCTTTGTTAGAAGGGGTCGACAGTCTGTGGGTCAATCTGTGCTGGGATTGCCTATGTTGTCGTTGCTGTAAGCTACTTGGGGGATCTATCTCATTATATGAAGATTGAGAGTCTATCCACTGCCATATTACCTCGGGTGAGGTGAAGAATTGTGTTCCACCCTTGGTCGTCACCCTCAGTCTTGCCGGGAACATCATTCCGTACCATATTTGGCGGGAGCTTCAAAGAGAGATTTATTCCGCCATTGGCGTTCGGCTTTTGTTGTTTGTCATCGTTCTGTGAGATATTTTGTTATGAGCTGATGGTGGTTTGTAGACTCAAACTTGAGAAAATACAACTATAAACAATTGGGATGTAATACTGTACACTTTAGGTTGGTGGGTATACATGTGTGTCTGTGCTTCTCAACATCTCTGCCAATACAACAGACCACCAGATCCTCTTGGAATATTTCCAATATGGAACAGGCTGTAGTAGCGGGACAGGTTAACTTCCCCCAAAACATTCTGCCATGTCGAAAAAACTACGGTGGTCATAACGACCCTGGCGGCCGGCGGTAAGTTGGCGGTAATAGCGCCAACATGTTGGCGGTGTTCCGCCAGCAATTATTACCGTGGCGGAAAAGCCACGGCCATATCGCCGCCCCCTCCACTTTCCCGCCAGGATTCCACCTGGCAGTCATAATCCCCAGGGCAGCGGTGCATGCACCGCTGCCCTGGGGATTATGAGTCCCCGACCGCCAGCCTGTCCGTGGCAGTACACACCGCCATTGAAAGGCTGGCGGTAAGGGGACTTGGGGTGCCCCTGGGGGCCCCTGCACTGCCCATGCACTTGGCATGGGCAGTGCAGGGGCCCCCAGGCATAGCCCCGTCGCGCATTTCACTGCCCGAATTTCGGGCAGTGACATGCGCGACGGGTGCTACTGCACCCGCTGCACATCAGCATTGCCGCCGGCTCTATTATGAGCCGGCAGCAATGTTGATGTGACATTTCCGCTGGGCCAGCGGACGGTAACACTGTTACCGTCAGCTGGCCCAGCGGAAATGTCATAATAGGGAGCCAGGAATACCGCCGGCAATGGCGGTATTCTGTCTCCCGCGGCCTCGGCGGTCTTTTTCCAAGACCGCCGAGGTCGTAATGACCCCCTACATCTTTTCAATTGCTCTAGTCAGCATCAAGGTGGCTCAACCTCAGGGACTAACCACTGGAGAATGGCTTGGTTAACATTTCTAAGTCAAAGATAAACAGTGCGGAGAAAATAATGTTAAGTAGATGCTGGATACTTTAAAGTCACTGAAAGGTGTATGCAATAAAGCAGACTACGAGCAACCTGACAGAAACAAATATAAATTTTGGCCCACATGTAAGCTTCTCACTCTAAACTATGAGACCTTTAACCATTCTTGGTCCAATTGCTTATTTAGGTTACAGGTAAATCAGGGAGTGTGCTTGAACAAAGATATTTTGTTAACTATACACATCATGGCTAATAACAAAACGCTAAGAATATCTACTTTCCGGTTTAAGAATATCCATCCCTTTTCACCTGAAGATAAGGTTATGGTGTTGGTGGTAGAGGCATGGTTGCGAGGCCAGATATCTACAACTTCCTGTAAGTAGGGATTATACAAGTGTGCAATCAGAGGTATGTAATGCAGAGGAGGGACTAGGTGGTGACTTAAATGATCACGCTTCAGACATGCACAAATCCTGCCAATGCTGAAAAGCATATGTTTCAAGTAGGAGTACTTGTCTTTCACCTCATCCTGTAGGCTTTGTGTTGTATCGTTAAGCCTTCTATGGAAACACGTATTGAAAGGCACAACAAAATATTTTACATCTCAAAATTTCACTGAATCATCACACATCTATGCAGAAAATACAGAAATCAATCCTTTTTGTTTTTTATTTCCATTACATCAGGCCTTTTCCTGATGTTTTTATTTAGGAACTGTGTGTGAGCAACATACACTCACATCCATGATTATAAAAACACACACATAAAAGGTCATACAATCCACTGCTTCAAACAAGTATTGACAAGGTCAATAAGATTTGCTATAATGTGATAACACATGGAAACAAATGCTTGCACAAATGCAAACTGTATGGGTTAGCACATTAAAACCATGTCCATCTGCTGTGCCAATACTGGTTTCTCCATGTTCCTTTCTGTTTCTAGGTCTTGCACCCCACCCTTCTAAATGTGCTGTATTTCAAGACATATCGATCACAATTCGGCGGGCTTACAGCCCATCCCCCACACCATACCATTAGTTGCCTTTCTTGCACTCTCATCTGCAATCTTTCAATTGCTTAGCTTCCATACACTTCCCTTCCTTTCATTGGTCCATGCTCCTTCCTGGAGCATGGACCAAGTATATGTGCTCTTCAACAACTCTGTTTTTCCTGGTCTTTGTGCAACATACTTTTTTTTATTTTATGAGCCTTTTCAGGTCGAAGCCTGCCAGACAGCACAGCTTCTGCCTGTTCTTTTCCATTGGCTTTGTAACTCACATTTTCTGGCTTTGTATTTACAGACTTTATTTGAATTAGGCTGTCCAGCTTGAGTTCGTCCCTCCCATTGCCTAAAACATGTTTACTGTTTTCTTTCACAAACTCGCTTTCTGCAAACAGGTCTTTAAATCTTGCTCTTATTTTGACACATTTGCTTTGCATTCGAAGACTGGGTGCCAATGTCAGACTTCTTCCAGGGAGCTCAGTGTTTATTTTTCTTTCTCCGACTTCTAAGTGAGAGAATTTGGGTGACAATCCAAGTGAGTACCCATGTAAGAGGAGACCGTGCAGGATGTTTTTTTTTCTAGCACAACAAAAAAAATGAACTGAGCTGATGTTTCAGAATATATCAGAATTAGTACAAATGAAGCACAATAGTTGTCTAATTCTGAAGTGTGGCAGTAACAAATATTTTAATCCGATCAAAACACGTCAATGAACTAGGTGCATTAAAACTGTAGTTTGGTGCAAATGTAATGGCCATTTCAACTGAAAATGTGTTGCCTGTAATGGCAGTGTGCTACATCACCATGCATACTGCACACTACGCTCCTCCACTCTATGCCACGCCACTCTACGACAAGCCACCCAATCTACCCCACTCTATCCTAATCTACCAGACTCCAATCTACTCCACTCCAATATAGCTCATAGCAAACTGCCCCACTCTACTCCAATCTACCCCATTCCAGCCCAATCACCTCGATCTACCCCACTACACCCCAATATACCCACTCCCTCACATCTACTACAATCTACTCCCTTCCTGTCTAGTCCATTACAATCTACCACACTCTACCCCACCCCAATATATCCCACTCCCACAACCTACCCCACTCTCTCATTCCAATCTACCCCACACCATGCCAATATATTCCAATCTTCCCCACCCCGATATACCCCACACCACCCCGATATACCCCACACCAATACACCCCACACCACTCCAATACACCCCACACCACTCCAATACACCCCAAACCACTCCAATACACTCCACTCCAAACAACCCCAATGTACCCTCACTCCACCCTATTATCCACCCAATCTACCCTACGCCACCCACTTCAATCTGAGTGCACTCCAATCTACTCCCACTTCACCCCAAACTACCTCAATATATTCCACTCCACTTTAACCCAATCTACCCTACTTGTATCTACCCCACTCCAATCTACCAAAATCTACTCCACTTCATTCTATGCCACTTCATCCCATATCTATTCCAATTCAATCTACTCCACCCTACCATGCTAATCTACCCCCACTCCAATCTACCCCAAAAACACCCCACTCTACACTACTCTACCCCAGTCCACTCCAAGTCAATTTACCCCACTCCACTCTACCCCCATAGGTGAGACCTATTGGCTTTGCCAGTTCTTGTTCTTCATACTACCTTGTAGTGCCTATGCAGACCTGAATCTATATCAGGTAAACGGTTTAAGTGCAGTGTATTACTCCACTAGAATCCAATAAGCAAAAGAAGAACTGTCAAGGTCCTTAGACCACAAACGTTTGGTTATAATGGTGCACACATTGCGACCCACAGCAAAACAGTATGGGTGACAGGCCACTGTAGTGAAACAAACATCTGCTCCATCTAAGGAAAGCCGGTGACAGAGTATGAAAATAGTTAAAACATCTACAGTTTTATTTACCCTTTGTTGAAACTCACTTGTGCCATTATTGTAACATGCTCATCTCAAAATGTCCAGTACATTGAGGCATATTCCTAAAACATGCTCTAAAACTGTATTTTTGTATTTATTTTGTACCTGTTTTAAGATCATAAGAGCCCACACACAAGGAGACAAAGGAAAAAACGTCTTGAACTGCTATTCTGTCCTTACTATAAATCCTACCAAGAACCCTTAATTTTATAACATATACATGTCTGAGTCTAACCCAAGCAAAACTTCTTTGTCAGTCAGACTAATGAGAGAGGCGGATTCTTGGTCTAAATGAATACATAATATTTTTACTTTATTCAAGTGCTCAATCTAAACTAATAAAGTTTTGCTTGTCCATTTTTAAAATGCTGTCTAAACAATAGAAAACATAGGGGAGAGAAGATGTTAGGAACTTAACGTCCGTTTCTGCTGCTAGTGTGGGAACCAAAGCCATGTTTCACTCCATAAGGAATTGAAACAATAGTTTCCGCAGCAATGTATAATTATAGAGATTTGAAATTTATAAAACATATACTATTTATAAATCCTCAGGGACTTTTCAAGGAAGAAGTATAAGGTAAGTGTCTGTGAACAATACCTCAAGGGTTGCATTAAAAGTCCTTATTCGATATGCTAGGTGATATAAATAAAATGGAAAGGCATTGTGTGTGTGGGTGGGGGGGGGAAATGCTGGGTGTAATTATACGTAATGATAATTAGGTGGGAGGGCATGTCTTGTCTGTGAATATGTTTTATGAAAAGACTACCAATACGTTTTTCAAATAGACGGATTTTATTTTTTTTGTAATAAAGAAATCTCAAATAAAACCGAAACGATAAAGCAACAAAAACTACGAGGGGCATTTCAATTAGAATATTTGCTTCTTACAATCTGTTACAAATGGAGTTTACGGTTGGCTAGAGTATGCACCTAAGCCATGCAGAACCCACCACTCTAGTCAGGGAAAGGGAGCTACACACCCAAGGTAACACCTGCTCACACCATTGGTAGCAGTCAGTCTTATTCCCGAGGCAATGTGTAAAGCGTTTACACAACACACACTCTCAAGTAACATAATACACCACAAAAGAGACTCCACTCCAAGTTATATAAAAGTATAGAATATATCATATATAAACCACAGACCAAAACATCCTAACCCAGTTAATACTTTGCCAACTAGACAATTGTCAAACATCATAATGAGTTTGAATAAAAAGAAACATTTCTATATCGCACATCATAAAAACACACCCTCCCAATGTATACAAGGCAGGTCCTGAAAACATAGTTGTTATCCTTTTAGGGTAAAAATGACATGACATATACATAACACCAGCTCATGAAATGCAGCAGTTCGGTTAGGGGATAAAACATATGAATCACCCAACATCCCTGCAGTACACAAATCACTTCTAGGGTCATCACACACCATCAGTAACATCTAGATTATCATCATAAACACATAGGTCCAGTGCACCTGCACTACTATTATATGATAGGTGGTAATGTGAGCCCCACCAATAGGTTATGGGAACACCTGCACACCTATTACAGCAATTATGGTGAAATCAGGGAAACTGTAGGGCACTGGAACACTTGTGTGCCTGTTACAGCAAATATGGTGATGTCCAATCAGAATGAGCATGACCTCCTTTGAGGGTTGCCACCCACCCTGCTAATTTAACATGTGAATGCCTCCTACTGATATTGACAGGCACCCCTGCAATGAATGTCGCCAGGAGAATGGGTGCTCACACCCTTTGCCCACGTCAGCGGGGAGACCTTGTCAGGTCCTCCATATGTGAAATCCTCTGAGGCAGCTGCCGGCGTCCATGTGGTGTGCTGCCGAACTCCAGCCACTCCTCAAAGGAGTAGCACGTCCGGGTGACCTCCAGGGCCTCCCACAAGGCAGCCTCACTGGAGAAGCCTCATGGACCCTTAATGGTTCTTCCCGGGCAGCTCTGCAGTGAACAAACCAGCTGAGGAGAGAACCCGTCGCTTGGAGCCTCAGCACCTAAAGTGGATGCCTGCTTGTGCTCTGAGGGTGGCAGTCGCCGTCGCACTTCTTGTCCCTGGCCCCTCCTTGAAGGGTAAGTGGGTGGTTTGCAGGGGTGGGACGGGGGAAGGGAACAGTACCCCTGGGGCCAGCAGAAACAAAACATCAACACAGAGGGATACCTAGGTGGCCCAGCTGGTCGGGGTCACAGCGCAACACTCTGTGTCCAAAGAGACATGCAGCCACGGGGAAAACAGGAGCGCTCCCATCACTCTTCCCTCCAGATCAAGGATAGCGCCTACCTCACACTAGGTGAAGAACACATGGTAAGACAGGGAGGAGGTCACACCACCCAGCCCCTGGAGATCACTGGCGAGCCCCAGTGTACAGACGCAAGCAGCAGGCCACACACTTGGGTCTTCAGCAAAGGGGGCAATCTCACTAACAGTCACACAGGTCAGCACAGCAAAGCAAAGTCTAAGTGGTGATTTCCTTTGCCAGCTCAAATGTCCCACAGTGCAGCATGCTGGGCCAGCAGCATCTACCTACAAGTCTCACACAGTGTCTAAAAACATGGAGATACAGCCCCTGTACTTATACTCAAAATGCCTTTGATCTAAGAGACACTTCAAACGAACTTTAGAAGTCCACTACACCCCCTTTCAACCCCAGCCCTGGCTCCAGACATCAGTAGGGGGTAAACAAGCCCTTTGTGTGAGGGCAGGACACAGTCTATAAGTCTGCCCAGCATCCCACCCTTCCAGCCCAGGAGGACTACTCAGTATGTAGGTGTAATCCTGTTACAACTCCACCCTCCCTGTGTGATGGCTTGAACGTTTGGACATGTTAGAAAGGCTATGTCTGTGGGTGGCGCAAGCTGCAGGCCCACTAGTAGCATTTCATTTACAGGCCCTGGGTGTATGGGATACCACTATACAAGGGACTTATAGGTAAATTAAATGTCCCGAACAGGTGTAAGCCAATCATACCAAGTTTAGAGAGGGGAGAGCACCTGGGCTTTCGCACTGACCAGCAGTGATAAAGTGCCCAAAGTCCTACAGCCAACAGAAGAGGGTCAGAAAAACAGGAGGAGGAAGGCAAAAAGTTTAGGGATAACACTGCAAAAAGAGGGGAGGTCCTATTTAAACCTTCAAACAAAGGTATGCATGATAAGGCAAAAACAGTGTTTTTCAAAACATGGATTAAAATAAAGCACCCCTTCACAAGTTCTTAATGGCATGCAATTGGCAGTGAAAAACCTTGATTTTATTAAAAGCACATCACATATAAAAATTCCAAAGTACTTAATTTGTTCACCTAATTGTTGTTATGCACAATATGAATACCACAAGGTCAGAATTCACTCACGATAGTGAAGATCTGAGGCACTTAGTACTTTGTGCCTTCCTAGAAAATGGATGGTGGGCTTCTTGGGAGGAAATCACAGTTAGAAGCATAGAATGAATTTAAGTGCGAGCAAAAGTCCTAAAGGCAGATAACTCATGCCTAAGTGTGGGAGATGGACCCCCTATAGATCAGCAAGAGAAAGATTGGCGATAGCTCAGGAGCTTGGATTTCAAAATGTATGCTTAGTACTCTCACAATTAGGGCTGGTGAAATAATGTAGGAAGAGCGTGTGATCCGAAATAACTCACTGGTAAATGTGCTTCCATGTGACCTAAAAAAATGTGGAGTACTCAGAATGGAGTCGCATACCAGACCTCAGCCCCAAGTCTCTCTCTGAAGCTGCAAGGTACAATAAGTACATAGTAAGTACTACTAGCATTTTCAGAGCTGAGCCTTATAGTGCAAACATAGTTCTCTATCATATCTCACCACTTCACCAAAATTCTTCACATACACCTTTCAATGTTAACCTGTGCAAACCTGAAGATCTTATTACTCACAACCACTTTCATCCAGGCAGAGTGGAGGACCGGGTTCAGGGTCCCCATCTTATTACTCCTTTTCGGTTCTTACGTTTTTAGTCTCCACCGATTGACCATGAGACTCAGATAGAGGAAAATCAGTATTCTGTTTCTCTATTGGGAAATTCCTTTTTTCAAGCTAGTGTTTTCATAATAAGATCCCAAACCTCCTCTTTACGAAGGACAGCAAGGACCTGGTCCATTAGTCTTCACATTGAAGAACTCATTGGCTGAAGCCACGTTTCCATACTCTGGACTTAGGAATCACTTTCTGGGAGAAGAAAGTGAGGCATGTAGTCTCGAGGGCAGAATCACCATCTATTAAGAGCCATTTCAGTATCCTGATCGCTAAATATGCAAGAGTGCACGGGGTGTTGTACTTGACTCTCCAAGAGGATTGAGACCAATGCACAACTCTGCAATGTGTTTGACATCACTTTCAGTTGCTGCACTGCTGTGTTTTTCTTCTCTTCCCTTTTGTCTGCCTTACTCATCCACATTTCAACCTTGTCTAGCTTGGTTTTGAACATAACCATCCTTTAATTCACAATATCCATGTTCGTGTCCACCTTCCCAGTGAAAGTCTTTAGAAGTAAACCTCCATTTGCAAGACTGGACAGATTCTTGTCATTGCCTGGGCCTTTCCAGGCTTCTGATTGGGAAGTGGGGTGGGGTGGGACTTGGGGAGAGAAGTAGGTGGTTGCCAGTAGAACAAAACAAAAAAAATTCTCTTGTGGTAGTCTCCTTTGCCTGCTTCAACCTGGGGCCATCAGACCCCCACCAGTATACTTCTGAGAGCTTTGATCATAGTTCACAGGGTCTGTGTTTCACTCACTGGTGATGTGTGAAGACAATATTTTCGCCATTATGATAAATTTAGTCATACCTCGGGGCCTCGAAGTGTCATAATATGAGGTCCCTCAGATGACACTGTGCTACCCAGCTGAACCTTTACAGCAAAGACACTCTCAAGTCAAGTCTGTCTGGTACCTGCAGAACTCATACTCGCCAGTCACCACCACCACCACCCCAACCAATGTGTGGGCTTTTCTCCCCACCTACGATGTAGGGTGGGCTCAGGTCTTCCCCTGCACTCTTACTCTCCTCAATTTTGGCTCACACTCTTTGTCCTCAGTGAGTGTATTATAGAGAGACGGCCACCATCATCTTAGGACCTGGCAAAAGGCAGGCGAGCACAAGTCCTCTGAACTTACTGAAACCTTTCATGTGTCTACAACAAAAGTCTCTAGCCTCTTTGAACAAACGAGGCTCCTATCTCTTTCCCTGGGTGGGAGAGGGCCTGTGAATCACCAAACGCCAAGGAAGCATGTGGAAAATAGTGCCATAGCACTGCAAGTCGAGCCATCTCAAATTATTATTATTATTTTTTTTTTTTAAAGTTCATACCTATTGGCACACATTACCCCCTGGGATTTACTAAAACTATCTAAAAAATGTTTTGCTTGTTTCTGATTGCAGCTGGCAGTTTGTACTTTATTGGTGACGTGTTTGGCATCAATCAAACAGAATGTTAATGGGATGGAGTAATAACCGAACTTCAAGCTGTGGGCACATGAGATGACAACTGCCTTCCAGGCAGGACCAACCAGACTGTTTCTTCTATTTTTGTTTCTCTCCCCCCCCTCTTTAGATCTCTCGAGCTTGTTTTGCCACGAATCTACAAAGTGCAATGTCTTACTTTTCTGACATTATAATCTTAACTTTAAACATTGATAAAATACAGTGGTACACAAGTTTAATACACTATGGAAGGTTCAACTACAAAACAACTTGAAAACGATGCACACATTACTTCATTACTACAAAGTAAGTCTAACCTAGCCTAAAGTCAGTCCACAAGAGGAGCCCGAGGTAATGTACTTTTCCTTCTATTGCTAAGCAATCCACTGTGATAAACCCTGAAAAGTCAGCTGTCTAAGAGATGGGGCTAAAGTCGAAAAACAAGCCTAGAGGCAAACCTACACAAAACAATAAAAGCACCATTGGCTGTCCTTACCGACAGATCCCGCTGTGGTTGCACGTACAGGTGATATTTTCGAGTGGAGTGGTACCAGCACCGGGCACTGGTTCTGTGAAAATATCCGGCGTACAAAGACACCAAAGGATCTCCCAACGCTAGAGTGAAGAAAGAAACTCGATCTCTACCCACTGAAGCGAAACCTGCACCAAGGGAGCCTTCTTGAAACAAGCCTTAAGGAAGACAGAAGCCGCTCACTGTGCAACACGAGCCTTCTGAAGATACTTTTGTTCCATGTTCCTTTATCATCTTAACAGTCAATGTGTTTCATGCAAAGCCTATGCTTCCTCAGCCTTCCGTGTTAACTAAATGTCATTTCAGACCAGCTACTTAAGAACGAAGTTATGTCGTGTTTCACGCTACCTGTTTTAAACATCACTTTAGAGCTAGTTATTAGCTAATCAGGTGTATACTTTTAGTCCCGGAACTGACTGTATATTCAACTTTCTGATAACATAAGTACAAGTTGAAGACCACAAACGTTGTGACAGGGATACCTATTCTACTTCAAACTCCCTTGTCAGTCACATCTACTGACCAGGGATCAGATGCCGGAGGACTTGCAAGGAAAAGACCAGCATGTCTTCGCTGATGCATGGCCCTGCCACCCTACCAGTGCTACCCTGGCCGTATCCCACGGAGTCATGCTACCTAATAAAAATGCAGCCGATAAAGATGCATTTCTCACTACCACAACAAAGTGACCTCCTTTACTGCGGTATGAGTTGCAGTGAAGGCACGATATGGGGTCCACAAATTACAACGTGGGTTATTAAGCGAACAAATTCTAAGTGCACTATGTGTTTTATATGCGAAATAAAAATACCATTAAAAAGTCATTCGTTCATAATGGATTTGTCACATGGGAGCAATAACTTTGTTTTAACAGTAAAAGGGAGTGAAGCAAGGGAGAGGACTGTAAAAGACATTACAAGACTTTAAAATATCCTGATGTAGATGGAAAAGGCGTTCCTCCTTTGTAAATTGTAACCTGAGTAACATTCACGTGTGTATCCAAGCAACAACCGGGCAGACCAGCAAACTGCAGCGACAAAGCACCTGTGGTTTGGCGGGGAGGCATGACGGCTGCAAGGAGTGTGGGGGAAGCGGGGGAAGCGGAGGAGGCAGGGTTGGTGGAAGAATGTGGCAGCCACAGAGACGAAAAAAATCGGTTTTCATACACGTATTTATAGACCCATTTGAATACCGTGTGCTTATTTATTTGCAGTCTTGTGTCGTGAACCAGACCAGAAGGGTGATAGAAGCCCGCACACAAGACCGTGTTCATTAGAAGATTTACAGTTAATTTCTTCATACAAATATTTTAGGGTTCACTTTACATGAAATCAACTACAATTTGCATATGAATGACCCATGTCAATTTAAGAAAGAGAAACAAACGGAGCAGTCTGCTAAAAGGCCAACTCTATTGCAAGAAGTTTGAGGGGTGCGGGTACTCTATTGAAAGACGTTTCTGAGGGTGTCAAGACACACACACACACACCAACCAACAACCCTTGTGCTGTTTCACACTGAGTGCATCGGCACTAGTTGAGTAGGTCTTTATGACATCAAAGGTTAAAGGTTTATGCGTTGGTTATTTTTTATTGTGGGTGTTTGAGATTAGAGCGTGGGTCCTATGCACAATCCATGTTCTTCGGACGTTTTACAGATGTGAACCTTGCACACGGAAATAACTGCGCTTTACAAGAAACACACAGACTACATCACATTTTTAGGGTCTAGCCTGCGTTGTATGCGCTCGCGCATGCGTATCGCAGCGAGACGCTTTAGTATTTAGAAAAGGGCTCGGAGCCCTGTCAACTTCACGTCAGTGTTTTTTATTGGTTCGTGGGCTTGCCTAATAAAATCTGCTTGCTTTAATTAGTCGAAGGCACGCATACGTCATACCTTTTCCGGTGGCTAGCCCTCCTCGAGCGCAGCGACCAAGTACAGAACACATGCGAGGCTCGCTGTTTTCCTTCGGGCTCGTGGAGTTCTTTTTCTCTAATTTACGAGCACGATCTCGCTTGGCAGAAGTCGAGCGCTTTACATATATAATTTCACTTTTTCAGGTTATGTACATTAATGCACTTTTGCCAGATAGGTGAAAAGTCGGGTTAGAAGTTTACAACGCGTTCAGCTCTAACATGAGCAAACGCGAGACCCGTTGCATTGTAAATGCTTGTTTTTCTCGTCACAGGGAGATTCAAAAGGAACCCACAGAATACTTAACAGGGGACGGGAGTCGAACGTGATTCTCCGTTACATGGGCGGCAGCTGTAAGTCACTAAGCCACATCACCTTCCATGAAAGCTCAGCTCGTTTTGCGCTCGACGTTGCCAGAAGACCCACCTCAACTCATGAGTATCACTTGCCTGGCGATTAAAGATTCTCAAAGGGGAACTTCAAAAATTGGACATTTTTGAGTATAAAATGCCATTTCAGAAAATTGTGGTGAATCTGGGGTTCATTTGGTCGGGTAGGTTAGCCTTTTCAGGAAGCAGTGACAGTATAAGGATGTTGTCCACTGAGTTTGTTGGAAAGCACGAGTTCCAGAGACGTGCTGTAAAACTAATCTGGGTTCACAAAATAAATCCAGCTGTTATATTTCTGCATAAACTTGTTATAAACAATGCTGTGCAACATGATATTTTGTCTACATACTCCATGTGCACAGCAGCAAGCTAAACTGTAGGTGTTATACAATTAACACAAATATACTGTCTGGATCATCTCATATTTTACCTTCACAATGTTTCAACATTTGGTTTGCATATTTTCTACAATTTTCACATGTATCACATCCAATTTTCTTTAGGACGAAGCACCAGTGGTACTTGGGCAACAAAATTTAAAAAGTGTGCAAATATAAATACCTGTGGGTTCTTCCTGACTGCAACGGCTCCTTTAAGTACCAGAAATACATCTTGCTAACATTTGCATTTGAACGCGTTAAAAAGCACACAGCTCTTCAACCTACCTGCTGCTATTAAAGGTCATCCAAGCCAACCTAATTCCAACAATCACATACGGCAGCGAAGCTTTGAGGGGCAGAGGCGAAGAGCACCTGGACAAAATGATCGTCAAGCTTTTGAAGATGCTATTCAGTTTACCAAAGCGTGCTTCACCGGCCCAGGTCTGATTAGAATTTGGCCTGGTCAGACAGTCTCTAGCAAGGAAAGGGGCATTTATTAACCTAAGCTACAAACTGAAAGCAGCAAGGGAAGGCTCCTTAAGTTCCCTTATCTGGGCCGAAATGGCCGCGGACACCAAGTCTCCTTCTCGCATTTATCTAGAGGCCTCTCTGATGGCACTGGATCTGGTCTAACAATTGCCTCAACTCAGTTCGCTGCAGCTTGTCAAGCGTGTGACGAAAGCAAGAGTCAAGTCTCTCTCGCAGCTACTGGACAAAGAAGTCTTAGCGAAACGAAGCCACACCTGGCTCATCTTGTCACCATACGATACTCTTGTCTCACAATCTAACCTGGGGATAACACTCAACCCACGGACTAAAGCAGCTTATACGAAATACTGAATGGTCTGCTGTCCAACATACGCCCATCTCCTCAGGTGGTCGCACTGTAATATGACAGGCACTTGTCGACTCTGCGAGCTGGCTCCGGAAACACTGGTCCACCAGATATGTCTTTGTAAAAGTACTACGATGGACTATATAAAACGTTTACGACCAGCTTGGCTTCAAAGAGGGCTGCGTAGGTGCAGACCAGCGATTCTGGAAGGATTCAAAGGGGACGATGTGCAGCTCAGCTGCAGGCTGGTAAAATTCCTGGAAAAATTAGGGCGTCTACTCCAAGAGACTGAACAAGTAGGACAAGTGCACACAAGTAGTTGGCAAGCAACTTGTAATTATGTGCAATCCAGCTGAATATTTTAAACTGACTCTTTTTCTTTTAGTCACATACCAATTATGTAATGTTTTTAATTAACTGAACACACTAATAAATCAAATAAATAGGTTCTGCAAAGGCTATGGAATGGCCTTCCTCAAAACTCCATCACATAAAGGAAAGCTGTGCTTCCTCGGGAAAACTAAATATCACTATACTGTTGGCGTAACCGTAGCAAGACCGTGGCAGGATATTAAGATAAACAGGGCTGAAACAGGGCATTAAAACCCTTTGTTGCTTACGAAACACAGAACACTAACGCAAA
The DNA here is from genome assembly GCF_031143425.1 of Pleurodeles waltl. Taxonomy (NCBI): domain Eukaryota; kingdom Metazoa; phylum Chordata; class Amphibia; order Caudata; family Salamandridae; genus Pleurodeles; species Pleurodeles waltl. The sequence continues at coordinate 153,937,040 of NC_090449.1, forward strand.
GATCACAGTTCATTCTTGAACGTGTGAAATATGGTTGCAGATCAAAATCATAGCACTGACCAAAGAAAATTCTTAGCACTCTATGCTGCTTGGTTTCAGGTGGTGAAGAATACACAGCGCAGACTGCTTAGTTTCTTGGCAGGAATACATCTAAGCACATTTAGCTAACAAAAGACTCCAGGTAGTACTCACATCTCCTCACTACCTGTATATATATAGTAAACTATTTACTTCCCCTTAGTTTCCCAGGTCTTCAAGCTGTTCAGCTCATCAAGACCTAAAATATTTTGGATTATATACAGTACCCATTTTTCTTCCGCTTATCACTTTTTTGCTTGTTTATGCCATTGGGAGACAGATCCAGAGAGTCAAGAGACAGAGGGCAAGTATCAGTGTTACATTCATAGCTATCAGAGGTCTGCCACTATAGATCAAGGAAAGAGAATGGGCTTTCAAAGACGAGTATCTTCCATGATGTGGAGCAGAGAGTATACCTGATTATATATGTCAAGTTGCATATTTTAATTTTGTTCATTGACTATTACTTTGGTCTAAGCAGTGAGTGGTACTCAAGCAATTCTGCTTCCTGGGTCAGAAGTTTCTGCAGAGGAAGCTAAACATGTTTGTGTCCTATGCTTGTGTGAATGCGCTTATGCCCGTACTGCATACCCTACGAGGGTAGTCCTGCTGCCTTCTTTCTTTCATTTCACCATGCTCACCTTGCTTGTGAGGACTGAGCACAAGTTTGGAGGAGGCTGCAGGAACTGCAGGCAGCATTGCAATGCTGGGTGTAGCCTTGTTGCTACAGGGAGAAGGCTGTGTTTGGTACTGCTTACCATGCCCTCTAAGAAATATGTTATAGTTCCTTCACAAGTAATACATCTGCAACATTGTCTTCACTATATACTAAGTACACCATTAGGCACCTGACTATCTCAGTGTAACAAAGCAGTGCAATCCAAGGCATACTCAGGGGAGGTAGTGTGAGCTAGTGCTCTCCTTTCACTGGTAAGCAACAACAACACTCAGTAAATCATTGCCCAGCCAGTGCTTTTTCCTATAAAAAGCGAAAGTATGTTTATAACATCCAATTTTCTCCAAAATATATCCAATTTAATGTACAAGTTGGGATGAATACAAAGTAAATATTTCTCAGTCATGAACTAAAAATGTGTTTAGGTACAGGTTTCCTTAACAGATTTATAAAAAACACAATTTTGCACTGTTAGGAGATGCAGCCTTCATCTCTAAGACCTTCATATCTTTTAGCAAACAATCTTTGTCGCCACATTTTTGCCATACAATCTCTCCCGGTTTCTTCTGCCACAGATATGTAACATAAGATCGTGGGTGTAAATTATGAAAAGGCAGGCTTTTTAGCTTATCACCCTCCCAAGGATGATAAATTAAACCCCTCCAGGCTTAAAATTAACTTTAATTTAACAAGCATCAGAAGACCTAAAGCCTTTGGTCTTATTTATAAAATAAACATTTCTGTAGTGAAAGTTTGGCCTCTGGGACCAATACAGTGAGCAGTAAACTCAGAGGTTTCCAAGTGGCGACCTGATATGAGTAGAAGACATTGGATGTGGATTTGTAATGGGCAATTTAAAACAAGGCACTTTACACAGTGGATCCACTAGTCCTGAGACATCAGGTCCCTATGTTAGTGGATGATAACGTTATCCTCCTTTTATAATAACTGGCCTCACAAAATACACAAAAACATCACCAGACTGTAATACGCTTGACCCATAAACATGTCTCAAATTGTGTGGTCCTAGGCAATTATTTTATTTCACCGCGTTGCCTTTTTCTCAATTATGACATACAAGAAACACTCTTTTGTTTTGGTTTAATAGACTAAACTTTTGCTTCATGTATAATAAAAATATAGCCCACATATAGGGTAAACATGGCCCCATACTTGTCTCTTAGTTCATTAATAGCATTGTCATCAGGGCGGAGGAAGGAAGGTTTCTCAGTTCATTTTTAAATACTCTTACTTTTAGTATATATATTACTAAAGCATGATGAAGTAGCACACTTATTTACAGACATCCATTTTTTTTATTGATATGGCCACAAACCTTTCCACTGACATGCTGTTTTACTGATAAAAACTATGTAGCGTACAAACGATAAAGTGTGGATATCAGGTTCCGGAAAATATTTATCATTTGCACATCACCAAGTAAAATATTCTGGTTTAGTTTGATTCTTTAAAAAAATCTTCATTTTCATTTCACTTCAAAAAATTGCTGAGGAAACAATGAACTGGCAGAGCCAATAAGTCTCATCTATGCAAGGGCTACTGTCTTTGCCAATGTGTTTTAGCCATGTTGTCGATCAGTGTGGCTGCTGTTTAGCATGGCTTGAAGTTAGTGGCATAGAGGAGAGTGGCGTAGAGTGTGGTAGAGTGGAATGGCGAAGAGTGGAGTAGAGTGTTGTAGAGCGGAGTGGCAGAGAGTGTCATGTATTGGAGTGGCATTGTGTGGAGTCACGCAGTGTCATACACTGAAGTGGTGTAGAGTGGACTGGTGTAATGTGCATTGGCATAAGGTGTTGCAGAGTATAGTGGTGTAGAGTGCAGTGTCACTGAGTACAGTGGCACTGAATTCAGCGGCATACAATGCAGCTTCATACAATGCTGTGACGTAAATTAGAGTGGTGCATAGTAGACTGCAGTGGTGCAGAGCAGAGTGGGATACAGTGCCATGGTGTAGAGAAGATTGGAGTGGCGCAGAACTGAGTGGAGCAGCGGGCATTGGCACAGAATACAGCTGAGCATAGAGTGCAGTAGCGTAGAGTAGAGTGAGTAGCAAAGAGTGCATTTGTTTAGAGTGGTGCAGAGTAGCATAGAGTAGTGCAGAGTACAGTGCCATAGAGTACAACAGCATAGAGTGCAGTGGCATAGGTTGGAGTAGTGCAGAGTAGAGTGGCGTAGAGTTCAGTGGCAGTAAGTCCAGTGTTACAAAGCAGAGTGTCAGAGTGCACTGGTGTATAGTGGCATAAAGGAGCAGTGGTGTAGAGTACAATGGTGCAGAGTAGAGTGCATCGGCGTAGAGTGCAGTGGTTGAGTAGAGTAGCGTAGAGTAGAGTGCAGAGGTATAGAATGCAGTGCAGATTAGAGGGGCGTACAATGGATTGGCGTTAAGTGCAGGGCCACAAAGTTGAGTGTTACAGAGTAATGTGCACTGGCAAGGAGTATATTGGCATAGTGTGCAGTGTTGCAAAGTAGGGTACAGTAGCATACAGAGAAGTTGTGTAGAGAAGATTGGTGTGACCTAGACTGGAGTGGTGTAGAGTGAAGTGGTGCAGAGTGCAGTGGCGGAGTGCAGTATAGGGCTCGAAAAATACACTCGACCACTCGCGTTGGCGAGTCTTATTTGATCAGGTCAAGCTATTTTTAATACTTACTGCCCCTTCTGGTGTGTTGACACTGAACAGGTGTTCTGTTCAGTTGAAAAGTGGAGGGGCAATAAAAGATGCCTTTAAATCTTGTTCTTATGTCACATTGGCTCTGTGTTCACAGACAGAGGTCAAAAGTCAGCGTTCTAGGTCTTTTTAAGGCGAACTGTGTGACCTGCTGCTTAAAATGTAAAATAAAAGGATATGGGGCGTCAGGCTTTTCCTAATACACAACATTTAAATGACTAAGTCAACTGTGCAAACATTTCAAAATATATTTCAGTAGTTGTGAAAGCCCTTTTTTAATATTTCTGTGTGATGAAATCATATTCTAATAGGATGAAAACAAATCAGAATACTTTACATGTTGATGTGCAAAGATTTGTTTTCTGAAACCTGATTTTCACAGATTGTTAATACACTATTTAGTTTTATCTGTAAAGCTGCAAGTTAGTGGAGAGGTTTTTGGACATTTCTTGGAAAGTTTTTGTGTGTGGATGATATTATGTTACCACAACATGGTTAAGTAATATATTTATTAAAATTGAGTGTTTAAACAAACTGTGAAACGCTCCTGCCCTAATGGCAATGTTGTTAGTAAACTAAAAGAAGTTTTAGGTTATGTGGCTAGACCTCATGGGTATGTGGGCTAGATTCTTGTGATGCATGCAGCAAACTTTAGTCTATTTAATCAAACAAAAGAGGTTTTTTTGTACTGCAGAAATGCTGAGCTCACATATTGAAGGTGCAATCAATTGTGAGAATTAAGAAAAAGGCGACTCTGTAAACTATTTGCCTAGGATCACACTATTTGAGACCCGTTTACAGGTTAAGTACATTACAGTTAGTTCGGGTAGATTATTTAGGTTACTCAACCTGCAGGTCTAGTAACATTTTTATGATATTACGAGCCCTGCAGTACTGTAGAGTACAGTGTCAAAGAGTGCTTTGTTATAGAGTAGCGTGGTACAGAGTGGAGTAAAGAGGCAAAGAGTGGAGTGAAACAGAGAGCAGTGGTGTGGAATGGTGTAAGGTGGAGTGGTGCAGAGTAGAGTGCAGTGGTGTGGAGTGGTACAGGGTAGAGTGGAGTAGCGGAGTGGTGTATTCAAGGTGTGTTAGCACACTGCCATCACAGACAACACATTTTCGATTGAAATGTCCATTACATTTGCACACATATGCACTTTTACTAATAAAACTATACAATGCAGATGAAAATGTGTGACAACTGCATCACCTAGTTTGATTAGTTTTGATCATGTTAAACAATTTTTTCCAACACATCAGAAATAAAAAAAAATGATTAATTTGTGCATTCATAATTCTGACAAATTCTGAAATACTTACACAGTTCATTTAAATGTTGTTGTGTGCTAGAAGAAACCTCTTTCATACCATCAGTATCCAGCAAGATTGTCACATAAATCCTCTTACTTTGAAGTCATACAAAGAAAAGCATAGAAATGTCTTTGGAAGACAGTGCCTGACATTTGACCTCAATCTTTGAATGCACAGCAAATGTGCCGAGATAAGAACAAGATTTAAAGGTAACAGAAAGCAGGTTTGTGAGGGAATACAGAAAACACGCTCTAGGCAACTGGAGGGATCAACTGAACCTCGAGCCCTGAAAGCTAATAAAGCCAGCAAATGGAAAGTTAGAAAGTGTAAGTTACAAACCACAAAGCCAACGGTAATTAACAAGCTGAATTCATTCATAGGTGAACTTTCTGAAAGTCCCGAAGATGTCTGTAGCAAACCAGACAGTTGCGCTGTCTGGTAGGCTGCAACCTAAAAAGTGCTTTCACAATTACTGAAATATATTTTGAAATATCTGTGTAGATCATTTACAAGTTATTTAAATGTTGTGTGCCCTGCATCAAACTTCAAAATCCTCTAACTTTGCAGTCGAAGAAAGAAAAGTAAACTTCAGCCTCCCACAATAAGCAGCAATTTATAAGAAGGCATAAGCTGACATATGACTTCTACCTTTGAATGAACAGCAAATGTGACAAGATAAACAGGAGTTAAAGGTGTTAATATTGCTCATTCACTTTCTTGCTGTACAGAACATCTGTTCTTTACTAGCTGGAGATTTCACACCAGACCGGTCAGTAGGCCCCGAAATAGCTTGCCCTGATGAATTGTCACATCCCATGTTGAGTGTGTAAGTGTATTTCTCGAGGCATGTTATAAGACAATTCTTCCTTATGTCCTTGGCAGAGAAAGGAGGACCAAGGACCCCCAAACTTCCTTTCCACCCATAACGCTTTGGGGGAATAAGCACACTTTACACCCCAATGAAGTGTGGCCTCCTTTTCCTCATATGTCTTTGGAGTTACTTCAAGGAGATTCATCAAATTTCTATTTCATAAAAGAATCTGTGGTCCTCCTGTGAGGTGGACGGGTCCAACATGGTTACTGTATTCATTTAGTGCAAGACACTCCTATATACAGGTCTTAAATATATTTAGTATGCATGAGCACTGGAATTGTTTTCTAAAAGAATAAAGGTCTCATGTGACCACTGATTAACAATACAAAGCATGCACAGCACGTCATGCTTGCTCCAAGGTTCCATTAAACAATATTGTCATCAAGTATAAACAGGTTGACACATTTGATAAAGGCTACATCACAACAAAGCTTACCTGAACAGTGAAATCAGTGAGTATAATGAAGCACTCATTCTAGAAAAATAAATCTAACCACCTACCTGCACCAGGGCAAGAACTTTTTCCTGTACAATGGTGGGAGGATTATTCTTGGGCAAGATGATTTTTACCAGAACTCCTTCTATAAAGTCACGACTAGCCACTAACGTGTGAAAACGATGACCACAGTTTTTCACGCATGTCTCCAAGATCTACAAACAAAAAAATACAATAAAAACACAATATTGACACTCCAATTTACAAGCTCAGTTTGGTTGCTCATGAAGAAAAAAGAAATAGGTTACTTACTTTCGGTAACACATTATCTGGTAGAGACATATTCTAGTTGCAGATTTCTTACCTTAGAATTACCCCCAGAATCCAGAGATTTTTCTTCAAGCAGTACCCTTGCGCGCCATTAGGTGGCGTCAGTCGACACCGCGTCCGGCGTTGGCATTGTGGTCGCAGTGATGATGTCACGATTGTATATAGGTGCCAGCACGGCATGCTGACGTCAGTTTCTTTTCACAACTTTCCATGCCAGGAGCGCAGAGTCATGAAGAACACTGAGACTGGTAGCCAGAACTAGGGCCGTGAAAGGGATTCCCTGTCCCTAGAAATCAGCTTGCAGGAAGGATGGGTGGGTCAGTAAGGAATATGCAACTAGAATATGTCTCTACCAGACAATTTGTTACCGAAGGTAAGTAACTTGCTCATCCGATAGAGACTTATAGTTGCAGATTAATTACCTCAGAATAGATACCCAAGCTGTACCATCCCCAGAGGAGAGTTTGCGAACCAAGATCATACTAGGAAGTCCTGCAGGACCGAACGGTCAAAACGGCCTTCCCTGCAGACCAGACTGTCCAGGCAGTAGTGTTGGGTGAACGTTTGCAGTGATGTCTACCTTGCTGCCCGCTGTTGCTCTGGTGGAGTGAGCATGCAAACCCTCAGGGGGTTGCTTCTTAGCCAAAGCATAGCAAATGTTGATTCAGAGAACAACCCATCTGAAGATATTCTCTTCTGCATCGTCCGTCCTATCTTTTCACCCACATAACCCACAAAGAATTGATCGTCCACTCAGAAGTCTTTGGTACGACTGAGGTAGAACGGCAACCCTCTTTTTGGATCCAGACAGTGGAGTCTCTCCTCCTCACTAGGAGGACGTGGGGTGCGTAAAAAGTAAGCAAGGTGATGAATATACATACACGAAAGGGCATGATTACTTTAGGGAGGAAAGAGGCCCTAGTCCGAAGAACCACTTTGTCAGGATGGACAGAGATAAAGGGTGGCTTTGAAAAAAAGAGCATGCAGCTCACTCACTCTCTGTGAAGAAGTGATGGTTGTTTTTAAGGTGAGGAGCTGAAGAGGACAATTAAGAAGAGGCTCAAAAGGAGCACACTTAGGGAAGATAAGGACCAGGTTCAAATCCCACCGAGGAATTATGAATGAGGTAGGTGGGAACATATGAGTAAGATCTTTGAGGAATCTCACAACAATGGGAGATTTAAACAAGAAGGAATGATCAGGAAGTCTGAGGACGGCAGACATTGCAGACAGATAACCCTTAAGGATACCCAAAGCAGAGCCCTGCTGGACAAGAGAGAGAATAAACAAAATAACCTCAGACATAGGTGCAGAAAGGGGATCAACACTTTTGTTGGTACACCATTCCACAAATTTATGCCAACGACAGGCGTACACTGTTTTGGTGGAGGGACGCTTGGCTGCCAAGATAACATCACAGACTTCAGGCAGACAGTCGAAAGATGTCAACTGCCACTGCTTAATCTCCACGAAAGGAGGAGGAGACTGGACAGGTTTGGGTGGAGAACCCTCCCCTGATGCTGCAACAGAAGATCCTCCTGAAGAGGCAGTCTGAGTAGAGAATCGATGGCCATGCTCAGAAGCTCGGAATACCATACTCTGAGCCCAGTCCGGAGCCCCAAGATTTACTGGGCCTGGTCGTTCTTGATCTTCTTGAGAAACTGTGGGCAGAAGTGGTATCGGTGGAAAGGCATATAGGAGGCCTGAGTTCCACTAGAGATGAAATACGTCGCTGAGCGAGTGCCACCGTGGAAACTCCAATGCACAAAACAGCTGACATTGCATGTTCTTTGCGGAGGCAACCAGATCTAACCAAGGCACTCCACACTGCTGAAGACACCTTGCGCGACCTCCGGGTGGAGACGCCATTCGTAATCGACCATGCATTGACAGCTGAGTTTGTCTGCTCTGGCGTTCAGAGCCTGACAGATGTTGAACCACCAAGGATATGCCCTGACGTTCCAGCCATGTCCAGAGACACAGGGCCTCTTGACAAAAGGTCCATGACCCCACCACGCCCTGCTTGTTGCAGTACCACATGGCGGTAGTGTTGTCCGTGAACACCTGCACCACTTTCCCATTGAGAGAGGGAAGGAATGCCTTTGATGCAAGCCCAATCGCCCTGATCTCCAGAAGGATGATGTGGGGCCAGACTCCGCTAGAGACCAGACAACTGATCTCTGCCTCTCCCATATGGCCGCCCCAACCTAGAACGGACACATCTGTCACTACTGTGAAATCTTGGTTTGTTAGCCACCACTGCAGATCTTCTGCAGCTCCTTCCGACATCTGGACCATGTAAGGGAGATTCCTTTGATGCTGCGCCCACTGGAACTTCAGGTCCCACTGCAGAGCCCTCATTTGTCATCTGGCATGTGTGACCAGCAGGATGCAGGAAGGCATGAGGCCCAGCAGCCTCAGAGTCATTCTCACTGAAACCCAGAATAGAGGTGGGAGACAACAGCCTGGTGGGGAGCCCGCCTTCAACAGCCACGCATCGAGGTGGGGGGAAGAATGAAACCCTTAGCCGGCACAGATGAACCGCAAGCACTGCCATCACTTTCGTGAACACCTGAGGGGCACTGGTAAGGCTAAAGGGGAGCACGGTGAACTGAAAGTGCTCATGACCTACAACAAACCTCAGGTAATGCCTGTGGGCAGACAGGACGGGAATATGAAACTAAGCTTCCTACAAGGCCAACGGTACCATCCAGTCTCCAGGGCAGAACAGACAGGGGAGGCGGGTATTGCGGGGGAGTGGACTGGGCTGACCGCTGGCTCCCTGATCCCTGGGGACGTTGGATCTCATGTCCTCGGGCACGCAGAGGCTGGCCAGCGTGAGCGGCACAGTGGTTGGAGGAAAATGGATGCGGTTGGGCACCCTCCTGTAGCCACGAAAGGGGTGAAAAGCGGACTAAGAGGGGAGAGGAGCAGCTGCGACCAACTTGGGAAGAAAAGGGACAGTCATAACCCAGGACTCCTTAAAGTGCTTGAGCTCAGAGTCCGCTTTGACTTCTACACCGGGAAAGGTCGCAATGGTGAGACGGACGTCGGCTCGGATCCAGAAACGGATCGTGGAGTGCCCCAAGGAGCAGAGGCTGAAGCCGCCAGAGCGAAACCAGAGGGTGCCCCCGCTGACCCTACTGGGCCTGAGGGCATCATAGGAGGGTCGGTCTGCCCAAGTATGAGGCGCATGGTCTCATCAATGTCCTGAGTTGGGTTTGAGTGGCTCTGGCTCCCAGAAATTCAGGGAGGAATGGAACCGACCCAGAAGCAGGGTCCAAAGGCAGAGGCCTAGAAGGATGACACTCCTACTGTGTTGCATCAGCCGAGCGATGGGGTAAAGTCGAAGTACGCTCGTCCTTTTTCGACAACTTCTTCTGACCGGAATGTTTCAAGGACTTGGAGTGGGACGAGGACGAGTGGTGATGGCTCCGCAAACTGTTTTGTGACCTTACTCTCGAGCGAGACAGAGTGACGCTGAGCCGACCGCCAGGCTGCCATGAGCTTTAGGGACCGCTCCCTCAAATCCTTTGGGTTCACGGCCTGGCTGTCGGAGCACAACCTTGGGTCGTGATCGCACTCCAGACACCACAATCGCACAAGGTGCGGATCCATCTCTGACATCATTAAGTGAAAGGAGTCACACTGCTTGAATCTGGTCTTATGGGAAGAAATCTCAATGCACCAAGAAGTCAAACATTTTGACAGACGGGATGAAAAAGTCAGTCAAAAAGCGAATGAGGGTAGTTCTTTGCCCGATCCGTGTGTAGGCTGGCATGGAAAGAAAATAACTTATATCTGCGCGCCGGGATGGCGCCTATATACAACTGCAACGTCATCATGGCGACCACGATGCCAACGACTGATGCAGAGTCGACTGACGCCACCTGATGGCGTGCAAGAGTTCTGCTCTAAGAAAAATCTCCGGATTTAGTCTGACGCCTGTTGGGGGGAAATTCTAAGGTAAGGATTCTGCAACTATAAATCTCTATCAGATATTAAGTGTACCAGCAGTGCCATCATACCAAAACTAACCACAATCCTAAGTAACCAGCTTATTTTTTTATTTTACTTTTTTCACCCCCTCATTGATGAGAATGAGCTATGAAGCCAAATAATAAATGCAACAAGTTGAGGCACATATTTGTTAATAAAAACCCTGTCTTCATCATGGGATTTCACAGCCTGCCTACAAAAACAAAATTAAAGAAGCATTGGGAAAGCCAGTAGGTTTCACCTATGCAAAATCTATTAACTTCGTAACTATTTTGTTCACATGTTGATCAGGAGTGCGATCTGCTTGCTTAAATCAAAAAAGGCACTTCGAAGTGGCCAGCACCGACTGCATCATAGCACGTTAAATGTTACTTTAAGCCATGTTGCAGATGCCCGAGCTACTGTGCAACATGTAAAAAACAATAGGAGGGGGGGGTCAAGCTACACAAGGGAGGAGGATAGGAAAGACATCGGAGAGTGGAAGGGGTTGGGTGAAACCACAGGGTGGGTGACAAAAGTGAAACAAGATAGATGTGGCCTAAAGGCCAGAGAAGCCAACTCTGGAACTGGAGTGTGCCCCGGTGCCCACTGAACATCCTGCGATGGGCAAAACACTATATCTCCCTGAAAATACAAACAAAGTGAATCTGACCTTGTGTAATGGTATGACATTGCTTATTGTAACATCACTTTGAACTACATATGCTAATTAGTACCCGACCTTTTTTTCGTAGGATAGGTGCCCTGTGCAGTGCAGCATGGGTTTGTGATACGCCATCGATCCACAAGGAAATTGTGTGTTTCATTCTGCAACAACCAAATGAAAAACTCTCATTCATCACAAACCTATCAAATCGGAAGGAAGTAGGATATGGCTAGAAAACCAGGAGCTTATCATGACCAAGCAAATATGTATATACAAAAAAGCTTGTCCTCCAATTCTATATTTAAATAGGGAGGGCTGACAAACAAACCAGCTTCCTGCCTCTCTTGGCCTGGCTTTGGGCTATGGCAACCATTTGCCAAGCCCTCGTCCAGCCTGGCTGCATGTGGGATGGGAGGGATTAGCGGTGAGCGTGAAAGGAACTAGCTTTTCACTTCAATGGTATTCCAGCCCACTTGTTGCACTTTTCTTTCTTCCGCTTTGTCTTCCTTTTTCACACCATAGTCTTTAGTCCACTCTATTCTTTTCCCTATGGAGAGAATTTGCGCTACCTTAAATGCCAAAATAAAATAAAAGAACAACCAGCGGGAGGGGGTTGGGGACAACAGAGTGTGGGAAATAACAGCAGGGGCTCATATCGCAACACTTATACATATGCATGGTGGGATCTTTCTTCACAAGCGCACACAAGTAAGAGGTGTTATGTTGCACAACTTGAAGAGGAGGGCGGTAATATGAAACACTGCTTATGAAAGCGTCTGAACATAAACATGCTTACAAAAGTCTAACATGTACATTTTAGAATCTGCACCCACGAGCCCGCAGCACATTTGTGAAGGTGGTCTTTGTACAGTACCCCACTAATTATCACAACCTTCGCAAGGATTCCCTGGGGGCCAGAATTACATTATTGCAGGTTGTAGCAGAGAAGACATACTGCAGCGGCCCTAGAGACACAGGAGCATTGTAAAGATGCAACAAGTGCTCGTATGGAGTGCGGGCATGGAATGACAAAAAAAGTACCACCTCAGAAGCAGGACACTAGTGAAGGACACTGGCTGCCAGCCACTCATAGCCAACCGTAAAGGATACTTCAACCAAACTCCAAGGAACAGATGAAGCCTACAAAGCTGAGGAACAAAGAGAGGAAGTGCAGCCAGAAGACATCAGAGGTTGCTGCTGACCATTTAGAAACAAGAAAAGGAGAGTGACCGGGGAAGCCTACCAATCGTAAGTAATGGAAAGGCTGGGGGCAGGCAGTAAGCCCCTTTAAGATTTTTTTTCTAGCACAAAAGATTTCGCCACAGCGCAAGCGGTGTGCAGGCAAAACCTCAAAAGAATCTTTGAAGCAGACAATGGACATTGGAGACATAAAAAATCTACAGTGGGAAATGAAGACTAGGCAAGCTGAACCCTATAAGGCCCTAAAACAGATTCTTTAGAGAAAAAATATCCCTGATATCAAACATCACAAAAAGGGGATCTCCCAACTCAAACCGAAATATTGGATTCAATGAACCTTAATAACTTGGATCAAAAAGGAAGAAAAAATAAGGGGAACTTCAGTTTTTTTAATTGATGTGGGTCAGCAAGAACGGTAATCTGATGGGAAGAGTTGGACATGGGACCACTCCCACCGGGAACGGTAGGGGTCTCAGGTTCACCTTTAAGGTAGAGTTTCCAAAATCTTTCATCAAAGACATTAAATTATTCTTAAGCCACCCAAAGGTGACTGTATATGCACCTCAAAGTAATTTTTCAACACTATCAAGTTCAATTGTTTGATCAAGCTCCAGCACAGATCTCGTCACAACATTCCATTGGCTCCCGCTTTGGTTTCTCAGCCACTAGTTTAAGAAACATAATACCCAAACAAGTGGAGAAAAGTCTGGAAAATCCAAACTAGACAAGTGATTTGAATATGTGAGTTTTGGCACATATTCCAAATTGCTTATTATTACCAGGAATTTATATTAAACTGGGTAGAGGGTAAAAACAGTGCACTGAATAGTGAGGGATTCAGGTATTTACCCTTTAAAAGGAAGGTTAGAGAACGTAAGGAAAAAGTGCAGAAAAAGCGAGACAAGAAGAATCAAGCATGATTATATGATAGCTATGTTTCAATGCTAGAGAATTCCCTCCACTATGGCTAAACAGTTTGCCTGAAACATGCAGACTCTGCAACTTTTCATATATACAATTTGGCATCTTGGGAGATTAGACAGGAAGCATACTGGAGTAAGGTGATCGTAGCAAAGCAGTTTTGCTCCCCGAATTCATGTGCGAAAATCAAAAGTGCCATTTCTATTGGATTCACATGCTATAATAGGTGTAAAGAAGCATTAATTATCCTGCCTCGTAAGGATTAGGTGTACATCTTGCATTACTCAGGCCACAAATCTTTGGCTGTAGCCTCAGTGAAGGTGTGAAAAAGAGGTCCATAGACAAGAAATCCCCTCAGGAAGATATCGGCTTCAGCACTCCAGCCACCCTCTACCTCTAAAAGTGCAATAAAGGCAGAAACCCAACACACAGAATAATCTTTCAATGTAGTCATCCAAGCGCATGAAGGCATCTGTGGTTAGATCTAAGAGAATTGAAGAAAGATGAGTGCTTTTCTTTGACATGAATTGGGGGGCAGAGAAAGATGAACAGGGCTCAAATGGTGGCAATGCAAATCCTGACGCTCGTTCTCTTCAGTGCCACAAAGATGAATGCAGAGAATATAGCAAAGAACTGCGCAGAGGCACAGAAGGGAGAAGCAATTCGTCATTCTCTTCTCGAAAAGGTGCAGCCAATGACTATGTCAGGAAGAGAAAGAATTAAGATATGGTCTCACCTCCTTCTGCACCACAGTAATGTGGAAGCCAGAGCTGTCTGGGCAGAGATGTCCAGCCTTCTTAAACACAGTCTTCTTCTTCAAACCTTGTTAGACATACTGTGGGAGAAATAGGCCCTAAACCTTATCTACTTCCTTGGTACCAGAGCAGTATCTGGGAGAGCTGGATTAACAGAGGCAAGACTTGGATAGCTGGTGTAGCAGAACAAAGGAGGAAAATGGGTGAAGGCCAGGCCCACACCAGTATTACGGCAGAACTTAGCTTACCCTTCTCTAAACTAAAGTAAAAGAGTCAGGGTGCAAAAAACAGTTATGGCACACAAGTGCATCCACTCTTCTATTCTCTTTAACAGTACATGTGAACAGACGAGGAATACATTGTGAGTTAAGAGCCCTGAAGTGCCCCCAAAATAGCAGGCCATTTACAACTGCCTCTTTCCTCAAACAAGAAAGTCCAGAAAGATGGTCACCCTTGATCTTCCTATCACAAATGAAGCAGGTGCATCACATCCCCTGTGTGTGGATACTAAACCCCTGGCATGATGCTAAAAGAGAAACATGCTAATAAAAAATATAATGAAGCTACTACAAGGACTCTCAAATTGTAGGGTACAATCAGAAGACCATTCAAGTTACTCCCAAGGAAAGATAAATTCACCAACCCTGCAGAAAACCTAGCTGAAAACACAAAAGAGACAACCACTGTGAGAGGTTTATTAGCTTTGTCAATGTTTTTAGCCATGTTGTACAGGAGCACGGTTAACAGTAAAAAGAAGGCACTATAATGCAGTCAATGCTGCCCGTGCTTAACATTGACAAAACCAAACAGAAGAGCTATTTGGCTTTGTCAACATTTTTCTGACATCATATACAGCAGCGCTATGACAAGTGTCTAACATGATATATGCTGCAGGGGTGTGGAATTTAATAAAATATTGACTTGTCCATGGGACAGGTTGCTTTATAAATCTACTTGACCTGTAAAAAAAAAAAAGAAAAAATTCTAATTGTCCCTTTGGTGCCATGTAGTGTGGTGACAAATTATGGCAGCAATCTCACTATGTAAAAGCTCTAATAATAGCCTCTCTGAATATGCCAGGGCTAATACTATAGTAGGACTTGAATACTAGCAATTTCAAGCTCTACTGTAGCATTTTCCTTATTTTGCCACCTCTTTGCAGATCTACGTACTGGGGCTGGAGGAAGCAGTAAGCAACAGTTCCAGGGATGGAATGTGTATGTGAAACCGTACTAAAATGCATGTTTTAAGGATGTTCACCAGCTCTTCTCTAATCTTTTCCCATACCAAGAAAGGTTGGAAATTTACTCTTGACAAGGGCAGAAATAGAAGTTCTCCCAGGATTGGGAAAAAAGTAGCTGGAGGAAAAGTGAACTTGTTAGCACTCAATAGATTTTCGCATGAGCAAAATGACACATCCATATTTGCCTGTGATAAAATACAGTTCACAAATATGGTCTAGGACTACGGTTTCTGGTCTGCTTATGTGAATTCATGAAAACCACTAATGCAAAGACATATCATGAGTGCACTTTTGTGATTTTCTTTAAGAATTTGGCCCCCAATTAGGTCTGCTGTTAACCAAGACATTTTGTTTTAATTCAAATTATATTTCTCTCTCTACCCATCTATCACCTGGCTTTACTGTGAGTGATAGGATTCTGCTCTTCCATAAGGAGCATTATGGCACCCAAAATAGTTTTGTTCAGTACCTGGAACTACTGGGTCAATGTGTGCATTTGGAGACCATTTTGTTTTGCTTTTTGCCAAAGTTTTTACAATAGTGAGGGTCTGACAGCTTTCACAAAAATAAAGTATCACAAAAGCAATATCAAAACGAAACACGCATTGACAAAACCAAAAGACTAACCACCAACGGCGGATCAGTTTGGCTTTACCATTGCTTGTTTATTTTTATGTTTCTCATTATCTTGTTGAGAATGATTACACTGATTTTCCATTATGAATATTTTTGGGAAATACTAGGATGCATCAACAGTTTATTAAATGATGTTTTAAAGAAATAGTACCTAAAATGTCACAGTAATTTAACAAAACCATTTTTTCCTTACTTTTTCCTTACTTGGATTTATCTCTGAACATTTTATTTGAAAAGCAAATAATTATCAATCTTGCTTACAAGCTTCTGCAAACATCTGCATCTAATCAGAGAGCATTCTTGGAGTATTATACCTAGCCTCATATTGTTAAACTATTCAAATGTGTGTACATGCATTATTTTACTGGAACTACCGTCAGTAGTGCAGTGAGACCTTACAACATTTATTTAGATTGCTCACCCTAATAATAAAGGCTTTGCATTCATTAACCATAAATGCAAGCTCGGACAGTATTAACATATTGACACAAATATCAACCTCAACTGCAGAAGATTCCCTTTTCTGTAAACTGAGAGCCAATGGGTTTGTGCTGCAGGGGTTTGGGCCTACATGTCCCAAGGACAAAATAAACATGAAAACTTGTTGTCCTTGACCCCAAACAATATGCCCTGGGTGTCTGGCTATAGGAATTCCACATCCATGCTGTACAACATAGCTAAAATACATTGACAAAACCAATAGAGCATTCACAGGTGAGAACTATTGACTTTGCAAATGATTGTTTTTCCTGGCAGGAGGGCAGGAGGCAAGCAACAACGAGTGTGTGCAAGGTGGGGATGCAAGCAAGAATGCAGCGGGAATGGGGCAACAAAAGAATAGAGCAATCAACGACAGAGGCAAGCAATTACAACAGGGCAAGAAGTGACAGGACAAGCAACAACCAGCAGGCACGATATTCTCGGGCAACAGTGACAGTGACAGTGTAAGCAACGACAGTAGAACAACAACATGGCAAGCAATTCCCACTGGGAAAGCAACAACGGAGCACCAATGCGGAGTGGGGTTGGGGAGACTGCCTGCAAACACAAACATTCTTCTGGAGTGCTACAACTAAAATTAAAATAAAGTACACCTGAAAGTGCGCAAGCAATGGAAGGGCACTGGATGACGAAAGGCAGCAGTACTTGGACCATGCAACAGAGGAGAGACAAATACATGAAGAGGAAGTCACACCAGCACATGCTGACCAAAGAGAGCAAGCAAATGAGAGCGACGAAGCCATCAATGGTATACAATGAGCAGGCTCTAAAATGCTATAAGTCAACAAAATGTCTCGCAAACGGCAGCACAAAACATCATGCTGAAGAGCTCCCTGTGTGATAGTGAGAATTCAGAAACAAAGATGCAGAACAGTCAGTCATATGATTGCTCTGAGAAAAGTGTCCATTATCTGGGGAATAAATCAGGGACTCAGATGAATGAGATGGTTGGTGTGCTCTCTCTGCAGTTGTAAACAAAATCTGGTGAGAACAACAACCACCAGCTGTCACAATGCTGCTAAATAAACCTGGGACAATGCAACATTTTGTTGAACAACACTACGGGAATAATTTGGGTGTCTGATTTACCAATGAACCTTTGCTGAACCCGAATCACAACAGTTCAGCTTATGCTCCTAATGAAAATCTATTGTGCTGGAGCAGCAGTAGGTTCAGTACTAACTATGCGTCTAAGTAAGGGACAAACATCTGGATATGAAACAAGCACTGGCAAATCCAACACGTCTGGCTTACAGTCTTGAAAATTGCGGTCTGGGAAAAAAAAAAAGTAAACTTCATTTTCTGTATACAATGCATCCATGAGATAAAGAACTTAATATGTGATGAGTCAGTGTACTTTTGAGGTGTAATATAGTTATTTCTGGATTGCATAGCACACATTAAGTGGAAACAAGAATAACATCAAATTGCAAACAGCATGAGGTGCGGAAAAAAAATACTCCTCTGGGCGGATCCAAACCCAGCTCTCGCTATATTTCATAGACAGAAGCAGTTTAACAATCAATCAAACACCTACTATATCAAGCCGGAACTAAAAAGAAGGTTATCTGTCAACACTTGCCGTGAAGCTGTTTGAGGATACGAATTTTTAAGGTTTGCACTCTACTATCATCTAGTGGATGGATCTGGAATTGTTTCATACATTGAAAATAATCGAATGGGCTTTGAAAGAGGACAAGAAGGCGCCACCAATTCCCTCTAATTATAAAACATGCTTCGCTGTAGTCCACTGTAGTTTAGTCCAGGATAAACGCCACCAATTCTCGACTTCTGACAATTTCAAACACAGACTGCCACAAAAGGACTGACTCAAACAACAAGCATTTGCAACGCAATGGGTCTTGAATTTTTCCGAGTTAGAGCTATTAAAACTCCTAACCAGATTTTTCTAGCCATAGAACTTGAAAATCAAAGGTAAAACAATTTCACATAAGCGAGCGGATTTCACAACGCCACCTCCGCCATGAGCATCAGAGATAAGGAGAGACACAAAAAGAAAAAGAAGTTCGCTCGCAGTCAACCTTATCGGCAAAAGCGCAATTAGCCATGTAACAGGGGCGATAGCCAAGGCGGTAGTAACAAAACTGCCCCAAGGAGGGACAATAGTAAACCATTTACCAATGTCATCAAATGATTTTTGAAGGGCAAGCCCACGAACGAGTGATAGTGATGGGCATGAGGTGGGCTTTGTTAAAAGCCCAGATACATACCAACAAGTCGGAAAAGCAGTGCATGCGCACTGCTATGCTTGCCCTAAAAAGGCGGGAGTGAGGAAAGTTATGGGGGGGGGGGGAGGGTACCTCAGTTCCCCTGCCACTGTTAAATCAATACCACTAGGGAGTGAACCTCCTGAATTATTTCTTATAAGAAGCTCACCCATATATTTCTATGTGGCAAACTTAATCATCACATCCTCACCCGGTATAGTTGTCTATACCGAGCAGGTTCAACCCCTCGTTTCGGGGTGGGGGTACTTTGATGTGATAGGGGATCTCTATCTTGAGACAGGGAACAGATTAAACGATTGTAGATGTCCCTCAAAGTACTCAAATGTATTGATATTAGGGCAACTTTGGAAGATTAAAAGCAGTAAGATGGGACATAACTGGAGTAATAATGGTTCCTATGTCCCATGGTAGACATGCTTCAGATGGTTTGCTGAACACGGAGGTCATCTGGTGTAAGAAATAATTCAGAAGGCTCCCTCCCCATTGATACTGAATTCACAGAAGAGCGTCAGAATTAAACTTTT
Organism: Pleurodeles waltl; assembly: GCF_031143425.1. Classification (NCBI taxonomy): domain Eukaryota; kingdom Metazoa; phylum Chordata; class Amphibia; order Caudata; family Salamandridae; genus Pleurodeles; species Pleurodeles waltl. The sequence continues at coordinate 153,956,103 of NC_090449.1, forward strand.
GGTTCCAGATCATCCTAGAAAGAATTTCTAGTAAGTTAAGCTAATGAAAATGATTATGTTCCTTATCCTGTAAGCATCTGTTTTTGGCATGTAGTGCTATAGATTCACATGCTTGCAAACTCCTGCCATCTAGTGTTGGGTCCAGATGTGTGCAGGTTATTTTTCTACGAAGAAGTCTTTCGAGTCACAAGGTAAAATGACTCCTTGTCTCGGTGATAGTGCGCATGGCCATCGACTCCATTGTTAGATTGTTTCCCTGCAGTCGGTTGAGAGTGGAGTGTAAGTGTTCGTACCAAGATGTCCATACATATCAGAGTATAATAAAAGTACTGCAATGGCCACAGGTGTCCGTAGAGGAGGCACGCACATGTGAATCTACAGCACTTCATGCCATGCACTGCTGTAGATGCTTAGAGGGTAACATAATCCATTCAATGGCATGTGTGGCTGTACATACACATGCTGTGCACAGACTATAAGGCAGTGCCCTCCAGAAAACGGTGACTAACCTATGGGTGCTGCACTTGTTTGGAAAAGTTTACGTAGCACAGCCTGTCCTACATTTGTTTGTTGGTGTGCTTATACATCCACACAGTAATGCTTAGTGAAGGTGTGTGGTTGACCATGTAGCTGCTTTATAGAGTCGAGCTAGTGGTATATTGCCCAAAAAGCTATATATATTCCTAATTTACAAGTGGAGTGTGCTCTAGGTGTTAGCAAAACCTTTAGCTTTGGTGTAACATGTTTGAATGTATTTAGTATCCATCTTGAAATGTCTGATTTGGATATGGGTTCCCTGTGTGAGAGGAGTGAAAAGGCAGCAAAAAGTTGTTTGGTTTTATAAAACTCTTTAGTTTTATCAATATAGTACATTAAAGCTCTTCTTACATCTAATGTACGAAGGGTTCTTTCTGCAGCAGAATCAGGTAGCAGAAAAAAATACGGTAATTCAACTGACTGGTTTAGGTGGAAAGAAGAGACTACTTTTGGTAGGAATTTCGGGTTAGTTTGCAGGACTACCCTGTGTAGTTGGAAGAAAGGTTCTTCCATGGTTAATGCCTGGATCGCACCGACACATCTAAGTGAAGTGATAGCAACAAAAACATTTCTTTTTTAAATCAACCTTCCAAGATATAAATTAGAGAGGGCATTTATGCAACTGTTCGGATGGTAAACCCATAAGTGTGGTAAGTACAACGTTAAGATTCCACATAGGTGCAGGGGTAGCCCTAGGTGGAATTACTCTTTTAAAGTCCTTCCATGAATGCTTTAACGACTGGTACTTTGAACTTTGATGAATGCTGTCTGTTTTGCAAGTAGGTGGCAACTGCAGCCAGATGTAATTGTGTTGAAGTGTACGCTAGACCAGAGGTCTGCAAATGAAGTAGATATCAGACAATATTTTGAACCACTGCCTGAAATGGATAAATGTGTTTCATATGGCATGAGAAAACAAATCTTTTCCACTTAGCAGTGTAACACGCTCTTGTTGTGGGGTTACGGGATTCTCTGAGAATAATCAAACATTCTCATGGGAAACTGAGGTAACCAAACTTTATGACCTCAGGAGCCAAGTCGCAAGGTTGAGTTTCCTTTGGATTTGGCGACTTCCCCATGGTTCTGAGTGAGAAGAACCAGGTTGAGGGGAAGTTTCTTGTGAGGCACCACAGAAAGTTCAAGCAGTGTAGTGAACCATGATTGACTAGCCCAAATGGAAGCTATTAGAATGAGGGTGAGAGAGATTTGCCTGAGCTTCTGAACCACAAACGGAAGAAGTGGGAGAGGTGGAAATGCATAGGTAAATGTCCCTGACCAGTTCATCCATAGAGCACTGCCCTTTGATAGAGGGTTTGGCAGCCTGGAGGCTAAGTTTGGGCATTTTGCTTGGACTTGTTGCCATATGCTGCTGAGGATGTCGGCAACGTAATTGTGCATTTATGGGAGGTGTTCTGCTAACAGGTGAATGCTGTGAGGTATTGTCTACCACCAAATCATCTGAGATAGGCATGATAGCTGTAACGTGTCCCACCCCCCTTATTTTTGTAGTTAAAACATGGCCGTTGTGTTGTCCGTGTGCTCCCCATCCTGTGAGTGATGCATCCGCTGTGAGAATAATCTGGGGAACAGGGTCTTGATAGATTTTGTGAGTTCCACCACTGCAGAGAGTGATGTGTGCGGCTGCCTACCAATACAAGATCTTGTAACTGACCCTGTGACCATTGACACACCAGACACACTTGCAGCGGTCACATCTGTGGTCTTACATGTGGCACTATTGCAATACAAGATGCTATCATGCCCAAACACCTCTGAATTGTTCTGTTATGTCGTGATTAGGGATGAAATATTTGAAGCAACGCTGTAATGTTGTGAATCCTGGTTGCATTAGGATAAGCTAATCCCAGTTTTGTGTTGAGACTAACCCCTAAATAAGGCTGAATTTGTGAAGGTTAGACTTTTGTATGTTGACTGTAAACCCTAGTTGATGAAGTTGTAGAATGGATTGAGTATGTTGCAGACACAACGGATTCGTACTGGCTTTGATGAGCCAATCATTCAGATATGGGAATACATGAACACTCTGTCTGCGTAAAAGTGCTGCAACTACCGCTAGACATTTGGTAAAAACGACGGGGAGCTTTAGTGACTTCGAATGGGAGTACCTTGAACTGGTAATGTGCCCCAGACAAAGCCACCTTGTTACATTAGAGGAATAACATCCTGTAGAGTCACCATATGGAAATGCTCTGAAAGGATGCAATGATTTAATGGCCTGAGGTCTAAAATAGGCAGTAGTTAACAGTCTTTTGGGGAATGAGGAAGTATAGAGGATAAACTCCTGACAGTTTTGCTGTTGAGGAGGGACAGGTTCTATGTCTGCTTTGAGCAAAGTGGCTTGTACTTCTTGTTTGAGCAGGGTTAGATGTTCTTTGGAGAGACTGTGCCTGCAAGGGGGGGTGGGGGGGGTGGGGGAATGTTTGAAGATATTTTGATGAGCTCCAGACAATAACCATGTTGGATGATATCCAATACCCACTGATCTGTTTTAACTGTGTTCCATTTGTGATAAAACTATTGTAGTCTTCCCCCGACAGGTGTTATGTGATCACAGAGAATGAGGAAAGAGTAACTATTTTGAGGTGGAGGGTGCAGTGTGAGGGGAAACACCCTTTCCACGACCCTTGGAATTATTCCTCTACATGTGCCTCTGTAGTATTCCCTTGAAGAGGAGGCATGATGTTGCCTATAAGAAGAGGTAGAAGGTGTGGTCTTTCTACTGTGCTTATATGTGGGGCGAACAGGACCACGAGGAGTGGGGGTCTATAATGCCCCCATTGATTTAGCAACCTCCGTCTCCTTTTTAATTTTCTCTAATGTTTGGTCCACCTAGGGCCAAGTTCTTGATCAAAATGTGCATTTAGGAGTGTTTGTTGCACCTCTGGCTTAAAACCAGATATGCGCAGCCAAGTGTGCCTACGCAACAGTATGCTGGTGTTAATTCCTCTGATGGCTGTGTCTGCTGAGTATAGGGCACATTTGATAGAATAATTTGAGATAAGCTTACCCTCCTGTACTATTTGATGACCCCCTTTTTCATACTCATCAGGGAGATGTTGGGGGAGTTTCTCCATTTCATCCCAATAGGCCCTTTCGTACCTTGCTAACAATGCTTGGGCGCAATCCACTAATGGTTGGCTTCTTGTGTTGCAACCCATTTCCCAGACGCATCGATAAGTTTAGTCTACTTAGCTGGCGGAGGGACTCTGCGGTTTGCGAGTTTGCTCTTTAGCAGGCATTAGAGACTACAAACGAGTCTGGGGGTAGTTGGCCCTTGACATTAGGTGGGTCTGAGGGTGCAGCTTTGTACTTTTTATCTATCCTTAGGGTAATAATGTGTGCCTGCACCAGATCTTTAAAAATTAGGACCGAGTGTCAGAGCATGCCTTTTAACATGGGCAGATACTGACATGCCCTAGTGGTGTTTGGATAATGTTTCAAAAAGAAACTCCTCCCCAATTGTATCCTTGTGTATGGGGGCCTGGTGGTATGTAGCCGCCCTAGCAATAAGCTCCTGGGACAATGTTGCATCATCTGGGAGTGAGGGCATAGCTGGGTAGAAGTCTGGGTCAGTAACCACTTGAGGGTCAATGTCATATGTGTCTCATGGATCTGTGGGCTGCTGTTCATTAGTCCCTCCCTGATTCCCCAATGTATGATTGTGGAGAGCCTTGCAAAGTGATTTCACCTATATCACTAAAATGATGTGGTGAATGAGGTGGTGGATGTGGAGGAGAGGCAGGTAAAGGTGGCTGAATGGGACTGGTGGCAATGTCCTTCTTTTTCTCCTTTGGCCCGTTTGGAGGTGCATTAAGATCAATGGCCTCCTCAAAGAAAAAGCTGGTACTTAGATTAGGTAGGTGTTGCCTGCACTGCCTTTGCCAAAATCCGACCAGTTGAGGGCTGGATGTGGATTTTCTTTAGTTACGGACCAATTCTCTGGGTCATAGTCTCTAGTATCGGCTTCGGTGCCAAAATGGAGGGTTTTGTGCTGTGCTTAGCCTTTGTTTCGGTGCCGAGGTGGTCGGAGCCGAAATAGCGGAAGCCGAGGTGGTCGGAGCCGAAGAGGTAGCTGGTCGGCTCGGCACCAACATTTATCATTTTGATGCGGTTGCAGGTGGTTTCAGCTTGGCTTTCAGTGCCAGGCCTGAGTGTGGGGCATTCTTAGCAATTGTTTGCGGCCTACTCTGGCATGTTGGCGCAGAAGCCGTGCTTTCAGTTGGAACCGAATGTCTTAGTGGGTTGGACAGGGATATGGGTACTCACTGCGCGCTGTCCTGAAGGAAGGTCTTGTAAATGCATACCGAACTCTATTTTGTGATCGGATTTGAAGTCTGGAATGTAAAAGACCTCCTCCTCCACTACCAAAGCCTCGTGCAGTTCTTCCTGTTGTTCGACATCATGGTGACCAAAGATGTTAGATGTCTCTTCTAGCTCTTTGCGCTGCATTTCCTTTCGATGCACTTGACGATCCCCCCCAATGTTTTCTTCGATTGGAAAGATCGACAGGCCTAATAGTTCTCATTATGATATTCAGGAAAACACAGGTTGCAAACCCAAAGAAGGTTGGTATGCAAGTAACTGGTGTGGCATTTGGGACAGAACCGAAATGGAGTCTGGTCCATCAGCAGCACATAGCTGATCGAATCTGATTAGATAAGAAGATGCCCGAAGGCTGCTTGTAGAACGACAAACATCAAACCGATGCGTGACAAATTTCTCCAGTTTTGAAGGATGAGCGTAAAACAAGAATGAAAACAATACAGATGGGTATAGAGATGAAAAATAGAGCGAAGAGTGCACAAAAACGGTCTCGAACTAGAGCACCGAAGTACATGTCCAAACCCGATGGCTAAAAGAAAACAATCTAACAATGGAGTCGATGCCCATGCGCACTATCACTGAGAGGAGGAGACAGTTTTCCGTTTGACTCGAGAGACTTCTGAGAAAAACAACTTTCACACATCCGGACCCACCACGGGATGGCAGGAGTATGCACAACATGTGTATCTACAGCCACACAAGCCATCAAACACACATTTACACCGTCTGAAGGGGGAGAGGATTCAATGTCACCTAAACATTTAGGCTCCTTCTTTCCCATATAAGTTCAATTCTTAATAAAGATCAATTAACAATAAACATCTATCATCAAACTGGCCATGCAGAACCAACATTTTGGGGGTCATTATGACCCTGGCGGAAGGCGGAGAAGCGGCGGTAAGACCGCCAACAGGCTGGCGGTCTTTCCCCAGCGTATTACGACCATGGCGGTTACCGCCATGGACATCTGCCGGTTCTCCGTTCCGCCCGCCAGGGCGGAGACGACCGCCGGGCTGGAGACCTGGGTCTCCAGCCCAGTGGCCGTCACTATACCGCCGGCGGTATTTTGACCCGGCTTACCGCCGTGGATTTCCTGCGGTTGGAACTGCCATGAAATCCATGGCAGTAAGCACTATCAGTGCCAGGGAATTCCTTCCCTGGCACTGATAGGGTCTTCAATAGACCCCACCCCCACCCCGACTCCCTCCCCTACACCCCTGCCACACCCCCAAAGTTGTCAGGGCCCCCCTCCCACCCAGACCCCCAACATCACAGAACTCACACACACCCGGCACGCACGCAGGCATCCACACACAGTCAGACACGCACACCCACATACAAACATACACGCACACATCCATACAGACATACCCACAGACATACACGCACTAATTCCCAATACACGCACTCACACACCCCCTCTACATACACAGACGCACACCCCCATGCCCCCACGCAACACACAACACCCCCTCCACCCCCCTCCCCTAACGGACGATCGACTTACCTTTTCTGTCGATCCTCCGGGAGGGGATGGGAGCCATGGGGGCTGCTCCGCCAACACCACACCGCCAACAGAACACCGCCACGCCGAAACACAGGACGTGATTCGGTGGGCGGTGTTCTGTTGGCGTGACTGTGAAGGTGGAGCAACCTCCACTTCCCCGCCACCCACCAGTATGGCTGTTGGCGGCTCTCCGTCGGAAAAAGGACGGAGAGCAGCCAACAGTCATAATACGCCGAGCGGCAAACCGCCACTACTGGCGGTCTTCCGCACGGCGGTCCCTCGGCGGTCTTGTAAAGAGACCGCTGAGGTTGTAATGACCCCCTCTATATCTAAAAGGACAGGGTTATGAAACCAACCACAAACTCACAGCCCAGCAATTTGAAGCACTCCTCTTCTACTTCAATCGAGTTCAATTTTCATAACGCTTAAAAATCAAACAGTTGCAAACTCATGAACAGCAGGTTCAGGAACGACCAAGCATGCACAATTATAAAGTGCAGTTTTATGACAAATCAACTAACCTAAATCGGAAAGACCAATATTTTCACCACTGGAATAAATAAACTAATCCTAATTAAGGAAAAGAATTTCAATGCTAAGAAACTATCGAAAGGATCTCAATACTATGATAGACACAGAGGCAGGTATTTTACCTTTTTGTTTTTTCTACAATTTTCAGCTGCCATAAAAAAACATCCATAGCCGAACACCACATTTCCCACCAACCCCTGGACAGACTCTTAACAGGCTCAATAAATACCTATAAAACACTACAGATCTTCAAATCGTCATTCACATAGACACTCTGCGTCTCTCTTTGTTACTCAGAAGCCAGTTAAATACTCCCTGCTTCATAGTTCACTTGACTCTGTGTAGTTTAATTGTGTATAGAGTTAATATAATAGTGTGTTTTTCACCTATTTGGTAATTTCTGTGGCAATCATAACACAATTGTTCCTTTCAGACAGGGCACAGGCACCCCATGCATATGACTGCAGTGGTCAGGAGGCCTCATGCCAACGCCCGTTTTCTTGTGGAGCTGTGTGTTTTGTTAGGGGGCAGCTCATTCCATGATTTTGATACCTTAGCAGAAGCGGTTTTCATGCTCTTAACCGAGAGCACAACTATTGCCTCGCCGGCTACTGGCCATCTCCGGATCCAGCATGCCCAGTAACGTGCGTCAGCAGCCACACTGCTTTGAGTGGCGTCTCTTCACACAGAGGTGCTCATGTTGTACCAGGGCAGGGCTTGGTATTAAAGAGACGAACACTCTTCAGCACGGTGCACACATGCTCCACTCTCTCCGGCCGCTGGTTTCACGCGCCTTAGGCTTCTTCAGCTCTGAGCCGAGAAAAACTGTATTCAGAGGATTTAGCAGTCCCTTTTAGGCCAGCTTTTCCCCTTCTAGCGCTGGGACCACAGTCTTTATTGATTAACGTACAATCATTAGTGCACAAGTTCCCGATGTGGTTCACCGTTTCCCTTTCATTTTTGTAGGTGTTTGCTTTTCACCTAATGATTCTCCTCGGTGTATTAAGTGGGGTATTATTAATTGCCCTGGCAGAGCTTAGGATCACTGCCCTTGGGTGCAGGATGAGTATGTAGAGGAGAAATATTTGTCTGTGCAAAATACATTAAAGAATGCTGTGACAGCTGCCAACAAGCTGTTAGGCAAGCATTTGTATTAAGTGCTTGAAAATGTTTAACATCTATCACCATATGGAGAGTAAGTATGATTTATATGCAGGACTGAATTAGCGAGAGTGAAGTTTGAAAGTACAGATGGGATTTGTAAGGGAACTAATACCATGTGAAGTGGGGATGTATATGGTTTTAATCAAAGGTTACATCGAAATTAAATTTGTGTTTATTTTTTTCCGATGAATATTTGGATTGATGTATTCTGTTTATGGGTTGTGTATTGCACGTTTTCTATACTATCTTTTAATGTATTTTAATTGTTTTTCTTATAGATGTTACATGAAAATATATTGGGGTCATATATGTGGCTCTGAAGGAGGTTCCTTTGTCCACCAAAACGAGTCAATGGATTAGTAAAACAGGATCTGCAGTGCACGATCTGTCTTTATATGCGAATTAATTGATTCATGGACACCTTTTGACATGAAGAGCAGATATGTTTTATGAAGTCTAACTGTTTTGACTCAGATATTGTCATTTATGTTTTGTATGTTATCTTATTTTATGTTATGTAGATGTGTTGTACCTATATTTGTGAAAATATTTTATAAAAGGTGATTAATGCCATATATATTTTTTCTAAACTCATTTGGTATTTGGTGTGTATTATTTTACCAGGTTTTGGGTAGGGATACATAGAGAAATCTGAGTGTTTTATGTGATACCTATGGGATTTTTTTTTACTTCACCTATGGGGATTTTTTTTTTTACTCTTCTCGCCTAAGAATGTGAGATACACTGACTTGCCCTGCAGATCACAGAGTCCTGCTCTTGGTTGCTTTCCATATCAGGCCCTCAGTCCAGAGGCATGATAGTTGTGTCTGCTGAAGTGGTGGCCAAAAGCATTACAGCCTGCCATGTAGACTTAAAAGAAGCGACAGTCACACTCCATAGCCATGCATGGGCCTTTTACAGTAACAGCCTTTCTGAACTCTTCAATCTCAGACAGCTTGATCTGAAAATCACTTGGTTAGGACAACAAAACCCCCAATGGTAACTGGGCTGAGTGTTTGATCAGTATGTCATCGGCTGCTTGCAAAGCACTTTGTTTCCATTTTCAGTAAGTTGTTGCACTGTTTGAGACAGTGGCGACTGTCTCCAACACTGAGCTCTTACATGAAACAATGCAGGTAGCACCAAAACAATATTGTCAATACTTGGGTGCATTCAGTACATGAAAAGAAACTCTTGCATCTGTTCAACTTTCAATAGTTGCATCGACCTGGAGTCGAGCACTGCGGTTTCACGAGACCACATTTATGCACTAACAGCAAAGGCCAAACAAAGAAAGACAACATAAGGACCTGCACCTACTACTGTACCTTGAACTGACTAATTGAAAAGATTCAACATCCCATTTCGTTGGTCCAAGAGCTGTTGGATCAGATCAGGCAGGCCAATGTGTTCACAAAACTAAATGCCCGTGAAGGACACCATTGTAGCAGGGTAAAGGAAACCTTTGAGTGGAAGGCAGTCTTTCATAATACATCGCACGTGTTTGAATACACAATGCTCTTTGACAACAAAATGATTTTAGAGCATTCCAGCACCTTGTCAATAACTGTGAATACACAGACATCTTTCAACTGACAAAATACTGTTTTTTTTCCAGATAACTTCAGTGAACATGTTCACCTCGTGAGGTTAGTGCTCCTGAGGTTGTGTGAAAACCATCTGTTTGTTATGCAAAGACATGCGATTTTCAAAAAGTCAGAGTGCCCTTATTGGGGTTTGGCATTTCACTGCAGAGACTGACAAAGACCCAACAAAGGCACGAGCTATCTTATATTGACCTTCTCTTCAGGAACTGAAAGAAATGCAAAGCTCATCTGGTCATTCATCTAGATCAGCGTTTCCCAACCTGTGTTCCCCGCACCCCCTGGGGGCTGTGACACATACCCAGGGGGTCCGCAGGCCTGGGCCGTATGAAGGCACTTCTCCAGCTAGGCCCTCTGCAGAAAAATGTGCGTGCTTTTTTATCTGGTTATTCATTTGTGCGATAGCTTTAAAAGCACTGCAAATTTCAGTGTAAGCTCTCGGACAAAAATAAAAGCGTCAACTCTGGTGATTAATGCACCTATTGGAGAGATGGGAGTTTGTCTATTGGCAGATTTGACTCATTGGAGGTAGTGCAGATGGCTAATATGCCAGATGCAAAGAACATGTATCATGCAATGAACCACATTTTATGTGCGTAGCACAGTGGGTTACCGCTTTTGTAACAGAGATTCTTTTGTTATTGTGAAGTTCATAAATCACAATCATAATCTAGCACAGTGAGTTATGAAATGCCAAAGAACTACATGGAACAAATTAGAAAATTATATTTTTTTCCAATTCTTTCATTACTGTAAAAAAAAAAAAAAAAAAAAAATTGCTTGCATAGGAGTATGTTATTATTAAAGTCAAGGTTAGACACTGTGTTAAGTTCTGAATCCTGAGTTTGTGTTTCTCCAGACCAAGCGCTCTTAGAAAATGTCTAACAGTATGGATGAGGTGAATCCTACACCCTGTGGTCCCCTGTAAAGTGCTTTGACACCCTACACTGGTATGAGAGGTGCTATAAATCAAATTAAATACATGTGACAGAGAGGCTATGGAGAGATTAGAGGCCTTTATGGTTTTACTTCCTTTGCCCACCACACATTAAATTAAAAAGTTTATGTATCTAAAAAATAAAAACAAAAATCGCTTGGGAAATGTAGAATGTGACTTGAGGATTCAGCCTTCCTAAATTAAACAAAACATTGAAAAGTTAGTCACCAAGATGCAGCACCAACTTTCCCATTAAAGTTTTCCAATGTTTGCAGTTTTTTCCAATATAAAATAATTATATGTTTACTAATTTGAGTATTTGTTTGGCATGTACTGGTTTGTGTATTTTTTGCGAATTACTGTTTTAATGTTTGAAATTTAAATCGTACACATTTCTTGGGTGTCCCTGGCTTCCAGTAGTGATTCAGTGGGGGTCCTCGGGAGTCAAAAGGTTGGGAAACACTGATCTAGATCTTTTCAAAGGAGGTAACCATGATTACACCCTTTTAAGGAACGTTGTGGCGTTCTGAAATTAAAAAAGCATGTCAGCAACTTGAAGCCATGTTACTACGGCCACAATACTGCAGCATCCTGACAACAGACAGCCTCACACTGTGGAAGCCATCCAGGCAGTGAAAGCGATTCTGTCTAGGACGCAACAGAAAAATGGCCAGTTAAATATGGTGGCTTTTTCTCTATGAAGTTAAATCCAGCGGAGAAAAAGTACCTTTGGGAACCAGGAACTCCTGGCAGTCGCGGCTGCTTTTGAGGAATGTCACTATTATGTGCCGGAAGCAGGTCGGTCAGTGTACATTCTTACAGAAATCTGGCATTTTTCAAATCCACAAGGGCATCAACGTCTCTATATATTTAGCAGATTTCATCTTTGGCTTGACTTAACAAACTGGGTTATAAAAATTTTAAAGCTGACACATTGCATCGGCACATCAACCTGGGATCAGAATTTAAACTCATCCACCAAAACGTTATCATTCACTAAGAGGAGTTAGTTTTCCGGACTACAGCCACAGTTTTGCTTCATTCTATAATATTTTCTGTGGAAACGTGCATGATCCATAAGTAGGTTAAAGAAGGTGAGAACAGACCATGACAGCAGGAGTTATATCAAGGTTCACAATTGTATGCACCCAAACAAAATACTGGAAGGCGTGGTGGCGGACTCAATATTAGCTCTGCAGGTCATTTGAGTGCTGCAAAGACCTTAGCCCTACTGCAACAATTTTTTATGTGGGAATGCATGCCGGCGGACAAAAATGTTTACCTGGCCAGTTGTGCAACATAAATGAAGGGGTTATTACAACCCTTACCAACCCTAACTGAATCCTGGCAGTACGAATTATTAGATTAATTAGTTAACTCCCTAGAGGTAAAGGGTACGATATCGTAGTAGTAGTAGTGGTGGTGGTGGGGACACATTTCTAAATGGTACATTTTTTCACACCAAAGGGCTGTACGACACTTTATAAACAAGTAACTTTTTCTTTCAACGTAATGACTATTTTCACAGAATACCAACTACAATAGATATTGTTCCAGGACCCAAGTTCAACATTAATGTCTGGACTGAGTGTTGTAGACCAGCTAAACGGGCAAGCAGACTAAAAGAGAAAATAAAAAATTGGAAAATATCTGATATCTTTTAAGACCAAGCCAAACAACTGGATACTTCAGATTTAGCTGGCCAGGGTCAGCTTCAATAATACCGGACATCGCTCACTCCACGTCAGTACCCACGTTTACCATCCACAGTTTTTATCTATGGAGTGCCCACAGCATAGAAGGTAGCAATAAATATGAGACGTACATTAGCACTGCCTCATTTTCACGTTGATAATATAAAACAAAAAACAGACATCTATGTAGAAGGAGATAATTTCTTATTCAATTTTTTGCTATCATTTTCTATGCGCTTACCAGTTGTCTTACAGTAACGCTAGCCAGAACTCTCCTATTGCTGCACACCAGGCGCTAGGAGAAACTCAGGATATCTCTCCACCAACTCGGTAGCACATGAAGCTCAGAACCAAGTGAGAGAAGATTCCCTCAATGGCAGCTGCAGATAGTATCAGATGAGGGTCTGTGGCCGCGCAGGCAACACCATCTGGCTCAGTACTGCTCGATTCATGTCATAAAGTTGCTTCTTTCGGATGCTGCTACTGAGGACATGCTGCTACTGCGTCTTACCGCTCATACAAGTCTCTGTCCACTGACCTACAACTCCTTTTATGGCAATTACCCAGTGGTCCTCAGGTTTCCAGTTTGAGAAAACTCCTGCGTCTTCTAACACTCTCTCTCACTATCAGACACCCATGTTATACATCAACATCGTTCTTAAAGGCATTCTGCCACGTTAGGTAGTAACTCAGCTGCCATCTCTGTGTGTGGAGTGATATTGCTTTTGATTCGTGTCCGCCGTTTTAGTAGAGGCAGAAAGGCTTTCCAATACACATGGCATCTCAGTGTACACAGTCAGTATGATATATTTCTGTGGTTTACTTATAATTCACAACATTTTGTTTAATGTGCTCTACACGTATTTACTCATTCTCAGCTACCCTCTTGTAGCCTTAGGGCTGAAGGGGTCACACCGCGTTCACAGTGTACTGTAAATCGTTGGCTAGCGCAAACGCTGGCAGGAAAATAAGTGTGTTCTTTAAACCAAATGCAGGAAAGACGGGTTAACAAATATTGAAAGACCTGTCTCAGTGTGATATTTTCCTCTGAAGTGTATTCTGAATTGTCAGCAAAAGAGAACACTGAAGATAGTCCCGTTTCTGAACTTTAAAGGAGTTTCAACGAAAGGGTATTGTAAAGCAGTTTCTTTAAGAACACTTTCAACTGAAGTTTATGAAAAAATTGCATCATGAAAGAAAGTTGCATAAATAAAGATTGTAACAGTCAAAGTAAAGAGAAGAATGGACCAAAGCCATGTCTGGAATTTTATTAAAACATAGACGGTTTAATGTGTACATCACCAAAACATATCACCTCAATGGTACTTGAATGACAACAAGTGAAGTCCACTGGCAACATCATATCTGTACACTCAGGTATCTAAGTGGTCTTTCAACACTTATATAAGGTAAGTGAAGTTTATGAACATCTGTAGGATTTACCCATGCTATACAAAAAGAAAACCAAGGGCTGTATGAAAGTGTGTCTTTTCTGCTGATAAGGATTATCATCAATAACAAAAGAAGCATTGATAAAGCCTGAACAAGCACTGAACAAGCATTGGCAAAGCACTGACAATGCAAATGTTTAGCGAGTGATGCAATTGGCTTTGACAATGTCTGAATGTCTCTTAAAAGTCTAGAATGCAGTAAAAATATTGCTTGTTGTGATACAACATGCGCTTCATCATCATGTCACACCAATGCACTTGATGCATGCAGTGGCCATATTAAAAGTATGGAAAGCAAAGTTTTCATTGCCTTGACCGGTGATCAGAAACAACTGCAGCTTCCAAGTTAAATTGTGCACAGAGAATCTCACCTAATATAGCCCTGTACCTACCCCCACCATCAAGTTGCTGAATACCATGTTGATTTCACTACTTTGGGTGACAAAGCAAAGCAGAGCAGCCCTAAGCTACAGCGTGACCAAATGGAAGGTGGCCTGGGGCTGACAGATAAGTTGCACAGGCGCAAGATGCATCCCAATGTGGAACAAAAGGATGTCAATTGGGAGATCTGCTCAGGGGAACGCAAGGAGACATCCAATTACTGGAGCTCCTCATGAGAAAGGTACATGTCCCCAGGGATTATCCATATATAAAACAAAACAAGAAAGGTAAGGGAACACATAGTGAAGAGAGTTCTGAAGTGTATCCTCCTTCTCTTTTGAATTAGACATCTGGGTCTTCCAACAAGTCCAACACATAGCTACAAATATGGCACTGACACGTTGGCAGGAGGGGAGATGTCATACAGTAGGGGATCTGTACCCGGGAGAGGTGTTCATTATGTTCCAATAAGCACAGGAAGCCTCTGGAGTAGGACCTCGACTGTTAATTTAATTTACTAAACTAACAGCCACTATTAGAGAGATATGGACTAGTTTCTCTGACACGCCAACAGATGCTGGCACACTGGAGGTTATATTGACCTGTTGCATAGGACATCTCCTTGTGACTGTTTTATATCATACCTAACAATGGATTGGTATAAACCTGAATTTCAGAGTCGGGTGGCTGGGATAGGAATCTGGGAGAGTGATTTACAGACACTCAGAGAAGGATGACATGCAGATTGGTACAAGGGGTGTCTAGCAATGCAGAATTCAGACTTCTGAATTTCATTTATCTGCATCAGAAAGTTAACTCGGTGCGGACAGCTGCCTGCCCACAGGGCAGAGAAGGTGGTGCTTCCTTCTTTCATCTGGTATGGACATGTAATAAAGTCCATTTATGGATTACTGTGTCTGGGAGGCTAAGCAGAGTGACAGTGGTGCCCTTCGAACACTCCCCCAAGAGCTGTTTACTGGGCATCAATACCAGACTGAAAACGAAAAAAAAAATATATATATATATATATATATATATATATAAATAACTTTCTCCACTTAGCGCTGGTACTTGCAAAAAGGAGCATAGCCATCGGATGGCTAGCCTTCTATGCCCCTAGTGTCGAAGCAGGGTTGAGGGACAGAAAGAAGTGGGCACTGGCAGAAGAGCCACATCTCAAAAGGTCTAGAAGAGATAATAAAGTCAGAGGACTTGGTGGTATGGGGGACCTTACAGAATGTATTGCTCACTACTGTAGACTCACAGATGGGTTTTCTCATCCGTAATTCACTTTCAGATGACAATGTATGAAGTGTTACTGGAAGGTGTATAAAGTGTGTTAACAGGCCCTGGCCTTCCGATATGTGCGGGCAAACCTGGGGATATTTCCGGTGTACAAGCAACAATAATGTTAATTAGGGACCTCTGGTAAGCATTGGCTATGTCTATGCTGGAGCATGCATCAAATGATTGTCTGTACTAGGTAACCACATTCTCTCTTGTTGACTCCAGGGCATTGATGAATTAAATACTGAGTTTTTTCGTTGATGTTATTTACTGCATTTGTGCACACCTAATTAAAAATAAATATCTTAAAAAATATTATGTGAGTGAACTCAAAGTGGACACAATTTGGTAGGCATGTTTTCAACTTCACCTATTGCAGAAATATTTTGCTAAAAGAATAAACATTTTTTGAACCATACTTAAAGTAAAATGTAACATTACCAGACAAGAGCAGTCAGTAAATGTATCATTACATTATCGTAAACTTGTAAGCAAAATAATAATTTAGTAACTTGGTTGTGAATCAGAAAATATATTCAAATGAGCAAAAAGAAAGATATTCAAAAGCAATGGTGACAGGAAGCAAATTTAAGGAATTTAAAATGTGACCTCCTCGAAACCCGACCCCCACCAAACACAAAGCTATTTTTCCACAAAGAAAGTTAATCTGCTCTTGGCAGAACAACTAACAGACCAATGACATGGATAATTCATAAAAAAGAATGAGGGGGCCGAGGGGTGGTCTGAATACGCTGGATGGTACGATACATTTCAAGGATTACATTTTAATACAAATATATACGGTAGCGGACAGGACTGGTATTCCATTATTAATTCTATGGTCAGTCAATATCCACCATATCTCAATGTCTTAACAATACTAGAGGGAAGAAAAATCAAGAGAGTCCCTAGTAATTCAATATGACCATCTTCACAGTCAGTGGTATGGTCTGTTTCACCAAATCTCTCCTTCATAAGAATTGTTTCCTGAAAAGAAACATAGGGCAGTCAAGGTTCTCTTGTGCTGTTTCATGCTCCTCACTTGAAGGCTGACTGAAGTGGATATATGTAGAAAGTGGTAAATATCTATTTTTGCTGTGCAGCTGCCCCCTTCACTGATTGAAGTAAAATACCCACCCTGCCCCACACACCCACCTAGAGTGAGGTGGATCTTAATGGTGGAGGAGTATGCATCTGCAGTCTTCTCCCATCATTAACTACTGACCCTGCAGTAGAAACCCGCTGGGAGGAAGCCCCAATCCCTGCTCTGCCTGGGCCTCTTCAGCTGCGGTACCCACACATCGCCCAATCTTGTACCAGACTGTTGAGAAAATTGGGGGTTAAACGGACGTAAAATGGGGCTTTTCTTTAGCTCCTTGCAGGGCACATATCTTCCCAATAAAGATTAGGGAATGGGTGTTTGGGCACCAATGTCTAACCTAAGGGCCACCTTATTACCCATGGAGGTCAGTCCAGTGGGGGAGGGAATTTTCGGAAGGTTGTGTATATGGGCAGCTCTGGCACCCAAACATATCGCGAAAACTTAGGGTGATATAACCTGACCTTGACTGTACTATCAGAGTTGTTGACAACTACTTTTAGCTTGAATTTAATTCTCAAAAAACAACATTTTTAATCGTGTTCTCTATCATTAACCCTTTAGCTGCAGAAGAAATCATGGTTTTTTTTCCTGACAATGGCATACACAAAGGCTTTGCGGTGCTAAAATAACCATCTTCCCAGCTTCCAGGAACAGGCAGACTTGAATCAGAAAACCACATTTTTCAACACAATTTTGGAATTTTATTGAGACATTCCACCATTTGTACTATCTTTTGTGCTTTCAACTGCCTTCCAGTTAGTGGCAAAAATGGGTGTGAAACCAAGGTTGGATCCCAGACAGCTAAACATTTCTGAAACGTAGACAAAATTCTGAACTCAGCAAGGGGTTATTTGTGTAGATCCTTCAAGGTCTTCCTACAGAAAGAACCAGCTAAAATGAAAAATAATGAAATTAGGTGAAAAAAGAGCCATCTCTGTCCACATTTTCTTCTATAACTTTTTCCAGCTATGGTAGCTTTTAGAAAACAATGTATTGTTATGTCTGCTGGACTCTTCTAGTTGCGGGGACATATCAGGCTTGTAGGTCCATCAAAAGCCCTAGGTACCCAGAGCCAATAAATGACCTGCACCTTGGAATGGCTTTTAATTGTATACCGGGTATACAGCAATTCATTTGGTGAAATAGAGTCAAAAATAGGTATCAAGGAAACCTTCGTGTTTTAAAAATGGGCACAAGATAAGGTGTTGAGAAGCAGTGGTTATTTGGACATCTCTGAATTCCAGGATCCTCACACTAGCATGTGAATTACAGGGCATTTCTCAAATAGACGTCTTTTTTTACACAGTGTCTTACACTTGGAAGGAAAAAATGTAGAGAAAGACAAGGGGCAATAACAGTTGTTCTTCTATTCTGTGTCCCCTAAGTCTCCCGATAAAAATGGTACTTCACTTGTGTAGGTAGGCCTAGTGCCTGTGACAGGAAACGCAACATGGACACATCACATTTTTACATTGAAATCAGATGTGGTTTTTTTTGGAAATTGCCTAGCTGTAGCTCACCTACCAAACCTCAACCACTCAACCTACCAAACCTGTGCATTTGTTAAAACTAGACACCTAGGGGAATCCAGGATGGTGTGACTTGCGGATCTCTCACCGGGTTCTGTTACCTAGAATCCTTTGCAAACCTCAACATTTCGCCCAAAAAAAAAAAAAAAAAAAAAAAAACACTTTTACCTCAGATTTCAGTGGCAGAAAGTTCTGGAGCCACAAACTGGCTTCCCCTCAGCATTCCCCCAAGTTTCCAGATACAAATGGTACCTCACTTGTGTGGGTAGGCCCAGTGTCCACAACAGGAAATGCCCCAAAACACAACATGGACATATCACATTCTCCCCAAAGAAAACTGACCTGATTTTTTTATTTTTATTTTTTTTACAAAGTGCCTGGCTGTGGATTTTGGTCTCTAGCTCAGCCGGTACCTAGGAAAACCTACCAAACCTGTGCATTTTTGAAAACTAGACACCTAGGGGAACCCAGGATGGGGTAACTTGTGGTGCTCTCACCAGGTTCTATTACCCAGAATACTTTGCAAACCACAAAATTTGGCTAAAAAAAAAAAAAAAAAAAACACTTTTTCCCTCACATTTCGGTGATAGAAAGTTCTGGAATTTGAGAGGAGCCACACAATTCCTTCCACCCAACATTCCCCCAATTCTTACCATAAAAATGGCACCTCACTTATGTGGGTAGGCCTAGTGCCCGTGTCAGGAATGGATCACACAATGGTCAATGTTAGTCCATACATGAGAGCAACTGTTGACCCTGGGGTGATCCATTCCTGACGCAGACACTAGGTACAGGCACTGAAGTGGGGTAACGTTTTTATCAGGACAGGTGGGGAAACACTGGGTGGAAGGAATTTTGTGGATCCCAGCATATTCCTGTAGTTTGCGTGACAGAAATTCAAGAAAAAATAGATTTTATCTACATTTCACCTTTGCGGGGTATTCTGGGTGAGAAAACTTCGGGGAATCCACACAAGCCACACCTCTGTGGACTTCCCCGGGTGTCTAGTTTCCAGAAATGTCTGGATTTGGTGGGTTTCCCTATATGGCCGCCGAGCCCGGGACCAAAAATGCAGGTGTCTGCCTTACAAAACCAGGTTGTTTTGTGATAGATAATTTTGACGTCTCCACATTACGATTTGAGCAGTGGAATTTGGGGCTGAACTAAACTGGGGAGCTTCCAAGAGAGCACTCTCTCTGTGCTTGCCACCACATGCACCTGCTCTCTGGGTTGGGCTAACCCACCACTGTCCCGCTGCACAGACTGTGCTTGCAAAGGGACAGCAGGACTGTCCTCATCACCTCCCTCAAAATCAATGGAAGAGGAGTTGTCGGAAAAATCACTCCCAGAGTCTGCGCCATTGTCCTATCTCTCAGATGCTGTCTCAGTATCTGCTGTCTCAGTCTCTGATCCTAAGTCAGAGCTGTCCTCTATAACCCGAGTTAGGGCTTGAGCAGCAGTCATCCAATGAGACGCCATCTCTGATACTGGCTAAACTCTCACTCTAAAACACTAGCCTACGTAGACAGTCACAAAATTGCTGGTGGGTGTGTGTGTGTGTGATGCGTGCAACAGTAAAGGTCAGTCACCTTACCTTCGTTCTTCCCTCAATCAGCACGTCCTCTCAAGAGACTCAAAAAAACAAAAAAGACACCCTATTACTTCACCTTGTCACATGCCAATCGTCAAAGTCTTTTACGCCTCTGGCGCCCAGTCCAACAATCATCATTAGTGCTCCCACTCCCATGACCGCCTCCTCGGATTCCGTTGCTACCACCCAGCAAAAGTGCCCTTCATCTCTCCATAGCCCCCCTTGCACATACGTTTCATTTGTATTATTACGCAGGTAATGGCTGGCTTTACTAATCCACTCAGCTATTTACATAAAATACAGATTTGATCTTTGCAGTAGGCATATAAACTTTCTGCGCTAATTTTATGGCATCAAAACTGCCACTAGACTAAAGTGTAGGTGTGGTTTTCCTGCAGGCTGATTCCCCCCCTCCCATCCCCCCTGAGGGGGCCGACCCCCCAAGTGAATATCCTGGTGTCTAGAGGGGTTTCAGGAAGGCCTTGTTTGAAAGAGGAGACTCTCCCCTTTCAAACGAGGCCTTCCCGAATGGTGGGGTGGCCCGTTTGGGCCTGTTTTCCCTACCGGAGCAGGAAGCGGCCTTACCTCCACTTCCTGCTCCAGTGGGGAAAACAGATTGTGACGTCAGCACGCATCATGGTGTGCTGATGTCACAAAGGGGCGGGTGGGGGCAGGGGGAGACACGGAAGCTCTTCCCCGTCTCCCAACAGGTCTTTACGCTAAAAAAAATTAAATTTTTCAGTGCAATGCACTGGAGGATTTTTCAACCCCCTTCCTGGTGTCGGCCACTGGTCGTGCCCATACTCAAGAGGTTAAAATATTTTGATGCACACAAACACATACTATTTTCCAAACAAAATAAACTGAAACAAGCATTGGCAAAGCCAATATGTCTCCCTATGCAAGTGCTGTTGGTTTTGCAAATGTGCTTTAGCCATGTTGTTCACCAGTGTGGCTGCTGTTCAACATGGCTAAAAGTTAGTGGGACAGAGGAGAGAGGTGTGGAGGGTAAGAGTGGAATGGCCAAGAGCGGGGTAGGATGTTGCAGAGTGGACTGGTGGAGTGTTTTATTTATTAGAGTAGCTAGTGTGTAGTCACGTAGAGTGACATACATTGAAATGGCATAGAGTGTACTGGTTTAGAGTACTGTGGTGTAGAGTGTTGCAGAATATGTTGCTATGGAGTGAGCTGGCACTGAGTGCAGTGGCATTGAATATAGCGACGTACAATGCAGTGGGGTAGATTAGAGTGGTGCCTAGTAGATAGCAGGGGAGCAGATAGAGTGCAGTGGAGCAGAGCTGAGTGATCCAGAGGGCAGTGGTGCAGAGTAGAGTGGCATTGAGTGCAGTGGGTAGAGTGCAGAGTACTGTTGAGTGGCATAGACTGGTGTAGATAATATTGCAGAGTGATGCAGAGTACAGTGCCTTAAAGTGCAGTGGCATGGAGTGCAGTGGTATACAGCAGAGTAGAGTGGCATAGAGTTCAGTGATGGAGAGTGCAGTGTTGCAGAGTACAGTATCAGAGTGCAGTGGTGTAGAGTGGCATAGAGTACCAGTGATGCAGAGCAGAGTAGAGTGGCATAGATTGCAGTAGTGTAGAGTAGATTATTTCAAAGTAGAGTGAAGTGGCATAACGTGGAGGGATGCAGGGTAGAGTGCCGTTGCGTACAGTGGCATAGAGTGTAATGATGTAGACTAGTAAAGTGGTGTAGAGTGCAGTGGTGCAGAGTAGATTAGAGTGGCATACAGTGAATTGGTGAAGAAGTGCAGGGCATAGAGCTAAGTATTACAGAGTAAAGTGCATTGGCGTAGAGTGTACTAGCACAGAGTGCAGTGTTGCAGAGTGGTGTAAAGTACAGCGGCGTAGAGTAGAGCTGTGCAGAGTAGATTGGTGCAGCCTAGAATGGAGTGGTGTGCAGTGCAGTGGCTAAGAGTGAAATGGTGTAGAGCAGCACAGTGAGCATTGGCATAGAGTACAGTGTTGTAGAGGAGAGAGGCGTAGCGTGCACTGGCGAGGAGTACAGTGGCACAGAGTGGACTGGCGCAGAGTGGGCTGGCGCAGAGTGAAACTGCACAGAATGGAGTGTCGTGAAGTGGAGTGCAGAGTAGGGTTGAGTGGCACAGATTACAGTAGTGCAGAGTAGAGTAGAGTCCCATAGAGTGCAGTGGTGTAGAGTTTAGTGGGCGGAGAGTGCAGTGTTGCATAAAAAAGCACACTGGTGTATAGTGCAGTGGTAAGAGTAGAGTGGCATAGAGCGGCATGGAGGGCAGTGGCCATAGTGTGGAGAGCTGCAGCATGGAGAGGTGCAGTGACAGAGTAGATTATTTCAGAGTAGAGTGAAGTGGCATAAAGTGGAGTGGTGCAGAGTAGAGTGCAGTTGTGTAGAGTGGCATAGAGTGTAATGTGCAGAGTAAGGTGGTGTAGAGTACAGTGGTGTAGAGTGCACTGGCATCAAGGGCAGTGGTGCAGCGTATAACAGAGTGGTATACAGTGGATTGACAGAGTGCAGAGGCATAGAGTTAGTGCTACAAAATAAAATGTATTGGCATAGAGTGCAGAGGCACTGAGTGCAGAGTGGCGTAAAGTACAGTGGCGTAGAGTGGAGTAGTGCAGAGTAGATTGGTGTTGCATAGAATGGAGTGGTTTAGAGTTCACTGGCAAAGTGGCGAAGAGTGCATTGGCATAAAGTAAAGTGGTACAGGATAGAGTACACAGTGTAGCGTTAAGTGACAGAGTGCAGCTGCATAGAGTGGAGTGGTGCACAGTGTAGTGGCGTGGAATGGTGTAAACTGGAGTGGCGCAGAGTAGAGTGCAGTGGTGTGGAGATGCGCTGAGTAGAGTGGAGTGGGATAGAGTGGAGTATTCATGGTGTGGTAGCACACTACCATTACAGCCAAGACATTTTCTATTGAAAGGACTATTACATTTGCACAGACATACAGTTTTATTGACAAAACTATACAGTGCACAGTCGTAAATGTATTGAAATTACATCACCTATTGCATTGCTTTGTTTTTTGGCATTTTAAAAGAATTTGTTTACAACATACTTCAGAAATAACAAAAAAAAGTGCTTCATTTGTGTTGCTAATTCTGATATATTCTGAAATACTTACACAGTTCATTTAAATATTGTTGTGTGCTAGAAAAAACCCTCTTTCCTACCCAAAGTATGTAGCAAGGTTGTCACATGAATCTTCTCATTTTGAAGTCAGTGAAAGAAAAAGTAAACAAGTGCCCTCGGAAGACAGTGGCTGACTTTTGACATTGGTCTTAGTACAAGATTTACAGGCCTGTTTGCAGAAAGCTAACACTCTGAAGGATACTGTAAATAAGGTTTCGGCAAAGGAAGGTACGAAACTCAAGCTGGACAGCCTAAAACAAAGAAAGCCAGCAAATGGGAAGCAAGAAAATTAGAGTTACAAACTACAAAGCCAGTGGCGAGCAACGGGCAGAATGCATTCCTAGGTCAGCTTTCGGAATGTCCCCAACATGTCTTTAGCAAACCAGACAGCTGCATCTTGAAAAAGGCTATTTCGCGTAAGGAGGGATAGGTTTCAACCTCTTACTGAAATGCACTGGGTTAAATATTCATAAGAGGTTCAAAAATATATATCAGCAATTGCCAACTGTAGTGGAAACATTGCAATGCAGTATCCTTTGTTTCTGAAAATATAAAAGCATATTTAACAGTATGATTTCTGAAGAAGCGCTCTAATGATTTCTTGAGCTGAAGGGCAGGCAAGTGCAATATTGATATTTCTAACAACCAGAACACCTTTCTTTGCAATGTTTCCCCTTAAAGGGAGAGCTCAAAGTATTTTAGAACACTAGCCCTTTAGATGATATGAACTTAATGGGCAATTCTCAAAGGTGGGAAATTACATGTGGGAAACACAATACCTAAGGTATGCAACAGTATTTATGAACAGTCCCTTCCTACTCATCTTTCATTGATTCGTGTTAGAATGGCTCGCCCTCAGAAAAATTAGGGGTGTAAATTAAGAGAGTGCAAAATTCACACAATTTGCTTTTCTGTAATTGCACAAAAGTTTGGTGAAATAATGTGAAATGCAAATCTGTCACTACCTGCTATATTTCAGCCCAAAATTGGTCCTAACATCAATTTTTAAAGCAATAATGCATTTCATGTTCAAAACAAATAGTTACGAAAAAGAAAGCACCCCGAACAACAGCTTCACACAGTCTGCTGCTGTTCTGTGTTAGGTGTAAAATGGTGTTTAATTTCACAATTTGGCGTAATTTCTTAATCCACATAACACAAAATTCACAAATTTACAGAAATTATGCCAGTGTAATTTTAATTTTGCCTAGGCCAAGTGTAAATCATTTCACAAAGGCAAACAAATCCACTGGTAGATTGTAAAAAAATACCTATCACTCCAGTTGTGAGCAAAGATCACAAACAGCATCCCCTGAGTGAAAGAATATGCAACTACACACCAGTTCAAACCACAGTGAGTCAGTGGCACATGCTTTCATTTTTAGGTTTGGCTTGACAGTGACACTGAGGTGGACCTTATGTGATTCAAAAATAGGTTTGGGGGTACTACAGTGAGGGCCTGTAGTTCCACCCAGATATTGGTTCATCTGAGTACTGGTTTTGATTTGCAAAAGCTGTGAGCTTCTGCAGAACGAGGGCTCATTCTCAAACTCCATGTGGCCATTTGATTATCCTGCTGCTAGACCAGGCTGTTTAACAAGCAAAGTTATCATATTTGGCCTTTCATAGTCACACACATGCCAATGAGATAGGTGCAGCTTGCCCCTTAAGGTCACACAAATGCCACTGCAATGCTATTAAACAACTTTTCCTAGAGAAGTAGATAAATGTGGTTTGTGTTCTTCTCTGGTTGTCAGGGGTAAAAGTTTATACTCAATACAGCAGGGCTTTGTTAGGTCTGGCTTGATAGCACAGCTATCTCGAGATCTTATGTGATAAGCAAAAAAGAGCTTTCACAGCCCTACCGAGAGAGGGCTCTGCCACACATGGACTGGGACGAGGATATGAGATTCCACTAAAAAAGAGAGACTGCACTGCACTTTTTGGCTTGTAGAAAAGCTTGTACTCAAAAGGCAGGATTGAATTTGTTATGGTAGCAAGCCAAAGATCAAGGGTTTAGGCCGGATCTATTATGTAATTTTATGATAAAGACAGTAGATCAGACACATTTGTCGCAAGAAGCATATGTAACATCAATCCATTTAAAGGTAGAGTATTATTACTATGCATAAAAGTCTGCAGTGAAGAGGATGACTGTAAAAGAAAAGGGTTTAGTGTTGGTCATGACCTGTGACAGAGCATGAATATAAAAGATTTATTCTGAGAAACTGCGTTAGGCCCTCTAGGAAAAACATTATTTTGGTTAGTCAACTGTGATTTTGCTTACTTCTGTAATTTTATGGCTGTGTGCTTAATGGTTGCCATGTGGGAAAGCTTACACTGTAAACAGCAGGACTGAGTTGGTTATGATGGCTTGATGGGTGCACTTGGGAAAAGTGATGCCTGAATATGAAAAGGTAGGGGGGGAAAAACTGCAGGCCTAGGTAATTTAGTATGGAAAACATTTATTAAATCCAGGAGGCCTTTAAATGTAGGGTGTTATCACATTGTCACAGCCTACAGACAGGTATTCTGTTGCATGTAATATCGCAGATTGTCATGGTCCGCAAGAGTTTTGGTGTTAGGAGCCCATTCTTACGAACTCTGGGAGTTTTCAGTTTGAGGATTCTTGTAGGCACTATTGAGAGAAGCTACATATTGTTTTGAAAACTACATTTTTTTAACATGCTTATAATTATAGACCTACATTGATGAGGGTAGTCAGTTTATATGCACCGGTATAGGCCTGGGGTTATGGTGTCACACTAAAGGATAATGGAATAATTAGTACACTGGGAAAAATGTCAGATTCCGTAGTTTGGATCGGTTAATGCTATGACAAAGTCAGTACGCCTGACATACTTACTGTGACAAGCATGTGCTAAAGGCCATATGGTTTTAGGAATATATTGTCATTACACAGTGCTAAAGCTTGTAGGCAGGTAGGTATTTTGACACATGGAGCCTCACAGATTATGATATGAGGCAAGGGTGTTAGTGACCATCTGAACAAACTGTGAGGATAGAAGATGTACAGTATAATAATCCTTATCAGGCAGCAGTAAAAATGTTTGTATTTTAATTGCAATATCTCTAATAACTCCCTTGCGGTGAAGCTTATGCCCTACACCAGTGGTTCCCAACCTGAGGTCCGGTGACCCCTGAGGGTCTGTGAAGCCTCCTCGGGGGGTCAGCGACTGCTTAGAACATGAACTAATATTAACAGATTACGCCCCCAGCCTCAGTTGGGGGTCCCAGTAATGATAAAGTGGGGGTCCACAGAAGTCAAAAAGTTGCGAACCGCTACCCTACATAGTAGGTCTGAATTGGTTGCGGTGATAAGCCAATGATAAAAGTTCCAGGCCAGATTGTTATGAAAAGTTATGATAAAGGCAGTAGGCCAGAAATAAAGATTGTGAAAAACAAAGGGCGGATTGTTGTGACTGTATTAAAGCCCCCACTAGGTATTTTGTTACATGGAATCTCAAAGGTTACCATAGTATGCAAGGATTTTGGTCTTCATAATACCCTCTGACAAACTGTGCGTGTAAAAGATTTGCAGTGTGAGCATCCTTGTTACATCACCTTAGGGGAGATATACTACCTACTGTCATTTTGTGTAGTTTAGTCATTTTATGATTTTATGCCTCGCCGATGCCTTTTAGAAATGCTTCAGCTCAATACAACAGACCTGAGATAGTTATGGTGACAAGAATATGTAAAGAGCTATAGAACTGAATGGGTTACTAGTAAAAGATATTTCAGGTGCCATAGGTTGGAGCTGTTTATCATAAAAAGTTAAGGCAAAGGCAGTACGCCTGATTTACTTACTACGGAACACATGTTAAATCAACAGGTCTTCTAAGGTAGAATGTTTTGCAATGTGTCAAATAGTGCAATGGGATACTTTGTTACAAGACATCTCATGGATTACCCTTGTAAGAAAGGATTTTGATGTTGGCTACCCCCTTTAAAAAAACCTAGAGGTAAAACAATTGCACTAATTGTAGCTAAAATCTCTGCAGATGGCATTACAGGCTTAGGTCTCTGCTAGGACCATACAATAAAAAACATTCATTAAATAATTAGTATATCCGTATACAGGGACTTTAGGTGAGCTCTCTTCTGGCATTGTCTGAGTGTTATTTACATTCCACTTCCATCCATGACTGCATAAAGCAGGCGGTAATGAATCATAACACATCAGTCACTGGCTCTCTCTTTCCATGTGAATGACAGTATTTTCTATACATGTGCACATCTATCTGAAAATGAGTGTACTTCAGAGTTAGGCTATTCAGTCCTTTAGCATTACATTGTCACCTTTCATAGTTCACCTTTCTTTTCTTTGCTTCCCTTTTAATTGTTTAAGAGGATAATAATAATTAAGCACAGCAAAACAAGGTTGGGGGGCGGTGGGGAGAGAGACTAGACTTTGTGTAGTAAAAAAAAAAAGGAACAGCCCTACTTGATAACAAGTAAAGTGCTTATGAGATAAAATTGGATGTAGAAAAAGGGCTCTTAAAGCGTGGTACAAAGTCCAGAAAAGCATAAAGTGCGTAGTGGATTGGGGAGAAACAACATCACAGACAGCATGGGTGAAAGGCAAACTAAGTGCCTGTCGAGGGAAAAGCAACTAGAAAGTGAACCATATTTAATCTTAACCTGGGTTGGATACAATCTATGTTCAGAATACCCGACTCATGTCAGGCAGGATTCCATCCTTGTGGTGGAGACTGGCATATATCTGAGGACGGAGCCACAGAGTGACTTCCCTATTCTGGCCTCCTCCCTGCGAGATAAGAATCGATGACCAGGCCCTTGGATTGAGGGCCAATATATTCGGGAGAGTCAAAGAAAAGACTCAGGCCCAGGTCAGTAAAGGTATTCTTAACATTGGACAACAAGGGTATAGCAGTCATATTGTTTAAATGGAAACAGTCCACCGACACCCTCCTAAAAAAACCATATTCAGGAGTGCCCCATAGTTTCGAATACTATAATAAAAGGGCCATTCTAACTTGGTCCTCCAAGATCCAATAGCCAATTCTAGTTGCGAAATGAAGCTTGGAGTGGTTTTGTGCTTGTCTAGCAACCTGCACAGAAATGTATTTTCAGCTGCCTGCAGTCTCCCTAGTGCACCATAAACCTGGACTCCTGCTCCAACTGAAAGGCATTTACTCTTATAGAGTTGGGTCAGTGCCTTAATCGGCTTGTGGCCTAGCTTTTTAGCACACTTAAAAATCGATTTGCAGGCTGTCCCGTCTTCTGTGTTCTCTGATTGATTAACCGGTACCACGTCAAATTATCAAACAAGATGCCTAAATAATTGAAAAAAGGTACTTTTGCTTTCGAGGTCTTCCCAACATGAAAACGCTCAGAACTAGTGGTTTTGGGGCCATAAGTAAGAATAAACGATTTTTGATTGTTTACCATTTATTTTAAATCTGTCATAAAAGCATTAAAATCATTTAAAAGGTTCTGGAGGCTGTTGGCTGTTGGCTGTTTGTGCTATAAGACCCGATGCGGGTCTGTGTATAAAAGGTACGGGAACTGGATGGGAGCCAACTTTAAGAACATCTTGCTACAAGAGCCTAAACTACATCTAAAGAATTAATATAAAATAAAAACAAGAAAGGAGCCAATATTCAGCCCTGCCTTGCCCCCTCCAGCAACCGTTATAGAGTGTGCACAATCCCCATGCTGTGTGTAGCGTACATTTGTAGTTGTGTCCCAATATAGACGCCTAACGAGGTCCAGATATGGGGGACAGCTCCAGCGTGCTCCACCAGGTCCCACAATTTCCCCCTGTCAACTAGATCAAAAGCACTGGAGGGGTCCATAAAGGCCATATGTAAGGCACCTCTCCTGGCTTTGATGTACTTCCCCAATATTAAGGATACATTCAGAGCTTGCCCCATTTTCCCAAGGCGAGGTCGGAAGCCATATTGGACTACTGACGAAAAAAATAGCATCTGCCCAAACCTCCAATTTGCTCATAATGACACGCCCTAAGATTTTTATAGTGGTATCTAACAATGAAATTGGGCATTAGCATGTTGGGAGGCTCGTATCGCCTTTTTCTTTTATAGATTGGTACTATAATTGATTTTCTTCAAGAATCGATTGGGGCCTCCCTGACCACTGTTTGAAGTACATTTGTAATTAATGGTGCACAGAATTTTAGGTTGTGCTTGAAGAGTTCTACAGAAACCCTATCAAGGCCTGCGTGCCTTCCCAGCTGCTGCGCTTGAAATGGATTTGGTGACAGTTGCTAATTCAATGAACTCGCCTAGCCATTGGTACATCACAAAAAAAGGTTGATCTACAATAATTTCCAGTGGTGGCTCCCGACATGGTTTAAAGATAAGGGAGAAATGGGCAATCCAGTCTTGTTCAAGAAAAAGGGACTCTATACTAGTAGCTGGACCATCTGATAAAAAAATAAATAAAAAAAAAAAAAAAAAAAAAAGGTGGTTTATAACTTTTCAGAATACTCTATTGTCTTTCAACTGGCATCTTTGTCCTGGTTTCTATGGCCCGTTTATAATTTTTGTGACTGCCCAAATAACCTAAATGTTACACAGG
This sequence comes from Pleurodeles waltl, assembly GCF_031143425.1. NCBI lineage: Eukaryota > Metazoa > Chordata > Amphibia > Caudata > Salamandridae > Pleurodeles > Pleurodeles waltl. The sequence goes on from NC_090449.1 coordinate 153,985,474, forward strand.
ATCTTATTGATGGCCTTTTTAAGGGCTTTGGGAGCTAAAGTACAGTCTGAACTAAACCATGAGTGAAGTGGGCAGTCTTTGGGTATCTTATTTTTAATCAGCGTACGAGAAGCAGACCCACAGACTGCTGTAAAGCTTTCACGGGTTTTACTTGGCTCAGTGTTGGTAGAAAGCCAGCAGGCGATAGCATTATAGGCCTGAGTAATCAGAAACTTAAAAATGTTTGGGTCAACGTGGTCCCATTTCATACCAACCCCCTTATTTGCGGAATAACGTGTGAGGGCTTAGTCTTACCGATTGAGCCAGAATGCAACAAATAGGGAACCATAAGATAATGGGGTTATGCTTGCTGTAAGGGAAGGGGCACACCTTATAGAGCTCTAATTTCTGGGCCAGGTGTGCCGATAGTAACACAAAATCTATCATGCTACCCTTACCTCTTCCTATGAACGTGGGACGGTTTGCAGTACTCTGGCTATGTACGTATGATGAGAAAGACCGGTCATGCGTGAGAACTATCTGATTTATGGCTTCCACGTACACTAAGTGAATGACGTGGCTGACATCTACCCCTTGCCCATCTGCAACCCCCGATGTGCTGTTGCCACTGTGAAAACATTTTATAATGTTAAAATCACCTGCCTATATAAACGATATGCGATTTATCTTACTGTGCACAAACTTTATTACTGATATTCCCAACTCTTCAATAATACCTACCGATTGTGTTGAAAAGAAATTGAAATAGAAATTGACTTATATAATGCTGATTGACTTAGGCTGACAAAGATTTAAAATCCGTTAACATGCCTTGGATGCCAGGACCTTGACCTTCAGGTTTCTGATTGCAACGGAAACAAAAATGATCAAACTCCCCCCTTTTCTCTTCCTGCCGATGACTAGGTTGCAAAAGAGCAGTAAGATTTAAGACCATCAATGCTTATGGGTCAGTAGCCCGGGTCTCCTGGTAACATATTATTTCCAAGTTCTGGACAAAAGATGGCCAATCCTCATTGGAAACTTTCTGGCAAATCCCTGCAATGTTGCAGGATAAAAGCTGCAAATCTTGGCCGAGCTTATCTGGCTTCCTGGCCATATTTGTGTTTGAAGCCAGCTAAGAACAAGTGGTAGGTTTGGAGATAGAATCCAAATGGGCAGTTTCTCCATCCGAGGTGGCTACTTTAGAGCGTCAGTCATTTTCTGAAAAATTAGACAGTGCTTCAAAAGAGTTAGTGAGGGCTGTTGGAGCCACAGGTGATATTCCTTGTGTTTCCCCCCGGCTTGGACAGCTCAATGCATTAGGGGCATTGGTGGAAGGTGGGCGATAAAAGAAGCCCAACTGGCGGGCCTGTACTTTAGAACGCTGAAATGGGAGAGGACTCAAATGTGAAATCAAAAAACAAACACAATCTGGCTCTTTAAAGTTAAGGACCAAGCAGACCCCCCTTGAGGATCTCATTGTGGGACCTACCCAGTTTACCCTACGAGCCAAGGTAATTTTGTAAACTACTTCAAATTGACAATATGCGTTTCTCTTCCAACAATGTGCTGCTTTATTTATGAGGCTTTGGCAATCCTCTTGTGCTCTGCCTTTCACTGGACAACGGTGTATGGAGTACCTTCCGGAGGTAAGTGTACATTGTCTAGTTGAACTTTGGGGGGGGGGGGGGGGGGGGGGTAGAAGTAGAGGCTGCAAGGAATAATTCACAGTATGCCTGTCAGAGATACGAGCACTCCCGGTTGAGTATGGATTGATCTTTTGCCCCTATGTCCAAGCAGTCAGTTCACCGCTGAAGACATTATCAGGCTGTTGGATAATTTTAAATTGTGAAGTAGATGGCTGATGTTCTCTTCTGCTACTGGATGCATCTCTATGGAGTGCCTGAACCAAGGTTTGAATTTTTCCTGATAGAAGTTTTATCTGGCCCAACAATTTGTCCCGAAAAGATGTTCTGGTAAGCAAAGTCTGAGGCCCCCTCCTTGCCTCAGGGGAATGCTGGAGGTGAAGTCCCACCCCAGCAGGGCCAAGTGCAAGGCAGAATGAAGCGCGCAGTTAAACTGTCTTTAATGCAGTTATTTCGGAGGTTGAAAGTAAGAATGAGTCAAAGAATCAATGAACAGATGCAAAGAAGAGTGATGAAATGCATGTACAATGGTTTATGGAGTGCCTTGGCCAATCAGTGACAGGAATGGCATTTTCATTCTTAAGTCAATCCTACTGCTATTTCGAATGCTTGTTAATTAAAAGCAGAAACAAGGAGTAAATACCGGGGTTGAGCTACATTAATTCAGAATGCAAAGCTGCTTGTAGGGAAGGAAGCCAACATCAAACAAAGGAACTACAGGTGAAAGAACATTTGTCAGCCTAAACTGTCAAGCTCACCGTTAATGCCAACATCACTTCTCTGTAGTTCTTGTTCCCATTTAGCCGCTTCTTCAAGGCACGGATGGCATCCTTGGGGCTAAAGAAAGAAAAATAATAAATTAAAAGGTGCATAAATAAGAAGGTCATCTCATGCTCTCTATACTCACAATGGAAACACTGCCAATCTCTGAACAACAAAAATATTTGCTGCTTAAACCAGGATTGGCAAATTTAATAGGTCTCGCCTAAGCAAGAGCTATTGTCTTTGACATTATGTTTTAGCTATGATATACACCGGCTAGGCTACTGTTCATTGTGGCTAAAAGTTAATGGCTTAAAGGAGCGTGTCGTACAGTGGAGTGTTATGGAGTGGCAGATAGTCGTGGAGTGTGGTTGAGAGGAGCGGAGTGGAGTGTCAGTGTGATGTGGAGTATCACGGAGGGAGTAGAGTCATAGGGTTTAGTGGAGTAGAGTGCCAGAGTGGAGAAGAGCGTCGTAGAGTGGAGTGGCATAGAGTTTTGTGGAGTCATGTAGAGACTGTCGCACTGAGTGGCATATAACGGAACAGACTGTCGCAGAGTGGAGTGGCATAGACTGGAAAAGGGTAGTAGAGTGGAATGGCAGAGAGGAGTAGAGTGTTATAGGGTGAAGTGGTAATGATGCATGTTGACAATGCACGCCTGGTTTAGTTTATTGTAATCCGTTTATTCCTTGTTTGTGTGCACAAGGGTGTCACCTTATGACTGCAGGTGTAAGTTTAGTATGAACATTGCACCGCTACACTGAGCAGGTTTGTGCACCAAGGAAATCAGATTCCTGCAACCTGAAGAAAGAAGGACTGCTGACCTGAAATTCCTGCAGTGACGACGGAGACAACAACTGACTTGGCCCCAGCCCTACCGGCCTGTCTCCAGACTCAAAGAACCTGCACAGCAACTCATCCAGCGGGACCAGCGACCTCTGAGGACTCAGAGGACTGACCAGCACCTAAAAGACCAAGAACATCCCAAGGACAGCGACTCTGTCCAAAATCAGCAACAAGAAACCAACTTTAAAGAGACTCCCGCCTCACTCCGGAAGCGTGAGTCTTTACACTGTGCACCCGCCGCCCCCGGCTTGAGTGCAGGAGAACCAACACCGCAGAGAGGACCCCCAGGCGACTCCAACGACGTGGACAACCTGTGTTGACATCCCTGCACCCCCACAGCGACACCTGCAGAGAGGATCCAGAGGCTCCCCATGACCAAAACTGCCTGGTAACAAAGGAACCCGACGCCTGGACAAAGCACTGCACCGCAGCCCCCCCAGGACCGAGAGAAACCACCTACCAGTGCAGGAGTGGCCAGCTGGCAGCCCTCATCCTAGCCCAGTCAGTGGCTGGTCCGAGAAGCCCCGTGCCCTGCCTACACCGCCAGAGTGACCCCCAGGTCCCTTCATTGCTTTCAACAACAAACACAACACCTACTTTGCTCACTGCACCCACCCGCCCCTGTGCCACTGAGGGTGTATTTTGTTTGCATCCTCCCCAGGGCTCTACAAAACCCCCTGGTCTGTTCCCAGAGGACGCAGGTACTTACCTGTTAGCAGACTGGAAACGGAGCACCCCTATTTTCTATAGGCACCTATGTTATTTGGGCCCTCCTTTGACCTCTGCACCTGACCGGCCCTGTGTTGCTGGTGCTGTGGGTTTGGGGTTGCCTTGAACCCCCAACGGTGGGCTGAATATGCCCAGGAGACTGAACTTGTAAGTGTTTTACTTACCTGAGAAACTAACCAATACTTACCTCCCCCAGGAACTGTTGATTTTTGCAGTGTGCCCACTTTTAAAATAGCTTATTGCCATTTTTGCCAAAACTGTGTGTATTACTGTTTTAAATCAAAGTTCTATACTGACCTGTGTGAAGTACCTTACAATTTATGTACTTACCTAAATTCTGAATCTTGTGGTTCTAAAATAAATTAAGAAAATAATATTTTTCTATATAAAAAACCTATTGGTCTGGAGTTAAGTCTTTGAGTGTGTGTTCTCATTTATTGTCTGTGTGTACAACAACTGCTTAACACTACCCTCTGATAAGCCTACTGCTCGACCACACTACCATAAAATAGAACATTAGTATTATCTAATTTTGCCACTATCAACCTCTAAGGGGAACCCTTGGACTTTGTGCACACTATCTCTCACATTGAGATAGTAAATACAGAGCTAACTTCCTACAGTGGAGCATAGAGCAACACTAGAGGAAGCAAACATACGCCTGCCAGCAGTGTCCAGCTGTCTGGCTTCTCGGTTCGGGGGGGCAGGAGGTATCTACACCACGTCAGGAATGCCTAAAGCACTTTGCACCACAAAACTCTGAGGAGTAGGGTTATGGCGAAGGCATAAGAGATCCTCTTGTGCCGGCCGGTGCCTGTGAGGTATAGTGCGCTCCACAGAAGGCCCAGAGACAGGCTGGTTCCAGACACAGAGAAGGATGTTGTAAAGAGCCTCGCAATAAGGCAGTAAGGTTCCGTGGAAGACTGCTCCAGATGAAAATCCATTAACGGGTCCATAGATAATTGCACTATTGTAAGTTGCAGCTGCAAAACAAGAGCCACCTGCCTTGACATGTCTGCAGTACTAGCTTCAGTTGCTAATCTGGGGGAAGGGAGTAGACTGGATGCTGGCGAGTAGTCCAGACCACCTGAAGTGGCTAAGTCAAGCATCCAGTCAGAGGATGAACACGGAAGGGGACCTGTAAAAGGAGCCTGAGGATGTGAAGAAGGCTCAGAAGGTGGATCCAGCCCAGCAACCAGATTCAATTCGAACGGCGCCAATATTAGCATCAAAGTACATGTCAGCCGATGTCGAGTGTGGGAAGCCTCCACGGAAGCGGCGTAGTTGGACTCTGGGGAAATCAGAATTGAAGTGTAGAGCGGAGTTGATTGAGCCAACGGCGCCGTGAGGGGCGCAGAGGCAACAGGATCAGGCAGAGGAGACGGAGGTCGCAAGAGGCCTTGCACCAGCACCAATCCCATTCCGGAGTCTGAGTCAAGAGGTTGAACGGGCACAGAGGTTGAAACCATCGGCGAAGACCCTGGTACCACGCGGAAGAGGAAGGACTCTGACACTGCTGGGAAGATGACTTGTCCGCCCGCACTGCCAGGAGCTTTTTACGACGCTCTCTCCAGGATTTGGGCTTCAGACAATGGCAGGTATCGCAGTCATCGGCATTGTGATGAGAATCCAGACACCACAAACACACCGAATAGGGGTCCGTGACCAATATTTGCCTGGTACAGGACCCACAGGGTTTAAATCCAGAAGGCATGTACACTATTCTTCAGAACACCCGTCCATCAAAAAGACAATTGTGGAAAAAAGAGAAAAGGGCACGAGGTACCACTACACCTGATTCGCATTGCTGCGCGGAAAAGAAGAAACTGACGTCAGTGCATCGAAGGAGGTAATATATGGACTCTGCTGACGTCACGTCTGGTACCGACGTCACTGAGGAGTCTCTTGACGCCCTCTAACGACGGGTAGAGGTACTGCTGAGGAAAAATTTCCAGATCCGGTCTGACGCCTGGGGGAGAATTCTAATATAAGGAATCTGCGGCTAGTTGTCTCTATAAGATAAGTGGCATACAGACCAGTGGTGCAGCGAGGAATAGAGTGGCAGAGAGTGCAGTGACGCAGAGAGCAATGGGGCAGATTGACATGCAGTGTAGTGGCACAGAATTTAGTGTTGTAGAGTATAGTGTCAGAGTGCAGTGGCGCAGAGAAGGTGGCACAGAGTGCAATGGTTTTCAGTAAAGTGGTGTACATTGGGTAGAGTGCAGTGGTTTAGAGTAGATTGGCACAGAGCGCAGTTGCACAGAGTAGAGTGGTGCAGAGTAGAATGGTGTAGAGTTCAGTGGCGCAGAGTAGATCGTTGCAGAGTACAGTGAAGTGGCGTAGGGTGGAATGGTGCACAATAGAGTGGAGTGGTGCAGGATAGAGTGCAGTGGCATAGAGTGCAGTGATACAGAGTAGATTACAGTGGTGTAGAATGGACAGCACAGAGTGCAGGGTTGTAGACTGGAGTGGGGTATAGTGGAGTGGGGCATAGTTTTGCAAAGTGAGATAGAATGCAAAGAGTGAAGTGGAATACAGTAGAATGGTGCAGAGTGCAGAGTGCAGTGCCAGTGTGGAGTGGGGCACAGCAGAGTGCGGCGGCGTGGAGTGTTGCAGAGTAGAGTAGGGTAAAGCATTTGCATGGTGTGGTAGTGCACTGCCATTACAGACAACACATCTTCAATTGAAATGACCCTTACATTTGTGCAGACATACAGTTTTACCGATAAACGTATACAGCGCACAAATGATTATGTGGGGAAATGTCATCAACTACAGTACTGATTTGTTTAGATGGAATTAAAATGTGTTTCCACCACACCTCAGAATCACCCCCTGTAGCCAGCATGACTGCCACATAAATCCTCTCATCTTTAAATTCAGAGATAGAAAAGTAGATACCAAGCTCCCTGGGAAGGTAGATCCTGACAATTTAGCTCTCTCTCTTTGAATGCACAGCAAAATGTGACACAATAAGAGCAAGATTTAAAGGCCTGTTTACAGAAAGGAGGCACTCAGAAGGATAGTGTAAATAAAGTTTGGAAAGTGGAAGGTACAAACTCAAGCTGGACAGCATAAAACAAATAAAGCCAGCAAATAGAAAGCAAGAAAATTTGAGTTACAAACTACAAAGCCAATGGTAAACAACGGGCGGAATGCATTCCTAGGGAAGCTTTCCAAATGTCCCCAAGATCTTGTTAGCAAACCAGACAGCTGAGCCTTCCGGTAGGCTTCAACCTAAAAATGACTTGAACAAAAGGTACACCTTTAGACTAGTCAAATATTAAGGTGTCACATTTGGTACTTAAATCTAGCTCTACTTTTCCTCAAGGAACTCTCAAGGGCTGAATGTAATGGAACTGGAAACAGTTTATGAAGAATCAGTGTGCTGAGGGTGATACCAATTGTCAAGTAGCAATCCATAAGTATCACATAGTGTACAGGCATCACATAAAAACTACCCCTCTCCACTTATAAATAACTTCTACTGCTTTTGTGCAGTCGCCCAACCCTAAATCATTCACTCGGGGTAGAAGGGTTCGGGGGAGGTGGGGTCACTATTCCAGTAGCCTGCAATGTTTCTCCTGGCTATTAGGCATCCACTTCCAGCCAGTCTGTACACTGGTCTTGGTCCTGCCCAGCCATTACACCCAGTAATGAAGTTTTATGGTCTGGGGTGATTGCTTTTTTGTGTGACTCTTGCAATGGTGTTCTTTATTTGCCTCTAAGTAAACTTGAATATAAGGGCATTCCTGTATTGTATAATAAAAGCAGTCAACTGGTTCCTTGCATCAAACACAGACATGGCTCACAGATCTGCCCTTTTTCTATACCCTTTCAGGGCTATAATTTATCCAATGAAAATAATTTAATGGGATTATTCATAGTTTACAAGAGGTGGCCAATGTATGTTCTGCCATCTTAGCCTCTTGCCACCCGTCAGCCAATTTTCTCAAATCGTGATCCCACAGGTCTCATGTTTTCCTCAATGGGTCCAGGCCATTTAACAACAAATTTAAATACCCTGGAAATACCCTTACAGCCAACAGACTATTGTCAATTTGGATTTTAACAGGTTGAAGCCAGGGACCTCAACCAATCCCTCGCTATATGCACCAATGGTAAGGCACAGCTGAAAAAAAAAAAACTAAATAACCGTTTTGAGCAGATCAAAATCTGCCACTAGCTGTTTAAATGACTTAATATGATCATGAGCCCAGACACTGCTGACATTTAATATCTCAATCAGTTCCCAAGCCACAAAATCCTGAAGTTTGCAACCTGTGCTTACCATGATCAACACTAAAGGGGGTTTGGTTCCTAAGCTTACCAAGCTATTTACTGCGCTTCCGGTCATCAAGCCAGCAGAAGATGGGTACTCCTATGATGGGCAGGAGCAATTTTAAGGGGCATAGCTATATAAAAGAAGCAAAACACCAGTTATTTCCACAATATCTAGTTCCAATCTTATACTACGATCCTATAACACCTACCCCCCGCCCCCCAAATAGTCAGTGATTTATTGGAATGAGCTGCAAGCCCAGTTGTAAAGAAGGATATCAATGAGGAGTTAGCCACATCTTAAGGAGATTGGCTGCTTTCCTGAAATGAACTTTTAGGAAGGTTGCCTACCCAGAGGAATTTTGTGCCTAGCGTTTGCATTTCATAGAAAAGATTTGCAGGATAACATAGGGTAATTCTGCAGCATGGGCAGGAAACAAGTCAGGCTGATCACAGAGAGCTGCTCTGCAGATTACAGGGATAGGCGGGAAGGACCCCATTCCCGGGTCTCTCCTTGTATCCTGCATTAAATCTCCACCCCGGTGTTGTGCAAAAACTAACCTCATTCTCAGGTATCTGAAAAGGTTACCAGACACCTCTAGTTGAGAATATGTTATTAGTTGTGACTGGGTGCCACTCTCCAGCACTTATGTTCACATATTCTGTTAATATTCTGAAAGCATGTCCATATACCCTCCACATCTGTGTCAGTATTTCCAGCATGTCCTTGAATCGCTGAATGAAAAGTAGCAGTTAATCCACACATAATGACACCTATCTTCCACATTTCCAAAATACCGAAACCCTTCAATCTCAAAATCTCTCCTAATCAATTCCGTCAATCGCTCCATAATCAAAGCAAAAAGGAGAGAAAGTGTGGACATCTCTGTATAGAAGCGCTGTAAGCTAGACAAACAATTTTGGTTCCCATGCACCAGCTAGCCCACCACTAACAAACCAACTGGGGAGAATCATTGTTAAAAGATGCCTTCAACATTAAAGATTTAGGGTGGTAGGATGCACAATTATTTGCAGGTTTATTAGGCTTTAAGATATTGATTATCGTTGTGCTGTGCAAACTCTCTGTGAGAGATGCAAACTACCCAGAACCCTCAAACAGTGCCAGTAGCAAGGAACATTTCTAATAGAATTCTATTTTAATTCATGAGTCAGGGATCTTGCCACATGGCGTTTCCACTGTCATTTGCCGACGTTCTTCCAAAGAGACTGGAAGTTCTAACTCATCCTGGTCTGCAGGAAACAAGGCATTTATAAAAAGGTCTTCTATAATGGGGTTCCAAGTTTCTGACCAAGAGCTGGGGGCAGGGCAATAAGTCATGGGAGAAACAGAGGCAATTCCACTAAGCTCACTGTAGTAATCTGCTAAGTGTGGGCAGTTGCAAGAAAGTCTGTAATCATCTTCGCCTCAGTCTCTGTTTGAAGGAATAATTTTGCTCCTATGTCCTGTTTTCTAACCCGGGAGAGTAGTTGGCCAGCTTTATTATCCAATTTGTATTATTATTATTATTTTTTTTTACTGGGACCACGTCCATGTCATTTTGTCTCAATACAATAACTTTTGCCTTAGTGAAAGTGGATCTGCTCAAGCCTCCCAAGAATATCATATCATTTATTATACTCTAAATATATGCAGCTCATTTGCTAATCGAGTGTGAGAATCTCCACGTTCCTTGTCTTTCTTTTACCCCAGATGTGGGAGAATGCCCTGCCCCAGACTGCTGACTTGAATGCTTCCCATAAAGTCACATGCGATGAAAACGGAGGCAATATTAAGTTTGAAGTAATCCTGTATCACTTTGTATAGAAGATCATTGAATGCATCATCCCTCAGCTACCATGGACTGAAGCACCATACGGCCTTAGGACCACACCATGGGACACATCCCCAGCTCCACAGGGGAGTGACCAGAAAACCTCTAAGAAGTATTTGCGCTCCCAGCATGTTGATCAGTTCCGCTGCAGGGGCAAATGAAGGCAGAGCAGTGGGTGAACTGTTCCTTGGCTGGGTGCCACCTTCGCAAGACACCCCCCAGTCAACCCATCTAAAAATGAATGCTGATCAATTTACTGGGGAGAAGATAGCCACACCGACTACTGAACACATACTCACATTAGAGTCTCCCTCACACCACTCTCAACCCCAAAGTGGTGGGGGTTGAGTATTCTCTCAGAAACTGCCTAGAGCATGTTACTGGTGAGGTTAGCATAGACATAAACACCTTAGATCAAACATGACGACCCCGCCAGTATCCCAGTTACAATAACAAATCTGCCAAGGTCATCATCAGCTTGTACCATGGTAATGACCAAAAGGAAGGACCTATGTAAGAGGATGCAATACCCTAAAAAACACACCTACTGCCCAGACGGCTTGTCTCTTGGACTAGGACGACATCAGAGGCCCGTTTCCTAGCATGAAGCATTTCTGCTCCCCTTTTGATTTTGTTCTGGAGCTCATTTACATTCCACGTCATAACCCTATATTGTACTAAACGCTATTGTTCTGAGTGTTACATCACTGTAGTGTCGTACTACACCTAATGTTAACAGGTGTACCCCAACTATATTACCTTCCCACCCTATACTTCCTACTTAAGCATGTCACCCTAACACTTAACTATGAACCTCAGTATGAGAAGTTGAGCTATGCTAATAGTACTACCTTGTCTAGTAATGAGACAGGAAAATACCAAAATAACAGGAGTATATTGCCACATCTGAACTAACGCCAACCACGAGACAGTGGTGATTGGTTTCTAGGTTGGATTTCTGCTGGATCTGCACCGCCATCAGTATATGATGATTCAGTGCCAGATTCTTTCCTGTTCAACCTCGGGATTCCGCGAAGATGGTGCAGCAGTGAGTTGTTTTGATCTACAATCCTGTCTTCTCATTTTTCCTTCGGATCATTGGCTGCCTGCATCACAGCAATCAAGGCATGGTGCTCCAACCTTGTCAAGGCCTGATTTGGTTACTCGAAGAAATGTGTCTTTCCTTGGTGAACTATAATGTTTCCTTTGAAGTGTACAGCAACATATGTTTTAAATTCATTGCACAACGTTTGTACATAAATAGCTCACAGGATTTCCTATTACTGCAGAAACCTAGTATAGTCCAGAAAAAAATAGTATTTTGTAGGATCCATGTTTTACCTTGCCCATTTCCCTCTCCATCAGAAGCATCAAGTCTTGCTCTCTGTAACTGAGAAAATGGGGAATCGGTGGTCTTGACGGGCCGTAGGTGGTGGATTTTGTGTGAGGGTGCAGTGGGTTTTCTTAACCAAGAAGCAAGCTGAGATCTGGTCAACTGGCAGGAACCTCTGGAGCCAAGTTACCATAAAGTGTTCAGGTTGCATACCATTTAGGCCGTCCGAGAGACCTACAAATTAGAGATTATTGTGGTGTGAGCACACCTCTGCATTTCCAACCCTGGCCACCAGCTAGCCAGTGGAGAACTGAAGCTTTTGTACAACACTAATGCCTTCTTTCTAATGGTGTCCTAAAACACTGATGTATGGCAATCAGCTTCAATGACTCGACTGACAGTGCTGTGCAGGACTTGTCTCAGGATGGTCACATCTGCACCTAATTTGTAAATTTTAGACATAAGTGTTTGCTGAAAGAATTAGATGATGGCATCTGTATTGCAGAGAATGCTAACTCGGGTGAATCCCGGTCCTGCAGCCTCTATGTCTGTGTTGGTGAGTAGATATCAGCAGGAGAAAAGATCTTGGCAATATTGTCCAGTTTTATTGTTCTGTCCTTAACCATAGTAGCGCATGGAGTGGCCAGGTCCACTTCATGTGCCGCACTAAGGCCTATGCGCCAGGATCTGAAGGCGCAACAGGGCCAGAGGGAGGCATGTGGCCCAGGCTAGACTCCGATAGACCCAACATCAAGTTAAACCTTACCCAGCACAGTAATAGTCCCAAGCACAAGAGGTCGCCACACTCCATGGTTCCGGAATCAGCCCCCCTTAACACCATCTCAATGGTCCTCTACTGTTATATCCAGTGGGTGAGAGGTTCTCCGACCCACTTGACCTGCACCTTGCAGTTAGCATGTGCAACCTGGAGTCTCCAAGGCCAACTAAGGCTCCTTCAACTAGGTGTGTCCAGCTCACCCACCTGCAGCACTGTCAAACACCAGCAGAGGTCAGAATCTGTCTTTCTGCTTGTGGCTTGTCACCAGGGATGCACCTAAACTGTGCCAGGCAGCCAATCTCCAGGGCTGAGCCTCAGGTCAGTGCCCCTTCCATGTTTACTACCTTCAGTCTTCCATGAAGAGCACTGGTACTTTGCTTATGCTGTTGCTTTCTGCTGCTGAGCTTGCCTCTTCTAGTCTGCCGAAACAATAAGCTGTCTTGCAGCCCCTGAGGGTGATGCAGACTGGGGCTCGCAGCGCAAGTCCACACAGCCTCCTCAACTTCCCTTGTGATGGTGTATCAGCAGTAGAGAAGCTCTAGAGTAGACCACTGGCTCTGCTGCAGCACAGCTTGTGCCTCCTTTCACGTCTATGATTGTAACAGGGGCTGTTCTTCATCAGCACCTTCTGCTGACACAACCTTCATAGCCATGACCATGGTGATCCCCATGATGCCCGGAAGGGCTCGCACTGGGAACATCCAGCATCCCTGCATCCAGGCTGCCATGTGAGTTCACTGGCCCAAAACAGACACCACAGTCTCAGCAAGAGTTTTGCACCACTCTCTTGGTTGCCAGGTGGCACTGGTGAGTCGTGTGTGGCAGGGTGTAGCCGTATGGATGGTGCTGGCATAGGAGGGATAAAGAATGGCAGTAGCCAACTTGAGATAACTTGGACCTCCCACCTCTGATTTCACCTTTTCCCCAAATCATGCAAAATAGGCTCGCTGAACTACACAAATATTCTGACATTTTAGTTAGGCTTGGTACTTCACTTAGTTATGAAGACACGGACTCCTGAAAACACCTAGCTGTAGATTTATATGTAAAATTCTGCTATATGGACCCTATATTATGTCTAAAGTAGAATGTACATTCACACAATAAACTAGTAAAATTAACTAACAGCGGAAGCACTCTTCATTAGCTCAATGGACAAGGGACTGCCATCTGCGTACTATAATTAGGTCACAAGAGAGCCAGCAGGTAAATGTAATCAGACATATGTTGTGCTGAGGTCTAACAAAGGAAAACACATACACAGGGTAGTAGTAACCGTTATTAACTTGAGTTACAGGGTCACTTGGCTCGACATTTACCTTCAGTGATGAAGCACCAAAAAAAAAAAAAAAAAAAAATAACTACAGGTCCCAGTTTTAATTTTTTTACAACATTTGGACTGGCTGTTTGAGCTGTAATGTCACCTTTGGAATTCTCCCTTCAATTGGCCTCCTAAAACATTCAGGTTACAACTAAAAAGCATATGGTTACTTTTTTTGCCAAAGAGCACCAGAAGTAGTCTGGCATCAGAGCACACTCTCCTTGTAAGTGGCCTAGGTATATATTCCCTGACAAATCCTATTAGTGGGTTGGATTTTCTACAAATGTACCGTATTTATCGGCGTATAACACGCACTTTTTCTCCCTGAAAATAGGGGGCAAATGATGTGTGCGTGTTATACGCCGATAAAATGTAATGGTTTTTTTTTCTGAAATTTCCTTTTAAAATGAGGTGCGTGTTATACGCCGGTGCGTGTTATACGCCGATAAATACGGTACTAAGTAAGAGAATCCTTTCGCTTGGCCACAGAAAGACTTTGAATAGTACTATGCTGATGCTAGATGGCCAGAATACGAACACCCATGACCACCTAGGGCCTGATTACAAGTTAGGTGTGAGGAAAGCAGGTGCAATGAATGAACCTCGCCTATCAGTATACCTGCACATATACATAACTATTAGTTATTCGGCTCAAAGTAGCAGATAACATTTAGGTCGGGCTTTACCAGGCCAAATAGGCAGGTGGATTGCCATTACGTGTTGTATAAAGAGCCCTTCACTGCTCCCATATAACACTTGCTTTAAATATGTGGAAATTGGAGCAGAGGGATAACTGCATATTGCGGTGACATAGAAGCACCTGGGGCCAGTGGAAGACAATCAGAGGTAGCAGGGAGCGTTCCATTCTCTGCCCTTGCAGTAGGTGGGAGTTGAGCAGGACTGGGAAGCACTTGTGCCTCAAGCTCCTTCCCAGACCACATATGATTTTTATCAGGTGCATTTCCGCACCCGGTAAATATCGCCTGGAGACCCAGCACAGAGCCATGCAAGGTATGGATAGACTGTGGTACTTGCAACCAGATATAGCAGTGTCCGTAGAGCCCCGGATACTGCTCAGGCCACCTATGAACAGATCCAAAGAGGTCAGTATGTGGCATGCACTTGATCATTAGTCTTCACAACCCTAAATTTCGACTCACGTGCACTATGCACTAGACAACATTTGTTAACCATTTTGCACTGTTTCCACCAGAAACCTGTAGATCTTTAACCTAGTACCTTACTTTACTGACCAAGGCTGGTAAATTGTGGGGATCTTTTGTAAGGAGAAACATACATTTGTGTGCACAATCAGGAAAATGTTGGCATCACTTTGGTAGTTATGTCTTTAACTTGCACAAAGCAGAGTCATTTAGTTTGAACGCTACACAATACAAATAGCAGAAAAAACATACTATACCACAGCAAGAGCCCATGTTGTAGAGAGCCAATACACATTTCATTTTTATTGGTAAAAACTCTACTTAAAAACAGATCCCAGTGGCTTACACAGACTGTGTGCCAGCTGTACAAGGTACATACCCCTCTTCTGTCTCATTAATTATATCACATATCTCCATATTAAGTGTCCAGTCCTCGCCTTGCAGGGAGCCATCGGTAGCCTTTTCTGTAACACAAAAAACATTATATAGAAATCTCACATTAATAGCATTATGTGGGTTTCCTCTCTAAGAAACTTTATTCTCTTTGCAGACACCCTTTATACACTATTCACCATTCAACAACAATGTTTTACCAAACAGTGGCAAAGCCAACAAGTTCCATCTTTTAGTTTTGCTCTATTGCTAATGCTGAAGAGCACTGGCAAAAATTTAAAAAATAAAATGTGTGACAATGCATATACATCATCACACCTCCACATGTATGTGCCATAGTGCTAAATGGCCCAGGTATACCACACATGCATGCTTGCGTAATGTGTGGCAGCCACTTTGGTTTTAATTTTTATTGTTCCAAAAAAGCAGACTGACACCTTGGAGCAGTAAATTAAAAATATTTTAAAAAAATGATGTGAAGCACATTTCGCTAAATAAAACTGCAGCTGAAGAGTTCGCCAGAGCGAATTTATTTATTTTTGTTAAAAGAATGAGACAAGAAGGAAGAACAACAAAGTTTGTGTGTGGATGTGTATGAGAGCATTTGAGAGGTGGGGCACGGGCTGTGTGAGGGAAGTAACTTAGGAGCCTTCTTAAAAAAAATGAAAATACCAATTAAAAAAAGACAAAGCAGAGTGAAGCAGGGTGGGTGGGGAACCAACAGACAAGCCAATTAACGAGAGTGCAGCACAGATAGCATGGGGACATTGGGTGGGTGAAATTCACTTAGGCACGTGCACACGTCTAGAGGGCTGTAACAAAAAGAGGAATGTTGTTCCCCTATGTGGGCTGTGGAAAGCCAGAAATCATTCATTTGGATGGGAAAGAAGCTATGTTTCGGGGAGGGAAAACACAAGAGGAGGAAGAAAAGCGATTAAATAAGAAAAAAACCAAATCAGATTGGTAAGAAAGCCAACCTATGCTAAACAACAGACTGACCAAAAGCCCACTTTAAAGAGAATTAAGTAGAGGTCTACAAAATGTCTCCCTTTCAACAGTCAGTTAAAAGCTATCTGTAGGCGAAATCTAAAATCGTAAACCTGAAAGCACTCAGCAAGATGTTAATGCTTGCACTTAAACATGGTCAGAGATTTTTTTTTCTTGGAAGACTTGAAAAATGGACAGAAAATCCTTAACGATAACACTACACTGATCGGCATTTTCAAACTGTGATCAATACCAGACTATCAACACATGACACTGAGTACATCCGACGATTCAAAACCATTAGTGGATCTCACACATGCACAAAGCCCTCTGCACAATGGATCTCACACATGCACAAAGCCCTCCGCACAATTACACACAAAAATAAATGCACAATGATAATTCGGGGCAAAATACATTGTGAGATCAATCCCTGCGTTTCTGGGACATCTGCATGCATTTAAATGTATTCTGTGCGTGCTAAACCTATATTTTCCATATTCACTGCCTTTTTGTGTATGACCTGCATTATGTGCGTTGAACAATCTCTTTAGATACCAACAGAAGCAGTCATTGAACACTGGAGAGAATTAGGCTCATACGCTATATTTTAAGAAGCGAAAGAGACAGGCGCTTACAAATGAAAAATTCTGACCACCTCTAGGTCTTCACGGTTTTGGCAATAGTTATATATGTAGCTATTAAGGCAGTATAGCATTTCATTTTGTGGCAGTTTGGATTGCAATAATAATAGTAGTTTCTTACTTGTATTTGTTATTTAAATAGCAGTTTCAAGGCTGAGACGTACAACAAAACAGGTTAACGGAAGACATTGTGCTTTTTCTTATGAGGTAGTGGTCAATGAGGTTACAACTGTAAACAAGCATTTGCAATGCAACGGGTCTCGCATTTGCTCGAGTTAAAGCTATTGAAGTTGTAAACTCCTAAGCAGACTTTTCTTGCCACACAAATTACAAGAAAAAAAAAACACATTGCGATCGCGCTATGTAAAATGCAGTGCGATCGCGCTGAAATTGAAAACGAAAAAAAAGTACGATTGCGCTACGTAAACCCCAGCGCGATCTAGCTGCATGGAATATAAAAAGTTAAAGTGGGCCATAAACCATGCTGAAAATATTGAGCCTCTAATGGTTTCAGTAGTTTACAGATCCTGTGTAGGTGTGCTAAACACCGGAAAAGGCATGACGTATACATGCCTTTCACAAATGAAAGCGAACAGATTTCAAAAGGCAAGCCCACGAACCAATTAAAGTGACTGACGTGACATAGGCGTGGTTAGAAGCCCAAAGAGAGATCACAGCATGGGACGGAGCGCTTTGCGCTCACCCATAAAAACGATTCATAGTTGGCATCAATTAGATATGAATGAGAGTAAACAGAAGTGCACTACAATAGTATGAATGAACTGTGCTGAGAGGGCTGTGGGTGCTCAATAATAAACCACAGCCAGGTAACCAAAGCAAGATGTCTGGCTGTGTGTTTCTCCTAGGTCCTTTCAGGTTCTCTTTGGGCTTCCACTTCCCCACTGCTTCACTTTATGGAGTCTTACTCATCACAGATTCTCTTAGGGAGGTTTTTTTTGTCCAGGGTTCTAATCAAGAAAGTTTATCACATCACACACCCCGCTCTGGATGCCTTTCCCTGCTAATACTCAAGATTCAGGACACTGGCATATCTTTAGGAAACCTATGGTGTTTGTGAAGGTACTGAAAATGTTCAAAGATTACTATGCCATAAAGACATGGGCGTAAAACAGCATCCCCATGTTAGTTTCCATTTTAGTAGCCCTAAGTTCATGAAACTATGCAGTAGTGCAGAACCCCTTTAAGCTATAATATCTACACTTTCTTTATCAAGTATGTAGATTGCCATATATGAAGCAATCGCTCAAGTATCAAGAATGACTTAGGTTTATAAGAAAAATAATCATCAATAATGAGGAAAGAATCTTAAAAATCTACCAGTTACATTCGAAGTTTTCCGCTCTGATGATTTTCGTCCACAACCCAAAGTCAGCTAGGCACCCATCTATGGCAGAGCAGTGGGAGCCTCTCTCAATAAAGAGTCAGAAGGGGGAGACCGCAGGAGAGAACGAATGTCAAAAGAAAAAGAAATAATTGGGACAGCAGCTCTGATGCTGCAGATAGAGCCTCACCCACTGGTTACAACAGTAAGCAGTCCTATCTGAACGGAGAAGCCAAAGGAACACAAACAAGGGCTGGCAAAGCCAATACATCTCACCTACTACCCATGCTGTACAGGGACTGCTGCGCAACATGGTTTTAGTTTTTTTGAAGCATGACGAGGCTGTGCGTCATTTTGTAGGTGCATGCTTGTGAGCGTCTACAAGTTGAGAGGGTTTTTTTTCTTTCCTATTTAATGATCCAAGATGGATTGGTTATAAAATATAGCCCTTCAAAAAATAAAAATAATTGGAAACAATGGCAGGGTTTTGGATGCAGCTGGGGGGAGGGGGTGGGAGAGAAGCAATTTGAAGGGAGGAAGGGAGAAGCTAAATGACATGCCGAAGGAGAAGCAACATGACCAAAAAAGAGCAAAGTGGATCGTAGTTGGTGGGAGGGAAGGAAGCAGAGAGCGCAGCAACAGTACGGGGTGGGGGAGCACATGGGCGAGAGACAGTAACGTGGAGGGGTGGGTGAAAGCACACGCTGGAGATGGCTGAAAATATGCAATTTAATGGTGTATGTGCACAAAAAAGAAAAAACGTAGTTCTAGCAAGCAGTCGAACCCGGCCAATCATAGCATGGCAAAGAGTTTTTGCTCCAAGGACGGGACAAAGACAAGAGTGACAAGCTGGGACACAAAAAACAAGCACTGGCAAAGCCAATAGGTTTTATCTTTGTCTTTTGCATTCTATCTTACTAACAGGATGAAACATTTTTGGAAAAAGGTTATAATAATGTTTGTTTCAAATCTGATAAACCGTTAATATTTGTTTATATTGTGATGTATGTTGAATTAATAAGCCAGAGTTTCAAAATCGTAATTTGTACCCTAATGAACATGGCATAGAGCATAGTAATGTGTAGGTAGTAAAGTACCACTGCAACTGCTGCACCATTAAAATCGTGCCCCTTTTGACTGCCAGGTAACCACAATTGTGACTGCCTGTTTAGTAGTAAAATATTGCACTATTTGGTGTTTAGAGAAGCTATGACAACTTTTGACCCAAGTTTCACTGCACCTGCTGCACCATTCAAATCATGCCCTTAATGCCTGCAAGATAACAGCACTCTTCATTGCCTGTTTAGAAGTACAATTTAGTAATAATTTGTGTTTAGTGGGGTTCCAAAAACTTTTGGGCATGGTGCCATTGCACCTGCTGCACCATTCAAATCATGACCCTAAGGCCTGCAAGGTAACTACACTTGTGACTGCCTGTTTAGTAGTAAAATATTTCAATTTTTTTTGTGCTTAGAGGGGTTCCTAGAGCTTTTGGTGCCAGTGTCACCACACCTGCTGCACCATTGAAATAATTACCCTTGTGCCTGCAAGATAACTGCACTTGTGACTGCCTGTGTCAAAGTAAAATATTGCAATATTTGGTGCTTACAGGAGTTATGACAACTGTTGGCTCCGGTGCCACTGCACCTGCTGCACCATTCAAATCCAGACCCTATTGCCTGCAAGATACCTGCACTTGTGACTGCCTGTTTAGTAGTAAAATATAGCAATAAACTGCTTAGAGGGGTTCCCACACCTTGTGGCACCGGTGCCACTTTACCTCCTGCACCATTAAAACCATGACCCTACTGCCTGCACTTGAGACTGCCTGTTTATAAGTAAAATATTGCAATATGTGGTATTTATAGGAGCCTGACAACTTTTGACCCTGGTCCCACTGCACCTGCTGCACCATTCAAATCATGACCCTAGTGCCTGCAAGATAACTGCACTTATGACTGCTTGTTAATAAGTCACTGAGAGAATAACAATTCAAAATAAAACATTGCCCAATTATATAAATTACATTTCTTTAAAAAAATGAGTGTTTGGTACATTAAGAAACAAACACACAAATACATTTTAATATTAACTGTTATTCATCAGAAATGTAATTATCAAGTAATGAAAAATACAACATAATCATCCCACCAGCTGCTTGCTTCACATCTGCACTTGATACTCCACTGCAAGATGGCTGACATGTTTACACACATTTTAATGTGAATTGACTTGCGTTCAGTTCATCTTTTTGCATACAAACACTAACAAATAACCAATCAACAAAATTCAGAAAGTGTACTTCCGTCACGCTAACCGCGACTGCAAAAGCAGAACAGAAAGCATAACAGAAGAGCAGGAAGTGACCCGCTAGCCAATAAAAAGCAAGCAAATGCAAGCGACGTTGCAGCGACGTTTGAATGAACAAATGGGAAGTTCAGGTAAGGAAGGGGCGGGTCCTAAGTCTCTTTAAAGAATTTTTTAGTAACATAACAGTTTGCAAGCACAGAGCAAGCGCTGTGCAGATGAAACCTAAAAAAGGAGGCAAATCAGTGCCAGTAAAGCCAACCAAATGGGTGGATTCAAGGCCCTGCAAGTCCTTTGTAAGCCCATAATTGGTCTTTCAAAACCAGACAGCTTGCTGTCTTAAAGGTTCAACCTAAAATGGCTTCTGCCAAGTGACCAGTAAAGATGGGAATATTATACACTAGAGGATGGCTCCGTTGATTTTCACGATAAAATGCTGCATCAGAATAGGTAATTTCCTGCCAACTTTCAAAAAACAGCTCTCTTTCAAATAGGAATTCAACAATGACATAGTCCAGGACCAATGAAATAACCCTGGTAGATACAAAGTGTCACTGGTGCCCCAAGAGAAGAACAGAAGTGCTTAACAAAGTACAGGGGCCATAGTAACAACCTTAGAACCCCGGTCAGTGGCTCATCACCTCTTGTGTGGAAAAGAAGCTGGCAGGAGTTTGAAAATGTGGAGAGAGGAGAATGAAATATCAGGAAGGACATTATAGCTTTTAAACTGAAATGTTTAATATGGGTGCCAGATTTTATGATTCAAAGATTGTCGTTTTGCCTGAAGGCTTTATTGGGCTCTTTCTTGTGATACAATAATGGAGAATACAATATTCTCCCCTTTGGAAGAGTGGAGTTCATCTAAACGCCAGTAAGGGTAGAGGACACACCCCATTCCACAACTGTCCAATTAGAGATGTAGCACAGGTAATTGGATTTGCATGAGGCTTTCTGGTTGCCAACAGAAGAACGTACAAGCACATTTTTACTTGAAATTCTAGCTTACTCACACATGCAAAATCATGTCACTATGCAAAGTTGACACGGAGGTATCTGTACACAGAACTGGTCTATTATCCAATGCTTCAATCGTACTCCTCTTAGTAAACTAAACAACATAATCAAGTCATTAGTTATTCTGACTAGCACTTCACAACTGCCTGCACACAAAAGGACAACTTCCATATGTGCTCCCTTAGACACTCTTTCTCTAGGGCTTTGAAAAAGTACTGCCTCGCTCCACAAATCAATTGCTAACAAAACGCCAGACTAAAAGAACATGACGGATTCAGCTTTCATGGATGCCATGGGGTACTCAAAATAACTTTGTATCATAAGGAAGCAGACTGTTAAGCCAGCAGAACTGTAGCCATGTTGCCCAACCCCGACATGCATCTAAACCCAATCCTGTTCAAGTAGGAAAAACGATGCTGTTGAGCGGCAAAAAGGAGAAGTTACATGGAGAGAGAAAAATTCACTTCAACTGAAGAATGTAGGCGTAGCTATGGCTGACAGCTGCTCTAAGAAATACTTCAACGGAGGACGCACCCCAAGAGCAAACCAACGCCTACATTATCAACTTCCCTGCCAGACTTCCACTTCATGTCTCTGTTGCCAAGTGGCACAACTCCACAAAACATTCTTATTTATGGAAGAAAGTTCTAATGGCCTGTCAGATCTCACAGCACCTCCTTGCAACAACATTGTTACGGCCATGCATCAAAACCCTAATGAGTTACTAGACACTTCTAGGGTAGACCAAAAGACAAACCTCCCCCCCACAACTCCCTCAACCAACAGACTGAGCACCTCAAAAACAGAAAGCCCAGCTGGGGTTCACTTCACATTCCAGAGAGAAACTGAGGCACATTCTCCATGCTATGCTCACATCAGAAACAGACTCCTTAAGTCGGAGATCTCGCAGAGACATCTGGGATTTACAACCAATATTCAACAAAAGGAATGGTCACTCCATGCAATTTAAGGATCTACAGAGATCTGCTTTTATGTATTTTGGCATTTTCACCATTTTGAATAACATACTGATATAGAGCAGGGATAATTTGCGAAAAACTAAAATGCACAGTTGGCACTGACAGTATTTTGTTTGAAATCAGACTACACAGCAATCCTTCATCAAGACAGTAATACAAGCATAATCTGGGTACCACTCCTGGGGGCGTACCATAATTTGCTTTTTATGCAATAGGGCATCCCTTAAACCCATGGGAAACCAGGTATATAGTGATTATTTCAAAACAATGTCTCTCACTGGCGTCAATTACAAAATAAAATCAATGGTGAGTTAAGTTATCATATTCAAATCAATGCAACACTAATCCAATATTAATGACCATTACATTGTTCGTTGTCAAAAATATTTATCTAGAATTAATATGAAACGTTTGTCACAAAAACGAGAGCAAGTGGAGTGAAGAAAACCACGACAAAGACATTAAACAAATAGTGACACAAATTTCTTATGCGTTTCAAACAAACAACTTCGAAATTTATCATTTCTATTGGCCATAACTACCAAATAGTTTGTTTGTTTCTTAACATTCTACAATCTGGAACACTTGTCAGGGAATAAGACATCTACAATGCAGAACTAAGATCAGAGTAAATGCAATATGGTGTTCATTAGGCAAGATACATCGGGCCGCATTACGAGCGTGGCGGTCCGACTGTCCAATTACAACCCTGGCGAGCAGACTTGCCAGGGGACCACCGCCCCCACAGGAACATGGTTCCCGACGGCATGACGGTGGTCAGAGTTGCACTCAGCCAGGGTGGCACTAAACTCAGTGCCTCCTGGCTGATTACAGCTCCCCTCACCGCCAGCCTTTCCATGGTGGTTTCACCAACATGGAAAGACTGGCGGTAAGAATGTGCTGGTGCCACAAGGGGACCACTGCACTGCCAATGGCATGGGCAGTGCAGGGGTCTCATTGCCCAGCACCATCAGAATGTGCACTGTCTGCTTTGCTTTGCAGACAGTGCGAATTCTGAAGGGTGCCGGTCAGCCCCCTCTGTGCTGCGAGACAGCACTCGGGTCCTTTGAGGGAGATGAGTGTTATCTCGTAGCACTGTTTCTGCAGGTCTGACCGGCGGGAACACTCTATTGCAATGTTCCAGCAGGTCAAACCAGCGAGAACATTGTAATAGGGTAGGACCGCCAAACTCGTAATGAGGCCGATAGTTCCTAAACCTTTGTCTTCTGCGGACCCCACGTAATCATTACTGAAATCCAGACCCCTCATTGAATCATTATTGGATTTCAAGAAACCTCAACTGAGTCATTACTGGGATCTGCGGAGCTGAGCCTAAGCAATTTTGATAATTTGAACCACAAAACCTTACACAAAAATATGGAAACAAACATTGAACATTCTTCAAACAAATTCTCAACTATTTTATTTAATTAACAAACAGGTTAGAACTGCTCTAAATTCATTTGAGCACACCCATTGTCCATACTCTGTTTAATGCACCTGCACGGCTCCCACGAATCGATCGGAAGATACAGACTTCATTTTTACCTTCCAATGTCAAATTCCTTCACACTTAAAGACCGTTTTAAAATATTCAATTTTACACTTTGCTTCTTTAATTGTATACACTTTATTAATCTGATATTTAATTTTATACGCAGTCTCAAACTCCCAAATGTCCCTAGACCACAGGTTAAGAATAGCTGGTCTACATATCTGGTTGAGGGTCGAACATGAGAATATAAATGTATTTAAAACAAATACAGTATAATATGTCATCACTGCAATGGTTTTGTTTTGAGGTCAAATAGCGCAGTTCCATAACAATATGAATGTGAAATGGTGGTACACAACTGTGAAATGGTGGTACACTATCTTAAAGTTGTACTTTTTATGGGAAAACCTCAGATGTTTTCAAACGGTATTTTATTCTATTGAAATGTACTGAAGAAATAAAAAACATTAAATGACTGCGACAGCCTACACACCACTGGAAGCAACAGCAACCCTACCCAAGGTTTTATGATCATATTAGTCACATTATAACCAATTGCTGTTCTTGTGTCCGTCATTTCAGAGCCAAAGTCTTGGCTGTTCTGGCTGCCATGTAACTCATTCCTGCTGTGCGTTCAGCCTCTGCTTTCTGTGTGCCAGCCTCTTGTGCTCAGAACAAACCACAGTCCCAGCTCCTTCTGCTCTGCATGTACATTCTCTTCCTGCTTCACTCTGAAGGAGGGTCTTAATCTAGTCACTTTCAATGTGTTAACCTGTAGTCCAAGGACCCATGTTTAGTGCATTCCACAGATTGGACTGCCCATGGGATTTAGCATTGCCTAAACACTTAAGTCATAAGGGGATAGTGTGGCAAAGGACTGTGAGGAGGGTGCTAAAGGGATGGACTCATGAAGAGTTACAGATGCTAAGGGCATCCACAATCTTTATCATGGTGTCCAATGATCTGTGCGGAGGAAAATGCATGGTGTGAGGATTGGAGGAAAAGTGTATTCTAATACAAGGATCAGGGTAACTGATCAAGTGAGAAGGAAACAAAGTTGGAGAGGTTTCTTGGAGAGAGAGAGTGAGCATTGTAGTACTTGTAGTACAATAGGAGCTGCATCCAGTCACCATGGCATTTATGATATCATTATGCCGGCATATGCTTGTTTATCCTGAACGGCAGTGGTAATACAGGGTTATCAGACAATACATTTTGTGGAAGGCTAGCTGGGGAAGGGCGACTTTCTTAAAGATACAAAATCTAGTCTCACTTGTTTTTCATCCTAACCCATCTAATTTCCTTGTTAATCTGTTTGTCAACAGAAGTTTGTGAGTTCACTCCTCCGTTATGAAGTTTCCTTTTCCTTGAAAACAGATTTAGCTGAAATAAATTGACGGCAGATGAACTATAAGTTACAAAAGCGCCAACTTGATACTTTTTTTTAAAAGTGCTCTTACAAGTAGAACCAGTAAGCATTTTCTCTTCACTCTTCAGAAGCCTATTTATTGAGCCAGCAGGGACAAGTCATAAAGCAATATCTGTTAACACCATCGAAGTAAACTGTGGTGGACACTGATTGACATCTCTTTGATGTGTAGTTTTTCCGACTGCCCAAGTCTCAAGATTGAGCAAAGGCTACATTTACAAACGGTGCAATGCATGAATCAGAATATTACATTTCAAAAAAAGTATGCAATCTTTGCCATCTGCAAGCATAGCAAACATCTCAGGAACTGATGTTCCACCACTTCTGTTACAGCCAGCGGAATACGAAGCCATGCATTTATCGCCACATTTAAAAAAAATCAGAGCCACCCAAATGAGCAGGAACTGCACTGAGTATGTCTTCAGTAATCAGATGATTGACCCAATATGCACTGGCACAAAACACAGAAATAGTAGAACCTCCCTTTACCATAAAAAAACTCAAGCAAATCTTTGTGAAGTAATTGTAATAGCATTTATAAAGCGCTTACCACCCCTGTCGAGTCGTCGAAGCGCTTTTCGGCAAGTACCACACTACTCCGGAACCCAAAAGGAATTATTGGTGGATTAGTATAGGGAAATAGGAGTACAGTTTTAGTATTATTATGAGTTAATTTGAGCCGTGGATATGTGAGTTTGTTAGTTGGATTGACTGGAGTAATTGGGGAGGGGGGGGGGGGGGGGTAGACTCCAGAAGTTTTATTTGGGAGTTTATAGTGATAGGATTTAAGTAACTTTATTTATTGCAGTGTACATAGCAAAATGTAAAGATACTCTTTCAACAATCTTCTCTTTGAATTCCTGTCACTATCACTCCTACATTCACCACACTAATCTGTAAAAACCTGCATGCTTTGACCCAGTAATCCTAGAACTTTAACTCGTTGTGCGCAGAATTCGAGGTGGCGAGATTTACTGGAATCTGTATCTCCTGCATCTCTACTGCTTCGTTTTGAGTATCTCACAATGAGGGCACGAGAAAGTATACACAGGCGGTTTTCCCCTAAGGTTGAAACACTACATATGGTTTAGACAATCCGTCACTTTGAGAAGTGGAAAGTGCAGAGCTAATAAAATGACATTTCTGAGCTTCCATAGTAGACCCATATTTGTTGGTAAATAACATTTTGAATAGGATCCACAGAAGGTGTATAGTTTTCTTTCTTAAGAACCATTAGCCTTGGGATTCCTTACTTTGAGCAAGAGTTTAACAGAAATAATGAACTTGTAACCTCTCTTTGGAGACAGCACATATTTTTGTTACAAAGCATATACCTGGAACACAAAATGCAGGAAAAGAATGAATGCTCATGAATAGTCATAGGTGAGCCGTGTGCAACATACTACAGAACTTTACGTTAATATATTTCTGAACAGGATAGCCAAATAAAATACAATGGATCCAAGACATCCAGATGATCAACACTAGGTCGCCATTTCATCACAACACTACCAAGGGCATCACACATGGATATGATCTAGATTATTAGCCCCACAATAATACTCTGGAACAGGAAATCTTAGGCCCGCAACTCCAACAAGGGACCTCCTTTGGGGGTGGGGTGGGGGAGCGGTGCGAGGTAGAAGAGCAGCAGATAAAAGACCATTCCAAGCACACACAAGACTACCCTGGTAAACTGAGTTGGCTATGAGCATAGGACTGCCCACCATAGCTTAAACATATTTTAAAGCGACAACAAACATACAGCAACAAGGTTGCACTGTGCAATTAAATATTCACATGCTAAAGACGCTGGAGTGCAGCCATCTCATACTAAGAGAAGCTGACCAGTGAATAAATGGAGTAAAATAAAAAAATAGGAGAGAAAACAAGCAAACTGTAAAGGTGTGCTAAACGGTGTGTGAAGTAGAATGTGTAAGTACCACCTGACTTTCACAGTACAAGAACTTGTAGAAAAACTTCAAATTCCTATCAGGATTTGTTTGGCCACATCACCAACATTAGAAAACCAACACTTTACAAAGCAAGGATGAACAATAAAGTACTCTGTCATGTGTATGGAGTAAATGGCTTTGGGTGTTGAAAATATATATATATATATATATATATATATATATATATATATATATATATATATATATATATATATATATAAAGGACATGGAGTGAATAAACATCTACGCCACAAAGGTGGCACTGGTCCATGCGACTCTTGCAGAAAGACAAGCCATTGCAAAACATATGATAATTATAGGTGGTGAGAGCCAGGAACAACAGCACATGCGTGCAAATAAGCAACATCATTATCAAAACAGTCGCTCCTAACAAAGCTCTGACAAGAAGCCACCTGCTTCTGAAACTAGCCATAGCTTACAAGCTTTTGAAGGATGCCTTCCAAACGAAGTATTACATTCCACATGCTATTGGAACAATGCAAGCGGAGGTCTACTGGTATGTTTTTAAGCAGGATGTAGGGATGATAATGCCATCTTAACAAGGATGCCCAAACACATTCTTTTATTGTGAAACATGAAGAACAGAGCTCCCATCTGTAGGATAAATTAGCAGATGAGGGATTCATCAATAAGAAAATCTACTTGCTGCTTTGCAAGTGTTGAAGTGACTCAACTGGAACGGTCTACAGGAAAGCGGACTCTATGGGGAACTAAGAGCTTGGGCATAGTCCAAACTGACATATTTGCAGAAAACGCATGTTATTGCTCAACAGTTACTCTCTCTGTGTGTCAGATGTCTGGAGTGAGATTGGTGAACAGATGCTGCTGATTCGGAGTTAAGAAATAGGGCCTAATGAAGTAGTAAGGAAAGATGCTGGAACTCGGACTCGTACATTACAGTGCACAAACCTCACGGAACAATGGCAGTCTAATTTTATCAATGGACATACTGACTATAATAATCGAAAAGAGAGAGTGCTACCTTAAGTTAAACTCCAGACTTTATTTTTTAACTAATCAAGAGTCGTGGGTTACCGACTGCAAAACGGGGTCCGCTTGATTTACATCTGGATGAGGCAGAAGCAGTATTTTAAAAGAGCTTTGAGTGACTTCACTTGCCCTGGGAAGTGCATTATGTCTTTCTAGGGTACATATGATAGGCACTGGGATGTCTGGAGAGCAATGTATTGCAAGAAAGACTAGGTCTCGAAAAGGATAATTTTCTTCTGTAGAACGTGTGGGCTAGACTTCCAAAATTGCATAGGCTAGCTGGATAAAACCAGGAGCCTTTGTGTTTTTCTGTGCCATAAGAGCATGTCTTGAAGATGCATCAGGAAGCACACCAGACCAGGACACACCCCATAAAATTGTGTGGCCAGTAGTAAAAGCAGAATCCTCAGACACATCATTAAAGGAAGTGTTATTCCATGAAGAACTTTGAAACTTTAAAAACCTCACTAGTTAAGTTTGTTTCAGTTTAAAAACGTACGTCAATCCCAAGTATAATTTGCATATAATAGAATCTAAAGAGTAATTACAAACATAAGTTAAAAAAACACCCTTACATTTACAAATTTATTACAAAGACATCATTAAGAAAAGTTTGCAGAGCTGGTTTAAAATCTTCTTATAATCACTGTTTATTATCCAAGCAGAGACAATATTTAATGCATCATTAAATGTGATATAACATGAATTAATAAACATAAATTGGGGGCAAGATATCAAAAATGAGCTTTAAGGGCTATTTGATGTAATTCACAATAACTGCACTAACTTTTACCCTTGTACCCATCCTCCCATAATTTTTAACCAAGCATAAGAGAAATTCTTCTTACACTCAATTGGGATTTAACTGCTCACCGGATAGTAGGGCAGACTACCAACACAGGTTAAATGTTATTTATAAAAAGCATTCCCACGCTGTCAATAGTTTACAGCGGCCTGCTTCTTTATTCAGGGCCACCAGATTTTAGTTTTTACTTTTTCAAATCTTAGACTACTCATATCAGGTCCTGGAGTGAGTTCCTTTATAAACACTAGTCCACAATTGTTGTAGCTGAGCATGAGATGTCCATTTCTACTTTCCACAGCAGTTTCCGAAAAAAGGGGCACCCCTATGGTGCGACCCTCCTTGCTTCATCTGGTCTTCCCCAATCAACTTTGTAACTCGGGTCCTCTTTCACTGCTGCATTCAATGTGCCTCCTTAGCTCTTATCCTGTGCAATAACCCAACAACACTCCCTCCACTCCCAAGCAAGTGGCAATACCAGCCTAACTTTTAAAAACATTAACTGTATACAAAGAGAATAACAGAGGAGGCAGCTTAATTGCAAATGAATTACAGCTATTTTGTTAAGAATGGCATCTGCTTTGCAGTGCTATGAAATGGCAGAATCTGCATTACCAAGCGCTATATAAAAAAAAAAAAACATGAGTTATTCCATGACTGCCCCAACACGTACCACACAAAGAACCCTAGGGAAGAGGATCTGGCGTAAGGGTCAGAGCTGCAGACTTTGGAGTTGGGGAGAACACGGTTCAAGTCTAAACAACTGTGAATTTGGGCAAATCGCTTAATCTCCGCTTGCTACCAAAATGAATGTATAATGTAACCGGTGCTCATGTAAAGCGCTGTAATACCTTTGTATCCAGTTTGTGCTAACTGAACTTTATATGAAGAGGCCCAATTTACATCCAAAGGCTAGATGTTTTTTGCTATCAAGCTTGAGGCCGTGAAGTGCTTGGGTCTGGAGTCACAACACCTTTCCACTATTTTGGAGACAACACCTTTCACCATCTTCTTGCCTAGAACTAAACTATGTGCTCCGATAGTGACCCTCCCGAGGTTATCAAGAGCACATGTGCTATCGCCTAGTGTTAAGCTCTACTCAAGTCAGTTGGTTAATGCACTATCTGCAGAGGTCTTGACAGAATGAGAATGTCACAGATTACAATCCTGACATATCTTTTTCACCTCTTCATCTCTGCAAGGTCGATGTAAATGAATTATAGTGATTTTGTCAAGAATGGCATCTTCTTTACAGCGCTATGAAATGGCAGCACCTGTATTACCAAGTACTATATTAAAAAAACAAGTTATTCCCACAGTGCCCTAACACACACCAGACAAAGACCCTAGGGGAGATGATGTGGTGTAAGGGCCAGAGCTGCCAGCTTTGGAGCTGGGGAACACAGTTCAAGTATCGGCGCCGGCTCAACATCCTGCAATTCTGGGCAAATCACTAAATTTCCTTTTGCTAACAAAACTGAATGTGTTCTTGTGTAATGTAACCGGTGCTCATGTAAAGAGCTGTAACACCTTTGTATCCAGTTTGTGCTATATAATACTGCCCAAAAAAACAAAAAAATAAAACTCTCCAATACCTTTGTGTCAAATTTGCGGTACATAAAACTGCAAAACAAAATAATAATAAAAATCCTGAGTTTTTTTCACGTTTTTATCTTTGCAAGGTCGAGGCAAATGAATTACAGCAATGTTGTTAAGAATGGCACCTGCTCTGCGGCGCTATGAACTAGCAGAACCTGTTTTATCAAGCGCTATATCTCAAACAACGAGTTATTCCCAGAGTGCCTCAACATGCACCAGACATAGGACCCTAGGGAAGAGGATGTGGCATATGGACCAGAGCTGCCAACTTTGGAGCTGGGGAACACGGTTCGAGTCTTGGCATCAGCTCAACATCCTGCAATTCTGGGCAAATCACTTAATCTCACCTTGCTACCAAAGGTAAATGTGTTCTTGTGTAATGTAACCGGTGCTCATGTAAAGCGCTGTAATACCTTTGCATCGAGTTTGTACTTTACAAAACTGCAAATAAAATAAAGCGCTCCATTACCTCTGTGTTGTGTTCTTGCTACACAGAACTGCAAATAGATAAAAAAAAGCGCCAGCAGACATCGCAAAGAAACAGTAAGATGCCTGAAACCAATGAAGCCGAAGAAACAACATACAGCTATGAGCCAAGTGGCAAGGCAAAAAAATAAATAATAATAATAATAATAAATAGTGCGCCACACTAAGGTATCTTGCTGATGTAACAGGGTCAGTCTCCAAGGCGGTAACAAAACAGTCTCAATGCTTGACAAACGTAAAGCATTTACCAACATCATCATTGGATTTTTGAAAGGCAGGCCCAGGACGAATGAAAGTCATGTGCGTGAGATGGGTGTGGGTAAAGCCCACAGAATAGATTACAACATGTTGAGAAGAGCAGCGCTTGCACGCTGCTATGCTCAGCCTAAAGAATTGTTCCTTTAGATGGGATACCACATCACAACGCACATTGATTTTCAAACGTAACTTCATTAAATCCTTTTGCAATTTAGTAACTTTTGGCAAACAAAAACAGTATTTAAACCACAATGAATCCAGCTGGACAGGAAAGATAGCCAAACTTTATTATCAATCGAATCAGTTCACAAAGCATTACATTCTTCTGTGTGAGATAATCAGTACATTTTGTTCCAACAACACCAGACGCCAATGTTCCCTGCAATTTCCAATTTTAGATGACAATGGAGTGGACCAACACAGCTGAGATGAACAAAAATGCCTCTTGGTTGGGCGAGAGGTTAAGAGTCGCTACAGCCAGGCCTAACATAAATATACCACTTGAAAGCCCAACTTCACTCCTCCCCACAGATATCCATCCTAATTAAAAATTATCCTCCAATAAGAGTCTAGCCTTGGATAGGAGCACACTGTTATGGTTCTAATCACCTCTTCTTGCAGGAGGACAGCAGGGGGAAAAACTCATAACCTGTGGAAAATATATATTCAATTTCTCAGGTGTATACCGCAACTGCTAGAGGCTAAAATAATGCATCTGGTGAAAATTGGCGACTCAGATGCACAAATGTATTAACTGCTTCCCTCTATGCCAAACGGCAGGACATACCGAAATATTTAAACTTTCCCACCACTACCAAATTTGCACATAAGCCATTTGTTTTTTTATACAACCACCAGCTGATGAGTCTTCTTGGTATGCTGATATTTTGTTTACAGGAATTATTATTAGTAATATTTGATAGAGAATTGAGCCAGTGCTGTACATGTATATACGTATGGCGAAACCCGAGTAAAACATTTGATTTCGCCACCAATCAAAGTCTCAATTGTTTTAAATCCTCCTATTTTTTTTTTTTTTTTTTTAAATCGAGATGCTGGAAGCTACATTTCTTTTTAATATATGCATGTTATCACCTTACAAATCCCTAAAAATGCAAAATATCAAAGGCTTTGGCGAATGAACACTAAATGTTATTAAGGTCACCTATCTTCTTAACTCTTCCACATTTTTGAATAAAAGGATAACCACTACTGGGCTTGTACTGGATGAGCGCAGAAGCCTACTGAAGATTAAAATAAGGATATATTTACCATCAATTATCGTAATATAAATGTAATATACAATGTGCCTAATATCAGAGATGAATAACTGCCAGAGCCCAATCAATTTTTTGCAAAGGTTGATGCAGCCATTTAACCTAAATTAAAC
The DNA here is from genome assembly GCF_031143425.1 of Pleurodeles waltl. Taxonomy (NCBI): domain Eukaryota; kingdom Metazoa; phylum Chordata; class Amphibia; order Caudata; family Salamandridae; genus Pleurodeles; species Pleurodeles waltl. The sequence continues at coordinate 154,018,236 of NC_090449.1, forward strand.
ATAAAACAATAAGAGTGGCAAACTAGGCATCTTGTATGTGCTTCAATCAGTGATAATAGTAATGATTGCTATTTTCGATCTCTTTATTTTATCTAAGGGAGGAATAGTATTAAATGCTTACACTTTGAACTGATATTTAGTTATGTGAAAACTTAGCAGGTCGGACTGTGTAGACACGAGCTGTGTAAATGCACAGAGAATCTGAATGTTCGGTTAAATCAAAACTGCCACTGTCTTCCTAGGAATTAATTCATATCCTATTATACCAGCATATTCATGAATGACCGTGTATAAAGTCATTAGGATATCTCTTTACACCTTCAGTAAGCAAAGAGGTTTCGTCTACATAGAGTGTTTCATTTTTTTATACAATACTTTTAAGGACGTCTGTTGCAAACCTCTGTGTTACAAACTTCTCCGTTAAGCATCTTGAATTCACCCAGGAAACAAAAACATGTATTAAAAATTCAACGGGAAGACGATATAAACAAAGCATTCCATAACCTAGAAAAGGTATTGAGGACACTAAAAATAACCTGTTTTTCTTTAAATGCCTTTATATTCAATATATTGCATTTAAGCATTTTCAACAACATGTATGCCGCAGACAAGATGGAGACGGAGGTAGTGAACTGTAGGAGGCATCTGGAGACCACTGAGCAAGCTCGGTGCTGCGTGAAGGGCTGGCAGATATCACAGCATGGGCAATGCTACACAGGAGACCTTCAGGTAAGCGGTGGAAATGTCACAGATGATATGTCTACCCTATAATTCTATCTCTGCTTCTAAAAAAACTCCCAGTTCAATATTATTTGCTTCGCTCATGAAGCCTTTTATCAATCTTGCCCAGCGTACTTGAACCAACAGCTCATTACAGGTTCATTGGGATATAATGCACTTGTAATTAGGCAGACAGGATATCTGTCACATTCCTGAGGCAGTAACCCATCCACCAAACTTTAAATCAGGCCCTAAACCTTTCCACCCCAGCAGGATCTTTGCTTGGCTAACCTCCATCTCATCATGGTCCCTCGCATTTAAAGTACAAAATATGGCTGTCAAGAACTGGAATTTGGTCTCTACCTTTATCCACTTGCAGTCAAACTTTTAGCTCCTTAAAAAGCATGTGAAAACTTGGCTGTTCCTGCAGCCCTAGCTCATTCGTTTTTTCTATGATAACGTATTCATTAAGAGCCAGCAAACCCTTTCCTGGGTAACTGCTCACACACTATAAAATAAAAGGAAATATATGGCAAAGCATTCCAGAGTACTGTTGCTGCTGAAGTAAATCTCTGGCCTTCACCAACTCCTGCCACACACGAGGAGTGCTAAGGAGGAACTGTCAGTGGAGGAAGGTCACTGCAGTATGTTTTCATTCTGGGATTTTGGGGGCAAGCTATCCATGATTATGTGCATTAACAGAGGGCGTAAAGTTGATCCCTTTGGGCACTGCGAGAGAATGCACGTTATGCAAAGCTGGAGCTATGTGATCTATGAAGTCGAGATGTAACAGGAGTCTGTGAGCTGCACTGAGCACTCATTGGAGCCAACAGAACAAGTGTGCTGGCAGTGCGAGGAACAGCCAATTACTAGACCATTATCACTGCGGCTTGATGAGAATGGCTTTATGCTACCTGCTGGCCACTGCATTGCATAAAGTGTAATAGGAAAAAAAAATAACTGCTAGTTTTGGTCAGCAATGCTAATGTTAGGCAGTAGATCTCTTCACCTGCCAAAAGAATCTCTCTATTTGAATGTATACATTAGGGCAGTGCTTCTTATACTGGAGTGTGCAATGCAAACTCAGCTAGGAGGATGGGGCAGATCCACTGCTATATAATTAAATAATAGGAGATTAATACAGTATATATACATAAAAAAGAAAATTCTAAAATGCTCTGTGAGCGAGAAGGAATTTGAAACTAGACGCTAAACTTATATTGGTATGCTTATGATTTGTGGAAGCAGCGCAGTAGAGACAAATGATGCTAGTATGGACAATAGGTGTCCTCAATTGAAGCAGCGGTATACGCCCACAAAAAACCGCAAGCGCAGGAGCAAAAAACACAATGATATGCTTGTGAACAGCATTTCGATTTGTCTTTTAGAAATAAAAATATTTTAAATACTCCAACCTTCTGAATAATATTCTGCATTTTGCATATGTCATGGTTTGACAATTAAATAACCTATTTCATAATTTGTTATACACGTGTTCCTGTGAATTGTTTTGAGGTTCAAATCAGAGAAATTACTTGTGGGGGTTCTTGGATTTCAGTAGTGATTCACTTGGGTCCTACATAAGAAGAGCCGCTGCATTAAGACACCATTACGATTAGTTACATAGATGCAAACTGGTCTGTACTTTTCAATGCAAGCGGATTCTAAAGGCTGGAATAGTTCACTCTCTTGAGGTATGTATGTATGTATGTATGTGTGTGTGTATATATATATATATATATTTTTTTTAATAGAAACATTAACCTTTGGCAACTTGCGATGAAAACACACTTGGGATTTAACAGTCAGCTATTACACAGCAAACCGTAGATCTCGTGCTCTCTTCGGAGGCATTACATTCTTTGCGGTTTTAATACTTTGGCCTTTCTGCATAATGAAATCAGAGTAACTACCTTCAACTAGAAGCTTGTCCTGCGGCGCCTCGGTATTAAACTTTCATGGCCGTGCCTCATATGGATTTCCTCCTGTGCTACTAAAGCCTATTGAAATGTGACCTTGAGTTAGCTGCCAAGGTCCACTCGTGGTCTGAAGCCTGAGCAGTTTTACTGAAGTTCATCTTCTTTTCATCTTTTGAATCTCAGCTCCGCAGCAGAGCATTTTAAGCTTTTTCCCCCCTTAAAGGATTCCAGTTTCTATTGAGCACTGAGTGTTAGTTGAATCAATTATCTTGGGGAACTTCTGTAGTGTTTTGCCTTTGTCCTGATATGACACCTTCCACGGAATGACCGTCACCTGAAGCAGTCTCATAAATCACTATGAAAAATATGAGAATGACTTTGTTCTATACAAATTCAATTGTTCTTTTCTTTTTCTGTAACGATATTGAGGGGCAAGTTCGATGGATGCTGGACAGCGAAATAAAGTTCTGTACTCGAGGTCAGAAAGATAGTTCCCATAGTAGGGAATGAATAAGACTTTGGTCATCCATGGTCACAATCTGACATCTTCATAAATACTACTCCACGCCACAAAAATGCGGTCTGTGGCTCTCCTCATGAACCTACCACTCTGAATCCAGTAGGTCCCTTAATTCCCCTCAATCGGAATGTTGTCTGATGCCACACCCAATGTGGACAGTCCTTAATGGATGAGAGGTTCGTCCACTCAGTTTAAACACCTGCACATTACAGATCTACCCCATTATCTAACATTCAGTGATTGTGAAGTATGTTACCCTGGGCTCACAACTTTGGATATAGAGCTCATGTGTAATTTCCATTATTTTGTTAGCACCTTAAGATGTCCACTCTTAATCATGCGTTTTCACTATCTCCCTGCGGGGTATGTTGCTTCAGAGCCAAAAACCTATCTGCAGAGCTAACTGGTCTGGCATACACCACAAGCGTGGACATGAGAATTTGTCAACAAAGTGTGGTGGATTCAGTGTGATCTGTGTGGTGTGAATTCAGACCAGGGAATCAGAGGGAAAGAACTGGTAAATTATGAGAGAAACGAGCATTAGCAAAGCTAATTGTTCTGGCACACACCACAAGGGTTTTGGCTCTGTCAATGGACGTTTATTTTTGTCATGGTTTTTGCAAAACTTTATTGTTGAGGAGGCTGGGGGCCGACATCAATTTAGAAAAAATTGCCAAAAGATTTTTTTTTTATTTCAAAATCCACACATTGCCAAAGAATTCCCTGCCATTTAAGGGAACTACAGTGAAGCTAACAAAAAGGTTAAGTGGGCTGATCCACTGCATGCTGTGGTGGACACATGAAAAAAGGTGAACAACACAATAATAGACTCATGGATGAAGACAGCTTGCTGAAAACCCATATGTGTAATTATGTAATACATATAATTTTAATAAAATCAAAAAGTCTTGGCTAAAGTCAGACCTAAAAATAGGTTGAAAGGGTACGGAATACATTCACTTTAGTAACTAGAAGCTGCCTTATTATGGACTGTGTTTCTGTTTAAATCTTACCTGAGTCAGTGCATGCATTGTTGCTTGCAAGTCTATTTTTTTTTTTTTACAAGCATTGGCAAATCCAATAGATCTTGTCTATTCAAGAGCTATTGGCTCTGTCAATGTGTTTTAGCCATGTTGTACACCAGTGCGGCTGCTGTTCAGCAAAGCTAAAATTTAGAGGCATGGAGAAGAGTGGCATGAAGTCTTGTAAAGTGGAATGGCGAATAGTGGAGTGCAGAGTATGTCGTGTATTGGAGAGGCATAGTGTGGAGTTGCGTACAGTGGCATACACTGGTATGGCAGAGTAGGACGGACTGGTGTTGTGCGTATTGGCATGGAGTGTTGCAGAGTATAGTGGCATTGAGTGCAGCGGCAGTGTGCAGTGGCATTGAATTCAGCGGCATACAACGCAGCATTGTAGAATGCAGGGGCACATATTAGAGTGGTGCACAGTAGAGTGCAGTTGTGCAGAATACAGTGGCGCAGAGTAGAGAGGCACAGAGTAGAGCAGTGCAGAGGCATAGGGTGGGGTAGAGTGGAGTGGTGCCAAGCGATGTAGAGTTGAGTGATGCAGAAGGCACTGGATCAGAGTAGAGACGACTGGCATAGAGTGTAGTCACGTAAAGTGCAGAGTAGAGCTGAGTGGCATAGAGTGCAGTCGAATAGAGTGGTGCAGTGTGGAGTAACAGTGTGGTGCAGAGTAGAATATAGTCCTGTAGAGTGCAGTGGTGTAGAGTGGAGTAGTGCAGAGTAGAGTGGTGTAGAGTTCTGTGGCAGAAAGTGCACTATTGCAGAGTAGAGCGTAAAAGTGCAGTGGAGAATAGTAGAGTGGCATAAAGCACAGTGTTGTAGAGTACAGTGATGCAGAGTAGAGTGCAGTGGTTAAGAGTCGAGTGGCGTAGAGTGCAGTGGCATAGGGTAGAGTGGGGTAGAATGAAGACGAGTAGATTGTTTCAGAGCAGAGTGAAGTAGCGGAGAGTGGTGCAGGGTAGAGTGCAGTTTCATAGAGTGGCATAGAGTAATGTGGTATACAGGACAGAGGCAAAGAGTGCAGTGGTCCACAGTAGATTGAAGTGGCGAACACTGGTTTGGTGTGGAGCTGAGTGTTAAAGAGTGAAGTGCATTGGCGTAGTGTATTGGCATAGAGCGCAGTGTTGCAGAGTGTCGTAGAATGGAGCTGTGCAGAGTGGACATGTGTGGCCTAGACTGGAGTGGTGCAGAGTGCAGTGGCAAAAGTGCAGTGGTGTGGAGTAGAGTAGCTTAGAGTAGTACAGGGTAGCGTAGAGAGACATGGCATCAAGTGGCATAAAGTGCCGAGGCATGGAGTGTGTAAAGTGGAATGGTGCAGAGTACTGTGGAGTGGCGTAAAGGCTATTCATGGTGTGGTAGTACTCTGCCATTATAGAGAACACATTTTCAATTGAAATGACCATTACATTTGCACATAGCAATACTACAAAATAAAATGATGGACGGAGTCATCCCATCCCTCATTAGTCAGGCTAGCTTCAATCCAGTGGCACAGTAAGCACGGGACCCACGTTTGGGCATACCCTTGCCACTTAGGGAACACATAGCAATACCACAAAATAAAATGATGGACGGAGTGTTGAAACTTTTCAAACACTCACCCCCAGTCACAGATCTAGGATTAATCCATTGTTATTTTGCTCGCCACACCACCCGTTTGGACCCAGCCATATGCAAATCAGTCTTGACCCTGTTCCCCTTAGGGACAGTCCAGCCCGAACTGCCAAGCCAGGTCCTCTCTGGTACGGAAACAAGCATCCTGGGAATATTAATACTCTGATTTGTATAGGCCGGCTAATCACTCGTCACTGTACCTTAGTATGGACCACCCCACGCTGAAACAATCTACTCTATGCCACTGCACTTGGTGCCACTCCACTCTCAACCACTGCACTCTATATCACTTTAATCAAAATCAACGCGCTCTATGCCACTGCACTCCACGACAATCTACTTTGCACCACTGCACTCTACAACACTTTACGCAGCTGCACTCTATGCCATTTTACTCTATCACTGTACTCTACCCAACTCTTCTACTCTGTATAACTGTATACTACCCCACTCTATTATATACCACTGAACTCTGCAACACTGCACTTTCTGCCACTGAACTTTACGTCATTGTACGCTACACTGCACCACTCTATGCCACTCTGCTCTCCACCACTGAACTTTATGCCACTGCACTCTACGCTGTGGCACTCCACGCCACTGCACTCTACAGCACTGCACTGTACGCCAACTACTCTGCACCTCTGCACTCTATACCACTATACTCTGCCAGGCAACTCCCTACACCAGTGGTTCCCAACCTTCTGACTTCTGCGGACCCCCACTTTATCAATACTGGAACCCGGGGACCCCCACTGAATCATTATTGGAATCTGGAGACCCCCCCATTGAGTCATTACTGAAAACTGGGGACCTAATCTGCTATTATTTATTTTTCTAAGCCTTCGCGGACCCCCACTGGTCCCCAGGTTGGGAGCCACTGCTCTACACCACTGCACGCTAAGGAATTCTATTCTACTCTGTGCCACTGCACTCAGTGCCACTGCACACTACAACACTCTACACCACTCTAGTCTACTCTGCACCACTATACTCTACAACAGTCTATGACACTGCTCTCTAAGCTAATGCACTAAACACCACTTAACTCAAAATCATTGCAAAATCAGCCCTTCTGCTCTCGTGCAGACTAAGAAATCCCATTCCCATCCTAATGGCAAACCAGCGGACATTTGATTCCTCTAGTGTTTTTTTGTAAATATGGGTCAGGAGAGTGTGGCTAACTCCCAATATCTTTCCACTTGCACTGGGGAATGGCTGCACTTGTTGGGCTTGGGTAGGCTGTCACCTGCGAAAACCTACCAGACCCAGACATTTCTGAAAACTAGACACCCAACGGAGTCCATAGTGGTGTGCTTTGTGTGAATGCCACAGCATTTTCTTGCCCACAATGCCCTGCAAACTTTGACTAAAAACATTCACTTTCCTCACAAGTCTGTAAGGAAAACTTCTGGAATCTGTGAGAAGCCACACATTTCCTATTACTCAGCATTCCCCCAAGTCCTCCAATAACAATGTTACCTCAATTATGTGGGTAGGCCAAGAGGCTTTCACACAAAAGGACTTAAAGCTCTACATGGAGAGATCAGCGATAGGGGTAGCTGGCGCATTTGGGGCCATGCTCAGCTGCCACCCATGGAAACCTACGAACCACAGATATTTTTGAAAACTAGACAACCAAGGGAGTCCAAGGTAGTGTGCCTTCTGTGGATCCCATAAGGTTTTGTTACCCATAATGCCCGGCAAACCTCAAACTATAGCTGACGCATTTCCCTTACATTTCTGTGATGGAAATCTCTGGAATCTGCAGGAATCCCAAAGATCCTACCACAAGCATTACCCCACTCTACACTTCACCACTGAACTTTATGCCACTGTACTCCACGCAACTGCACTCTACACCACAGCACTGTATGCCAACTACTCTACCCCAACTACCCCACTTGTGCCGGTCAATCCATGTCAATGGACCATCATTCCTACTAAACACACCTATTTATAAACTCGGTATATCGCCCCAAAATGTGGTGTCTATTTATACAAATTAAGGTATTACAGAAATAAGGCCTTCATTTTACTCTCTGCATGCAGACAGCAATGGTTCGTATAAGCAAAAAAATAAAAATAAAATAAGATTCATGTTGCACCTACATACATTTAAAATATTTTCATGACCTGATCAAAAAACAGCTCCTAAATATTATTTATGTAGTCCCTATACTGAATAATGCATTTCAGAGTATATTTCCCTTGCTATTGTGCCTTGTTTATTAGCACCAATCTTATGAAAATATAAACTTGTTCCAAGGAGACAAGATAAGCAAGTTGGGTGGGTACCAAGAATTACGACCAGTGGTGATAGTCGGTCACATCCCTCCAGCCCCCGCTCTGTATAAGTGGACCCATGGGAGGGGGTAGAACTAACTCATCTACAGGAGATTGCAAGTTAAAGTTATATTATATAGTAGCACGGGTATAGTGCCTCATAAACAAAAAGAGTCCTTGAGCGGTTTGGACAGACAAGGTTGTACTGATTTATAATATGTGCTGCTGTTGTAGACGAAAGCCTCTTTAAGACAAGGCACACTGTTCCAAGAGCAACAAAATGCTTGAATATTATTTTTTATTATTACACGAGGAGCATCGCAAAGATAACATTTTGCTAGCTTACAGCACTAGCTTCTTTTTTTTAAAATTTTTATTTTTTAGCCGGGCTGCAAAGCAGCAGCGCAGATGTATACCATGCCTAAAAAACATTATCTAAGCCAATTGTCGTGATATGAGAGACCTGTTGGCTTTGCCAATGCTTGTGTTATGTTTCACTTTCTGAAAAGGGGTAATAAGGAAAGAAAAACAACAGTTTGTTCTAGAAAACTGGCAACCTTTTGATCCCTCTAAAGTGAAGAATTCCACATTTTGAAGAATGGCTTTGAACATTAAGCAACATACCCCTACTGCAACTATAACAAGCAATTGCAATGCAATAGGTCTCGCATTTGCTTGAGTTTGAGCTATTGGCATTGTAAATTCATAACTGGACTTTTCTCGCCACATAAATTGGTCAACCCAGACTCATAATTTCGTCTTTTGCTGCCATATAATTCCAGTGGCCCTACATATAACTAAAGCACTTTAATTTACCTTCTTCCTCTATCTGCACCAAAAAGTGAAAATGTTGCCTTTTAGCATCGTAATTTAAATGTGCCATGCTAATTCCAATATAATGTCACTTTCACCACCCCAACATCCGAGTTGCTGGTTGGCTAACACAATTCCCCCAAAAAAGACACAAGACAGCCAAAAAGGAGAAATAAACTAGAAGGGTCACCAAAACATATCAAGAGTGTTCAAACAGTCATAGTGTAATAAGGATGTTAAGCTGGCCTGAATCATGATCCTAACTGTATTAAGGAGAGCTTTTTAAAACATATATAATTATCATATAAACCTTAATCAGATATAAAATTTTGGAATTGGACTGTAATGCTCTTAACAGTCCCTTGAGGGCACCATAACAAAAATATAATTTGTAAGAAGCATGGTCATGTAACCATATTGTTCGCCCCTAGAGGGCATAACCCCATAAAAACACAAGGGAAAGTAATGCAGTGTTAGCCATATAATTAGCCCCACGGGCGTTGTTAGGGTTAGCAGTGCTACTGCTGTGATATTACATACAAGGCCTTTAAAGCAAAACTTCTCCCAGCGGTAAAAAGAAAAAGTTCTAGCCATGAGAAAGCTTACAAAACACTGAATGGTGGGAGAGGTTATTATTTTGGGGCCCCGACTAACCTAGTGTGGGGACCTAGAAGTAATGCAGAGTGTGTTGAAGGTGGTCCTATTGTGCTAGGACCACCACAGGCTGAGTTATAAGCAAAACTGTTTTGTAAAAGTAATGCCCTCAAAGCCTTATGGTTTAAGAAAAATGAGGCAAACCCAGTGACCCCAGGACCCAGGAGTGTATATAAAGCAAAATGTTTTACAGCCCCAAGTGGGAAGTGTAGCCCTTAACTTCCATGGTACGATTTTATGATCCTTGTAAACAAACAAGGTTAATCTAATATATGCTTCTTTTATTCAAACAACATTTCTTCATATATAAAATGAGTCAATCTATTAAGGTGCTCCTAAGATAACGGTGCAGTGAACGCGATTAGCGTGACAAAACGGTGCCAGGTGTTATATATAATATATACAAAATTGTGGTTAAAAATGTAGTGATCTTCAAAAAGACCCCGTCAATCCAGGTGTCCAGAAGTCACTTATCTCATCACACATTAACCCACAATAACTTATGTTGATGTTTCAACCCCACATAGAGAACCAATCATTAAAGGGTCATCGTCAGGACAAAAATAATTTTCTCAGATAGCACCTAAAAAGAACCAAAAAAAAAAAAAAAAAACTTTTATCAGCCTTCTCACTTGTCAGAACAATATTTCGATAAACAGTAAACAGTTTACATATATTACACAACAAAACAAGTTAGATAAATTAGCAAAGGATTTGGCCAAATATGACAGGAATATAAAATATCCTTATCTGCATGAACATTATTATAAACAGGATGAGACTGGGAAATATGTGAATAGGGGGAAAAGTGGATACTGGAAGTATACCACTTTCTCTGATACTTCAGTTTCAGATAGCACAGACAGTGAAATACCAGGGCCTAGTTCAGCATTAAACCAGGATGGACAGGGTCATGTTGAACCACAACCTTTTTAATTGAGAGGTGGAGGGGAAGGGAGTTCATCAAGAGGAAGAAGAAGCAGAGGCAGGGGCAGGGGCAAAAGCAGAGGTCGGGGTTTTGTTGAGGATTCTAACAGTGACAAACCAGACGTCAGCAGTATTCTTGGTGAACGTAACCAATACTGAACCTACATCTATGACACAGGACGCATTTAATCAGATAGAGTCTTGCCTCATACCTACTTTCTTTCCCCAGAGCAAGTTACAACTGCTAATTTTCCTTTCATTAATTAAACGGAGCAAGTCACAACTGCTAATTATTCTATGAAGCAAATAAATTCTATTTTCACTAATAGAACAGTGGATTTGGCCTCTGCAGTACCTCTCGGGCGAAATGGATATGGGTGTTCATTCTGAAAATCTAATTTTAATAATGAATAGCAATATCCGCAAACCAATAGCACCAAAGACATGGCTCCTATTTTTAATTTGTCCAAGTACAGACTTACAGCGAATGAGATATCGGGCCTTAGTAAAAGCCTTTTGTTTGTGTAAACAGCTCGTGCAAATTTCTTTGAGGTAAAGCTCGAACTACAGAGATTCTTTAGAAAAGTACGCCTCAATCATTTCTATGGGGGAGCCCCTAGTGGGAGCCGCTTGGATGGGACGGAGTTGAGACTGCCATCTTCTTTTACTCCCCCGTCACATGTTATGCCCACTGAAATATTGACCTTTGAGATGATTGTTCTAAACGAGGTGGATGTCCTTAGTAAAAGAGGAAATATGTCAAATACAATTTGCCACGTGATGAGTTTGGCATTAAAAAAGTTGAAAAAAAAATCAGATGTAGTGATAAAGGCTGCTGACAAGGGGGAAGGCATTGTCCTACAAAATATTACAAGGTATCGACAAGAACTTTGAACCAATTGAGTGACACTAGTTATCAAAAGATCAGGAGTGATCCAACCAAAGATCTTCTAACAAAGATTGTTGAAGTCTGCAAATTAGGATTAGAGCAAGGATTCCTGAGTAAGAACAAATATCAGTTTCTTAATAAAGAACATCCAAGAATACCGGTGATTTATACCCTACCTAAGATGCATACAAGATTGGAGAATCCACCAGGTAGACCAATAGTGTCAGGTTGCGGATCTACTTTGGAACCACTTTGTCAATATGTGTACTTTTTCTTGAAACCATTCATACCGCTGACAAGTTCATATGCGAGGGATAGTATACACTACATTTTGATGTTAGAGGGTATGTTTTTTGACAAAATTACCGATTTGTTGGTTACAATGGACATACAGCCCTTATATACAAACATTGCTCAACAAGAAGCTCTTCATGTAATTACAAATATATTAGAGACACGCACCCAGCCAGTAAAAGGTACCTACTTGATTTATAGTAGCACTAACGGAAATTGCCATGACAAAGAATTACTTTGAGTTCGATAATTCACTCTACTTTCAAGTGAAAGGTGTAGAGATGGGGGGCTACCTTTGCACTGGACCTAACAAATTTGTTTATGGCGGACGTTGAGGCACGGAACATTTTCAATTGCTCAAATCCTTTTCAAAGTCAGATTATAAAATGGTCGTGATACACTGATATGTTCTTTATTTGGAGAGGCACTGCATCTGAACTACATGCCTTCCATACTTGGCTCAATGAGAGGACAGCTGGTATACAATTCACTATGAACTTCAGTAAGGATAATATTCAATTCCAGGACCTAAATATAGGAATTGATGAGGACAGATTACTTGTGTCTCTATATAGGAAACCTACAGAGAGGAAAATGTTGTTACATTACAGCAGCAGTCATCCAAGGAATTTGAGGGACAACTTACAGTCTGGACAGTTTTTACGTATCTGTAGAAACTGCATGAAGAAGGTAGACTATTTCAAAGAATTGGACATATTGATCAATAGATTGATTGAGAGAGGGTATCCGAAAGGACTGGTTAGAAGAGCAGGAAAAAAGGAGTAGTACAATCAAAGGGAATGGTTCTTGGAGTCTAATCATAAAGATGCTAATCTGAATAGATTTACTTGTGCCACCACATGTGGTCCAGCAAGCAATGCCATTAGGAAGATAACTGAAAAACATTGGGGATCGGCCAATGATCTTCTGGCAGAAAAATAACTGCCCCTTTTTTCCTTTAAAAAGGGAAAAATCTGAAGGAGGAATTGGTGAGGGCAGCTTTACCACTGCTACCGAACCTTCCATTAACACAATATGGGGTCTTCGAGCCGTGCTTGGGCATCGCAAATGTGGGCAATGTTTAGCATGTGAATTGAGTTTTAATACATATGAGTTTAGGTTTGACAACAATGTGTTTAAATGAACTTTTTTAGCAATTGTAACACACAAGACGTTGTTTATGTGATCTTGTGCCCATGTGATTTGATGTATATAGGTAAGACAACTCAAAAAGTGAAGTGTAAAATTCTACAGCACAAGATTAGGATTAAATGCAATATTGTGGGAGAACAACTTGTTGAACATTATCGTGGACAACAGCAATGACCTAAGATGGCAAGTTATAGAACAAGTGAAAGTGGGACCTGGTGGAGGGGACAAGAACAGTCTGCTCTCCAAATGTGAACTTTACTGGATGGAGAAAAGCGAAACAGTAACAAAAGGTCTCAACACACTGGAGGACTGGAGGCAGACAGCACCTTTCTGAGTGGCAGAATTGATGACAACCCATGAAAGTAATGAACTATAAGAACTTAAGATAGTTTATACTTTTATATGTGAAACTGAGGAAAACTATACAGTTTTAAATATCTATTTAGGGTCTATTTATTAATGTATTTATTCACTTTTCTTCTGTGGTTAATATGAAAAAAAAATTCATTTTATAATTTGTTTTCGTTTTTCCAATTAATTTTTTCTTATTAATTTTTTCAAACTACTAGGTTGGTCTAACTACAAAGAACTGGTTGACTCTATTTCGTACGGTTGAAGTCATACACATTTCTATTTGAGTCCATATGAGGAAAGACTTATTCCTGAAAAAACGTTTTTGTAAGGCATTTCCCACATAAATCAGTAACAAGTAAGACACCTTTGTGCTGGAATGATGTGTTTGTTTGTTTAAACCTTCTCCATCTGTGCAATCTCTTATTGAAGGCCTGGTTTTCCTGTTTTTCGGTCAAGAATTCTTATGGACACCAGTGGGCACTCCCCACCATCTTGTGCACGTTACGTGAGGGAAAATCTATACCGGTGGGTTGTTTCGATGAGGCAGGAAAGATGTGAGTTGGCATCCGTCTCCGATGATTAAGTGAGTTCTGGCTGTGGTTCTATCTGTGTGTTTGCTTTATAGATGGAATCTACTATCTTTGGCAGTATTTTATCTTGTGAAATAGAGAGACGGGTTGACACAGGATTTTTGATAAGATGCAAAAAGCGAATAGTTGATTTCCTCGTTATGCTGGCAGGGTTAAATTTTGGTATTAAGACAGAATGGCTGGCAGTATACTGTTCCCATTCTAAGTTAATGGCATTACATTCAAGCGCTGCCATTACAAGATTTACAAAAAGTGTTGAAATCACTGTAAGTTATCTTACGCTGATGGAGATAAGTTGACACCATGTACATAATATATTACAGATGGGGTCTTTTTCGCGAATGCCTCGCGAAAGGTGCACACTGATGCGTTTTTTACTAAGTGCTCTTGATCTGCATGCTTTTTTTTCCACTGATTGTTGATTCATAATGAATCAACAGAGTAATATTTGTCTGTTTAGGGAGAGGGGAAGACGGGTAGTCCATATCCTCCTTGTCCTTAAACAAAGTTTTCGGTAACAGGGCCACAGCGTTCTATTCGATATTTGTGCCTTGGGTAATTAGATTTTTGTGAACTTTTTACATTTAATATTTGGTTATAAGCAGCGCTGGGTCACTGTAATTACACAAAGTTTCTTGACTTTTGTTTTTAGATTGAAAACAATTCCTTATGGACGGGAAAAAGAATATCAACATCGGGGAGACTCAATATTTGCTATTAGAATAAAAGCGAACATGATTTTGGATTTAGGGTGCGTCTTTGTGAAACATTTTGCTTTCTAACCCTGGTCCATTTGTCTTAGTGACTATGAAAGATTAGATGTTTGTGGATACTAAAAGGCCCCACTGTTATATATTTTTTCGATTAGGGGACACATTTACTGTAAGTAGGATACAGTGGAAATAAAGTCAAATTAAAGTCTCAATATCCGGTGTTTTGAGGGTAAATAGTTAAGAACTGGAGAGATATCCGTTTAATGTTTATCAAAATATTGTTCTGACAAGTGAGAAGGCTGATAAGGTTTTTCGGTTCTTTTTAGGTAATACCTGAGAAAATATAAATTTTGTCCTGATGATGACCCTTTAACGTTTGGTTATCTGTGTTGAGTCGAAACGTCGACATAATTTATTGTGGGTTAATGTGTGATGAGATAAGTGACTTCTGGACACCTGGATTGAAGGGGTCTTTTTGAAGATCACTAAATTTTTAACCACAATTTTGTATATATTGTATATAACACCTGGCCCCCAGGGTGGGCAGAAACCCCTAGACACAGGGGATCTTTTTTTTTTTTTATATGTGGGGAAGCGAACCCTTAGGTAAGGGTCGCTCCCCTGGGGGCAAAATTAATTCTAGGCCATTTCTGTCCGCTTAGGAGCAGATCAGCCTATTTTTATTAAGGCTGATCTGCTCCCAAGGGGGGCAGAAACCACTAGGCACCAGGGATTAAAAAAAACATTTGCACCAATTTCATGCAAGGGGAGCGACCTCTTAGGCGAGGGGGGGCAAATTTATTTTAGGCCATTTCTGCTTGCCTTGGGGGCAGGTCGGCCTATTTCTACTAGGCCGATCTGCCACTGGGGGGAGAGGGGCGGGGGGCAGAAACCACTTAGGCACCAGGGATTGGTGTGTGTATGTAAGTATATGTGTGTTTTGTTTGGGGAGGCAGTTGGGCAAGGGTCGCTCGCCAGGGGTACACATTACTGTTGGCCATATCTGCCCCCCTTGGGGGAAGATCGGCCTATTTTTGGAAGGCCCATCTGCCCACCAGAGAAGATTTTTTTTTCAAAATAAGATCGTGGGGGTATGGACATACCCGCACCCCAAATAAATGGGGCCAAAGTTGTTCTGCCTCTGATCCACACCCTTGGGCGGGGGTGGAGGGAGGGGGAGTGGTAGTGCGGGGGCGAAAGTCTACTAAAAAACAAAACAAAAAATAGTGTGGTGGTGGCTACCAACCAGTTTGGGATGGTTATGCCCCCACCCCAACTGAAGGGGGTAACAGTCTTTCAGCTCTCCCCCGCACACTAAAACATCTTATCCCACGGCAAGCAAGAGGACATTTGATTATTTTGGGTTCTGGTTTTACATTTGGGCCATGAGAGCTCGGCTAACCCTAAAAATCGTCCCACTTGGAATGGTGAGGGCTGCACTTTAGACTTTGGGACACTGCCATGTAGAAAAATATCCACCAGACCTAGACACATCTGAAAACTAAACACCTGGGTGTGTCCAGGGTGGTGTGCTTCACATGCACCCCGCACCATTTTGTTACCCACAATGCCCTGCAAACCTCCAACTTTGCTGGAAATCACACATTTTTTCCACATTTTTGTGATGGAACCTTCCGGAATCTGCAGGAATCCACAAATTCCTACCACCCAGCACTGATGCATCTATAGCAATAAAAATTCTGCCCCACTTGTCAGCCTAAATTTTTATTTTTTTCCTCAAACTGCCCTCTTGGACCTGCTTTGGTTCCCCCTCAATTTCGAAATGTTTTTTGTCTCTTCTCCGTCACAGGCACTTGGCCCACCTACACAAGTGAGGTATCTTTTTTACCGGGAGACTGAGGGGAACGTTGGGTGGTAGAAAAATTGCCCCGGTGCGGTGATCCCACACAGAAATATGGGAAAAAGGGGATTTCTTAAGCTAAATTTGAGGTTTGCTGAGGATTCTGGGTAAGAACACACTGGGAGATCCACGCAAGTCACACTTCCATGGACTCCCTCGGGTGTCTGTTTCAGAAATGTCTGGGTTTCGTAGGTTTCCCTAGATGGCTGCTGAGCCCAGAGCCAAAAACGCAGGTACCCCCGCAAAAACAGGTAGTTTTGTATTTGATAATTTAGATGTGTCCAGATAGTGTTTTGGGGCATTTCCATTCGCGGGCACTAGGCCTACCCACACAAGTGAGGTACCATTTTTATTGGGAGACTTGGGGGAACGATGGGTGGAAGGAAATTTGTGACTCCTCTCACATTCCAGAACTTTGTCACCGAAATGTGAGGAAAAAGTGTTTTTTTGGGCCAAATTTTGAGGTTTGAAAAGGATAGTGGGTAACAACAGATCCTGGTGAGAGCCCCACAAGTCACCACATCTTGGATTCCCCTAGGTGTATAGTTTTAAAAAATGCAAAGGTTTGGTGGGTTTCCCTAGGTGCCATCTGAGCTAGAGGCCAAAATCCACAGCTAGGCACTTTCCAAAAAACACGTCAGATTTCAAAGTAAAAATGTGATGTGTCCATGTTGTGTTTCCTGTGGCAGCCATAAGGTCTACCCACCCAAGTGAGGTACCGTTTTTATCAAGAGACTTGGGGGAACACAGAATAGCAAAACAAGTGTTATTGCCCCTTGTCTTTCTCTACATTTTTTCCTTCCAAATGTAAGACAGTGTGTAAAAAAGAGGTCTATCTGAGAAATGCTAGTATGGGCACCCCGGAATTCAGAGGTGTGCAAATAACCACTGCTTCTCAACACCTTATCTTGTGCCCATTTTGGAAATACAAAGGTCTTCTTGATACCTATTTTTCACTCTTTATATTTCAGCAAATGATTGCTGTATACCCGGTATAGAACGAAAACCCATTGCAAGGTGCAGCTCATTCATAGGCTCTGGGTACCTAGGGTTCTTGATGAACCTACAAGCCCTAAATATCCCCGCAATCAGAAGAGTCCTGCAGAAGTAACGGTGTAAGGCTTTCAAACATCTGACATTGCAGGAAAAAAATTACAGAGTAAAACGTGGAGAAAAAATGCTGTTTTTTTCCATCTCAATTTCAATTATTATTATTTATTTCAGCTGTTATTTTCTGTAGGAAAACCTTGTAGGAGCTACAAAAACTACCCCTTGCTGAATTCAGAATTGTGTCTACATTTTCAGAACAATTTAGCTTTCAAGGATCCAGCATTCGTTTCACACCCATTTCTGTCACTACACGGAAGGAGGCTGAAAGCACAAAAATAGTAAAAATGGGATAAGTCCCAGAATAATGCCAAAATTGTGTTGAAAAATTGGGTCTTCTGATTCACGGTTGCCTGTTCCTGAAAGCTGGGAAGATGGTGATTGTAGCACCGCAAACGCTTTGTTGATGCCATTTTCAGGTAAAAACTACAAGCCTTCTTCTGCAGCCCTTTTTTCCCCCAATTTAAAAAAAAACAAAAAAACGACATTTTTGCTGTATTTTGGCTAGTTTCTTTGTCTCTTTAAGGGAAGCCACAAACTTTGGGTACCTCTAGAATCCCTAGGATGTTAGGAAAAAAGGACGCAAATTTGGCGTGTGTAGCTTATGTGGACAAAAAGTTATGAGGGCCTAAGCACGAACTGCCCCAAATAGCCAAACAAAAGGCCTGGCACCTGAGGGGGAAAAGGCCTGGCAGCGAAGGGGTTAATAAATTGATTCATGATTTTATTTATGAAGAAATGTTGTTTGAATAAAAGAAAAATATATTAGATTAACCTTGTTTGTTTACAAGTATCACAAAATCTTGCTGTGGCAGTTAAAGGCTACACTTCCCCCTTGGGGCGGTAAAACCTTTTGCTATATTCTCAAAGCATTATGGGGCGGGTTTTCCTGCCGAAATATTATGGTATGTTGACTGCAATGCTCAGAACAGCACCTAGAGAACACCACAATAAAAACAGCATTTGGAAGAAACATGGTCATGTAACCATATAGTCATCCCTTAGAGAGCATAACCACATGAAAAAATTATGGGGGGAAAGTAATGCAGTGTAACAATATAAGTAGCCCCTAGAGAGCATAGTGCATTATACATTTTCAAGGCTAACACGCCTAACGTAACTTATCCCAGCTGTAAAACAAATGTTGCAGCCATAAGTGAACTTACAAAATAATGAATGGTGGTAGAGGTTATTATTTTGGAGTCCCCACAAACATAGTGCGTGGACCCAGAGATGATGTAGACAGAAAGAGCACATTGTGGTCAATATTTTGAAGGTGGTCCCACCTGTAGGACCACCACAGGTTGAGTTATGAGCAAAAATGGTTTGTAAAAGTAATGCCCTGCAAAGCATTATGGGGCAAGGCTCTGTGCTACGAATATTTAGTATGTTGATTGTAATGCTTAGAACAACCCCTAGAGGACACCACACTGAAAATAGCATTTGTAAGAAACATGGTCATGTAACTATATAGTCAGCGCCTACTGATCATTACTACACAAAAAGAAAATGGCAGAAAGTAATGCACCGTAATCATATAATTACACATTTTCAGGTCTGGCAGGCCTACTGCAACAATATTACAAACAAGGCCCTTAAAACATTAACTTCTCCCAGCTGTAAAACAAAAATTCTAGCCATGAGAGCATAAACAAAAACTGATTGGTGGAAGGGGTTATTACTCTGGCGACACCACTAACCTAGTATAAGGATGCAGAGATGACATAGACAGAAAGAGTGCGTTTTGGTGGTGGTCCCAATGTCCTAGGACCACCACAGACTGAGTTATGAGCAAAAATGTTTTGTAAAAGTAATGCCCAGAAAAGCATTATGGAGCGAGTTTCCAGAGTGCAGTGAATATTGTAGTATCCACTCTACTGCAGAGCCAGGGAGAGCTGCTTTCGCTTTGAGGATTTCTGTTTTAGATAAACCATTTATCAATTTCAAGGGTTTCAAGGGGAGAGCCACCAGAAATTACTCTAAGTAGGTAACTGTGAACAATGTGACGAGTGCTACAATACCGCCGATCAAGTTCATGCTGTTGTGCCTGTCACTCTGTGTACATAACCACAATAAAATTATGCAGCGATAACAAGGCTAAAAACTGATGTATAACTGGCACCTTACTCCACAATGATTAAAAGAAATTTACCATAATAAAGGGAGGCTGCTTGATATGCAGGGATATGTGGGCAGATGGGTCTCCACTACACATCTGGTGGTCATGTAGTATGTTAAGACACTTCTGGAAAGAGGTGCTCAGCAAAATCAAACAAACAGTAAGCTTTCCCATAAAAAAACTCACCTGCTCTGATATCACTGGTGTTGCAAGACAAGGAGGTGAAGCAAATGACCAGGTCGACAAGAGCTCTGGTGCTTAATTTGAGCCAGTGGTTTCCGTTGCCCGGCACCGGCAGTTAATTGTGAACACGGGCACTCATGGCAGTCTGCCACATGGTGGTGCTGTTTGTCTTATTTAGATATTTAGAGATGAGCACAACAACTGTTTTTTAGGATTTGTTTAAAACATGCATAAACATATGTATTTTTAACGCTGTTTGATGGAGCAATAAAAACAAAAAAACATCAAACTACAAGCATTGGCAAAGTCAATAGGTTTAACTTATGCGAAATCTCTTGGTTTTGTCAATGTATTTTTTTAAATGCTGCATAGCAGTTGAGCTGCTGTACAGTGCAGGTAAAGTGAAAAGAAAAAAAAAAAAGCCAGTAGACCAGAGGGTCCTAACCGGAGGTCCAGGGACCCCTGTGAGTCTGTGAAGCCTCCTCAGGGATACCATGACTGCTTAGAAATTTAAATAATATTACTGATTAGGTCCCCAGCTTTCAGTAATGACTCCATGGGGGGTCCCCAGATTCCAATAATGACTCAGTGTGGGTCCCCGGGTTTTAGTAATGAAAACGTGGGGGTCCACAGAAGTCAAAAGGTTGGGAACCACTGCAGTAGATTATGAAGTCTAGATACAACTTTTTTAGTAACCTTCCAATACAATATGCTTGATCTTGGTCAACCATATTTTCCAAACAGTAGTCACCTCGGACTCATCTGTGTTTGTACTGCACAAGCACACCATTCAAAACAACTACAGTACATCACACTGGAAAGATGCTTTCATAGGATTCCAAAGTGCAAAGCTACCTACTAGGTATGCAGCCAGCCACCTTTCCTGGCACCCTAATATATCAGTTAATAATAAGGTAATTATTAGTTTTCAAAGCCTCAATGTACTAATCTGCATTAAGAGAGAGCTGCCCAATCTTGGCTATATCATGGACAGGGTAAACAATCTACACACTCTTTCGGCTCTCGAAAGATATATATATTCCACAGACCTAAAAGCTAGCCGAACTGCAACCTAGATTCATATTTTAGGGAAGTTTAAAACAGCACAGGCTCACAACATACAGCAGTACATTGGAAAAGTCAGAGAAATAACTATAAGTAATTTTAATACAAAGCAGAAAATGAGTGGGCCAACAAAATTGACATCGACTAACAGGGCAGTGCTTAAACAAAGGATTTCTTGACTGCTATAAGAACACAAGATGCTCGCATTTCCCCGAATCGGTGTGGTGGAAAAGCATCCGTATGCTCAAAATACCAAGTACTGAAAGTGGGCACCGGATTCCACCAACTACAATAAATTAGTGGGTACAGATTATCCAGACCACTTCAATATGAAACCAAAGCTTTATAACATTATTCTTTTAAGACAAACCAGGGTTTACTTCCTGAAATCAGGATAACAATACCAAATTAATTCTTGCAACAGATAATTTATTGCTGTTTGACAGAGCAACAAATTACTTCCAAGACAGCGTGGGAATCAACAAAAATACCCACGTTTTCCCACAAATATATATATATATTTTTTCACTTGTAGATACTACCTGGAACCCTCGCTGAATCTATACAATAAAGCACTCATTTATAATCTGGCTGATTGGTTCACAAGAAAGAGCCGCGGAGCATAAGAATTTATAAACGATTACTCAAACCTACAATTCGCTGTCGAAACTCAATCCGGAAAAGAATCCAAGGAAGTCTTCTCATAGGTTGATGAATTATGTAATCCTCATTAGCCAAACAAGTGAAAACACAAAGTGCTAGTGCGTACTATGGAGCAAACAGCAGCCGGTGGCAACCCTGCTCAGGGGGACTTAGTCAAGGGCACTTGCTACCTGCAGGCCTGACTGAAAGCCATCATTAAAAGGGCACCATCGTTTTCAACATATTGATTTATTGTCTAGAAAGCCATTGACCGCCTCAAATGATTCTCTGATAAATAGGGGTTTGGGTAGAGGAAGGAGGATGAGCTCACCCACCAAAGTGATGGTCAACCAGGTCTGTATCGTGAGCACTTCAGAGACATCTCCGTTCACCTTTCTTCCAGTCCACGACTGAACCACCAGAGGAAGAGATTGGCATCTGCCAACTGGAGCTTCCTACACCGCATAAATGTCTGTAAGTCTTCAGTGGAAGATTTTAAACCTTGTCCGTCCGCTGCGTGATGAATCGAAGATTGTTCAAGTCGGCACTTGGAGCAAATAAAATGTCCCTATCGTTGCAGCTGTCTTGAACAGAATATCAGTTAAGTCTTGCTGGTTAGATTTGTCCACCTTTTGTACATGTTTGATAAATGACAAATAAAGTAATATTAATTTAGAAAGAGATAGAAATAAGAGCACTTCTCGCAGAACAGGCACTAGGAACAAATCAATACGTGCTTCTAGGATGCGCTTAGTGGCATTTTATATGATTCGGCTCACAACGCACCATGATAACCTTCTAGTTTTCTCGCTTAAAAAACAAGGAAGTGGGGTCTTTATGCTCCATATCCAAAGTAAACCTTGTACATAAATACCTGTAATAAAATAGACTTGATGCACCTTTATAGTGCTCTTTTAGTACTAAGTTCAAGGGTAATGAAACCCTAAAAGTTATTTGTGAACATAATACAAAACATAAGCCCTTTCTTTCAGTGTTGCTGGGCAGTGAGGGCACACAATGGAGGCCGCACAGTGCACTCTGCGTGGGCTCTCAAGCAGACCTGATGAAAACCCCGTCAATGACTCCGGATTAGTGCCGCGCTATGCGCAGTGCAGGTCTCAACAATACAGGGAGGGCTGGGTTCCCCGTCATTTCATTAAATCGTACAATCAAGCCAGGTTAAGCAAAACTGCACTTCTGAACAAACAGGATTTACCGTGCTGCCATGAATAAAACCTAAGTCACACATACTTATCAATGATAAGCTAATTAACATTCAACACCGGCCTCTCTGTGCATACCTTGACGTTAAAATCTACAGTGGTATGTGGAGTGATGCTGATGAAATCATGAATACGATTCAAAAATTTGGAATTCTCTTGGTGAATCCCTCCGCTAATGCCAATTCGTAACCGGAAAATAGTTAACAACTAGGGTTAGGTGTAACTTGCATAATTTGCTATAGCATAAATACGCAAATTTACGGTTAAATTAAGCAGTACTGTGCGAAATTAAACAAGAAGCATAATCCAGCATTTTCTGCTATTTTCTCAGACAAAAAGCACCCTTGTGTCCAAATTGAAATGGCCCCAATGGTGCAATTTGAGCTAAGAAAATAGGGATAAATGCAACAGAACACGAACAGCCGCAGTGGCTCAAGCAACATTTATTGTTCCTATGCTCCAGCTGTAGGATTTTTGTTTCAAATTACTCATAATATGCGAACGGGCATAGTTGTGTAGTTTTCAGTAATTTCACATCAGAAGAGTAACACGAAATTACCCTGGCGCAATTCCAATTCCACCCAAGCCAAATTAACAACCTATTTATGGATGGTGTTAATGTATTGATAACCTGTCAGTCCTATGAGATGATTTGGTTTGTTATATGAAGTAACGAGTGAACATGCCTCCTCTTCTGCTATTTGAAAACAATTTTCACAACAATGTGGGTAATCCCAATTTCTCAAACGAAAAAAAAAAAAATCACATACAATCAAGACTTGCTTCAAAGGGTTGTATGTTTTCACTTACTGTGCAGGAGTGTACGGTCATAACTATTCATGCTTCATAAGAAGTGCAATATACATACAAAAATCCAAGAACGTTATATACATACTGGAAACAAAATGAAGCAATGAAACAACCACCACAACTCCCCTGTGGAAGGCAACTAAAATTACTGCCTTCCTAATATAATCAACAAAACTCAGCACAATCATGTGTAGGAAGGTGTCACCCAAGCCTTTTTATATACACTGAAGAATCCCAATCAGTTTTCTCGGGCAAGGTACACTTAAGTTAATTCTTTCGGTCAGACATAATATATCCTTTATTTTTATTAAGATATTGACTTCGTGTGCAAGCTGTGCTACAACTGCTTGCAGCCAAAATGCTTCTTTCACTTTTAATCTCTTAGCAAATTGGTTTGAGGACTACCCTACAACTCAGGTCTGCTCTGTCCTTTTCATCACCACAGAAGCACTGAGGAATTCTTTCTATCAGAACAGCAGGACATTGCTGGCTGCATGGGAGCCTTTAAATCTAAACTCACAGGTCTTCTGGAATGGATTTTCAGTCCAGGCATATTCCCTTGTTTCATAGTTCTCTGTGATCAGCCCTCCCTGAAGTTAATTGCCTTTACAGCTTCTTAGCTCACAGTTCCCTGAAGGAGGCTCTTTCCAGCGGGCACATTTCCAGAGAAAAAACGGTTAAAATATCCCTTTCTAGCAGATCAGAAAAATGAATCCGCCAGTTCTGAAGTGTAATTGGGAATATGGGGGTGAGAAAAAGACCATTCCAATCTTTTCCTGACAAGGAGTAGAATATATAGTTATTGCAAGGGCTTTTTAGGTCGAGCGTGAGCATTCGACCTTGTGTATACTTAGAGTATACTTCTTACGGCTTAAAGCGATTTCATTTGTTGGTTGCAGTGTCCTCTGAAAATTCTTGCTCGCTAGTGCTCAGTTGTGCTTTTTTCTACCTCCTTTTTCTGTTTCAGAGCAGTGACCAACTACATACAGTGTTATTCCACTTTGGTTTCTTTATCTGTTGCTGTGACGGACTATTTTTGTTATTTCTTTGTTGCTCCCCTTTCACTGTGGGTGTTTTAGGCTGGTAGATGCCTGCGTTAAATTGCAGCATACCATTCCTCCCATGTCGCTGACATTTGTTTTGGCTTTATTCCAGTGCGGACCCAGTTCACCTCTGGCTCCTAAAATAAGCATATTTAAAAAAAGAAACACCCAGTCATTTAGCTCACTGCTCACGAATGCCACAACATGCCCTTTCTGGTAGAATGTGGCTAAACTTAGAAGCAATGATGTGAAACTTGCTTAGTCTTGCATCCATCTCGAGTTTCTCTCCCCAGGGCCCCTCCCTGCCAGCACTCACGACATTGCACACAAGGCATTGCTTATCTCCTTTACTGGGGCCATAAATCTTCTTAGGCTGCTCTGCTCGCTTGCAAGACATTTCATTCTGTTAAAATAAAAAGAAAATACCTTTCCAGCCTTTTTTTAAAATTTCTGTTCAGACGTTTACACAACGTGAGGTAGTGCAGTCATTCCATCGCTCCTCAAGGGCTTGTGATTTCTTAAACTCTATCAGCCTTTTACAGCACCGTTTGCTGCAAATTTATCAAAACGCTGCATACATTTAATATGGTTGATTCTGCACCAGTATGTTCCAAATTATATTTATGGTGCCTTGCTGCTAGCTGGCACCCTGTGCATATCGTGCTTAATGTTTTATTCCGAAGCCCAGATTGATTTTAGTATTAAACACACATTGCACCTATAGCACTATTTTTACATGGGATTTATGTGCTTTATGTGCTATAAAACGTATGTTCCTTACTGGCCATTCAGTAATAGCAGATTCTTATTTATAACTGGCAGAAGTACTATCCCTGCTCACAGTTCACTCATTTTTACTTGCTTTACCTGCCCTTGTCAAACACAACACCACACAATTCAACACCACACAATTCCCAGGGATGTGGAATTCCTATTGTCCGATGCCTGGGACATATTGTTGGAGGTCAAGGGCAACAAGTTTTCATGTTTATTTTGTCCTTGGGACAAGTAGGCCAAACCCCCTGCAGCACAAACCCTTTGGCTGCCAGTTTACAGAAAAGGGAACTGTCTGCAGTTGAAGTGATATATGTGTCCATATGTTAATGCTGTTTGAACTTGTATTTATGGTTCATTAATGAAAAGCCTTCATTATTAGGGTGAGCGCTGTAAATAAACGTTTTAAGGTCACACTGCACTACTGACAGTGGTTCCAGCAACAACAACAAAAAATCGTGTCTTGCTTTGGCATGGCTTTTGTAACACTTTATTATTGTGGGAGCTGCCAGGCCCTCGCCAAATGGAAGGGGGGGGGGAGGAAATGACCGCTGGTCTCGTCCACAGTGATTTAATAAACCAAAGAAATCACAAACTATAATTACGTTTGGGTATTTTGCCTGACTACGCTCTGTGGAGCAGAGTCTCATTCCCTGTGCCACGAATTTCAGCCCTATAGATGCACACCATTTGGAAAAATACTCCGATTTATTTAACCTGAATTATTTTAAACAGATCCCACTCATGGGCCATAGGTAGAGTGAAAATTACTGAGCCATTTCATCTATAGCACAATTTTGATAGTCAGTGGCGGCTGTTGACATTTGAAAGTGGTGGGGAGTAAAAGTCTTCATATGACTTATCTGGCGAGTAAAGCGAACAAGCTCAACGGACAAATGTGGGGTCTGGTGGGGAAGGGGGGAGTGTCCTCCTCCCACCAAAAAAACTGAAAAAAAAGATTGACAAATGGTGCATTTAAAAGGAAATAAAGGTAGTGCGAAAGCAAGGTTTATAAAGCAGTGGGAATGTATAGTCTTGAAATATTAAACACATTAAAAAAGGCCCAATTTCTTATTGCGCTAATATGTTCACCCTGGACCTTAATGTGCAAATCTTCAGGCCCTTTAAAGTGTGAGTTTACCCAGTGTTTTGGCCTGCATGTGGCATCAACTTTGGAAGAAAATGCTCTAACCAGGCATCAGGAAGCACCCAAAGCTGCTGGCTGCAATCAGTTATACAGAAATATGTGCAGTCAGGTCTTTAAGTGGGATGAAAAAAAGTGGGGACTCTCTAAAAGGGAACATGCCAAATAATTTCTGTGATTCCTATAGTGCACCACCCGGCCTGTATTTTGGTTTCCGAGACGTTATTGCATCCATAAATATAACCCAACAACTGACATATCTAAAACTTGTCAGTACTGTTGGCTTTGTCAGCAGTTACCTCTTTAAGATAAATGACTAACAACGATTAGTTATAAATATTTAACATTGGAAAGGTTTCAATTGTGAGACTGTGAATTAAATAATATTGAGTCCTGTGGAAGGAGCAGGGCCTTCAGTTATGTGTGCTGTATGTTAGATAAGTTTGACCTTTTTCTCTTCACATCTCATCCATATGCACATTTTCAACCTCCTCTCTCCTCTTCAGCACCCTCTTTTCACTCTCACCTGAGTGCACCTCCCTGCTTCTCCCTCATTTTACATCCCAAATATACACTGCACCCATTCACATTTAAGCACTGCATTTCATTTTGCCTTCTAAATATTTTAACCTCTCTACCCCCCCTTCACACACACACTTGCACTGAATTTCAAATGTAACTGGAATACATGGCCATTGTTCTATGTGCTCAGCAGAGGCACCAACAGACTGACAGGAACTATGGTTTGGCTTCAGCACCAGCGCTCTCAATCAAAGCCCCTGAAACACCTGGCACGAGTAAAAGTGCGCACTATGCAAGAGTAGTACAATGCCTAGAAACAGAGACTGGTGAAACAGCTAACTCTCTTGGTGAATGCAACATTAAGTACGATGTGAAATAAGAGAGAAACTAAATCGCTTTTTAACATTCATTGTTTGCATATCCATCCATGTTTTTGGCATTAAGGCTAAGGACATGACGATCCAACAGTCATACAACAGATAAGTGCCTTTACTGTACGTATTTCTCCCTTTGCGCTGCAGTCCGATCTTTGGATCAATTTCACAAGGGAACAATAACCCGCTAGTCTTTTGGATCGATTTCGTGAGGGAACAGAATACAGCAGCTCCACTTCTAAAGGAGCCAGCAATCCACAGCCAGGACCTGGGGTGTCACAGTGGGGGAGGTTAGCGTGACAAGGGGTCTCAATGCAAAAACATTGAGATTCTACATAAGAAAGAAAGAAAGAAAGAAAGAAAGACACACGCCTCACCACCCTTCCCCTACCCCCCCCCAAATAAACTGAGTGGCAGTAGCCACTCTGTAGTTAGAGTTAGCAGAGACAGGAATTCCTCAGATTTTTGTCCCTTGATAACTTTGCAGGCTTATTGATCCAATTACAATGTTGGACTATTGAAAGTTGTGTGGCATTCGGTCAGGGAGGTGCCAAGAAAAAAAGAAGAGGGTCCCAAAACAGACTTGACTCCAATGCATTTACGTAGTGTGAAAACAGCTAAACAGATTTACATGAAATATGGCAGGAGTAGACATTGTGGTATGCAAACGATCCTTTGGGTAGAGTAGTGTAAGTATTCTTCAAGTTATAAGACTCGTTAACTTAGTGATATCTGTTGTGCTGGTATTTTCACAACATTTTGTGGTAATTTGCGGCAGTACCGCGGGTACATATCGATGACAAGTCATTTGGTGATTGGTTAATGATTGCCTCTACAAAAGATAAAGGCAGCCATGTCATTTTTAGGTACAGTTTGTCTCTGTTCTGCATTATTCCTTCAGATCTAGGCAAGTATTAGAACTGATATTTTTTCACTATCTATTAAATGCCTTGAAAAATCTGCAAGTGGAGATTTTATCAGGTTGAGCTATTTTAGCACCTACTTGTCCTTTCTGGGGAGTAAACTTAAGATGGAAGGAGCAAGTGTTCTGGTCATTCAGAAAATGAAGGAGCAATAAAGAAGCATTTAAATCTTGTTTTTATCTTCACACATTTGCTGCCTGATCAAAGACAGAGGTCAAATGTCAGTTTGCTGTTTTTACTAATTGTTTCTTATTTTACAAAAAGGTGTTTACATTTCTTTCTCTTATTACAGTTAGAGATTTTTGATAAGTGAGCTGATTGACAATCGCTGTGAAACAAAAGGCTGTAAGAAGTCAGTTTTTTTCCTAAGAGAGCAATTAATCAGCATGTAAATAAAGAGTACAAGAATTTCAAAATATTTCAGGAATTACAAAAGAACATTTTTTATAATTCAGAAGTGTGATGTGAACAAAGGTTTAAATAAGAGAAAAACATATCAGAACACTTTACTTGGTGATGTGTGATGTGCAAATGAAAAATATTTGCAGACACTCGATTTCCAAACATTTTACACTGTATAGTTTTATTAGTAAAACCACACGCCCTCGGGAAATGTTGTGGCCATTTCAGTGGAAAATCTGCTGATTGCAAATAAGTGTGTATTACTTCACGCTTCAGGTACTTATTAATTAAAAGTGATAGATTTTAAACATGATTTGAGAAACATTCCTGCCCCGGCCTTGATGACAATACAGTTAATGAACTAGGAGGCAAGCCAGCAATCATGTATACCCTATTTATTGATTGATTTTTACTAAATATGGAGCAAACATTTAGTCTATTAATTAAAACAAACGTGTTTTTGAAAAGCAGACACACTCAACTCGTGTATTTGAAGGTGCTCTTGTATGTGCAAAAGAAGAAAATAGCGGCTTAGTGAATTCAAATATTTGCCCAGGATCATATAATTGGAAACCAGTTTATGGGTCAAATAAGCATTATAATTAAGTAGAGTAGATTATTTAAATCACTAGACCTGCAGGTCTAGTAACATTTATATCATATTTTGAGACCTCTATTACCATTTTAGCAACATGGTAATAGTTAGAGAAATATATTTATACGTTTCTATATACTTAAAAGAAAAATACGGAGTACCTCACTTCTACCTCAGGAGTATGGCAGTACAAAAAAAATTAGAACTTCACTGTAATACACTATAGTTTACAAATATAGTGTACTAAAGTCAAATTTATTTTATAATATATAAATATGAATAACAAAGTCTACAGAGTAGGAATTTCTGGATAAGGAATGGGACAGGGTGCTAATATAGCATAAATGGTTGTCACAGAACACCAAATTCCAATATATACAGTACAACATACTATATAGGGCAGTGGTTCCCAACCTGTGATTCGGGGACCCCTGGGGGTCCACGAAGCCTTCTCAGGGGGTCCGTGACTGCTTAGAAAATTAAATAATATTAACAGATTAGGTCCCCTGCTATCAGTAATGCCTCCGTGGAGGGTCCCCAGATTCCAATAAAGTTTCAGTTGGGTCCCCGGCTCCAGTAATGATAAAGTGGGGGTCCACAGAAGTCAAAAAGTTGGGAACCAGTGATATAGGGCATATCCCTCACCAACAGCATTGCACAAAATATTTGGCTCCCTTTCGGAGTGCCCCTGCTGTCACAATCTAGGTGCTGACATGATCCATGTTTTGGTCCTGCCCAGAGTCAGGACGCTTCTGGCTCCAAATAACGGAAACTCTTACAGAACTAACTGAACATACTGACTTACACTCTGCTAAGAGTGTCCTACTGGGCCTCTTCAGTCACCTCCAACAAGCAATAGTAACCAATCGTTTTATGGACTTGGCGTTAGTCATTGGTAGGCGAGTCATTGCTATGAGCTGGAAGTCATCCTTGCTCCTGGCCCTTTTCCTTTGGTGCGCTGTGGTCTTAAAGTGGGGTAGAGCCCATTTGGTGGCTCTTAGGCGGGAGGAAGCGAGAGGACTGCGGAAGGCCCCAGTAACAAGTGGCTGGGACATGTACATGCAAGAGCTGCAATCCTATAGAGAACACATATAGCCCCGACAGCTTTAAAATAATAATTACACTGGTAAAGACCAAGCAGGCCATGATCAGAATGCTGGTCTTATATGAGCTTCCACAAGGGAAGCATGCCCACACCTCACACTGCAAGGTTTACAGAGAATGACCACTAAAAACTTATATACGGTCTGATCCACATAGTAGGATTCTTTCAATCACTGATGCAAATACATTCTGTCTATTGTGAATTGACGTTAATGTTGTGGACCAATATTACACATTATCTATTAGAACAGTGCTAAAGGGCTTGTCTGTAACTAGTTTGAACAATGCTGAGTTGATGCTTCCTTTTTGTTAATCAATTGAGTTAAGGTCATAATGTTATTTTATTGAGCCAGCAACTCCTGTCTTGTATTTGACATGAAAGGGTACAAATGATTTGTTAAGCAAATGAGATATCTATGTATACACCTAATAGTGTTGATTGAATGATGCATATACCTGTGCAGGAAATTAATAAAATTGGTTAAAAAATAAAAATAAAAAAAAGTATACGATGTAGATATATCCACAAATTACTGCACTACTTTTAAAAAGTGCACGTCTCCCTAGACTGCTATAAAAATATATAGAAAAGTATAAATAAAATTCTCTAACTATTACCACTTAAAGACATTGGTAATAGGTATTGAAAAACAATAAAACCTAATTTTTACCGATAGCTAAGAGTCTAACCCAGAATGCAGCAAATAACAGACCACAGAGTGCAACTAAACTGTGATACAAACTACATGTCCCTCCCACCACCAGGAATAGGACTCCCTGTGCCAGTTCACCAATCCTCAGGGACCCTGCACACCTCTGGAGCTCCCTCATATGCCTGAGTCCACTGGTGTAAGTCACGCCCCTCCTTAGAAAGCTAGTCTCCGGGTATGTGGACCGTTCCTTGAGTACTGGACATGTTATTTTCACTACCACCATCTGAGTTGAACTCAGCCCTCTTAACTTCATCTCTTAAGCTAAAATAATTTCCTTATCCTGGTCCAAGGTTCTCTCTGCCTCAGCCCTCCTCTCCTCTCCTCTGCTAGGGCTGTGTCAGCCCCAGCTCCTTTCTCCTCTGCATCTGGCCGAGTCAGCTGCAGCTCCCTCTCAGACTGTCTGTCCTCAAACTTTTCAGGGGACAGGGTGTGGGATAAGACACTGCCCCCAGCAGTAGATCCAGCAGGGGACTCCCTCACTGTGGGTTCCCCTCTTTCCTCTGGAGCCTGTGCAAAGTCGTTTTCCCCTTCTCTGTTTCCTCCTCAGGTACACTGCCCTCATGGGTTTCTGATCCTCTAGGAGGTTCCAAGACCTTACATCCCTTACACTTCCCGACGGGTCCTCCCCAGAATCATCTGATAGAGTTGCTACCAAGTGTGTTTCCTCATAACAATACATAGGTGTCTCAGGACCCCGCCTTGTGGATCTCTTCTTCACAGCCAGCCCTCTCTCCTTGCAGGAATCTCTCAGATCCTTCACAGTATAGGTGTTAAGGTGCCAGAAGTTGATTTCAATTCTGTCAAAGCTTCACAGATGCAACAACCACAAAGACTTCCAAGTTGAAGCAGGAGTAACTTTAGAAAAATGACCAATTGAGAGAAAAAGGAGAAACAGTATATTGGTAAGGAATAGTCTGCCATTTGGAAGAAGTGTTCACCAATCACTGTATGTAATGTACAAATACAAGTCCTATGCCACCGCTGATCGCCAATGTTAGAAATGGGGTCTCTAGTTGACAGTGGTTTACATCCTCTCCAAGTAGGGACTCTTACTCTAGTCAGGGTGTCACACAGCTAAGATAACCCCTGCTCATCCCCTTTGTAGCTTGGCTCAAGCAGTTAGGCTTATCTCAGAGGCAATGTGTAAAGTATTTGTACATTATATATATATATATATATTTACACATACATATACACACATATACATATATATACACACACACATATATACATACACATATACACACACACACAGTGAAAACACCACAAAAGTACTCCATGCCAGTTTAGAAACACAGCTACCATTCAGCTGAGTAAAACAAGACCAAAACAACAAAAATCCAACATACACAAGTAAAGATACACATTTTCAAAGATTAAATGTAGTATAGCGCTTAGAAACACAATAGCGCCAACGGGGGCTATCACGAGGTCTTCACTGAGTCGCTTCCAACAGTCTGGCGCCACCTGAGAGGGAGTGCAGCCGACCACAGACCTGTATGGACCGTGGTTACAGTACCTAGGAAAACGATGAGGAAACAAAGACATTGCATGTACTGAGGGAGGTGAGGCCTCGCTGGGGCCAGTGAGGCGCCAGTTCTTTACTGCCACCGGGGAGGTGAGGCGTTGGTTCTGTACTGTTAGGCAGGGAAGGTGAGGCATCGGTTCCTTACAGTTGCAGAGGAGGTGATAAGGTGTTGGCGGTGAGGAGTTGGTTCCTTACGACAAGGTGGGGGTCAATGAATCCAGCAGGTCAAGATCTGAGGTTGCGATCACCCCACGGGTGCTGTGGCAGAGTCATAGTTGGATGCCACGGACATCTGGGACACGGCACTCTGGATATTCGGAGGCACTGCGGTGGCATCAGCCTGTGCTGTAGGTCGTGGGCGTTGCACTCAGCGGGACCATGGCTTCGGTGCAGGCAGAGGTACGGGGTCAGAAAGTGGCACCAGTTCCAAAGTCATTCTGGAAGTCAATGTACTATTTTCTTTCTTTTTGCACCAGAACTCACTCCCAAGGGTTCGTTGAACTGGATTTGGCACCACTTGGCAAGTCAGGACTCTTAGCAAGAGAGTCTAGGCACTGGCAGGTAGAGTCTTTGCTGTCCCGGAGACTTTTTAACAGGAGGTAACCTCAGGCCAGTCCAAGCCTTTGGAGAATCTTGGAAAGCAGGATGTAGAAAGCCAAGTCCAGTACTTTCACTCCCAGGACAGAAGTAGCAGGCCAGCACAACAAAGCAACAGGCAGAATGGCAGTCCCTCCTACAACATCCAGCCCTTCTTTTTGGCAGTATTTCCTCAGTCCAGAAGGATTCTAATTATGTGGTGTCTGAGGTCCAGTACTTATACCCATTTCTGCTTTGAAGTAGGCAAACTTCAAAGAGAAGTCTTTGTAGTCCACAAGACCCTGCTTTTCCCTGCCCTGGCCCGGACCCAAACACACTCCATGGGGTTGAAGACTGCTTTGTGTGAGGACAGGCACAGCCCTAATCAGATGCGTTTGCCAGCTCCTCCCACCACTTTAGCTCTGAAAGACCCATCAGCCTGGTGATGGCCCATCAGGATATGCAAGGCACACCTCAGATCCCTTTGTGTGACTGTCTAAAGTGAATGTACAAACAGCACAACTGTAATCTTGACCCAGACCTGTATACAGCAGACAGGTAGAGGCACAGAATGGTTAAGCAAGAAAACGCTAAAAATGGCATTGTCAAACTTACAATTCAAAAACCAACTTCACCAAAATTTGTATTTTTAAATTGTGTGTTCAGAGACCCCAAATGCCACATTTGCATCTTCTCCCAATGGGAAACTATACTTCTTCCCTATGGGAGAGAAAGGCCTTGCAATAGTGAAAAACGCATTTAGCAGTATTTTACTAACAGGACATGTCAAACATAGCAGTAAATGTCCTACCTTTTAAATATATTGCACCCTGCCCACGTGCTGCTTTGGGCCTCTCTAAGGGGTGACTTACAGGTAATAAAATGGAAGGTTCAGATCTGGCAAGTGGGTGCCCTTGCCAGGTCGAAGTGGCAGTTTAAAACTGTATTCACAGACACAGCAATGACAGGCCTGAACCACATTTGCAGGGCTACTTATGGGTGTCACAATCAGTGCTGCAGGCCCACTAGTAGCATTTGATTTACGTGCCCTGGGCAAACACCGTGCACTGTACTAGGGACTCACTAGTAAATCCAATATGCCAATCACAGAGAAACCAATCACCAATACAAGACAGAGGGCATTTGCACTTCAGCAGTGGTAACCCCAGACATTTGCCCTGTTAAGGCAGTTTGGTGTACCTGTCCATCTTCCGCCTGCTCCAGTTATCCGGGTATATGTCCCTACCCCATTCCTCTTGCCCTCTGTGATCCAATGTACCATAATTGCCAACAGTTTAAACTTTGTAAGTGGGAGGTTTTAGACAAAAAAAAAAACTAGGGAATTGATTTTCCCCATGGACTTACATTGAAAAAGATGAGATTTTAGGCAAGAGACAGATGAAAAAAAGCCCTTTTGGGTTTAAAAACATCAATAGTCTCTGCCTGAATCAGGTCTGTTGCCATGTATGGTTTTACTGCCACTGCCTCTCCCTTCTGCCCTTAATGGTATGCTACATTGCTACAGCCTCTCTTGCCTGTCCAGCATTGTTGGTTTGTTGCCCCAGCCCTCCTGTCTCCTGCTATCCATGGTCTGTGGAGCTGCCACTACATCTTCTGCCAATCCAACATGGCTAACTTGTTGCCTCTGCACCCTCCTCCCTGCCCTCAATTATCCAAGTCTGTGCCCCTGACCTCTGCCTCCCCACAGTATTCTAATGAACAACTAGATTACTAACATTCTATATTAATTACAAAAGTGTGGCACACCTGCCATCATCCTGATGTAATCAAAACTTAAATACCTAAAGCATTTCCTTTAGAAATTATACAAATTAGAGTGTCTTATTCCCTTAGAAAGTATGGTTAGTGGACATATTGTGCGAGTTTCCAAATACTGACAAAGCAATTTTAAATTATTTGCTATATTTATGTGTTTATCCTCTTGATCACTTGATTATATGTTATACATAGGGAACGTGTGGTGACGCTACGGCCAGAGCTGCAGACTTTACAACTCGGGAACCAGGTGCGAGTTTCAGCATCAGCTCGAGATCCTCTGGTTCTAGGCAAATCACTTACTCTCCCATGCCTAAAACCAAAATGAACGTGTTATGTAACTGATGCTTTTGTTAAGCACTCCATTACCTTTGAGTCAAGTCTGTACAATAAAAACAAAACAAACAAAAAAAAGGCCAGCATTTTGCATACTTCTGTCTGTGCTATACTTGGGCTACATTTGGGCTCTTTGTTCGCTGATGGTCATCATGGGAGACTATTTTGTTATGAAGCTCCCTAATTTCATCATTTACCGCAGTATCATCAGAAGAAAATGGTTTCAGTTTTCCACTTCGATTCCATCAAGATGGCGTTTAGATGTGCCGCACTTTGGCATAAATTCAGAATGTTAGCACTCTTGTAGCTCATTAGAACACTGTAGTAAATCTGCTGATCACCAGGAAGTTAACTGGCAGTCTGCTGCTGTTGTGGAAAGTGCATGTTTCAGTCTGCATGCCAGAATGTTTTAATGAAATAGAAGAGAAAGATATTTGAGAACTCACTTAAAACATGCCCCAATTTTTTTCTACAGCACTAACCATAATTTCTATGATAAAATAAACCCCTGAGTTTTGTTCCTTTCTAAATTACATGTTTAAGTTTTACCAGTTTGATTCAATCAAGATGTCTTCAGGTGTGCCACATCTTTGCCACAAAAGACTGTTAGCGACCTAGTTGTTCTTTAGATTACTCTGGGAGGCTGCAGTAGAACACAAGGGAATCAAATGACAGGCTGCTCCTGTTGGAAGTACGTTTTACTGAGAATGTCAAGACTTCATTCTCATATGGCTGAGAAAGACAGTGTGAATATACAGAAAATATGCTCTATTTTGTCTTCAAGAGCACCTTTCATAACATCATGAGAAAACAGTTTTCTCTCAAACAGGATTCATGAAACCCCAGTAGAAAGCTTTTCACAGGTTTAAATCACCTTAGAACACACCACAATTCCTGAAATGAGTATGGTACCATCAACAAATGATTTATATTGTAACTAAAATGTATCACCCTTTATGTGTTCTCCTATTGTGACCCTCGAAACCTGACATTCACTACAATGCATTTCAATTGGGTGCTATCATGTATATTGGGCCTAGATGGCTGCCAGTACTTCTTGGTTGAAGATTTGCAACCAATCAGACCTGAACATGAAATCTGTGCTTAGGATCCGCACAGATATGCACATTTTCTTTTTCCCTTAATATCTCACAAACTACTGAGCAGATTTACACCAAATAACATGCATTTGCAATGCAATAGGTCTCGCCTGTTCTTGAGTTAGAGCTATAGAAATAGTAAATTCATAACCTGACTTTTCTTGCCATATAAACTGGTCAACCATGCCTCATAAATTTGTCTTTCCTGCCATATAATTCCAGTGGCCCAGCATTTAAAGCACTTCCATTTACCTTCCTCCTCTATCTTAAAACATATACAATTATCACATAAACCTTTTTCAGAAATAAAACACCATAACAAATCTATCATTTGGGACGGATTGGAGGGTGAATGGAAAGAGGGAGTCTGGGGTAAAGATGGAGAGAACAAGTGGTGTAGTAATGGTGTCATGGGCCCTAGAGTAAGAAAGGAAAACAGTTGACTGCAATTTCGGTAAGAAAATATAGCAGTAATTAGAGTTGAGTGAGGTCCATAGGTCTTTGGGCCCTGGTGCCACTCCACCTGTTGCTCCATTGATAACTAGGCCTCACAAGAGAAAGCAGATGGGGCATAAAAAGAAAAGCGAAAGGAATAAAACAGACAAAAGGAAGAAAGAGAAGGGTTTGCAAAGAAATACAAGAAAGGGAAAGAAAGAGCGAGAAAATGAAAACACAACTAAGAAGAAATAGAGCAAACGTGAGACAAAAGAAAAAAGGAAGAAGGCTAGCGAAGAAAGATAAAGAGGGAAAAAATATAGAAAAATGTGAAAAGAAAAAGAAAAATGAACATTAGAGTAAAAAAAGAGGTGAGAGAAACAAGCAGCGAAAGAACTAAGGCATGTATGTATGGATACATTACGGACAAGTAACTTGTGGCTTCCACATACAGACGGGAAAAAATTGAATTTATAGTAAAATGTGAATTGACAGATAAATATAAGAAAAAACACCAGAGAAAAGAAGAAACATCTAAAAAAAAAGTGAAAGGACGCACACCAAGTCAAAGGAAAGAGCAAATAAAAAAAGACAAAGAAAGAATGATGGAAAGAGAAAAACTGTGAAAGAATGAACGCCTGATGAAGAAAAAAAGAGAAGAAACAAGGAAAGAAATAACCACTTTTTTGCAAGTTTGAAAAAGGAGGTAGCAAGAGGAAGAGTGAAATGAAAAAAAAAGAGAGAAGTAGAAATAAACAGTTGAAAGAAAGAGCAAAACTGTTAAAGTATGGACTTTAAGAGCTGGAAACAGAAAAGTGGGAGCGAATGAAAACAGTGAGAGTAAACAGAGTAAAGGAAATAACGGAGTGAGATAGATGAAACAGACCCTCCCAAATAAAAATGGCAGCTAAGAACAGTTTTAATTGGCTTCCCCACATCCTCAAACAGAAGTCAGAGTGTGGAACAGCATGGGGCACTGCAGAACAGCAGGAGGTGCATTAGCAGAGTTGTATGTGAACCCCAATACAGCAATATTGGGGCACTTCAGATCAATCAATCAATCAGGGATTTATAGAGCGCACTACTCACCCGGTAAGGTCTCAAGGCGCTGGGGGGAGGGGGGGGGGGGGGGTTGGAGAGCTACTGGTCATAAAGCCAAGCCTTGAGGTGTTTCCTGAATGATAGAAGGTCTTGGGTCAGGCGGAGGTGGAGCGGTAGGGAGTTCCAGGTCTTTGTGGCAAGATGAGAGAAAGATC
This sequence comes from Pleurodeles waltl, assembly GCF_031143425.1. Lineage (NCBI taxonomy): Eukaryota > Metazoa > Chordata > Amphibia > Caudata > Salamandridae > Pleurodeles > Pleurodeles waltl. The sequence continues at coordinate 154,056,320 of NC_090449.1, forward strand.
TTCGTCCGGCAGTCGTGCGACGGATGCGAGGAACGTAGGTGAGGGTGCGGTTGGCGGAGCGAAGGTTGTGGGTAGGGGTGTGAAAGGTGAGTCTGTCGTTGAGGTGGGCGGGACCTGTGTTGTGGTGGGCCTTGTGTGCGTGGATGAGGATTGGGGGCATAGACAGAACTGTGTCCCGGCCTAATGCTGGAATAACAAAAAGGCAGTGGGTGAGGAACGAGAAACAGAGTGTAATTCCTGGTACTGGAATAATGGGGCGCTGCAGGTTAGGGCTGAGGTGCACTGACAGAGTTGTATATGGGCTGCAGTACTGGAATAGTAACGGGCACACAAGGTCAGAAGTGAGGTATGTTAATGGAGCTATGTGTGGACCCTATTATTGGCGTGTCAGTGTTAGCCTAGAGGTGCCCCGGTAAAGCTGCGAGTGGGGCCCAGTATGGGAGTCCTGAACCACAGAAGCGAGGAGTCCTGAAGGGCATGTGTGTGCAAGCCATAGTACTGAGAAGAAATGAGCACTGAATGTTCGAACTGATGGTTTCTGGTGGAGCTGTAGTGGTTCCCATTGATGGAGCAGATATGCTAATATGAGAAATTTCTAAAGATTTGCGTGTGTTTATTAATGAGAAAATTTGATAAGCAAACTAATATTTGAAAATAATGTTTGTAAGCAAAATGTGCTCACGGGGAGTGGTCACCATAAGTATTAACAAGATGCTAAATAATGAAAAATATTCATGAAAAATGTATTAAAATGTCATATTTGGATGTATAACCTATGTTTTGCGTTGATTCGCATTCTTAACTTAGCCAAACTGAGGGTCTGGTTTTCACTGGGCCTTGCCTGCTCTAATGTGGAGACGCGACACATCCGAGGACTGGAACTGGAGAGAAGGACCTTGAACTGTGCAGAGTTCAGAAGGCTCTGCTAGAACATTCTGCAAATGTACCAGTAGACAGGAGATGATGAAGACAATTTGATACAATTATGTGTAGTGTAGGACAAACGCACTTTCCCAGGACATGAACAATAGAAGCTCTGGCTAAAAGACTGTGTGCAACAATTTTGTTACCTGTAGAGCCGGATGATGTTCTCATCGACAGAAGAACCAATCAAACTAATGGAACTTGAATCCTGAATAGACGTGTATATGCGGTAAACAAAAACTATAGGTTAGAGTCATAACTTCTGATAAGGTTGACCAATTAGCAATTAGTGGGACGGACTGAGAGACCCTTATAAAAAGTCATGACAAGGGGAGAAAATTTAGAGCGGAGAGGAGAAAGCTGATGACATCAGGAGACGCTGTCCGAAGTGCTGATAATTGGGCTTACCCTCTGTGAGCCGGATACTTTGCTGATGACTGATGACCTGGAGACAAATACTGACTTGTTGCTGATCCATCTTGGATAGGTAGCTATAATAATATGACTGACTAATGTGTGCTTTTTCCTCTAGGTACCAACTGCGCTGTTTTAAATATTTTTCTCTCTTAGATAGATTTTTTTTCAAAATAATATTTTTCCAAATTGTTTTCGCATGAAGACCCACATGCTGATGCTAATCTGGGTTAGGTAGGCAGACAAGGGTGACATTGACGGTGACAATTGACTGACAACAATTGCTTTGCTGAATTACTATGCCATGTGTTGAGAAATTATTAGTTAATGTTGCTTTGATTTTGCGATTCTTGGATGAATAATGCTTTTGTGATGATTAATAAAGCTTGATTAATAATAAAGTCGTATAAAGGTTTTTGATTAGAATTGTAACCAATAGGGAACAAAAATGATTAACCTTCTTGAGAGTGATGGTATGTCTTATTAGATAGATTTTTCATTAATGTTTGAAATTGATTATAGTGACGTTGATGGTTCAATGGTCTACCGCATAACTAGGATACTCCATGCGATCCAAAAGGTTCATCGACCTATACACGTCCACTTGTAAGTTTACTTACTAAGGACCAGGCGTGCTATCACCATCAACAGTGGTGTTGGATGTTAGACTTGAGGCGAACTGGCTGAACTGTGTTTTGCTCTTTTGGGTCCAGTATTGGCTTGGCAGTGGGACTGAATATTAGAATTGAGCTACTGTAATGGAACTGTATGTGAGAGGGGTCCCAGTATAGGAAAGGAAGTGTCCTCGCTGGGGTAGAACTGAAGGATGGGCCTCTGGAGGACACAGGCAGACAGACCAAATGTGACCAAGATAACAACCTGAATTATAGCTGTGTTTAACAGCTAACTTCAGAAACTGAGGTGCTCTGGCAGACAGCATGTGTGGTGTTCTGGCAGGGGCGCAGCTGAGGGCTTGGAGTGTGTGAACTGAGATGCACTGATTGAGCTGGGCCCGAGGTCCCAGTACTGGAGCAGCAGAGTGTAGTAACTGGAAGAAATTAGGTGCTCTGGCAGACAGGGTGTGTGGGGTTCCTGGCACTGACACTGCTGAGGGCTTGGAGTGTGTGAGCTGAGGTGCACTGATGGAGCTACGCCCAAGGTCCCAGTACTGGAGTAGCACAGTGTACTGACTGCAAGAACTGTGGTGTTTCTGGCAGACAGCATGTGGGGGTTCCTGGCACTGGCGCGGCTGAAAGTTTGGATTGTGTGAACTGCTGTGCACTGATTGAGCTGCACCTGAGGTCCCAGTACTGGAGCAGCAGAGTGTACTGACTGCAAGAACTGAGGTGCTCTGGCAGACAGCATGTGTGAGGTTCCTGGAACTGGCATGGCTGAGGGCCTGGACTGTGCGAACTGCCCTGTACTGATGGAGCTGCGCCCGAGGTCCCAGTACTGGAGCAGCAGAGTGTACTGACTGCATGAACTGAGGTGCTTTGGCAGATAGCGTGTGTGGGGTTCCTGGCACTGGCACGGGTGAGGGCTTGGAATGTGTGAGCCGAGGTACACTGACGGAGCTTAGCCCGAGGTCCCAGTACTGCAGCAGCAGAGTGTATTGACTAAAAGAGCTAAGGTGTTCTGGCAGACAGCGTGTGTGGGGGTTCCTGGGACTGGCACGGCTGAGGGCTTGGAAAGTGTGAACTGAGGTGCACTGATGGAGCTCAGAGTGAGATCCCAGTATGGAGCAGAAGTGGGCACTGTCTCTAAGGATTGAGGAGCCCTGGTAGAGCTGGGTGCCTAGGCTATAAGCAATTACAAGCGATCCTCTGCCCTTGCTCTCAGAACACAGGCAGGCACACTTGGTAAAGAAAATCCAAGCCAAAGGGACCCAAAAGCTTGACAGCACGGGCAACTGTCTAAAGGTGGTACTGGCAGGCAGATTCACATAGGCTTTCTGTGTAACTGGCCCGGCATAATAAGGCAAGAAAGAGACATTGAACCTGAATCTGCAAATGCATTTTCTAGGGATTAAGGGCCAGATGTAGCAAAGGGTTTTTCCCATTCTGTGTCAATGGGAAAATGTGTTCGTACATATGGCCCTAAATGGGCAATGCACTGAGAGTCACGACTCCAACTGAGATTGGTGAGATCCTAGTTCAAAACTGAGGGTAGGGCCTCCTCACACATTACCCTCAAAATCTGCAAGCCTCAAGATTTTCAGTTAGAAATGTTAGGCAAAGCTCGTACCTGAGACCTGGAAGAAATTAGGAGCAGCCAACCCAACAGTATGTGCAGCTACTTACTGCCACTGTATCACATGTTGTAATACCTTCATAGAGAAGGTGTAGGACACTTATTGGCAGAAACTGCCAGAGAGGGACGAACCTCCAAGTGCAGGCTTTCCTTCCACACAAAATGAACCTGTAGTAATCACTTTTCTGTCCACTGAAGGCAAAGGAAGGCACATTCACAGCTCTACCTTCTCTAATAGAAAAATACCAGCTTTGTCTATAATCTAAGCTTCCAGAATGGCAAGGAGCTGATATATTAATATGACTTGTAATGTAATATCTTACATTGGGAATTCTGCTGGTTTGTTTTAATACAATAACAAAACCGCTAAATACTTTTTTAGTATTTTCACTTTATTTACTCTCCTAAGTTTGTATGTAAAAGACAAAAAAAAAAAAAAAAAAAAAAAAAAAGACTGCCCTATTGCTTATTTTGGCCTATTTTAAAAGTCTCAGCACTCATTAGAACCACTCACCCTGGCTTATATTAACACATTTTGTGTGTTGTTCCACTTCACCAAGTGGACTTGAGATCGTCATGCAATCAGAACTAGCTGTGTGGTCAATCTCAAAGTGCCAAAATGTGGTGCAGAAACTTCTAATTTCTGAAGATATTGCACTGCTCTCAGTTCAGGGATACTGTGTTTTTAGTTTCGGAGATAAAGGAGCTACTTACCGCGCAAAGCTGACCCCCTCGGAGGCACCTGCCCCTGTAATTGGATATACTATACCAACATGCAGTCAATCTCTGGTCTGACATGTAGCTATAGCAGCTTAGTCTAGTAGGGATGTGCACGGAGATGCACTGGACATAAATCTGGAGAATTCCGCCACCCAGTAATTTCCTGCCAATGAGCAACGTATCCTGAACAGGGGCTGACACCCGACCCTGGCTGCAACTCCATGCAAATCAGGCCTGGGACCTACACAAGAGTCCTCTTTGTGAGGCCTTTTGCTGTGCCATAGTAATATATAAAAGAACAAGGTGCAACCCAGTAACCATTGTTAATTAAATAATTAAGAAAAACAATGGTCCCTTAAGGGGGATGTGAAAACCTCCACTTCAATGGAAAATATGGATTAAACCATCAACAAATTGCTTCCATTTCAAAGAAAGGCAGTTTTTCAATTTGTTCAGCAACAGAAACATCATTGAAATGTCATCATCAAGCCAAAATACCTTGGTTTTTCCGCATCCAGATTACAAATTGGGTGCTTCAGCAACCTGTGACCTAATGAGGACCCTGTTTTAATTGATTGTATAGGGTTGAAACGTTGATCCCAATAACAGCCTACTGTTTTTATTCGATTCTGGAGTATTTCTCTCCGTATCAGAGTATGTAACGGCCACCTTTGCATCCTGATTCAGTCACTATTTATGTACATAAACTATAGCACCAGCGCATTTTACACTCACTTATCTCACTTGCACTGCGCCGTTTGGGATCACCTTTTTCCTTTTAATTTGGCTTGATGATGAAATTTCAATTCTTTTTTCTGTCATAGAACAACTTGAATAAAACTGTCTTGCTTTGAAATGGAACCAATTTGTTGAAGGTTTAATCAATATTTACCAAGGAAGTGGAGGTTTACACTTCCCCCTTGAGTGCCATGGTAGTGGCACATACTGGTCAGCAAGTACCTGGCTCACTGTAGTTTGTACTAGTGAAAGCACTGCATTTATGCGGTCTCCAGCCTTGGCTCAAAAACTCTACGGTTAGTGCCATACTGCCAGCAGAGGACAAAGACTGACACATGTTATTCACCAACCCCTTAGTTGGGAATCTTGTGGGGAACAAATCTCCCACACCCGTGCTGTTCCTCACCAGCAGCTGCCGAAACTCATCAAGTGCCCTGCAGTTCAAACAAACATTTCTGACACTCTCCACTTACCATAAACATTTCAAAAAGTCAATTAAGTTCTTTGGAAAGTTAGACAGTCTCTCTAAGCGTGACATTTAGTAATGCTGCTGGCACCTTTCAGAAAAACACTTAAGAGACGTGTATATTTATATTTCACCAAACAACGCTGTTTATATAAATACTTTTATTCGTATTAATAAGGTATACTTTCACTACACCTGATACATACCTTTCATGTTTGCAAGTATAATGTGTGAAAAGGTAATACGCTGTAGATTTTTTATTTGCTTTTAGGAATTTGTAGTCCTAATTGTCTCATAAATTACCAAGACTACAACTTCCACAATACAAAGGAATTCCATGCCTGGATTACCGACTCACATATAGAACTTGAAAACCAAATACCTCGTAAGTAGAAGACTAATACAAAAGGTCTAGGTTTCATTTATCAAACAGTCACTCATTTATTTGGAAGGCACAGATCAGTGAAAAGAGCTTCGCTTGGAAAAACTCTTGTTGCAGATGTCTCCTATTATCTAGAGCAGTGGTTGCCAACCTGTGCTGGACCCCTGTGGGTCCGCAAAGCCTCCTCCGGAGGTATGCGAGTGTTTTAAAAATGAAATAATATTAACAGATTAGGCCCCCAGATTTCAGTAATGACTCAGTGAGGGGGTTTCCCCAGATTCCAATAATTGTTCAGTGAGGGTCCCCGAGTTCCACTAATGATAAAGAGGGGGTTCACATAAGTCATAAGGTTGGGGACCACTGAACAGAGTTTGAGCAGGAATTCTATTAAAAAAAAATTAAAAAACACGTCAGCCTTCCTACAGAGTTTGAGCAGGAATTCTATTCACTTTTTTTTTTAAAACACGTCAGCCTTCCACCTTTTAATGGTTGATAAACTGAGGGTCGATACTTTGGGTAATAGGAACATTTACTGCTTGCAGAACCTGGAAATTCGAATTAGAATAACATAGCAATTATGACAAAATTAATCTCCAATGGGTAAATGATAGCTACATGTAGAGTCATGCTGAGGTAGACATAGCTCTTATTTAGTGTACCAGCTGCGAGATTTGAAATAATTTTATTATTTATTAGTTGAAATCAAAGGTAGGGTGCTTCACACACAGGAGAAAATATAGTTTATTATAAATGTGTTGTACACCACACCAGCATGTGTTTTTACAATAACTGAAACGAAATAGGTGTTTTTACTTTACTAAAAAGAAATAGCACAGTAGTTTGGGATCTGATGATGCAGGGCAACTTTATAAAACTGAAACCGTCCTAAGTCAGGTAGGAGTTGGGAGTCTCATCCAGGTACTAGAATATATTGGATATTTGCTGTTTTGACCTATGCACGTTGTCTTGCTTCCGGCTCTCGATAAAGTATTGCTCGAAGTGTCACACGTGCCAGACGCAAATGTAACTCACAGGCACAGTGAAGACACCAATGTCACTCATATACATGATGAAAACTTCGCAGCTATTAACATTTGATATGAAAACACTTGTTGTGTTGGTAAAATACTGGACAAGTGACAACCAATATGCATCATGAAACGGACGGCAGGGTATACCTCACCTCCTGCTGCATGGAACCACGTGCACAACTTAAACACGCACAGTGCACATAACCATGTCGATTAATTAGGTGATGAATACATTTAGTCGCTCATCGCTCATCGTCAGTTGTTAAAACTGGAGGGCCAGGCCAGACCCTCCCTGTCAGTTACACAGCAGTCCCGTGCAACATGTTAAGCAATTCGTAAGGGGCCATGTTCATCCGACTGTACAATGACACGCATACCCATAAAATTGGGTGACAGTAACTGCTGTAATGCGCAGTGTTCGGAAACATTAAGTACAGTAAGAAGCGTTATATAACAAACAGGTTTTTAATGCGTGTGTTCTAAGAGGCAACCATTATGGAATCGGCTGGATACTCGCATCGTGTTCCGCGCACGCCCTCAGCACAATATCAACACGCTTACAGACAATATTCCAAACACAAACAATGGGATATCTATCTACAGGCAGGATGTCCTTCATTTCAAAACCAAAAACCGGGGCAGGCCCCAGGTACAGAAGTAGGACTATATACTGTCACTCAAGGACACAGATGGACTTCAGTGACACAGCATTCATTGGCAGAAGGACTACACGAACAATAATCAGTCACAGTGAGTTTTGTTCCACATCACAAAATACTGTCTAGCTCATGGGAGAGAGAAAATATATTGCAATCTGTTCTATGTCACATGTCTACAGCACTGGCTTACTTTGAGCCCTAGAACACGTAATCTTCCATTTATATTGATTGAGAACAAAGTCACAAGTGATAAAATGATAAAACCTGGGCTGGATATGCATGCATATTTGTTTCTGAGGGGGCATCAGTGGTGATGACGTACATAAATCAGAATTTGGCATTATTTGAATCCCGTAGGCCAGTGGTTCCCAAACTGTGGTCTGGGGACCCCAGAGGATCCGCAAAGTCTTTTCAGGGGATGTGCTACTGCTTAGAAAATTAAATAATATTAACAGATTAATAAAAAGTGTATATAAATAAAGTGGCAAAATGTACAACTGAACATTTTAAAATGTACTTTCAAATTGGAGGCTAAAAATTAGATTAGTATCCACAGCTTGATAAACTGGCACTTCTCCCAGAAATCAAACAGAATACAGTATGGAAGATGTGTGGCTTCAATTAATTTTAGAAGCGCTCCAACCTTCCTATTAAAAGTATTTTTTTATTATTATATATGTTTGCAAATTAAATAAAATGTGTATCATTTATGTGTTTGATGAATGCTTGTTTCTGTATTTTTTGTGTATTGTTTTGCATTTCAAATCATCTACAATGTTTAGGGTGGGGTCTCCAGCTTCTAGTATCGACTCGGTGATAGGATCCCCTATTCCAATAATGATTCAGTGGGGGTTACCAGGTTCAAGTAATGATAAAGTGGGGATCCACAGAAGTCACAAGGTTGAGAACCACTGCCCTAAGCATCTAACAATAGAAAAACACACTCAGGCCCCTTTTTTCTGTGTCATTATAGCTATTAAGATTGTGCAAAGCCTGTTTAAGGCAATCGAGCTCAAACACAAACAACACACTGTGCAAAGCCTGTTCAAGGCAATTGGGCCCAAACACAAAAAATAAATTGTTTTAAGATTAAATAACAACTCTAAGAAAGAATTCTGAGCCTGGGTTTTGCCTGAGAGTTCAACTATAGTCCTTTTCTCATCTTATATACTGCTGTGCTGTGTAACATCTGTCTACTCTACACTGTGGTTGTGCCAGATAGCGTCGGTAGAAATGGGAGTATGCACTTTAGTTGAAACGTGCACGCTCACATTTTCACCGAGACTCTCTTTCTGAATCACAAGAACGAGAACGTAGCTCTTCTGATGCACTGAGACAAGTACTCCGCTCTATGAGAAAAAAAGGACGGTTTTAATTTGTTCAAATGTGTCGGGATAGTCCTCAAAAATCGTGACTGTCCCGGGATATCCAGAACGCATGATCACCCAATTTACACGGAGACACTCGACTTTGCTGGTCCAGGCTCAATGTTACAAGTCCATGGTTTTAAGTGCAACCCCAATTGAAATACAAGCCGTGCCGCCCCCACAACATGCTATACGCAATCAACCCATGTACGCACAGCTGCCGATAACCCTTCGGTACTGCGTATACACATACATACACACTACTAAGCATACCCACCGAGATACTAAATACTACACATGTTGTTAGAGCTGCAGGTCCAGATAACAGTAGCTCATCTCCATCCTAACCAGACTTGGACATCCCCTTTATAATATTCTCCTTCACCCCTTCCCTATCGCGTGAGCTGCCCTCACATCACTCACCAATGCACTGACCCACAGGGGTACTGAACGGGTTCCCCAGCAGAAACTCCATCTTGATGACAACAAACAACCAGCAGCGCTCACCCACTCTGCACAGACATGGGCAGTGCCAGATTCCGCTTGCCCGACTTGCTCATTGGTTGTGCCCGGAAGTCCGACAATTTCATTGGATATTTGATCCGTCAATAAACGAACCTTCAAATAGCTAACGCATATTATTCGTCAAACAACTTGTCAATCAGCTCCTCAAACCGTAGAGGAAAATCTAGAGGTAGGTAAAAGTGATGCTCCATTTCAAAGACGTCACAGTCTTGCCTGCCAACAATGATAGGCATTAAAAACGGACAAACGTGTCTTTCACAGAAACCACTCGCTCATTTTCAAACTGTCTACTTTTCTGATAACGTTAAAACTACTTAGAAACGCATAGCATTGTGATACAATTCATGAACTCATTTTATTTTCGATAATATAGAAATATCGATCATGAAGACACTGAGAAAAAAGTATAAATTGCTCATGATTTATACTGTGTAGGTTCGCCAAATACTTTGCCCCCTACTAAAAGAGACTGGAAAATATGTCATTATAAAATATGTTTAAATATTCATATGTATGAAAGAAGCACACTGTTCGAGTTTATTTTCGTTACCTCGGGAATAAAAACACGTGAAGATGGCCGACAGCAATATTTAGTACTGCCCTACAAGTAAAGTCTTTACTTATTATATGCCTAGATTTCACTAAAACAGTTTTAGAGTACGTCCGCTAAATCCGCCAATCTGCACAAATGGCCAAGAAAGACTATCCCTAATGTCAATTTTCCCCGTAGTGCTCATTTCTGTGACCAGTAAGTGATACATTTAGAAGATGTCCGCGGTATTAGTAGAGTATGCCGAGGTGTCAATTCATAGCGTCACGTGACCAGTTGCCTTTGGTAACCAGCAGACTCCTAAGGGGTGCGAGACCGTGTAAACGGCGAGGAAGCATCAGCCTCTGAAACTGCAACAGGTTGGCAGACTGTTTATATTTTGTACTTATTCACAGATTAATCTGTTAAAAAGACAGGAGCCTTACCTAAAGTAAGAGAAGGGACGGCGTAATGCTTTCAGATTTTTTACAGTTGTGGTTTAATAAAAGCGTGCTCAAATTAAGTAAATGACCACCAAACAACCCCCAAATAGCAGGATTTTCAACACGATGTGTTTTTGACCTAGAAACAGCATGCATGCATAGCCTTCACATTTAGATGTACTTGACAGAACTGTATGTATGGTGTGTAATGTAACGCCTTTTCTGGGTCTTTGCAGTATAATCTCGATAATGGCGGCGCCATAAATGAGGATGCTCCTAACATTATCACTGGCAAAAACGATCCTATAATGAACATGATTCACACAGTCAAATTAAGCATGCCTGCCCCATCTTGAGGGAAACCCAACCTTTTATTAACTACCATGGCCTCATGAGCTAACCTCTAATAAGTTATCGATAAAAGTTAATTTTACGTCTAATTAAAACCATACAATTTCGAACATAAACAAATACAGGCTTAGAATAATAATAATCAAAAACAGGCCATACAAAATGTAAAACATAAAAATGGCACTAATCACAAAGTAGTAAAGTTCATAACAGTTGGAACTGGCATAGCGTCAACCTGATCCCATATTACAGGAAGTAAGAGTGGAGTATTAGCCACAGGTAGCAACTGCATATTTTGTACACGTCATTCACTAGTTGCCCTACTAACATATCTATACGGCGACACTAAAAGTCAGTTAAACCAGAGTGCAAAGACAAATGTCTCAGCCCTTAATGTAAAAAACACTCACGTGCGACTGCCTTTACAGAAAGTAAAATCTTATCGATGGGGGGTCGAGGGGGGGAGTTGGATCCATTGTCTCAGACTGTAGGACCAGTTTTGGGTGGTTCTTCTTTCCAGTGGCCACCTCAGGTTGCTCTCCTGACAAAGGCTTTGTGTAGAGTGATGCTTCTCACAGCAGGTAGCATTGACGCAGTCTTCTACTTGGAGTACCAATAACAGTGGCACAAGAGGCCTGAGGTTTCTGCTTAGGGCTGTCAGCAGTCCAACTGAGGACATAACCATGAACAGACAAAAGGGCAGGCCAGACCTAGAAATTTCTTCACCTCACACAAGAGAAGCCCCAGTCCCACTCCTAACCCCTACCATCTGCCAAATGGCAGTGCTTACAAAGACTCATCAGCAGCTATTTGATATCAAAAGGACTCAGGGAATTTATTTCTAAAGCTAACCCTGCCTTCATCATCCTCACTTCAGTGTCTGGATCTTTATCCTGTAGCGACAAGAATGCAAGCAATACACATCCACTGTCTGGGAGAACAGTCCTCATCCAAGCCAGGAGCATTCAAAATGGCCCTGTTACCCAGGCTTACTCACAGACACATACTGTCTATTGTTACACGTGTTACACTTTATGCTCTATAACCAAGACAAGGACAGTAGTTCTCACATAGTTGTGGGCATAGATCTACATTTTTTAATGAATGAGTGAATCTTTATTGCTTGATTAATTAAAATCATTACAACATAAGAAAATAATAAAAGTGAAAAAATATAAAATAAACAGCAAGAAATACCCTTCAGATGCCAAAGCTGATGCCTAATCATAGCACCTTCTATCTATGTACAGTAAAATACTATAACACCCAGAAAATTGCCCCAATCTGGAGTCCCCAGGTGTTAAACACAAGGTGTGGAAACAACAAGTGATGGACGGAATGCTGAACATTGTCAAACACTCACCCCCAGTCACAGATCTGGGTTTAATCCATCGTTCTTTTGCTCACCATGCCACCCCAGTTTGGACTTAGCCATATGCAAATCAGTCTTGACCCTGTTCCTCATGGGAACAGTCCAGCCCGAACTGCCAAGCCAGGTCCTCACTGGACCGGAAACAAGCATCCTGGGACCGGTTTCGGGGTTTCACCCCTCATCAGCCAGGCTAGCTTGAATCCAGTGGCATGGGAAGTTAAACACAAGCTGTTACACAAGTAAGTACCCATAATGCAACCTTCTGCGAGCACCAACTAATTGTTCGCCTGTTGACCCAGACCCGTTTCCAACATTCCCCAGGACCAGCGCAACAAAATACACACTAGCCAGTGAACTGCTGTGTATAAGAAGTCTCTCTCATCTCATCATCCAAGGCCGTTAGGTGAAAGGGAGGGATGACTTGGGAGGCAGGAGCCATCTCGTCAAAGCCGTTTCTTTGAGGGCCCCCCTCCCTCCGCAGGTACCCTTGCTAGTTTCGCTCCTCGCCTGACGTAAGGCTAAACACAGCTTATGAAAGAATTTCCCAAAACAGGCTTGTTCCATGGGGACCACTGCGGTAAAGATAAGGCTTAGAGCTTCATTACATGTTCTCACCCCATGTTTCAAGAATAGAGGTTTTAACAGGAGGCGCTGTTCAGACGCCAAGCAAGGGCAACAGCATAGAAGATGTTTTATTGATTCAGTGTGGTATTTACAAAACATGCATTCATGCATGTGCCCTTGTGAAGTTTTCCACTTCCATTGATATTCCCGGGCAGGTAAGGTTAAAAGGCGCATCTGAAGAATGTTCTGGAACGCTTGTTCTCCTAGAGGGGCTTTTAGATAGGGCTGGCCTTTGGTGGTTGCATACGATTTGTGCAAGCCATCAGCTCCACGGATATCCCTAACTATTAAAATATCTTTGGCTCTTGAAGCTTGCACGCCAAGCTCTTTCAGTTTTTTCTTCAAAACCGCTTTCGTGATGGCAGGGTCTATAGAGTAGGAATGGGCCAGATTTAACTGTTCCTCAGCCTTTGTTAGATAGATGGACTAATTACTTGTTTTATTTTTGAAAATTACATTCAAAGCCCCCCTGAGGCTGAATTCCTCTGCATGCTGACACTTTGATAAAACTTTATCATATCCATTTTGCACAACAAGTCCATGCATATTATATCTAGTTCCAAATGTATCCTTGCATGCCTTGTTGATCTGGGGATATTGAGGATCCTTTTGTAGGCTCTCATCTGGGCATTCTCTAGAGTGACTGTCAATTTGCCCATAGAAGCCAAATGGCCATAAGTAATTTAGGGTAGCAGTTTTGCTCTTATCACCCTCCCTAAGGGCTCAAATGTGGGTGCCTTGAGCCGTTGATGGATTTTTGCTAATACATGGGAGATTTTTACTGCTTTAGAAGTCAATGTCGCTGCCTGGTGTATTGTTCTCCCCGTGCTTGATAGTCAGACCCCCAAGTAGTGATATTTATTCTCCAGCTCTATGCCTAGAGGACCGAGTTTCCATCTTCTATACACATTTTTTGACTGACGGCTGAAAACCAAGACTTTAGTTTTTTCTGCATTTGCTTTTAAAGCATTTCTTTCATTGTAGTCATGCAGTATGTCAAGGCCCCTTATGAGCCCATTCCGGGTTTGGGCAAGCAAAACCATGTCGTCTGCATAATGTATTATGGGGAGCACCAATTGCCCCACCCTCGGAGGAAACCTATTTCCTCTGAGCAGCTCAGCATCCAGGTCAGCTGTGTATAAATTAAAGAGAGTGGGGGCTATGACGCAGCCCTGTTTTAGGCCTTTGTTGGTAAAAATCTTCCTAGTCACGCATGATTTTGTGATTTTTATTCTCACCCAGGTGTCCGAGTATAGGGCCATTACTGAGGCTAGCAATTTCCTTGGAATCCCCCAGGGCGCTAATTTCTTTCACAGGATGTGCCGCACCTCCCCGTCAAAAGCCGCACTATAGTCAATAAAGCATGCTTAAAGCAATGGAGACGTTGGTTTTAGTGCTTGTTGTCCAAGATATGAAAGTGCCAGGACATTGTCTAACGTGGAGGAACTGGGTCTAATACCTGTTTGATAAGATGGAATAATGCCATTTGCTGAGATCCATTCTTCCAACTCTTGTAATAAAACCCTTGCATATGCTTTACCATCTACGTCCAGTAAGGCTATCAGCCTACAGTTTTCAGGGCAAGTAGTGTCCCCTTTTTTATAGATAGGTTGAAGTATTGATCTCATCCAAGCCGTCGGAACCACCGAAAAATATAAGCAGTCATTAAATAGAGCAGTCAGGGGTACATCCCAGTAAGCTTGATTGCCTCCGAAGATACTCCCTGGAAGGCCGTTGGGTCCAGGAGCCCGATCCCGCCTCATTTTGCCAAGGATAGTTTGCACAGTTTTAATGGTGATGGGGACAATTTTGTCGTCTAACACATCCAATTCATTGAGACCAGCGCTGTGAGCTTGATCCCCTAGATATTTTATGTCTACATGCCTTTCCCAGTCGCTGGCAGAGATCACGTTAGTGTTTGTTTCAGAGTCGTAGAGCAATGTGCTGATGAAATCCCAAAATTCTCTACTTTTGGTAGATGGAAGCAATGTTACCAGATGTTTCCAACATTCTTCCGTCTCTTTAACCTTCAACGTCCATAGTGCTTTTTATAATCTTTCGTGCCGACTTCCTTAGTGCATCTGAGGACGGAGTTTTGAGCCTCTTGTAGTACCTTTCTGCCTGACGATATCTCTTTTTATGCTGCTTAACCACCCTGTTCTGTTTACACCCAGTTTGACCGGGCTGCACTCTGTTGCAGAGGTGAGCTTGAAGTTTTTTAAGCACCAGCCCCCATTGATCTATTATTTGACCAACCCCGGATGAAAGTTTATTGGTCCGTTTGCCTTCTTCCATGCCTCATATTTTATTTTGCAGGCAGCATACGTTTTATAGTGGGGCCTTCTGCGAGTTGACGATCACTTGCTTTATACAGGTCATGTCTCGTAGCCCCTATATCAACTTTTATTGCCACCGGGTATGGTCACTTTCAGATCTGTAAATCACCTTGTGGCTTAGGCACCGGCTCAGGAGTGCTGGGCTTAGAAAGATATAGTCTAATGCAGATATGTCTCTAAAAGTAAGAATACAGATGCCCACTGCTAGGTTACTACGATCAGTTGTTTTTATATCATATTCATTAAAAAAAGATTCTAAGGCCAGTCTTACGGGGTCTCAAGAAAGACCCCCTTCCTGGCCAAGCTGACGAGTATTAAAGTTCCCTGCCAACACATACTCATGGCCAGGATGATAATAGACAAACTCTTTCAATAGGGCCAGTTTAGATTTGTCCATCATCAATTTCTTACCTTGGTAGGGGTTAATGTATATGTTTATCACTGTAACCAGAGTTTTTTTTTTTTTACATAAGGCTAAGCCATGTATTATTAACAGCAGCATGTTACTAGTAGATTTCTCCCACATTGCTAGTTCAATGGCCAGCTCTAATTTAACATATGTAGCAAGGCCTCCGATACGTCTACCAAACACATTTTTTTTATAGGCAGGGGACTGAAATGTTATGAAGCCCTCTACAGCCAGAGGTTCCGCCGACCATGTTTCTTGGAAACACATAATATCTGCCTTGTTTGCAAAGGTCTTAAAGCCAGTACCGGTTAGTAATGAAGCCAGGCCAGCCACGTTCCAGCGAATTACTTTAATTGGATTAAATTCAAGTTTAATTTGGAGTGCATTCAGAGCTAAATACACTTCTTCATTTTGGTAGACAGTGCTGCAGGGAGCCAGTCCAATCCTTGCCCCCTCACAATATCATGACACTCATTTAGCCCACCAGAGTGAGCCCTACCTATATTCTTAGGCCCATCCTGGTTGGGTTCACCAGTTTCCCTTATCAAATGTAGGGTTATTTTTTCCCCTAAGAATAGTGGATTCATAACCGAGGTTCCTCTCAATACATTGAGATTTTCTCTCGCCAGAGGTGAAGCTTGATTTACAGCGTATAAGGCTTGTGGGTGCCAATCTCTGACTTCCTTACTAATTCTTATGCCCCAATTTTCAAAAAGGCCTTCATATTCAAAGATTCTGTCAATATTACTTTGTGCAGACCATGTGGTCAATGTTGATTCAATCTCACTAATCCATGTGAGAGTGCTAAAATATACCTCTAATAAATCTTCTGACATTAAGTTTGCAAATGCCGATATATGATGTAATAATCGTAGGTTATTCAATCTATTGAGAATATCCCATGACCGCTGAGTAGCATATCATGGGATAAAAATTATGGTCGACAGATCCGTGTTTTCTTGATGGATTGCAGGGTTTATCTTTAATACCCTATTGTATTCATAATCTGATTGTAGACGAGTTTGACATCTGTTCTCACTGCTCCAGACCCCCAGCAGGCCTGGTCTTGAACTTCCTGTTGATTGAGACCCCTCTCAACTGTCCCAATAGCCCCATGCAGTACAGAGGTGGAGTCTACAAAGCTCAAATGCTGGTCGATTGCATTGTCACTATTACTTTGTTTATTCAGACCAGCGGCCCGTTAGAGACAAATGGCATACTGTTTTACTCTCTATCTAGATTTCCTTCAGTGATGCTGCTCCCACCCTTCGTGCCCAATGAGTAAGGCACAGGGGTGTAGCTAGGCACCTGTGCTGTTACCGTACTCCCTGTAGATTCTTTTCCCATCACAGGCAGCTCCCCTCCAGCTAGAGAAGGCCCCTTTGTTAGCCCTGGGACTAAAATTCTAACAGATCTAGCACCTACTGTAGATGGTACTTGACTAAGTGCTGTGTTAGAAACACCTAACCCAGAGTTGATAGGTGGAGGATTATAAATTTCTTTGTTAGACAAAACAGCCTTATTGTCATTGGTTTGGAGTTTAGGGTCGATATTAGATGAAAAATCTTCCACTGCAGGGCGGGCGCTCATTGTGGAGGTAACTACTGATCTCTGCATAAAAATGGGATAAGGTGCCAATGTATCTGCTAGTTACTAGTTTTGCTGAGTGTTCTCTCAGTGTGATTCCATCTAAAGTTTTTTTTGTGTGGATGTACGTGTTTTTTTCAATCTCTTCTTCTGTCTTCTTGATAACAATGGCTGTTGACCATACCCCATGCTCGACTTGTGCAGCTTGTTCGACTCTGTCTTCACAGGTTTCGCTTCTAGTCTGCTTTTTCCCCACAGTAATTGTGGGGGAAAGTTGCAGCACAGTCAAGAGAGGCTCCTTTTGAGACTCTTTTGGACCTATCGCTGAAGTTAGCTCTTATAAGCTATTGTTTTCCACAGTAGTAGAGGGGTGAGGTGGAAGCATTATGAGAGGCAAAACTTTTTGCGTCTGGTCTGCAGCTTCCTCCAGATGTAGCAGCTCAGGACTTTTTTTCCTCACAATAATTACGGGAGATAGCGGGGGCGCCGTAGAGGGGTGGTCAATTCTTACATCATACTCCATACTAGCCAACCCCTCAGGTTTGGATGCGGGGGGACTCCCTTTATGGATGTCCTGCTTCTTGCCTCCAAGTGACATACAGCTAGTTGTTTTTTTTTTCTGTAGCCCCTGCGAATCTGCAAGATTGTATTAGACTGGTTAACAGCTCTGGCAGTATTGAGAGTTTATCCTAAATTTCTTCTGTGTTGCTCCCATCCTCTCCCTTCCCCATTGGGCCGCAGTGGTCCCACACTTCTAACTTCCCCATCAGCACATCCAATTTATTATCTATCAGAAGCACATTCTGAGCCATCATATGGATTAGATCTAGTTGAATCTCCATCTTATGGGATTGCCATGTCAGCGCCTTGACTGTCGATAGCAAAGAGTTATTGGTGGTGGTTATAATGCAGTCATTGCTGCCCCCTGCCTCTCGATCCACATTCGGTGCATGATTTCCTTTTATTTTTTCCCCAGGATTTCTTCCATAATCCTCTTCACATGCTTGTTTGTTGGGGCAAGGATCTTGCAAGCACCACCCTTCCTGAGTCAATGAACTGTGTGAGACCTGCGGGACCCACTCAAAGACCCGTTCAGGGGAAGATGCGGACCAGCAAGTGTCTGTCGGCTCTTGAGCCAACCAGGCCACCGATTGGGTTAGTGCTATTTGATGAGTCTCAACAGGTGATTGCCATCAGCTATCCCTTACATGGACAGCCAACCCACTGCATGGCAATCCTGTCATCGGTGATAGGCTCTTCACTTTAGCTTGATGTGTTTGTGGGGTGTTGATATTATTGCCAATGATAGTTCCAGGGATTTCATACTGCTGATTCTTGTTATGAGTGGCAGTACTACCTCCTATTGCGGTATCTTACCAAATCTATCAGTTCCCCAATGAGTGAGGCACCCAGACTGCTGTCTGTGCCTACAATGCCACAGGGCTCATTTTGTACTTGTTCTGGTTGCATTGTCTTACTTCCTGGAACGGTCTATAAACCTTGAGTCCCCTTGTGGGAGGTGGATACCACTGTTTCCCCCGCAATATCTGGATCGTTCTTAGTTCTTGTAAAATAGTTATGTATGTATGATTGATTGGCATCTTGAGCCTTTTGCTTCAGGCTTTGGTTTTGAGCCTTTCTGGTGCTCCAGGTCAGATCATTGTTGTGCTCCTTGTGGCTGGCCGGAGCTGTGGGAGCTATAAGCTCTATGGGATTCATCGGCACTGGAGACTCCTTTTCCCATGACATTGGGCCTCTTGGACATGTATCAGTCGGGCTGGGGGGGCGGGTTGTTGTGGTACCAGAGTTATTTTTGTTGCTTTTTTCCATATTAAGATTATTACTCGGGCCCAGAACCTTAAGGGGACATCTTGCCCTGAGTGACTTTCTCTACTGCTTTGGTTTACTGTGATCCTTGTATCTAAGGAAAATTCTATGTGCCAGTTTCCAATTATCACCAAAGGTCCTATGGACCCTCTGTTCTTTGGGGCCCTTGGATTTGACCTCCTTTAACAGTTTTGCCAGCTTCATCTACAGCATTTGCTCTCTTTATACTGTTTATGCTGTTTTATGGCTCGTTTTGTCCTCTGATGTCCTGGCAGGATAGGCGCAAGCCACGATCGAGTTGATGCTACTGAGGGGGCGCTTGTTGCCGATACTTAAGAAAGAGGTAGAGGTAAAAAAGGTGTAGTTGCTTAGCGTCACGCCACCTCCAATCCTAACGACTGAGCCTGGGCCTGATCTAATGTTGACTTAGAGCTCCTGAGGCTAGTCGCTAATAGGATGCTGGTGCTGATTATTTTGACCCTTGTAGGAGTTCTAGCTGCGATGTACAATGCGGTGTGGAGTGCTGTTTCTGACAGTTGCCAAGGTGAAATTCAGACGCCACAGACAGAGAAGTACTAGGTGCTGCCACACCCCTGTACTTACTGTAGTTCCACCTTGTTTATCACTGCTTCCTCAGGCCGAGGGGGGGGGGCACGAGCACGCTAACTTCTTTCCTCTTCACTTCTCAAGGCTCCAGATACTTTAACTCTCTTAGCTTGCGGAGTTAGGGCTATAACTGAGACCAGTGTGAGCACAAGCAAGTGTTCAGAACCATCAATGGGAAGAGACTGAGCGCCGCCACACCCCCTACTACTTGCTGTTGCTTACTGCAGCACTTGTTCTTGCTTTCCACCACCTTACTTTACTAGTACTTCCTCAGTCCAAGGAGGGGCATTAGCACGCTTATTTCACCCTTACCCCGCTTCGTCTCTTGTTTATCGGGTAGCTGTGGCTGTAGCTGTATACTGGCAAGCGCACCTGGGGTACAATGAGCGTGCCTGCACCTACTCCCGCACCAGGACCAGACTCCAGTCTGCCCCTGTCGTTACTGCAGCTCCTACCTGGACTTGCTTGTTGCCGCCATGGTTTCCATGCGGAATTGTGGAGATGAGGGTGTGTGGGTTACTATCGCCCCCTCCACAATGATTGTTGAGGTCGTTGTTGGCTCTCTCCGTTGCCGGTCCAGGGCACCCACATCAGGTCACCTGTTGAAGGAATGCCCTAGCACACCTGAGTGCCCCTGGACCAAGGATGGTGAAGGGGGGACACAGGGGGCACTGGAGATCGAAGAGGCAGTCCAAGGCCCGAGGCCCAAGGCTCAGACGGCTGTACAGACTGAGGGCTGCTATCCACAGCCCACTATCCGCAAGTCCAGAGAAGTCTAGAGAAGGGCCCGAATGGCAGCCCCCCTGAGGGCCTGTGGGCTATGGTCGAGGCCCTGACAGCAGCAGTAAGCAGCAGTGTGCAGCATCGAGGAAGTTCAGGGCCGCACCAGTCCTCTTCACCAGGCACCTGGAACCTGACTCCCGATGCCTGACTCCCAGCACAAGCCGCGAAGGATCCACGGACCAGCGGCTGGATTTGATGCTGCAAACGCGAATACTGGGGACCACACCAGCCCCCCCCACCTGACTCCCGGCGCCCGCGCAGTGACGCAGCCTCTCTCTCAAACTGCGACGCACCCCCTGCGCCTGGGTGTCAGCCTGATAAGAGCTGGGTTTATGCTACGGGCCAGGTGCCGGGTGTAGCAGTGGGACGAAGCGCTTGGCAGCCCGTACAACGCAGTCAGCCACGCGCATTGAGAGCAGAGTTCCATGAAGTAAGTACACTGGCTCTTCTTGTTCTTTCCTTACAAGTTTATTTCCAGTTATAATGTACAGACAGAGATACATGTGCTCGCCATCCCCAAACCGGCACAACTCCAACCTTTCATATGAAAACATTCCAATCCCCAGTCACAGCCTGCCCCAACATTCCACTGCCCCAACATTCCACTGCCCCTGATGTCATAGCATTCTTCTTTTACATACAAACCAATACATCACTACACATCCCCTTCCCTTAATTTTTTTTAAAAAAAAACAAGAATTTTTTTTTATAATATGTATATAAATAAATATATATATTTTTATTTAATCACACACGAAATTTTCTAATACCTTAGGTTTTCTCAAAACCCTGCCGAAACAACTTTTCTTCACTTCACCACAAGCTACATTTTTATTCTGTTCACGCTCATTCACATTACATTCAAATTCTCCCATATTAATACGAGTCTGGACACCTTCCTGACAGCCCCTAGCTCCCAATTCCCCAATAACTCTAGAATCTTTGTTACCATCAATATCACACTCCAACCACCAATATTTGTTATTATTACCTTCCAGCAAATCATACTGCACAAATTGTTGTTTGCAAGGCTTAGCAATAGCAACGTGACTCATGTGACATACACTGCCATCATCCAAAATTACAGTATTTCTCATCACTTTCTTAATTCTTATAGGCTCGCCAAACTTGCTCTCACCTTTAGCCATTTCCATACGGATTTCACTCTCACCCAATCTCCCACATTCAAATGTGCTTCTTTAGTACCATATTTATTATTAAAATATTTCTTGTTCTTTTCTTGTGAACTCTTTATGCACTTTCTTACATGTTCTTTGCTCCAAAGTACTTGTCTGCTTCTTTGCATCCAACCAGGGTTAATCTTCGAAAATTGAATTCTACCTCGCATTATATCAAACGGACTTTGACCTATTGTCTCATGAGGTGTCACTCTATAAGCCCATAACATTTTCCTTAACTCAGAATCTATATTACTTTTGTTTCCATGCTTTGCAATTTGAATGATGCCCTTGAAAATCCTATTTATACGTTCCACTACAGCATTCCCCCTGGGATGATATAAAGCTGTAAACCTTTGTTCAATACCAGTCATTTTAGCAAAAGTTTTCATTTCCTCAGATTTAAATTGAACACCATTGTCCGTCAATAAAATTCTGGGAAATCCTTCCCTCAAAAATATTTCCTCCAAAAAATTAATCACTGCCTTGGTATCAATTTTTTGTAACACAGAAAATTCAATCCACCTTGAAAACAAATCAACTAAAACCAAAATAACTTTGAAGACCCATCATGCCACGTAATAGGACCCATAATGTCTAAAGCAACTTCTTCCCATGGTATATTAGGACAACTTGAAGAAGAAATTGGCGGGTTAAGTGTCTTTTGAGATTTGTCACTATTCTCACACTCCATGCAGTCACATACATATCTCTCAATTTCTACATAAATTTTTGGCCACCAATAAAGTACTTTAATTCCTCTTTTGGTGCGAGATATTCCTGAATGACCTTCATGTCCAATAGCGATAAGTTTATTTCTAATACCACAGGGGGGAATAATCTTTCCACCTCTACACACAAAATCACCTTCAATTCTCAATTCATCTCTCACTTCCCAAAAAGCTCTTAACATATCACTGCTTTTGACTTTCTTGTCATTATACCAGCCGAACATCACTTTGTTTTTAACTTCTTTCAACACTTCGTCTTTCTCATACTCCATGATCCATTCTTCTTTTTGCAATGAGCTTAAAGTATTCTCATCAAACACACCAGCTACACACCAGTCATTCCATGGATGTTGATCCTACTCTCTTAAAGGTAAGGACATTCTACTTAAAAAATCTGCAGTAACATTTTTTACCCCAGGAACATACTGCACTTCATATAAGAAATCTTGTAGTCTCATAGATAGTCTAGCTATTCTCGCAGATGCTCTACATAAACCTTCTGTAGTTAACAATTTAGTAAGAGGCTTATGGTCAGTCCGTATGATGCATTTTTGCCCCCAAACAAATTTCCGAAAGTATTCTAATGCCCATACACATGCCATAGTTTCTCTCTCTATTACAGAGTATTTTTCCTCTGTGGGAGACAAAGAACGGGATGCAAATGCAACCACATATTCTTTACCCACATTGTCACTCTGTGTTAATACACTACCAAGGCCCTTACCACTTGCATCCGTAGTGATAATAGAACAAGCTTTTGGATCGTACCCATGCAACATTGGAGCACTCACAATTGCATTCTTAATTTCCTGAAAAGCTTTCTGACAACTTACATTCCATTCAAATTTCACTTTGTTTTTTAGTAACAGTCTCATTTGGTAGGTTTTAGCTGAAAAATTTTCTACAAATTTCGAATAAAACTCGGCTAGACCTAAAAAGGATCTCAAATCATCTTTAGATGTGGGGCATGGGGCATTCTTAATAGCTTCCACCAACTTTTTTTTAGGTCTTATGCCTTCATGGTCAATCTCATGTCCTAAATACGTTACATTTCTCTGTGCAAACCTACATTTACTGATCTCTGCGGTCAGACCTTTTTCTTGTAAGATGTTCAAAACATTCCTCAATTCCTTATCATGATGTTTCTTGCTACTTCCCATAACTAAAATATCATCCTGAAAGAATGTAACATTAGGCAAATGTCCAAATAACTGCTCCATCAACCTTTGAAAGACGGCAGCCGCCGACGCCAAACCAAATGGCATACGTTTGAAACGAAAACAACCCCATGGTGTACAAAAAGTTGTAAGATGTCTGCTATGATAGTCCAACCTAACCTGGTGGTAAGCAGACGACAAGTCCAAAGTGGAAAACCATTTAGCATCTCTCGTGGTAGACAACATCTCATCAATACGAGGCAAAGGAAACTGATCTACTATGATATTATTGTTCAAACCTCTCAAATCCACACACAAACGCACTTTGCCATTAGCTTTACGCGCAACAACCAAAGGTGAAACCCACTCAGAAGCTTCAACTGGTTCTATGTGAATTTTGTAACCTGTCCAACTCTTTTTTTTACCTCTTCCCTGACAATAAACGGAATATTCCGTACCTTATGAATTTTGGTTTGGCATCCTTTTTGAGTCTAATCTGATGTATAAAGCCTTTCAGTTGACCTACTTGCCTATTGAACACTCCTGGAAACTCTTGTGTGACCCATTTTTTTGTGTCTTCTTCATCACACATTACTAAGACTTGCTCTACACTGTTAGGATCAAGCACAATATGCAGTTTCTTTTGGTCTTTCCAGCCTAATACCGACAGACCATCCTTAGCCACATATAATTTACATACGGCTTGTCTTTGCTTAAATTTGAATACCAGCAATCTAAAACCAATAATATCTATTCTATCACCAGTGTAACTTTCAGGCGAAATGTCAGAGGTTTCTAAATGTTCTCCTAAACTATGTACAAAATGCTTTTGCCATGTGCATTCTGAAACAATACTGTATGGGGAACCAGAGTCTGCTGCCACCTGCAGCATAACTCCCCCAAATAATACCCAACACAAGGGTTTGTTTGACGTTTGTCCTGAAATGTTCAAAACCACAGTTTTGTGACCCCTCAGTTTATAATTTACGTCTTCATCACTGTCATCAGAACAGTCTTCCACCACTTCCTTAATGCAGGCCACTTTATTGTTCACTTTCTTCATTTGTTTCTTCTTGCACACCCTAGCAAAATGGCCTACAATTCCACATTCCAAACACTTAGCATTTTTAGCTGGACACCCATCAAATTTTGCAGAATGAAAGGAACTCCCGCAACGGAAACACTTATTTCTGGATCGATCAGACATGTTATAATTTTGATTCTTTGCAAACGTTTGATTTTTCTCTTTTTTAAAGTCATTATCCCGCTTATCCATGGACCATTTGTTGTGCTTGCGATCACTAACTTTGGCAACAACTTCTTCAAAGTTCTTATCCTGTGCCAAAGTGATTTTCGCACATCTTTCGGATAATTCCGCTTTCTTCACTAAAGCAATAATATCCTTTAGACTGGATTCGCCTTCAATCCACAACCTCTCTTGAATAGACTTGTTTTTAGTATACATTACAATCTGGTCCCGTACCAGTTCATCATGTAGACCAGCAAACCTACATGAGCTAGCTAAATGTTTTAAAGCAGAAACGTAGCTCTCTATGTCCTCGTGTTTCTCTTGTTTCCTATGGAAAAATGCGTGACGAGTAACCGCAATGCAAACAGCAGGAGAAAAATGATCATTTCAATCCAAAATAGCACTTTGAAACACATCTTCATCGCCTCTATCATGTTTTTGTAGTTGATTGTAAATACGAAGACCTTCAGGGCCTAAACAGTGCATTAAGATCCTTTTTTTTCTTTCAGCAGAGATTAAACCATTGCAATCTTGTAAGTATTCCTTCCACTCCTTCCATTGTACAGCTGGTTCACCAGGAGATGCTAAAAATTCCTTTGGTGTACTCAACTGCAAAGAAAGCGATGTCCCTGTACTAGAAGAATCTCCACTCGAAGACATAGTGTACTAAAAATTATAGCTGTAAAATATAACTCTTTAGCTTACTTCTTCAGCAAGACAGGTATCTCTGTTATAATAATTTCTGTTAGTTTTCCTTTGTGCCGGATAAACTTCAGCAATGAAGTTGCTAAAAAGTTAAGAATAGTAAAAATAATACCATGTACTTGGTACTAATTAACATTAAAAGGGCGCTGTTCCTGCTCCTATGTAACATCCAGCGCAAGAACCAGCACGTTCACAAGACATTGTTATTAAGCATTATGTTGTCCAGGCAACCAGTAACCATGCGGGGGTGCACGCGATGAAAAATCTAACGTTTGAGCAGTACACACGCGCCTCAAACAAAATAAACAAACGGCAACTGTATAAGAGAAAGAGAAAAATAAAAATAAATAAATAATAATAAAAAAAAACTTCCCTCACTTGCTTAAAATAAGTTGCCTTTAACAAAGCAGGTCCGAAAATAGCTGCTCTCCAATCCTCAGTCTGATGTCTGTAGCGTTGCCTTCCAATACAGTTTTCTTAGTCCAATGCTTGCTGCTTTACGATCCCATCCTCGTCGCCATGTGAAGTAAGTACACTGGCTCTTCTTGTTCTTTCCTTACAAGTTTATTTCCAGTTATAATGTACAGACAGAGATACATGTGCTCGCCATCCCCAAACCGGCACAACTCCAACCTTTCATATGAAAACATTCCAATCCCCAGTCACAGCCTGCCCCAACATTCCACTGCCCCAACATTCCACTGCCCCTGATGTCATAGCATTCTTCTTTTACATACAAACCAATACATCACTACATTCCACTCCCGGGTCACTGCGGGAGATACAGCACCAACTGGAAATCGCGAGAGGAGTGTGAAGCGCACGGCTACATAGATCTACATGCAGTTGAATACTTGGGGCAGGGGAAGACACCCTTATATCATGCAAATTACATTCCTATCCCAACACAGCATAACATATTCAGCAGAGGTTGTTTGAATATTCTCAACTCTGACATATTCTGTGTAGCCATCTAAATATGCCAAGAATTAGCACCCATTGGGAATGCCCCTAAAGATGCAATTGACATATACATAAGCCTGTTAGAGAGTCCACAATGACGACTGGAGCTGGAGGGTCAGATGTGCAAGAGGCTTGACAAACAGCATACTCTCACACTAGTGCTTCTACTTGGCAAGCCACATTTTGCTCCTGAGGCAAGTTTTCATTTTCACCACCCCATGGTGCGTGGCATGAGCCAGCTGTTAGGCCTAGCTAGAAGGGTAGCAGGGATCATCAACCTAGATCCCATCAACAAGAGATAAAGAGATAAATGTTTGCTTGCTATCAGCATGATTGATCATGGAATACATGTTTCCAGTTGCTGTCACCTACGCTGCAACTGCCCTTTGCAGGAAGGCGTGCTCGGATGGTTGATACAATCTCTTTGAGTGGCATAAAGAGAGGTCTCAAACCTATCACTCTCACATATCTTTCCTTTTTGAAACATTATTTTATTGTCAATGTTTATACATAATCACATAAAAGAGACAAAGAACACCTGATGACATATGCTACTGTTTTCTTACAGCCTAGGTACAGACAGAATACACAGTGAAGTAGCCATGTGATTTTTCTGATCAAATGTGTGTTCTCACTTTGATGATTCCCGTTCACAGCTCTATTTCCCCGCACGATTTTAGTAAAATCACCAGTAAAGTACTCCTAGAACATTTTAGTATATATAAGATAAGTGTGTGACATTTACTTATCCAAATTTTACTCTAATCAAAGGTGTATCATGCCCTAACACATCCCACCCCTTTGACGCAGAGTATTCTTGGAAGTGTGACTGCTTCTGAGTCCCTAAAAATAAAGGGGGAGGGCTTACCCACGTTTTTGCATTCTGAGAGTCTTAGGGCCAGATGTAGGTATATATGATTTTGCGACTCGGAAATTGCGAGTCGCAAAATCATATGCAGAATGGTGTCCATGACACCATCTGCGAATCGCAAGGGGGTCGCAAAGACCCACCTCATTAATATTAATGAGGTGGGTCGCAATTTGCGACCCCCTTGCGATTCCCTGCACTCACAGGGATGGTGGCCTGCTGGAGACAGCAGACCTCCATGTCTGTGACTGCTTTTTTAATAAAGCAGTTTTTTCTTTTGTATTGCAGCCCATTTTCCTTAAAGGAAAACGAGTTGCAATACAAAAGAAAAAAATTAAACCATTTGTTTTCATTTTTTCAGAGCAGGCAGTGGTCCATTGGACCACTGCCTGCTCTGAAAAAATATTTTGGGCGACATTCACAAAGGGGAAGGGGTCCCATGGGGTCCCCTTCCCTTTTGCGAATGAGTTAGCACCCACTTGACATGGGTGCTAACTGCGAATTGCTTTGCGACCGCGTTCGCGGTCACAAAGCAATTCTGCATCGCGGTGCGAATCGCAAATAGGAAGGGAACACCCCTTCCTATTTGCGAGTCGCATTCCCATTTTGCGAGTCGGTACAGACTCGCAAAATGGTAATGTGCATTGCGATGCCCGTTTTGCATGGCGCAAACTGCGAATTTCGCAGTTTGTGCCATGCAAACTGGTTGCTACATATGGCCCCTAATGAGCAGTCATAGGTGAAAAAAAGAGGGGGGTGAAGAAGGGTATGATGGTGAGGGACCAAAACAATATAAAACAGAAGATGGCAGGAAGTGAAGTAGGGAAGGAGGTGATGGGAGCAGGAACACAGAGACGCGTGTATGTATTTATGTATAGGTACACACCTTTAATCTATCCAATCTGAGGTGTACATGTTTCTACAAAGGGTTAGCATATCCTGTTAAACATAGCTGTCTGATCTAGGTGTCTTATAGGATTCCCTTACGTTGCAGTAGACGGGAAAGATTTTCAGTCCACTCATGCTGGAATGGTACAATGTCCAACCTCCAGTGCCTCCAAGTGGAAATTTTTGCCACTGATAGCGCTGTGGCCATCCATCTGCACTAATGAGAGGTAGAGCTTTCCACTCCAACATGTCTTGTATCTGGCCAACTTAGCATAGAGTTGAAAAATACGGTCACTTGTGTCAGCCAGGAGCTGCCAGACATTCACCCAATATTTTGACAAATTGAGACAAGCCCAAAGTACATGTGTAATATCTCAGGGTTCTACCAACCCTGAGCATCAGGTGCATGTTCACACCTGTAGTTTGTAAGATGCCAACGCCAGTTCTTTAGAACTTTAAAATGAGTGAATTTGAGTGTGCTTCTTTTAGCTCCCTGCCATTTGTATCCAGTAAGGGGGACCCTTCCTCTTCTGTGTATTCTGTCTTTTGCAGTAGCATCTGATTTCACTTTCCACAGATTAGGAGATTATATCCGAAACTGGACATTATGTAGTTCTGATACAACACATATGCCCCTCCCCAGCGTGCCATATATGTGCTTATCAGAGAAATAAGAGGGTTGAACTCCTTCCCCAGGCGCAATGATATTTCCACTCTGAGAAGGGTGCTAGTTGGAATTCAGCACCGAGCATGTGAAATCACTTCACAGTGCCTCCTTCGCACAAGTCCTCCAATTTGTTCATACCACACAATGGCAATAGAGGCCAATAGGCAGTCTTTCCTGCTTATGAATCATTCTTTGTGCCATAGTGGTGGACCTTCATAAGTGAATGAGTAGGCTTTTAGTTGATTGCGGGCCACAATCCAGGAATCTATTGTGGCTTTTATCTTTGGGGTATGACAATATCTCTCAGTGGGGTTTTGCTGTAAAGCATTCCTAGGCCGGACAAGTTTCCCAGGTGGTCATGTTCACTTGTTTCATATTATGGATGGTCTGGTCAATCAGGCAACAGATAAGCCTACTGAGAGAATTGATGTACCAAGTAATACAGTGACATAATAGGAAATCGCAGACCTCCTGTTATGTTGCAAACATTAGCTTAGCTATTTTATTTTTTATTTTTCTTTATACCTTTGTTCATATCAAAGCAGTAACTTTTAGCATCTGAAGGAGCAGCATTCCCAACATGTAGTTGTACAATGGGGCCCACATCATTTTGACGACTTGGACACAACTCCCCTCAAAAATAACTATAGTGAAGACATCTCATG
The DNA here is from genome assembly GCF_031143425.1 of Pleurodeles waltl. Classification (NCBI taxonomy): domain Eukaryota; kingdom Metazoa; phylum Chordata; class Amphibia; order Caudata; family Salamandridae; genus Pleurodeles; species Pleurodeles waltl. The sequence continues at coordinate 154,085,734 of NC_090449.1, forward strand.
TAATTATTGCCTGTCTTGGTGATGAGGGTTCGAAGGTTATCTACAACAATTTCTGTCTAGCCTCTGTTGACTAGCACTCCTAAGTATTTCTGGTTAGTTGATTTCCACAAAAATCCCAGCCATTCTACAGCTGGTCTTGGTGTACTGCTGGGAACAGGAAGAACCTCACACTTAATTTACCTTATACCCCGATAAGATAAGATGAGAAGGCATTATTCAAGAAGATCATTTCAGCAATTGAGGTTCTGGGGTTCTATTAAGTAAGAAGGATATCATTCACAAAGTGAAGCCCGGAGTCTACAACCGCTATATTGTCCTCCCTTATACCGTTAACACATTTGATAGTGGTTGCCAAAGGTTATAATTCTGCGAAAAACAAGAGGTGAGATAGCGGTCAACCTTGACTTGTATCCCTAGTTCTGGAGAAAGTATCAGAGGAGAAACCCCAGAAGTCAATCTGAGCTGTAGGATCGGTAAAGAGGCATTCCATTTTAGAAATAAAGTTGGTGCCAATGCCCACCCGGGGCTCCTAAACATGTATCCCCCACTTGACTCAATCAAAGCCCTTCTCAAACAGAAACTGTTCCTCTAAATTATCCTTCACCTCTCACAACATTTCAGTGAAGAAGTGCCTAGGATTCCTGGTCACGCTGCCAGGTACAGAGCCTTCTTGGAAACTGCGAATAAGGCAGAGGATGACTCACCTTAGTCAGTCTGTCAATATCTTGGGCAGCATCTTCATGTCTGCATTCATCAAAGGAATGGGCCTATAGTTAGCATAAAGCACAGGGTCACTAATATGCAGAAGGCTTAACTTGTGTTCATTAAATGTCCCTCGATTTATGCTTGTGGTTTTGGCCTCTTTGATCATCGGAGTAGAGAACGGGGATACATTGGGATTTGGTTATACTGTAGAAGTCACTTGGAGAACCAGCTTCTCCTGATACCTAAAAATGAGTCTTTTACTGTGGATTACATGAACTAAAAAATATTTGACGAGGGAAGTGTCTACTCCCCTGCTGTCCATGAGAGTAAGATGTGGGAAATATTGAGTAGAGCACAATAGTAGCAGTGAGGACTGTTTTTCCATATGTGTGTGTGTGTGTAAGACTTTGATATATAGCATAAAAAGTCTGAAAACATCACATCCCAGCAATCTCTCATTACTTAAGGAATTAATGTCAGGAACGTGAAGTACCTAATAATAGGTGGGGACTTTAAAGCGGTCATGAATAAGCATTACTACACATGGCAGGTCTGGCCTTCAACCACTCACCATTCCATCAGACGTCCAGAATAGGTAAATTCTTTGAGCTGTGGGGATTTGGCATAATGAGAAGCAGACTTTTACTTTTCATTCCATACCTCAACTCACTATCCCGATTAGTCTATTTTTTCTTCTCAGCTACAATTATCCAGGAAGTGCAGGGAATACATTTCTTCCCAAGAAGTATATGAGATCACTCACCACTGATGCTAAAACTGTATGGAGAGGTGTCCTTGGTGCTTTAGCTCCAAATAGCTCATATAAGGCGGATCTGGTGGCCTCCTTCAGGAAGGACATTGAAGAATGTTTTGAACTCAATAAATATTCAGTCCAGTCAGCCTCCACCTATGGGAAGCATTCAAAACAATTAGGGCCATGGCTCGTGTCAGGTATAAAAAAAGAGAAGAGGAAGCTAATATAGAATTTCTAGAAGCGAAGGTACTGGAGGTTGAGTGAAAAGCACTGAGATCTAAAACAGTGCCTGCCCGGCACCAGTTGGAGACTGCTAGAGTACAGTCGAAAGACCTAGCTCTAGACAACTGCTCAACACTTATGGATGGCAACGCAAAGCAGAATATATGAGTCAGGAGATAAGTCTGGTAAACTCATATGGCCACCAGAGTAAATATTAAATTCAAAGATGAAGAGGATAAACTGGCCTCTGAAGCTAAAAGTTTAGCTGAGATCTGGCATTTTATAAACCCTTGCATGCAACTGCTTACTGCCTGCTATAGAAACGAGCATCCTATTGATTACAGATCTCCCGGTTATAACACTACAACTCACCAACTACAATGAGCTGGATTTACCCATAACATTGGAGAAGGTGGTAGAAGCTGTCCCTGGTAGGCAGTCAGTGAAAACACCAAGTTCCCAACCGTCTCCTTGTAGAATTCTACAAACAGTTATTATAAATAAATGTCAAGCCCCTGTCCACAATTCCTGTTTGAGGACATTGCTGCTGATAAATGAGTTACATGCAGCCCGTCATTCCAAAATTGTGGCCCCTGTCTACAACCCCTTCTTGAGGAAACAGCCCAAAATTGACTGTTGCCAGATGACTTACTTGAAGCCAAAATAGTTGTCATTCCAAAACTGGGGAAATCCCTTGACCTTTGTTCATCATACTGATTAATATTACGTATTGAGACAGAAACCAAAAAATCCTGTTGAAACATTGGCAAATAGGTTGGCTAAGGTGATAACCTCCTTAGTACGCAGAAACCAAAATTATTTCAAACCAGGGTGCAGCACAAGGCAATGCCTTAGAATTTTGCAGTTGATACTAGCCAAAAGATTCAAAATTGTTGGCTCAAACACTTCTCCTATTAGACCTTTAGAAGTCGTTTGACCCCATAATCGGGACATTCATATTACAAGTCCTCTAAAAAATGGGATTCAGCCACCGATTTCTGGCATAAATTAAGGTGTCACTTGTGGCCATGCAGCAAAAACAACGTGATGGATGGAGTGCTTGAATTAATCTCAGCCACTGGCAATTAATCTCAGCCATTTGTAATCACTCGGGCTGCATCCCAATCCATTGTTTTTCACCCACAATGCCACCTCAGTTTGGACCCAGCCATATGCAAATCAGCCTTGACGCTGCTCCTTATGGGAACGGCCATCCCAACTGCCAAGCCAGGTCCTCCCTAAACCTGGCTTCACCCTGATAAAGGCTCATCAGCTAGACATTGAGTGATTCCAGTGGCACAGTAAACACGGGACCCATGTCTGGGCATACCATTCGCACTTAGGGCATCAATTGCAATAACATCATTTGGGCAGGGTCAAGACTGATTTGCATATGGCTGGGTCAAAACTGAGGTTGCATGGTGGGTGTGTAACGATGGATTGCGATGCAGCCCCAAGCAATTGCCAGTGGCTTAGATTAATTCCATCATTCCATTAATCACCTTCTTGTTGCATACTCGTTACCATAGCGGTTAAGTCCCTAGCCAAATGGATTTGGAAAAATGCATTGCTGGAGGGCTGCCAGTGGGCTGGGTAGCAAGAAGACATCATTTTAATATCCCTTGATGATATGTTTTTCTTGCTACATGACCCCTACACTACCAATCTCCACATCATGAAAATATGAAAACTTTACGGGGATGCCTCTGGCCTGGTAGTCTTTAGAGCATACCAGTCCTGGAACTGCTTAACAAAGCAGTTTAGATGATGAATTGCCCTGGTAGCCTTCAGATCCACACAGAAAGTTTGAAATATTTGGGGCAAAGCATAGTGCTAACTCCACAGCCAGCTTGTGATCTTAACATAACTCCCCTAATGGCCAAAACCAACCAGGAGCTATGCTAATAGGCAGACCTCCCTTTATCAATATTGGGTAGGGTCGCACTATTTAGAATGACTGTGATCCCTAGACGTATATATTTTGCAACACTTGTCATGCAACATTTCACTGCATTTCTGCGATAAAATGAAGGCCGCGCTTAGGGGATGCTAATGGGTGGGCAAACAACAAAGTGTCTCACAACCTAAATGAAAAGAAATAGTGTATGAAAATGGACTGGGAATTGCTGACATTCAATTCTATTATTGAGCAGCCCATTTCATTACCGTCAATTATGGGGTATTTAGAGAGAGAGAGATGACTCATTGCACTGACTAGAACTTGATCTAGTCCCAGACTCATCCCCCCCCCTCAAATTTATATACAAACCAAGATTCCCACAACCCTCCCATCAGTCATGAAAAATTGGCACGATTTACAATTCTTTAGATTCCTCAAACCAAAACACATAATTGAACTACTCAGGGAGCAGTTGACACAGCTCCTGGTATTCAAACCCTTTGAAGCTAAACTGGCTCTAGATTCACTTGGGAAGAGCAACATATTCTGAACGTATTGTTCCTTAGTCCTTAACACCCTAAATCCCATAGTTCTCCTGAGCATTTGCTGGGATGGAGATCTTGGTTCAATAGAAGTAGATGAATGGAGAGAAGCAAAGATGGTTCCCTGAATGCTGGTGATCTCAGCTCACCTTTGCCTCATCCAGTTTAACTACCGCGACAGAGCATACTATACCCCAGAACGGCTAAGATGGATGCTAAGACCTCTGGAAATTGTACTAGGGGTCAAGACATGAGAGTACATTGATGCAATGACATGGGACTGCCCCCCAATCCAATCATACTGGATACAAGCACAACAATCTCTGGCTGAGGTGGTGTGGAATCCAGTTGAACCTACACCAAAAGTAGCACTATTGGGAATCAAGGGCAAATATGGAGACACTAGTGAAAACTGCACACCTATCATCCTGGATTATCTAAATGCCACAAGAGTCATAAGGGAAAAATAGAGATCCAAAGCACCTCACAATATGGACGTGGTTGTAGGAAGAATAAGGTCCTGTGGTTCTTTACCTTGTAACTTGACCTTTGGGCTTTGACCTGCCCACCAGGAACTTTCTTATAAACAGGTCCCTGCAATAGGAGTAGTCCGTTAACAATGTGAGGCTGGGCACCGGTGTTTGAACCTATGGGCGAAAGACCGTTTGTAGGAAAGTATCCTATTTTTGGCATGGTTTCCCCTATTTTTTGCCTGCTGTCAGTGTGTTTTGACTGTGTTCACTGGGAGCCTGCTAACCAGGACCCCAGTGACTGTGCACTCTCCCACTGAATTTGGTTGCTTAGGACTAAGCACACCCCACAATTGGCATACTGGTGCCTCCATATAAGTCCCTAGTTTATTGTATTTAGGTACCCAGGGCATTGGGGCACCAGGGGGTTCACCATGGGCTGGCGCATGCATTGTGTCACCCATGGGAGTCCATGCAAAATGTGTCTGCAGGCCTGCCATTGCATGCACCCTTTCACTACAAGTCACTGCACCAGGTCACTGTAAGTCACCCCTATGACAGGTCCTCCTAGCCCAGAGGGCAGGGTGCAGGTAACTATGTGTGAGGGCACCCCTGCATGAGCAGAGGTGCCCCTATGAACTCAAGCTCCATTACACCGGACTTCGTAAGTTCAGGTAAGGCATTTTACCCGTGTACTGGACACAGGTCACTACATGTGTCCAGCTACAGAATGGTAACTCCGAACCTGGGCATGTTTGGTATCAGACATGTCAGAATCATACCCCAGTAATGTTGCCAGTATTGGTTGTATGATTCCATGCACTTCTTAGTGGACCCCCAGCATTGCTCCTTCTAGTCTTCTGGGATTTTCCGGGCAGCCTGCACTGCTGCCACCCTCAGACAGGTTTCTGCCCTCCTGCAGAGACCAGCTCAGGCAGGGGAAGGCAGAACACAGGATTTCCTGTGGAAGAGGGAGGTAACACCCTCTCCTTTGGAAAATAGGTGTTACATGGCTTGGGAGGGATAGCCTCCCCAAGCCACTGATATGCTTTGAAGGGCACATTTGGGGCCCTCCTTGCATAAACCAGTTTGCACCAGTGCAGGGACCCCTGGGCCCTGCTCTGGTACGAAACTGCACAATGAAAAGGGGAGTGACCACTCCTCTGTCCATCACCTCCCCAGGGGTGGTGCTCGCCTCCAGGTGGCCACTTGATTCTGCCATCTTGGTGGCCAGGTCAGGTAGGTAACTTCACAGCCTCCTCCTAATAGGTGGTCACCCTGCTAGGTGACCAATCCCCCTTCCTGGGCTATTTAGGGTCTCCCTCTCAGATCGGTCCTCAGATTCGACATGCAAGATTGCAGCAGAACACCTGTGCATTGTTTACTTCATCTTCTGACCACCAGGCCTGCAACTGGACACTCCTGGAACCGACAATCTGCAACTCCAGCCACTTCTCCACTTTGCAACATTGTTTCTCTGTTTCCTTCCAGCAACTGCAATATTCCCTTGGTTGTGCATCCTCTGAGGGCGAATCTCCCTTGCAATGAAGGAGTTACTCCCCTGCATCCTCAGGCACTAACTGCAACGATGCCCAGCTGCGTGGATCCTCTCTCCTCCAGACCTGCGTAGATCCTGCATCACAGGTGGTAATCTGGAGTGGTCCCGTTGGTCCTCTCCGCCATCTTTCCAACTTGGGAGACGGTAAGCCCTTGTATCTCCTTGAAGGACAGTACCCCTGTACCCCACTACTCTTGTAGCTACCAAGGCTTGTTTGTTCTTCCTCCAAGGGATCTTCAGGCTCCACGTAGCCCCGGCCCCCAGCCCTCTTTCCTGCCAAGCACAGTCTGCTGCTCTAGCGACATGGGACTCCTCTTCAGGTGTGCTGGGTGGGCCTCACTGCGACTCCTGTGCCTGCTTCCCATGGGTCGCCTGTGGGAACTGCCTCCTCTTCTTGTGACTCTCCCAGCTGCTGAGGGTCACCTCATATTCCCCTCCTTGGGTTGAGTCCACTGGCCCTTGCTGGTCCTCTTCAGCCTTGCAAAACCTTCTTCTCCGACTCTTGCATTTGCCAAGGTTTGTTGGTGGTTTTCCAGCACTACTGACTGACCGCATCATAACCGCAGACGTGGGAAATCACTTATGGAACTCCTCTTCTGCTCCTGTGCTGCACTGCTGACTTTCTTCATCCACCGTCGACCTGGTCCTGCATCCACATAAAGGTGGGTATTGGCTCCTGCCACAGCCGGACACTCCAACTCGAAATGGACTTGGTCCCCTTCTTTTGCAGGTCCTCTTCTGTCAGGGCTCACCTTTGGTTTCTCACAGTCTTGTCTGGGCCTTGCACAGTCCTTTTCCAAAGTCTTCCTGTTGGTTTTGGGGAAAACCAGGTACTTACTTACTTCTCTCCTGGTCGCTGGGGGAGTACCCTGGTACTCACTTCTTGGGGTTCTTAGTTCCTCCAGCTCCCCTATATTGATTTCACTTCTTTGGGTGGGGGACTGCCTTTCACATTCCACTTTTTAGTATATGGTTTGGCCCTCCCCTACAGCCCTCACTGTTTGCTATTGCTTTTACCAATGCCTATTGCTTTCTATGCTATTTCCATATTGCTTATGTGTATATAATAGTGTGTTTACTTACCTCCGGTTGGGGTATTGCCTAAACAGTATGTTAGTATTTACGTTACCATAATAAAGTACCTTTAAGTTTGTAACACTGTATGGTTCTTTCATGTGTGTAAGTCTTGTGTGACTATAATGGCATTGCGTAAGCTTTGCATGTCTCCTAGATAAGTCTTGGCTGCTCATCCACAGCTACCTCTAGAGAGCCCTGGATTCCTAGACACTGCCTACACTTCACTAATACAGGATACCTGGACCTGGTATAGGGTGATAACACCTTAAGTGTCCACCACACACCAGGCCAGCTTCCTACACCGTTGATGCGGGTAGTTAAATCTGATTAATAATGTGACCGTCAGAAAAGATATTGAGGTATATTATATGTCACTACAAGCTGTTGCTGCATTGTCTGTAACTCTGCAAATTCAACAAAATGTTCTGGAAAAAAACTCCTATCAGGAGGCCGGTGTTTATAGATTGCAGTACAAGACTGACCTGAGGGACCTCCATCATTTCTCTCTCTCAAATGAAGCTCTCACGGATTTCTTTTAAACTCCATGGGTGTCCTGTGCGTTTTATAGTTTTAGGAGAGCTTAGTGTTGAAGAAAAGATTTGCCCAAGGACAATGCCTGGATATTGACCCTGTTATGGGTCATATAAGGTTTATTTATTGTATTTCTATAACTATGGGGTAGCCAGACGTTCCCTTCAAAGTGCCTTAAAACATTGGATTACTGAAAGGGAAAAAGGTCACTCACTTAAAATGGAAAGGTGATAATTTAAGAGGCAGATGTCTGATTGCCAGAAGGGGAGCAGATATGAATGCCTGACAGTAGAGGTATGTCTTCAGGGATGTTGTGAATTTGAGGAAGTTATCATCCATGTGGAGGTGAAGGAAGCAAGTTCTAGGGGGAAGATTTTTGCACCTGTCATTGTCTGCCAACAAACTGCTTTTATCTTACCTGGTATACGACAAGACAGATTTTGTGAGGCAGAGCTTAGGGGTTTGGTCAGTCAGTAAGGCAGCATCAGTTTAGTGAGGTAGGGTAGTGCTCAGTCATTAATTGCATTAAGCATAAGGCATTGGGTACTGAACTCACTTTTGTTTGACTAGAAGCCACTGAAACAATGTTAAAGCAGGATTTATGGCATTAGTGCTTCCCAGACCAAGCACAAGGCAAACAGTGTAGTGTAACTGTGGAATTTGCGCAGCATAGTAGTCTATCTTGGAGATCACCACAGTGAGAACCAATGCAATTTGCGGAATCATCAGAAATAGGACATGTCACAGGATAAATAAGGGGTAGAAAGAATGTAGTCAAAAGAGTATAGTCAATGCCAAAATAGGATACAGCCTATTTGAAAAGGAAATTTGACTGGTTGATCAAGTCAGGCATAAAAGAAAAGTGGTCTGGAGGTGGAGCAGGAATAAAGGGAAAGACTTCCTTCCAGCAGGCAGTTTCTTTTTCAGATATAAAACAACTATAAGTGGACATTCAGCTTAATATTTTGTTTTGAGCCGGTTGTGAAGCCAGTCATTGTTTCCAAGCTTTCATCATCATTAGCGTATCAGCAAGTAATGGTTTCTCAGACAAAGGCATATGAGAATGCTAAGGATAAAGTGCTCACATAGAATAATCTCACCTGGAGCATCAGCCTTTCAACAAGAGCCAAGACAGCATCCATCACATATGTAGGAATTACTTCAAGATTGAAAGGTTTTGGCATTCAATCACTTACAGTGAGTCAATGTTGATCTAACTTAGACATGTTTTTAATATTTATGCCACATTGGTGATGTATTTTCAAATATGGCCAACCAACTATGATCAGTTGAAGTAGTTAAATAATTGCACAGTCTTTTTGCCAAGTAGTAATTTACTTAGCAGGTGAAAATATTTTGCTGTGACAAATGTATGCGTTGGTAGTTGTGCAAAAGGAGGCCTTGTTCAGAGTTGCAGGTTACTATGAGTGACGGTATTGTATCAAACATATTTCAAATTAGGCCTCCCAGATTGATGCTTGTGAATTGCAGCCTAATCCAGACATTTAATCCTTTTCCTATGATTAGCTTATTCTAGGGAAAATGGAACTGGCTGATGGCAATTTCATGAGCATATTTCTGTTTGTTTCTACTGTTGTGATGGGTCCAGTGACAATGGGAGAATCATTGTCCTAGTAGCATTGTGACCAAGGGCAAGTCTTGCAGGGTTGTGCAGTGGTAAGAGATGTGCACAACATGCTAAAGCTATCAGCCTTTTTCACTTGTGGCTTATGCCAGAAGTGGAAAAGCACAGGGTTGCCTCAAAAGAGCACTTCAAAGTTAATGAGCTTTTAAGGATAGGAAAGCAGGGTATCCCAGAATCAATTATGTGGGCCCTGGCACTTTGGGGGGCGGACCTTTGTGTTCTCAGATGTCAGGTTAGCATGACATTGGCTACCAATACTCTTGACTCACCCTAGGCTATTTAAAAATGTCAAGAACTATAAAAGTCAGTAATAATTATCCTCAGCAGTAATCAGGGGATTTCTAATGCATTGCGCTACAAGGTTTTTCTGCCTCCAACTGCCTATTATTGTTTGAGACCCTTGCACATAAAGATACGCATCTAAAGCTGAGTGGTGCATAGAAATAACATTAGTAGCCACAAAGACAATGACAATTATTTGACCCCCACCTATAATGTGTGTGCGGACACTCAAGCACTTCCAGTCCTGCCTCACACAGAAGGCATTGGAGTGCAACAAAGTGCTTCTCAGAAAAACAACCTTTGCTCACACCTCCAGGGCAAACAAAAAGATTAGGCACATGATCTGAACTGTGACGTGTGTGAAAAAGATTCTCTGAGGCACTTTACACTTGAAGAAGGATGTTGACCTTTCCTCAAGTTGAAGTGTGAAGACCTTGACAATAGGAGAAGGTGTGATAAACTGTGGATTTTAGATATTGCTGACGAAGTTGAAGCTTTAAATATTCTGAATAATGTATGACTCTTATTTGGATACATTCTGAATGTAAAGGAATGGAAGCACAGTGGAGACAGTGAGCAGAAGGAGAAGACAAAGACATACTCCCCTGACACCTTGTAGTCAAATTGTACTTATATCCATAAAAGTAGGCTCCATTAAGGGAGGCAAGGGAATTGAGTCTTTCTGTTTTTCTTTTAGTTAAGATTATTGCTCAGTCACTGAGACCCTCACTTGAAAGAAACTCCAATTCTGGTGTACATGTCCCTGTGGCCTTCAATTGCAGCTGGAACAAATGAATTTTCACACCACCTTGGTGAGGGAGTAATATAGGGCTTTGAACATGCCAAGAACCAACCCAAGAAGAATGGGATCCACACAGGGAAACCACCTAGAAGACAGATAAGAACACAGTTCACAGCAAACGCAAAGGGAGAAGGAGTAATGATAGACCTGTGCCTCATATTCCTGATGCCATTGCAAGATGATGGTCGTTCACAAATTACCTGTCTGAGCACTCCTACGTTATGGCTGACTATGACTCTAGCTGTTAACCTGTTGGGGGCTCAGATGTGGTTGGAGACGCATGTGTTCTATTAGTGCTTAATTTATGGTATTAGTAGCTGATCTAGAAGCCCGAGTGGACTAGAGGGGCTTAGACTGGAATTGGCTTGTAAGAGCTCTGCCAACTTTGGGTCTCTGATTCCAGCCCAGTTAATATCCTTTCATTTTGTTTTCAGTTTTTGATGATTTGTTTGTATGGTGTGAGGGACTGAAATGTGGGAGTTATTTTTCTGCTCTTAGGTACAAGGTGAGCTGGGAAGACATTTTAAGAACTAGCAGGGCTGAAGAGAAGCATATTTCCATGTAAATGTTGGAAGAGTCATATGTCAAGAAGAAAAGCCACATACTTATGGTTGCATAAAAATTGAATTTGCATTTTTTTTCTCCTAAATTGAAGGGGATCAGCCAGAGGTCTTCAGTTTGTGATCTTCTCATTTTAGGAGCTACCTCTAAAAATGCTTGCAAAGTAGCCAGGGCGAGTGCGAATGTCCCAAACTCTAACAGAATTTACTGCCTGCCATATGTCTGTTTGATGCAGGTCCACCAGGGCTTCTCTACCAATCTCTGCCCTACAGCAATACCTCTTCCTTTCCCCCTTTTTACTCAATTTTAGTTAATTTACCATTTATTTCTAAAGAAAAATATATCTTCTAGGGTTGTTGCTACACTACATTAAGTAAGATCAAATCTGTGCTTCTGAACATGTTCTTTGAAGGACACCTTATGTTTATCTTTAGGTATACTTATCATTGATTACAGCAAAAGCTGAAACTCATGTCGCAATCTGAAGACAGTAAGTGAGGATTTCACGTTTTTACATCTTGTCACCCAAAGGCAGATTTTTAAAAAAAGTTAACAACAGCCATAAACAGGGAATTTGTGATATTGTGTTCTTCTTACTTAAGGAGCGGTTGCCGTCTAAGAAAAAATGAGCCACTTGTACGACACGGTTGAGCCGAATGTTATCAATGATGCCATGCTGGCGAATGCTGTGGAGGAGCAAGGACCTCAGGAGGAAGCGGGAAGATTTGCCAAAATGGAAGGAATAGAATTCAACGATGTCACTAAATTGCAACTTGACTTCAAAAGTGAGTGTTTGAGGAGGGTTTAATGTCAAGATGGTGGCTATTAATCTTACCACTCCAAAGGTGGTCTCCTTATGCAGTGATTTTGTTTTCCAGATGCAATCAATGGCTATTACTGTTTAAAACTGCATTCCTCTTAAAATGCACCTCATCCCACTCTAAACAAATGGGAACTCCAGCACCATAGTCGATGACACAAAATATTGCTCTAAAGCCAAAGAGCTAAGGAAGTAAGAGGGTCAAATACTTGTATGTTGTTCTATCAAACATCATTGTCCCATACCCTGTGCGTTCTCTTAAATCTCATTACACAATTTTGTCAGTGAAGGCGCACTTAACCTAAGCTATAGTCATAACTTTAATGGATTTTAAGAGTGCATGTGTTCTGTATTTTTATTTTACTTTACTACAAGTTCCTGTCTTTTAGGGCCGTTCATGTGTTGTTGGTGCACACCAAAGATGCCTGTGTGTAAGCCAATTGGATCTGTCTGGTGTCTGCCTCCAGGGTACAGGCACCGGCTACAGTAGAAATCTGCACCATACTTAGCTTGCATTTTTTGGTCACAAGTTGCTGGCAAACCTCCCTGGTGCAGGACCCATAATACCAAGAACCACAGTGCTTATGTATTTATAAAATCGACTTGTGGGCCACAACAGTATTTGAAATTAGATTATTTAGAACGGATGGTAAGGTTTCAACGTTAGTGGATAATCCTCCATAAGGATTTATGGCACTTTCGTATTGGTGGATCAGTTTTGCCTATCCAGTTTCATTTTCCATTTTCACCAAGGGAACAAACATGTATCCTCTGTATCGTTACTAATGTCTATGTATTTCCTCTTGCATTTTAAGTAGTATTCTGGTGTGCTTACACATGAATCATGTTTTATTTTTATTCAGCTTCTATTAATTTTCATCTATAACATATCATATTTTTTGTGCTGGATGTGAAAGATCATGCAACTGGTCTAAATACAATAGGTTTTTGGTGCTCTGAATGGGCTTGTCAGTTTCTAGCCTGTCACGGTTTGCTTGTAGTTAGCTTGCTTACTAGAGTTCACCCCCAGTGGGACATGCCCCAAGTAACAGCCCCTTGTCTGTTCTGTTGTCCATTCTCTTCAAAGGCTGTCTTCACTTGATGATCCATGTCATGACTAGATTGCTACAACCCTCGCAAAGGCTGCTGCCATCTTTTAGTCGGCCATGTATAGATCAGCAGACTTTAGGAAACCCCCTCACCGTAGACTGTGATTGGTGTTAGCTGGAGTGTGCTGACTGAGGCTAGGTGTGTTTACTGAGTGAGCCTTGTCCAAGAGAACTCCAGGGCCGACTATTAGTTAGGGGCCCCCATACAGGATGTGTGTATATTTAGAGAGGTTTGAAAAAGAGAAATGGTAATCGGGAACACCGAATGGGCAGTCAAAGAACCACCCAAGGTATATGCAGATGAAAATCCTCCCTGCACAACACGCATCAAGATGCAATCAAGCTGACTTTAGTAATATGATGCTCCAAGTCAGCATTCTGTTACAAGTAGCCTTGCCAGTTGGTAAAGTCCTTTAATAAGTCTTCAGTAATACACCACCAACAATGCAGCCTGCAAGTCCAGCTCCCTGCCTCCAACTGCCTTTACGTAGAACATTCCTACCATAGAGATATTGGACATTCCTGGCATGAGCTGCAGACATACATTTAAAGGGACTATGCAATAGGCAATTACAACACATTACCCCTTACACAACAGTGCTAAGAATAACAAGAGAGCAAATCTAACATTTTTCATGTCTATGAAGGTAAGCTACTAAGGAATTAATAAAAAGAGCTAATGCCTATAAACGGAATGACAATACATTATTTCATAACAAAATCGTTGAAACGGATAGGAGCCCTCCAAGGTCTTGCAGCTGGAGAGGCCGAGTAACCACTCCCCACAATATTCTTCAGGGAAGAGTCATTAGGAAAGTTTGCCTCTGTAACAGTCGATAGCTTGTCACAGGGTTACTTCACTAACCTGGACATACTCCATCTGCAACCTGAATGGACTGTTACACCCCCCCCTTAATAGAGGTAATGACAAAAGGGTCCATGTACTCAGTTACCACCTTCCTCTCCCATCTGGGTTTCTTTACAAGAACTTGATCCCCCACATTCCACTTACTGCACTTTCCTGAATTCTTTTAATTGTATCTGCATTTGTACTACTACTGGTAAAATCTGATTCTGGCACCAATCTCTCCTTGTCCAGATTGGCAGTACGTTTAAAGGGCAACCATATTAGATTTAACTTGGAAGTGGCAGCACTGCACCTCAAAAACTCAAAAGGCGACTTTTGCATCACACAATCAGGAGTGGTACAACGTGCTCACCACATGTCTCGGAGCACCCCTTTAAGTGGGACCCTGCTCTCCACAAAGTCACAGATCGTCACTGAATACCTTAAGCACATTTTAAGTCCAAGTGAGACACGATAATCCACAATGATTGCAGAAATCCAATTTGTAACTGCAGAAATTTTTTTTCTAAGCGTCCCACAATGCGCCTAGGATCTCATGGTAATTGGTGGTATGACTGGTCCCCAGTCCAGCTTCACTCGTCGCCAATGTTACAACAAGCAGCCTTGCCAGTTGGTAAACAGTGCATACAGTGCATGGTTTACCTACACCTCCCATAGTTCTACAAATTCCCCCAAACCCTCATTAGAATCTGAAATGAGGGTTCTTGATGAGAACCTTCAAGGAACAGGAAATGGAGATTTGTGTGGGTGTCTCAATGATGGTTTCATGAACATCTTTTTGTAGTCACTTACTCCATCATTATCTTGCGGATGAATACCATTTAGAACCACAAACTTAATTAGCTCTCTTCCATATTCGAACACTATTGTGTTTTATCTAACTCATTCCCTTGGGGATATGAGTGATATATTGGTTATGTGAAATCTTTGACTGGTAGGCTGGAAAAGAAACTTTGTAAACAGTTGATATAACAAGCGGCTTATCTTTTTGCTTTTATGCCAATTGCTGCTTGCCTTTGAATCAAAATATTCTTGCTTTTATTGAAAAAAATAGTTCTTGATGAAATATTAAAAGCAAATGTTTTTACTTATTACGAGCAAGTAGGTCTTGCCTTTATTCAGACTCGTTTGTTTGTCTTCTTTTATTCACACACACAATGTTTAATTTCTTATCCAAAACAAAAAGGTGTTTTTGCTTTTTTTCAAGTAACTGGTCACTGCTTTATACTGCGCAAACACTGAAGGGCACAGAACGTTTAAAAACATTTAGGGGGTCATTACGACCCTGGCGGCCGGCGGAACACTGACGGTAACACCGCCAACAGGCTTGCGGTGTTCCGCCAGTGTATTATGACCATGGCGCATTAGCCACGGCCATACCGCCGGCCCTTCCACTATACCGCCAGGCGGTCATAATCCCCAACCGCCAGCCTGTCCATGGCGGTAAACACCTCGTGGACAGGAGCATCTATTTCACACTTAAAATGAGTTCAAAAGTTGTAGGTGCAGGAACAGTAATGACTCTCGCACTGATCATTTGTTTTGTTCTTATGCTCCCAAGCAAAATGTTTCCCTCACATTTTGTTTGCAGTGTAATTGCACCTCATGTTGTAATGCCATCATTTTGGGAATATTAAAAGAAGAAGACAGAACAAGCGGAACACAAAATTCCTGAACTTACACAATATTATGACCAATAAAATGAAAAATTTGTTCGGACCTACCCACGTCCCGACTCTCTCGGGGAACATATCAAAAGGGCTGAAACTGTACTTCTTTGCTTACTATGTGCAATGGATTCTGTGGAATATGAGCGCAGACTGTACTGCCTGTGTTCCAGTGGGTTCTTTTTCCAGTGGGTCCTGTATTCCCCTACAGCAGCCTAGTCAGCAGAATGTTCTTTAGAGCTTGTCTTCCCATAGCTGCTCTCAAATATGCCTGGAAACTAGTGGCTTCATGTGATTTGACGAGACCATTTGCCCCTGAGACGTTTTTAATGTTGTTAATATCCTTTTCCCTTGATATATGGTTGCCCTGTTCTTTTAGAGTCCTTTTTAGGTACTGTGCTGCTACAACTGGGTCATTTAAGCATTCTTTGTTCAAGTTCAGTTTGACAATTGTGCTGACAAGATACCTTGACCAGTTGCTATTATGGTCCTGGAATGTTGCACGCAATACACCTTTCATTGAATCAGAGTCGCTCTGGCCACTTGATGGTAATATTTAATTAAATCCTTTTTACACTTGATGTTCATTTTGACTAGTCCAAACTCTAATCGAATCAGTGTGCACTTGGTAGCTTTGGGGAGACTGCATATTTTCCTGTACGCAGCTATATGGCAGCGCTCTAGTGTCTCTGTAAGTATGCCAGGGAATGCAAGATGTCCTTATCTTATAATGGGTAGAAGTTTGACGAGCATTACGATTCAGATCCCCTCAACCATAGGACACTATAGGTTGCAAAAAAGTTTGGTTAAAGCAAACACGGTTTTGGCTGGTTTATCTTCCACAGCCTTAGCATGCAAATAGAATTTGCCAGAGTTCGACACCCAGATGTCTAAATAGTTGTATTTGCATGTCATGCTTAAGCTTAGGGGGCACAACTGCCACGTCAGCTGATGTTTCTTGGTTCTTTGACCAAAAAACAAAACTTTAGTTTGCAGCATTTACAAGCAGGAAGTTCTTTGTATTGTATTCCCAGGGCCCTCTTCATAACAATTTGACTTTGATTCAGTAGCACTATATCATCCGCATTCTGAATGATAGGTAATTTAATGTGGTCTAGCTTTGGTGGTAAAATATTTTCTTTCACCAATTGTGCACCTAAATCAGCTGTATATAGATTGAACAAGGTGGGCTCGATGACACATCCCTCCTTCAGACCTTTTTTTGTGTATACTTTTGAGGTGTCATGGGTTTGAGTTATCTATTTGGGCCCCGGGGCTCCATCCTTTCGGATTGACTTCAGGATGTTTACTGTTCCCCTTTCAGTGACTACGATTGGGTTCTCCTCAAGACCTTCTACTGTGTTCATCAGTATATGTGTCATGGAAGCCCCAGTTTTTGTAGGATCAACATAGAGGTTTGATACATGCTCAACCCATTTTTCGGCTGGGTCAACATTCAAGTTGTCTGTTGGTTTACTTGCCAAACTGTTGACATAGCCACAAAATTTCTTGGACTTACTTGGAGCCAACAACGAGAATATATGTTTCCACTCCTCTAGGTGTTTTTGCTTAAGTGCCCAAACTAACTTTTTATGTTTTTTCCTTGTGTCTTTTAGTACGTTTTCAGTCTTTGGGCCCCTCCCTCTTCTGTGTTGTAACTCTGCGAGGCTCCAATCTTTTACTCTCCTTAATCTCTTTGTTTTCAAGATGGAGAAAGGGTCTTCCTCTTGAGATCGCATGTGATTGAGTTTTTGGCTTGTTTGGTACTAGGGGTGCATGTAGCTCCGTTATTATAACCCCCAGTGCTTCACAACTTGGCATGATTTGTGCCCCAAAGCTTGTGGGGTAAAAGTAGATTCCATCTTAAGTATTGGGCTTTGGAAACGGGACCCCATTTGATTATTTTTACTAGAAGTCCAGCATTGGAGGGTAGCGGTAGGCCAGCCGGCATGCAGCTCCTATGGATCATTGAGCTCATGTTGGTCAAAATGGATAGAGGATGGTGATCACTTTCAGTTCTGGTCTGAACTTGGTACCTCTCACATTTGCTCAACAACATCTTACTTAAGAAGATGTAATCCAGTGTAGATATATCTTTAAAGGTGGGTCTAGGTTTGTCTTCCAGTGCATCCCTGCATTCTCAAATGCAAGCCTCTAATATTTTGAAAGGGCGGACTTTGTGGGTTCTGCCGGGTCAGCACATGTTTTGTGTGTCAAAGTCACCAGCCACTACATATTTGTGTTGTGGATGTTCATACAGTAGGTTTGTTATCTGATCAGTGTAAAGTAAATTTTTTATCTGATCAGTGATGTTATTTACGATCTCACTTTTCACCTCTCTACGAGGGTTGATGTACAAATTCTCCACCATTATAGTAGTTGTTTTTCCATCCATTACCACAACTTTAATTTTGAGGACCTAGATGTCGCCACTGGCATTCCCCAGTTACTTCACTTTTACCTGCAGATCCAATTTCATATTGATGGAGAGACTGCCCATTGACTTCCCAGACAAATTTTCTTCCTGGGATGCTGTGCGGATTAAATGGTACCCAGGTATAGGAGTGGGGGTAGTAGTCCATGTTTCTAGTAGGCAAAGGACATCACCTGTTTGCAGGTATTCCACGGTATTTTTATTGCCTAACAAAGAGTTTAATCCTGCCACATCCCAGCTAATTATTTTTATAGTAATTCTGAGCTCTGTGATCTTCTTATCCCCGCGATGTTGGTCCATTCTGTCAGCATGGATTCTCTATGACTAATCCAAGAATAGTTTTTAAATTTTACTGACTTGAGGTGCACCGACCTGAGATAAGAGAACAAAGGCATGTTATTTAAAAGATGTAGGATGTTAGTCCTGTTTATAGAATCCCAGGGGCCCCTCGATTTGAATTCTGGGGTAAAATCAGAGGAGCCAGTGTTGGTCCCAGCAAATGTACATCTTTAACTTTGTCAGCATTGGGACCGAGGTGGAGGAGGCTGGCCTCTTCTGGTCTGTTGACCACAGACCACGAATGGTGTGGGCTTAATTCCAAATGCTTCTCCACTGTCCTGGTTGAATTCCTCCATGCATGCCGCCTTGATGTTCTGGTGCTACCTCCCTGACTGTAGATGGTTGTTGCTTGTTTACCTGATGTTTCTCATGCTGCTCATAGGGTGTCTCATTATCGAGAGGTCTTGATCCCTGATTCAGCTCCACCCTATTACCCCATTGTTTGTCAATTTGGGGTGCCGGCTCCAACGTCTTGGTAATTTTTGATTGTGCTTCGTTAACGCAAGGTTTACCCTGCTGTTTATGAGGCCCTTCAGTGTGGGAAGGACTTAGTTGCACCAAGGTATAGCCTCTGTTGTTAGTCCACAGTCTGTAAGTCTTTGGCTGGACGTTAAGCCCCATGTGGTATGTAGTTTGAGTACAGTTCTCCTGTTTTTTGTCAAACCTCTTAGGACTGGGTCAGAGCAGTCCTTAATGGTGCAAAGGTGCTACCTAAGGTATGTACTTTTTGATTGTCCTGAAGAGTCTGTTTGGATGGTTTATTTGTTGTAAGCTTTGGATGGAAGATCAGATAAGTCTCCAGAACCTTCACCTTATTGTCATTGTCCTGCCCCCTCCCAAACCATAAAGTGTCTGAGGCTTGTATAGCATTCTGCATGTTATGAATGCCTTTTTTTCAATTTGTTGTTTTCCAAAGATTTGCTTAGTATTTTATTTTGCTGTTGAGAGAGAGAGGCATTTAGGTACTTTCCATCAGTGGGAGCGGGCTGTGTTTGTGGCTTCTGGTACATTCTCCCTTGGGTGATTACTTAGCGATGGTGCATCATCTATGTTCTCAGTGGCAGCTACTTATTATGCACGTGCTCCTCATTTTGCAGCCGCCTGATTCTCTCAAAGCTTAATTGTGTGGACGACATTGTGTGTCCCTGCAATGTCTTCTCACTGAGCCCGCGTCGTGTTCCATTGCTTTCTGACCCTTGAGTTACAGAAGATGTTTGTGGGTCTGTGTCCGGAGCGGCTGAATTCTCGGGGGGGGGGCTTTTATTTTCTCCTTTATGTCAGCATCCTCCACATCCTCCTTCTACACCTGCTCTACTCAGGTAGCATTTTTGTCCACCTTGTGCTTTGCCCAATTGAGAGTTTTTAAAGTGATTTACCAGGGTAGATAATAATTCTGGCAATGTAGTTAACTTGTCAGTTATGGCATTGCCTACCGCAGCATCACCATCTTCACCCTTGTGGTCCTTTACCTGATTAAGCGTACCCAGCTTCTTATCAAGGATCAACATGCTATGGGCAAGCATTTGTACAAGTTCCATTTGGATTTCAAGCCTGTGAGACTGCCAGGTATGGGCCTTCACCGCAACAAGAAGAGAGAAGTAAATGGTGTTTATGATGGTATCAGAGACATCATCGCCATCGCTAATTAGGATGAGATAAGAGGGATAGTCCTCTATGGGGTTACACCCAAAACCACCCTTGGCTCAGCCTCTGTTGTGCAAGTGAAGTGTTCCAGTCCAGTTCAATGCGATGTAGATTTTTGTTTGGAATTATAAGAGATCATCGCACCCCCCAGGGTTTTTCCAGGGGAGTGGAACAGTCCCGGTTTGGCCTCTCGGTTTCCATACAGTATGTATTGTTGACATCACAGTGTTTGGCTGAGCAATGACTCATTGCCTCTAAAACAGATTCTTTCCTAGTTGGTGACTTTTTGGTGACAGCCCCGTCAGGGCCATCAATAACTTATAGTATTTTTAATGGCTACGGGGCCATGTTCATTGGCCGGCTTTCTCTTTGAATGTTCAATGCCTGTGTTGCCCTCACCAGCTTGGGGCAGTCCTTTAAAAGGTGTGCTACAACTCAGGGTCACGTTGTCCATAGTTGACTCTGTGTACTGTTTGCCGCTTCAGCTCGCCATTCACACTTTCCATTGCTATGATCCTCAAGCCTGCTTTTCTCTGTTTTCTTCTTGCCTGGGTGTTAAGCCTACACATCTTAAACTCTCTATGGAAAAAGCTTTCAGCTGGAGCAAAAAACTAAGGGCCACTGATGTGTCTTGCGAGTCCGGATTAAGTTTTTTTCTTTTGACCCATCAAGCATGCCAGCCAGTTCTCCAGTGACTTGACTGACATGGGTGTCATCCAATCCAAGGGTGCAACTAGATCACATTGACTGAAGATGAAGGTAGTAGGCGTGGGGGGAGGGAGCTCACCCTAGTCGCAAGCCGCATCAGAACCTATTCGGGCCACTTCCACAACCCAGGGCTCAACCACACAACAAGTCCTACTTTACTGCTACCAACTCCCTGGACTTCTGCCTTGTGCGGTCTACCTCCTGGGCCTCCCAAGAGTCTCCCAAGGGCACTTGCAGCTGTGTCTCACCTGCTGCTGACACTGGAAACCATGTGCTATCTATGAGCTGGGAGATGTCTGGCAAGTCCTTTATGCTGGCAGTTTTTTTTTTAATCTAACAGTTTGTTGCCGGCTTGTTGCGGGCTTATTACAGGGGTAAATTATCACAGGCTTGTCACGCTAGTCCTTAAACCAATGTACAGGAAGGCGGGGGAGAGGGCAGCGTGTGGCAGCAATGGGCCATAGCAGCAAGACAGGGCTATGGCAGCAGGACATGGCTACAGAAGCAGCAACACCACCAGGGAGAGCACCAGAGAAAGGCCAGAGGTGCCAAGAAACTACATAAACCACGGCTCCCCCTGCAATGCACTGTGCCTTGCCTCGACCCTTGGATTACACCGCTGCAGCGCTGCCAAGTCACCACCACACCCTGTACCTGGCAGTGATGTTGGAACACCAAAGATCACCGGCCTGCCCGCTCTGCCCACCTCTGCTGAAGAGTCCAGAGGGGCCAGCAAAGACCAACAACAGGCGGAAGGCGAGCAGCGGTAAGTGTGATCGGCCCCCGCAACAGCTGACTGTCCCAAGGCTTCGGCTCTGCCAGCTGTGGCGTACGGTATACGACATGCTGTGTGCAGTGTGCGGCTCCTGCTCCACCAACAGCCCTCGTAATGTCAAGAGTCACTCGAACTCATCAAAACTGTGACCTCCTTGATTCCGTCTTCTCGTCTCAATCCTCATCAGTATGAAGTTCATAGGCGTCTTATTGCCTCTTTGTTCCTGGACTAGGAGCATTACATAAACATGTCACTGGGCACACATGCAAATATGCTCATGGGCCACCGCCATTTGGACTTATTGGTACTATCTTTCCACAAGTAAGGCAAGGAAAATGTCATTTTTGCACTGTAGATATTAGTGCGGTGCAATATTCTACTAGTATGTTCCATATAATCCACAATTCTTGATGTAAGATTGTATGAGCACAGTACAGTCTATGTAATCTGACCCTGGACGTTCAACTGTTTACCAAGCAGTTCTTTGATGACCACCAGCTCTCTCTCTCTTTCAGGTGGATTCCAAAGGGACTCCTGGGTTCCCGACACCAAAGGTGCCATAGATAATTTTTCACCAGCAGAGGAGTGCATGATGTTTAATGTTGTGTGAGTTCTGTGAAAAACAATGGATCTTCATCCATTGCTTATCCTCTCTGAGTACATATCAAAGGGTCTAAACAGTCTGACTTCTGTAAGAGTGTAAGAACTCACATAGGCTACAAAATTTCAAGCTTTGTTCCAAAACAATGTGATGTGCAATGGTTTACTGTTAAGGATAAACACGTTCTGCTGTGTAGCATGTGAATTAGACACTGGAATCTGAACAGTGCTCCATAGAATCTTCTCTTACAACATTCTTATTCATAATCTAACCCTGCAAGTTCAACGTTTCACCCAGCAATTCTTTTGTGATCACCCCCTCTCTCCCACCTTGCTTGTGAAGGGGGTTCAGATGTACTATGGTGAGGATGCCACAGAAAAGGTTCAACCAGCAGACAAGAGTATGCTATTTAATGTTCTGTTCTTTTTATGAAAACCAAATTGGATGTGAACTTTAAATAGGTCAGTAGATTTTGGGAAAAAACATCCATCAAGAAAGAGATTGCAAAGAGCAATACCTATAATTTCAGTGAGGAGTTTTGAAAGCAGTGTGTATAAATTTGAGATTGCTTCAGAGCGCTAATGTTAATGGCCTCTCTAAAGCTCCAGAACACCCCACTCAAGTGACTGTACACCCAGCACATCAAAGTATCTGTGACTTAATAAAAAGAGACCATTGCCAGGTTGAGTTCACCCATTCGAAATAAAACGTCCTTGAGGATTTTCATGAAAACCTCAGCCCTTCCTGTGGGATTCTACCATGGCCCAAAAATCCCATTGCAACTTCCAGGTGAATGATTGGCTTATCCACTTAGCATCACATCTGAGTAGAAGGCTCTTTGGGGCTTCCTTTTGATCTGCCTGTCATTTACTGTAAGAACATGTTTTCCCTTCAGTTATATAAGTCGAAGTTGGTTTGCACACAGTGTCTACAATTCATGCTAGCATTGCTGAGCTCTGATATGGATAGTGTTTGTCTGCCAGTGATGTATGAGAAGTTAAATGCACATCTTTCACTTCTTCTGCGGAGTCCATCAGAGTCTTCCAAAGTTTTGCTTCTGTCCAACGGGGTCATGGCTGGTTGCACAGTAGGAGTGCAGTAAACATGCCTACATCTTTAGTCCCAGATAAACCACTTCCTCTATCATTGGGTTACAGTATTTCATATATATGCAAGTTTACCTGAAGTGGCACACATGTAGTCGATGACAATGAACTTATTATACAGCCAGACAATGGGGGTCATTCTGACCTTGGCGGTCTTTTCGCAAGACCGCCGAGTTACCGCCGCGGTGAAGACCGCCGACCGCGGCGGTATGCCGCTGTGCGCATTCTGACCGCTGGGAGCGTTCCGCCGGAAAACCACCAGCAGCCACACTGGCGGTCGGCGGGAAAGTGGAGACTGGTCAACCTCCACCGCCACGCCAGCAGAACACCGCCCACAGAATTACGACCCACATTTCTGTGTGGCGGTCTTCTGTTGGCGGTCTTCTGTTGGCGGTCACCTCCCCATGGCTCCTGTCACCTCCCGGAGGACCAACGCACAAGGTAAGTTGATCGTCCGTGAGGGGAGGGGGTGGGGAGGTGTTGTGTGATGTGTGCATGCATGGGGGTGTGCGTGTGAGTGTGTAGAGGGGGTGTGTGAGTGCGTGCATGCGGGCAGGGAGTGCTGCTGTGCCTATGGGCAATGTGTGTAGTTCGGCGGGTGCGCATGTCGGCATGTATGTGTGCGGGTATGTGTCCCCGTTGTGTATGTGTGTGTGTATGTCGGGGTGGGGGTGGGGGTGGGGAGGGGGTTCGTACCACCTCTGGGGGGTGGCAGGGGGGTGGAGGGTGTGGGGGGAGGACTCGGGGGGGCAGTGGGGGGTGGGGGAGACCCCTATCAGTGCCAGGGAAGGAATTCCCTGGCCCCGATAGTGCCTACCGCCATGGTTCGCATGGCGGTTCCCGAACGCCAGAAACCGCGGCGGTAAGCAGGGTCATGATACCGTTGGCGGTCTTGGGTCGACCGCCGGACCGGAGTGCGCAGACTCCAGCCCGTCGGTCATGACCGCCGTGGCTGTCGGAGTGGGGAAGTGGCGGTCGGTCGCGGCGGTGACCGCCGCGGTCAGAATGCCATTTTTAATACCGCCGGTCTGTTCGCGGTCCGACCGCCGCCTCTCCGCCGACCGCCAAGGTCAGAATGAGGGCCAATGTGTTGAAGAACTATACACTCAGCAAATGTCAGGACATCCACTAAATTCGACCACCATTGCTACGTTCATGGACCCTGGAAGTGTGCTCTGCTACTTGTGAGGAGCAACAGGTGGATAGAACATCCATCGACTGAGAAGCTAGAAACTGCACAATCAATGTCAAACTTGGTCATTTTCTTTGTGGCTAACTGATACCATGTGCAGGAAAAAAAGGTGTGGCTAAAACATATGCAATGTCCTTCCCAAGATGGCGATCTGTCCAGGGATTACTGTGAGTGTTTCTCAGTCCAAGATTAAGTTGACTCTTATCTTATGATGTCATTTCCTTTTTTAACCAAATCTAAAGGAGACATTAATGAAAGACGGATGCATAGTAAAGCATTTGTTCCTTTATTTTTCATCATCTTCTTACTATTTTCTCCCCTGATTTTCTTTCCTCCTTGCAGCCAGAACTCCCTTTGGCTCTTCTTTGGGATGTCCTGGCTTGGCTCATTCCTCTGCCCTCGTGTCATGAAGGATTTGGTGTCCTGCTTGTCTACTTCTGTATTAATCTTGATCTTCAATCAAGAGCTATAAAGATTGTCATGGAAGCTTTTTGCCCTTGAGACGTTTTCTTCCTAGGTGGGACCCTCTTAAGGAGACACTTGAACACATTTCTCACTTAATATTAAGTGCAGAGAAGCTACTGGGAGGAGTCACCCTTTCCACTGGTAACCAGAAAGGAAACTTGGCAATATCTTCACAGCATCCATACCTTTTCATACAGTTCTGAGGGTTTCGAGCACCAATTTCAGTGACAGGAGATTGGTTATGACATGGCATGTTGGTAAGAACAGCAAAATCTCCAAGCAGTAGCCTTCTGGATTCTGCCAGCACCTCTAGTGTTGATTATAGATGTCAACCTGAAGGATGTGGCAGCATTGAGCAACATGAGTAGTTGGCAATTTACTTTTCTCACTTCTTTTAATGGAGGAAGTTACAAGAAATTTTGAGATATTGTCTGGCCTTCATTATCTTTCTGGAGGAGAACACAGTTTTATTCTACCAACAAAATTATAGCAAAAATGTAGATTAAGGACAGGTGCTGATCAGGTGTCGGGGCATGGCAGAAAGATGAGTGGATCTGTTGTGGTGCCTTGACAGAAGTGATAGTGCAAATTGGCATGAGATCTGGTCGTTAGCTGGCTGTACTCTCTCCAGTTCACATGCTAGGCATGAAGAATGTCAGGGAAGCCACCCTCCATCATCACTTGAGTTCACCTGTCATTTATTAGGGTGGGCCCAAGGAGTACTTTACAAGATCCCCATTCTAACGTGATCTTTTTGGCTTTGTTATTCCACTTCCAAGAAAGGCACATTTCTGCTCACGATCTGCTCCAGTACTCCAAGTATACATTGGAGAAACATGTACATTAATTTAGCACAAAAGTAATTTTAGACATTGTCGCAGCCTTAAGTGTGGAACCAACAGGCCTTCTGTTTTTACAGAGAGTTTCAGTTTTCTTGTATGCCACCTGGAGATGACTTAAAGTAAATGAAATAAGGCAACAACCAAGATCTTTAAGAATAATTTGCTGGATAAGGCACTATTGCAAAAAAAAAAAAAAAACAATACCTTTTCCAAAATGGCCATCTTAATGTTGTTAATTTTACATATACCAGTAAGTGGATGTATTTGATTTACTTACAATAATTGTTGATTATTTTCAGAAAGACATAAGGTGTGAAAATATCCAGGTTTGCCGGTAAATGTATTTCAAGATATTGACAATGAGTCTCAAATTGAGGACTATTAGAATTAGGACTGTTCCAGACCAGCTAGCTGGTGGAACTGCCGTTTATTTTTAATATTTATAATGTCAGAACCTGGGCATGCCATTACATATTCCTACATTAATACAGTTTGTTGGTGGTGGGAGGAGTAAGGGAACTGATACTTGGAACATCAGACTCTGAATTCTCTAGTCTGTCTTGGCTTAGCTCAATTTGTGTTAATAAAGTACATGGTGTTTGTTTGTGTGATCTGGTATTATTCAGTCCTTTCGTTACACATAGGTATATTCTCAGTTGAATGAGGACTGTGAACCAAAGCAGAATGAAGTGGTAATGCTTCGATTATTGATCCTCTTCATTACTCCTAGTCTTACTCTTCCTCATCAGAAGTCTTGATTTTCCTCTCTGGTTCTCCAGATGTCTAGTTTTGTTACAGGTTGGTTTTCTTTAGTTTTACAGACTCGATATGAGCTTGAGATTGGGGGTCACTTCATAGTCTTAATGGGAATGAAGACAGAATGATTTCAAATATTTGTAAAATCAGGAGTCCTAAAGGTTGCCTTTCTCCACTTTGTGACACTAGTGCCTCATTGAAGAAAGACAGAACTTTAGAAGGCAACTCTGTGCCTATGAATGAAGTGATAAAAATTAGATGTTTTTAATGTTATTTATATTCATAATTGTGGACAGCTTTATTTTATCAGGGGAAAGCATGTCAACTGTTTGTTCAAAGGGTAGTAGGCGAAAATGATTTTTTAAAAACTCTAATGAATATTATGCCATAGGATAGTCTAAGAACAGCAAGCATTTGTTGGAAGAGAGTATTTCTTTTATTTATTTTTTGCCTTTATTTGAAGGCTTGTGCAGGAGCGGATCGTGGCAAGTAGAAGGGGAGGGGTGGCGCGCGGAGAGATTAAAATAAAATAAAAACTAACATTAAAACAAAAAATTCAAAAACAAACGTATCTTAACTGCCGCACTCTGCTCCTACTCTCTGTAGGCAAAGGCTCCCAACCTACCCTGCGGCCAATCCCCGCGCTGCTCAAAGCAGCGTCAGGATTGGCTGCGAGTGCCCAGCTTGGGCGCTCCGAGGCAGACTGGGAGGCTGTGCAGGCTTTTTCCAGCCCAACAACCCTATTGCTAGGCTGGAGAGAACCTACAGCTCATGTGTGTTTGGCTGGCCCGAGTCGGCCGTCCAAACACACATGCACTTTGAGGGGAGTGCTCTGTGCACTCCCCTCAAGTGCTAGTCACCCCAGTGGCCCTGCCCTTTCACCAAACAACGATAATAAACACAGTTTGTTAACGTTGTTTGGTAAAAGTTTTGCAGCTGTCGCTGAGCTTGTGATTCCTAATCTAAAATGGACATTGCAAGAACTGTAAATGAGCGTAGAAGACAAGAAATATCCCCTCTCAAATCCTGGCTGGGCACTTTCCTGCAGTCAAACTCTTAACGAAATGTCTTAATCAAATCTCACTCCATTCAGTAAACAAAAGTGCCCACCACTAGATTTTGGCCTGGGGTGGTATGATGAGGTTGCTTCAGTGGCAAGCTTTCCATCTTTGCTGGGTCTGTCCATTGTGATTTATCCCGATGTCTTACTCAAGGGTAGCAAAGAATAGCTGTTCTCCTGCTTACTCTGATGACTAATGCTAATTTATTTTGCAATTCCATTAAGTACTGAGGCATTATCAAAAGTAACAAATTGTAAAATCCACTTTAGTTCCGATTTCCGTCATGGAAAAGTCATTACAGTAAGTAAAGTGTTTCCAGGTGGTGAGATCTGTAAAAAAAAAAAAGAGGGAAAAAAATAAAAATCATGTACCTGATTGGGAATTGCGTTTGATGCTTTCTAATAGGAAAAAAGAGAAAACCCTCCCATTATCCTTCATGGTATTGCTAACACTTCTACCACAGCTAAGAGAGGACAACCAAGAGACACTGGAAGTTCGTTCCACCATGAAAAGTGTTGTCTACTTTTGCTAGTGCCACTTACTGATCACTACAATACAGTTATATGAAATGTATCCACTTTGTGTATTTTCCACACAGTAACCTTACCCTTCCCCTGTAAGATTAAATCCTCTCTGACTGTACAACCATTTTTTAAATCTGGCTAACCCTTGAAAATAGTCTATATTCCATTAAAAGAAGTGGGAGATGCACAGCTCTCTTTGAAGAGGTGCCAGAGTAGCATTAACTCTGCTCACCTGGCGTTGCATCAATATGTATTTATTAATATCAATTAAGTCTGAGGAGAGACTGACGCCTGTAAAAATGAAGCAGAGGGCAATGGTTGGCTGTGGAACACCCTCTGCTCCAGTCCACAAAAAAGCAAACAACCAGATGCCAAACAAGCAAATGTCCATATACGTGGCACTGTTATAGTCCTTGTAGGAAAGTACCATCTTGCCTGGCATGTTACCCCCATTTTCACTGTATGTATGTTGTTTTAGCCCCTGTGTCACTGGGATCCTGCTAGGCAGGACCCCAGTGCTTATAGTATGTGCCCTGTATGTGTTCCCTGTGTGGTGCCTAACTGTATCACTGGGGCTCTGCTAACCAGAACCTCTGTGTTTATGCTCTCTCTGCTTTCTAAATTTGTTACTGCAGGCTAGTGACTAAATTTACCAATTCTCATTGGCACACTGGTACACCCATATAATTCCCTTGTTTATGGTACTTAGGAACCCAGGGTATTGGAGTTCCAGGAGATCCTATAGGCTGCAGCATTTCTTTTGCCACCCATAGGGAGCTCAGACAATTCTTACACAGGCCTGCCACTGCAGCCTGAGTGAAATAACGCCCATGTTATTTCACAGCCATTTTTCACTGCACATAAGTAACTTATAAGTTACCTATATGTCAAACCTTCACCAGGTGAAGGTTAGGTGCCAAGTTACTGAGTGTTTGGGCACCCTGGCACTAGCCAAGGTGCCCCCACATCGTTCAGGGCAAATTCCCCAGACTTTGTGAGTGCGGGGACACCATTACACGCGTGCACTATACATAGGTCACTACCTATGTACAGCGTTCACAATGGTAACTCCAAACATGGCCATGTAACATGGCTAAGATCATGGAATTGTCACCCCAGTACCATACTGGTATTGGGGGGACAATTCCATGATCCCCCGGGTCTCTAGCACAGAACCCTGGTGCTGCCAAACTGCTTTTCCAGGGTTTCCACTGCAGCTGCTGCTGCTGCCAACCCCTCAGACAGGATTCTGCCCTCCTGGGGTCCAGGCAGCCCTGGCCCAGGAAGGAAGAACAAAGGATTTCCTCTGACAGAGGGTGTTACACCCTCTCCCTTTGGAAATAGGTGTGAAGAGCTGGGGAGGAGTAGCCTCCCCCAGCCTCTGGAAATGCTTTGATGGGCACAGATGGTGCCCATCTCTGCATAAGCCAGTCTACACCGGTTCAGGGATCCCTCAGCCCTGCTCTGGCGCAAAACTGGACAAAGGAAAGGGGAGTGACCACTCCCCTGACCAGTACCTCCCAGGGGAGGTGCCCAGAGCTCCTCCAGTGTGTCCCAGACCTCTGCCATCTTGGAAACAGAGGTTTTGGGGCGCACACTGGACTGCTCTGAGTGGCCAGTGCCAGCAGGTGATGTCAGAGACCCCCTATGATAGGCTCTTACCTCTCCTGATAGCCAATCCTCCTTTCTTGGTAGCCAAACTTCTTTTTCTGGCTATTTAGGGTCTATCCTCTTGGGAATTCTTGAGATAACGAATGCAAGAGCTCACCAGAGTTCCTCTGCACTTCCCTCTTCAACTTCTGCCAAGGATCGACCGCTGACTGGTCCAGGACACCAGCAAAACCGCAACAAAGTAGCAAGACGACTACCAGCAACATTGTAGCGCCTCATCCTGCCGGTTTTCTCAACTGTTTCCTGGTGGTGCATGCTCTGGGGGTCATCTGCCTTCACCCTGCACTGGAAGCCAAGAAGAAATCTCCCGTGGGTTGACGGAATCTTCCCCCTGCTAACGCAGGCACCAAAAGACTGCATCACCAGTCCTCTGGGTCCCCTCTCATCCTGACGAGTGTGGTGCCTGGAACACAGGAACTCTATCCAAGTGACTTCCACAGTCCAGTGATCCTTCAGTCCAAGTTTGGTGGAGGTAAGTCCTTGCCTCCCCACACTAGACTGCAAACCTGTGTACTGCGTGATTTGCAGCTGCTCCGGCTCCTGTGCACTCTTCCAGGATTTCCTTCGTGCACAGCCTAGCCTGGGTCCCCAGCACTCCGTCCTGCAGTGCTCAACCCTCTGAGTTGGCCTCCGGCATCGTGAGACCCTCCTTTGTGACTCTGAGCCAACTCCGGTTCACAAACCTTCTAAATGCCTGTTCGGGTACTTCTGCGGGTGCTGCCTGCTTCTGTGGGGGCTCTCTGAGTTGCTGAGTGCCTCCTCTGTCTCCTCCTCCAAGGGGTGACATCCTGGTCCTTACTGGTCCCCAGCAGCACCCAAAAACCTCTACCACGACCCTTGCAGCTAGCAAGGCTTGTTTGCAGTATTTCTGCGTGGGAACACTTCTGCAACCTTCAGCACGCCGTGGGACATCACCATCCAAAGGAAAAGTTCCTAGCTCTCTTCGTTGTTGCAGAATTCCAAACTTCTTCCATCCGGAGGCAGCTTCCTTGCACCTTCATCCAGGGTTTCCTGGGCTCCTGCCCGCCCTGGACACTATCGCAACTCTTGGACTTGGTCCCCTTGCCTTACAGGTCCTCAGGTCCAGGAATCCGTCTTCAGTGCTTTGCTGGTGTTTGTGGTTCTTGCAGAATCCCCCTATCACGACTATTGTGTTCTTTTGGGGTAGTAGGTGTACTTTACTCCTACTTTTCAGGGTCTTGGGGTGGGGTATCCTGGACACCCTGACTGTTTTCTTACAGTCCCAGCGACCCTCTACAAGCTCCCATAGGTCTGGGGCCCATTCGTGATATGCATTCCACTGTTGGAGTATATGGTTTGTGTTGCCCCTAGACCTATGTTTGCCTATTGCAACCTATTGTAATTCTACACTGTTTGCATTACTTTTTTGACTCTTAACTGTTTTGGGTTTGTGTGCCTATAACTTGTGTATATTACTTATCTTCTTACTGAGGGTACTCACTGAGATACTTGTGGCATATTGTCATAAAAATAAAGTACCTTTATTTTTAGTAACTCTAAGTATTGTGTTTTCTTATGATATTGTGCATATGATATAAGTGGTATAGTAGGAGCTTTGCATGTCTCCTAGTTCAGCCTAAGCTGCTTTGCCATAGCTACCTTCTATCAGCCTAAGCTGCTAGAAACACCTCTATTCTACTAATAAGGTATAACTGGACCTGGCACGGGGTGTAAGTACCACAGGGTACCCACTATAAGCCAGGCAAGCCTCCTCCAGTCCTCCAGTGGCTAACTTTAAAGTGATAAATGAAGTAAATTGGATTTTGTGCAATGATGACACTAGAATACTATGCATGTTGTAGGGAGAGCTGTGAACATGTTGGTAAAACCATCCATGGTTTAAAAAACAACATTAAGTTGTCTACCTCCAGGAGAAGAGATTGAATGCTGCTTACAATTAGGACATATGTAGAAGGGACATAAAGTATTTACCACCATCTTAGGCCACCTCAGCTTAAATTCTGAAAAAGACAAAAGGTCAGGGAAAGCTGAAGATGACAGCTAGAGCCAAATCAGGCAAGTAGTCTGTACCTTGCACATTTCTGTTGGGGGCTACCAATACCAGGACACATTTAATGATCTAGAGTGAACTCATGGACTTCATAGTATTGTTTCTTGTGCTCCTAGATATCTTGAAGATTGACAACCTCTGGCAATTTAAGAACATCACAAAACTACAGCTGGACAACAATGTAATTGAAAGGATCGAAGGGCTAGATACCCTGGTTAATCTGGTTTGGCTCGGTAAGATTTGAGTGTGTGATGTGCAGGACATCTGCCATTTATCATCCAGTAGTATCATCATTGCAGGATAAATAACATAATAGTCTGTGCATGTCTTAACAGTTGTGTTTTAGTATGTGTGTATATAAATCATTTCTTTGATTCTTGTCACTCTGACAGCAGAACCTGAATCTCAAGACCTCCTACTTTCCCAACAAGAAGAAGCATGATATTTCTAGCTGTCTGCACTCTCTTACTGTTTGCAGCGTTTTTTTGTCCAGCGACTCGCTATTTGGGTGATTCACCCTTTATTCCCTACTTAGATGCAGGATTTGCCTCTTTATATATCTCCGCTCTTTCCGGTTTTAGAGTTTGTGATTCTTGGCCCTTCTACCGTCACTCGTAGAATCTGCCTCTTACATCTGTGCCTTCTGTTACTGGTTGTACAGTTTTCCTCTTTGGGTCACTCCATGGTCTTATTGTTTGTAGAGTTTGCCTCTCTGCATTCTTGCACTCTCTCTTTGTAGTTGAGGAGTTTTCCTCTTCTGCTTTCTCCACTCTCTTACCAGCTTTCAGATTTGCTCTGTTGCATCTATCACTCTCTTTCAGGTTGCAGTTTGCCTCTCTTTTCCCATATACACTTACACGTAGAGTTTTCCTCTCTTGGTCCTACACTTTTACTGGTTGTACAGCATGCATGTCCTGGTCCCTCTGCATTCTTAATTGTTTTAAAATGTGCCTCTTTAGATCATTCTACACTGTTTTTTCTCTCATGGTCCCTTTCCACACATGCTGCCTGTAGAGTGTGCTTTTCTTGGCCCTTCTTCACTTTTACTTGCTATAGTTTGCCTCTATTGTCCTGCTATACTGTTACAGGCTTGACTCTATTATTCTCCCTACTCTGTTACTGTTTTGCAGAGTATGTCTGTCTAGATCTCAGTGCTCTCTTAATACCTGCACAGTCATCATCTTCCGGTTGCTAACCATGACCTTCCCTATATTCCACTCTGACTGTAAATTCAGGGATTGACCTCTCAGGAATTCTTCCTGTATCTGGCCCTGGCAATTCCACCATGTTCATCCTGGCCTGACATTGGTGTACAGAGTTCATTCAGTACGGTGATATGGTATAAGAGAATAGGGCTGGTTGCATGGTGCCATAGATACATGCTGTAGTACCGATGTCCAACCAATGTTGCTTCTTCAGGATCAAACCTTTAAAAGCAACACTGGATTTTGTGGACTAGGGAACAGCAATAAAGGAGATTTTGAGTATTAAAAGAGAAGACTGTATTTCCCTCTTTTTACTTGCATTGGAATGATGGGTATGTCAAAGGGGAGAAAATTTAAAATAATGAAAAAATTATATTTCTGGCACAAAATGTGTCATCATTCTTGAATACAGCTGTGGCCATATGTGAGTATGGGGCTGCAGGGTATTTTATGGCTTGTCATGCCACTTTTGTGAAGGACAATTGGCTGTGTATTGACTTACAAGCATGAGACCAGTGGAGCTGAGAGGGAGATGAACAAAATATGGCTGCTGGTATTATCACTCCATCATGAGCACAACATTTGAGTTATTATAGCCCAATATGGCATCGCTGTGAATGCCCCAGTACTTGAGAAGGTTGTAGCCCACACATATCTACTGGTACCCTAGGGTGCAACATTTATTACTTCTCAGTTATGAGTGTCATAGTTAGAGTGTAGGATAACCTTCAATATCAAAGTTTGCACACCTCCTATTGGAGGAAGTCTCTCCTTCTGACCAGTTTTCCCTATTACATCTCACCCTTTTTTTCCCTGACAAATTGTGAATGGGAAAAAATTGCAGACAAGGAGTAATGTGTGCAATACCTGTAAACCTGAATCGTGATTGCTTGGACACTAAGAATGAGGCCTCCAGTGTCTGAAGAGATCAATCCATCCAGGAAGAATCTAAATTAATGGTGGCACCAGAAGTGGAGTACAATTATCTTAAAAGGGCTGGTGAATGTGGACATACATGTGGATCTTTCTTTTACTTAAATGCCTATACTTCATATTCGTTTTGACTTTGTGGATGATTAAAAAGCCCAAGGGCACATCCAATAGTTGAATGCAGCAAAAATCATATAGAGGAGGTTTTGGTTAAAAAAAAAAAAAACTTCTTACTTAGAATAGGTCCACGATTAGGAAAGGACAGTGGTTTTCCAGCTATTATGAGGAGTGAACTGACAGATTAGATGATCTTGCAGTACATCCACTAGATATACAGTATACGTATGCCCTTTTTGACAATTGATTACTTTTTTCTCAATCACAATGATCCACACCTCTACTTTCATTTTACTGGTCTTTTAAATTTTCTTTCAGATTTGTCTTTTAATAACATAGAGAAGATTGGTGGTCTTGACGCCCTGGTAAAGCTGGAGGATCTAAGCTTGTACAACAACAGAATCTCTCAGATTGAGAATTTGGATACTCTGAAAAAACTACAAGTCTTATCCATTGGAAACAATAATCTGACATCTTTGGAAAATGTAAGACAGTTGCTTTATTTGTTATTCACTAATGTCTTTTGGTTTCTGCCGTAACAGTTACCCTGGAAGCTCTTTTTCAAGTCATGATTTTATTATAAACAAATACACAGAGAAGTGATCAAAGAAATCATGGTGTTGAGACAATAGTTCTGTGGGAAAATGTGGAAACATGGAAAATGACTTGATTGAAGAAACTGAACCCAAAGCAAAGTCACAGATCTTCCAACAACAATGAGTGTCTCTAATATGCTTGTTTATGTGAGGCACCGAACCTATTCTTTGTGCACCTTCCTATTTGGGCAATGCTGTTCGTTGCTGGTAGTTTGCTAACTGCACTGGGAGTCCATTATATTCGTTTTTGCACTAAACTGAAGCTCACCTCACCTCCTGTCCTTATCCTTTCAAATTCATACATGGTAGTTTTCTTATCTTTACTTATTTATCTTCCAAAGTCAAGCAGTACTACTCCCCTTAGTGCGTCTCTACATATGTCCTACATTTCTTAGACAGGAAAGATAGTAAAGCAAACTGGCCTTGTGCCTTTGGCGTTACACTAGTGAACATGAAGTATATATGCTTGGAACTGCTGATCCCACACTGGTTTTTCCTGAATACACATTTTCCAGAACTCCATGAAACTAATTTGCACCACATACAATGTTAGTTTTGTTAATGTGATATGTTGATATTTATTGTTCACAAAATGAGATATAATTGAGAGGGTTGGGTGTTGCAGTTTACATTAGATATTTCTTATATGCTAAATACCATTCCCCATGGTAGAGAATGAAGGAAATGGTTTAGCAATGGCACTTTACATAGTATGGAAAAACCAGGAAACTGCATGCTGGCAAATTGAAGGGACAATGCTGAAATGTGCTCTTATTGTCCCTAATGACTTCTTGAATTGTTTGTCACACAGGGTGTGAAGGAATGGTCCAGCAGATGTGAGGATGGGATGTGGAGGTTAAAGTCATGAAAAGTGAAAGGGGTGTGCCTATGCTCCCTATGTAAAATTCTGAGCTATGAGTACTGACTGAATTATCATGATGGGCAGAAAGTAATTTTTAGAAGCGGTTTTGGGGACTTTGTGAGGGATTTGCAGAGGGCTATGGTCGTAGGATGATGGGTAACTGGATTGGATTGGAAGGGAATAACAGAACAGGAGGCAAAGTAAAAAGAAACTGGGGAGGTGAAAAGAATGACATAATGTTATATTAAGTTGGCAACGTGTGAAGCACTTATGTCCCTGTAGGAAATCCTCAAAGCAGTGAGGTGAAGTGTTATAGAAGACTCGGAGCAGGGAAAAGGAGAAACAGAGAAGTCCAGCAGAAAGAATGTGGGATTGGAGTGGCTCTAGAGAAGAGAAGTATTAATCAGTGGATAGGGATTTAGGGTGTAAGTGATCTAAATTTGGAAATACTAGAGTTCCAATTAGATGACCCTGAGGTTTTGATTTCGAACATGCGTTTTTAGCCTCACATCCCATGCTGCAGGTCTTTTGGATCTCGTCTTTTCTGTGCTGGGCTTGCCTCTAGATTTGTGGGTAGGTTTGTAATTTTTACAGGTGAGCAACAAGTTATATTTATGAACTGTGAATTGTCAGAGAAAGAATTTCAATGCCATTATGTATATATAATTTATTGTAGGAGATTATTTACTAAACGTGTAAGTGTGGAGATTATCTTTCCCTCCTCTTTTAGTCAGACCATTTTGGATTATTGTCCAATATTTTATTTTTCCCAACACTATCATAATCCTAGGCCTTTCCACAATGGACAGTGAAGAAATTACAGTGGATATGTTTGTCATATTAAAAAGTACCTAGACCAGAATGAATGTAAATTATGGTAAAAGTAACTTCATTGTTTTGATAAGATGAGATAGCACCTCTGAAGTCATCTTTTCTAAAATCGAATCAGTTTCAATGCAGCTGGTTTACTTCGGGACTTACATCTGTGACAGTGTACATACACCATCTCGAATATATCTGATCCTTTGTATGAGTATAAAGTAAAACCTATTGCATGCTTATTGCTTTTAACTCGGTGAGGGGGAGGCAAATAAAAAGTATTAAGCACAATTTATCCATTCATTCAATAATATGTCCAAATAACTGTTACAAAGTAGCAACAACTTAGCCACATCTTGTATCATATCCTGTTCAGGAGGCCACATGGCAGGCATAGGCTACTGGCAAAAACCATGATAGTTCAGGACTTTAACTAATGTTGTTCCAGGGCCTGTCCTACTATGGCTTTGAAGACTGGGCCAAACACAAATCTTTCTGCTCTCGAGTCAGGCTTCTCAGAACGGTTGGTGCGGGCTACTCAGGCTCAGTAATCAAAACCACCATCCCCAGCAGCACAATAAGATCAATGCCCAACCCAATACTTTTTTTCTCATAAAAGACAATTTGTTTATTACTAGGAAAACATGGAATTTTACTATATATGCAGTAATGCAAGGAAAACTGATGTGTGGATGTGAGTCTTCCCCTCATGGGTCACCTCCTTTCAGAAGGTCTACCACCCCCTAAAGTTCGAGGTACTGCTACGGTGCAGCCCATGCACCCCCCCACCACACCTTTGTTCTAGGCACTCAGTGTGTTGGACCCAGGCCCTTTTTTGTCTCTCACTCAGCTCATAGGAGAAGCACCGATACGTGTATGCCCTCCTGCAGCAGCAAGAGTTCTCCGGTAGCAACGAGCTTCCAGGAGGTACACAGCAGTATTCAAAAGAGCTGTGCAGTAGCTGGCTACACATAATGTCACTCTGAGAGTCACGGCAAGTAAGGCAGCTTCTGTTAGTGGTCGTCATACGGGCAGCTGACAGTGGATCTCTGCTCACAGCGGGCCTCACTCTGGCACTCCATTGAGTACTTGGTGCTTTTTCTAGAGCATGACAACAACATGCCTGCAGGTGATGGTTCTTCAGTGAGGTGGTTGCCAGGCAATATCTTCGGCATGCAGTGCCTCAAGGAGACAACCTTGATTCTTCACAAGCACTTCTCCAGTCACTCGGACTAGTCCCGACCGAACAGCACACTTTGGCAGTGTTATGCTCACAAAGTCTACCTGTGGGGCACAAGGCCTTCAGCAGGCACTTATCCTGGCTTCAGTCAGGCCTACCACTCGAGCACACAGCTTCAGGTGCCATGGTAGCCGCAACAGGGATAAATGATGAAGATTGCCCTGCCTGGTCTTTGCAGTATTGTGATTCCTTTGCTGCAGCTACTTAGTGATTGTCTCTCGGACAGACCCTGTGCATTAAGGCAGTCTTTTCCATGATCACCTTCTCCTGCAGGGTCAGTGCTTCTTTTCCTCCCTCACATGCAGGATGTCTTGACACCCATGACAGTCCAGTAATTCTGTCTTCAGATCAGACTCCATGCTATGTTCCCTCACCTGTAGGGAGTTGGCTGTCAGTATAACAGCAACTCTTGGCTGCCACATGGTCCCTGAGTGCTTTGCGGAGTGCTCCTCCTCAGTAGAGGATACAATAAAAATGAAAATAATGAGGCTTGGGCTTTCATCTTTATACTGATTTCACAGATGGAGGATGTGTATTTCAAGTCTGCTTCATTAGAACTGGTTTGGGCCCTGGACAGGTGGCCTGTCCTGGCAGCCTTCCACACCTGGACCTTCACTGCAGCGATGCTCTGCTCAGCAGGACAGTCTCCAGATGGAGTGAGCATCACTGAAGCACAAACAGGTGTGTGCATGTTGCACCCAGCTACATACAACCATTCTTCACAGAGATCTGGAAGAGGGACAAAAATCAGTGCCCCTCTAAAGGACTCCTTTCTCTAACAACTGATTCTGCAGGTGTCATCTAGCATCCCACTCCTTCTCCTTAGCAACAGCTGAAATTAGAGTAACTTACAACCCAAAGTATCATGAAGGGCCCTGGCACTTCTAAACAAAGCCTGCCTCTTATTTCCTCACTATAGCATCTGGTGTTCTACCCTTCCATCAAGGAGATGCCAGCAATGCACTAACTGTCTGGGGAAATAAGCCTTCCCTCCGTCTTGTACTCTAGTCCAGACTGTGGGCTTCCAAAATGGAACCTGAGGCCTGCATCACCTGTGTCCGGCACACTATCATTCCTTGCACACACTCCCATAAGTACAGTGCTCGGGGTGCCGGAGTTCAGGATTATGGGTTAATCGTGAGCAAGGGAACTTCAGATGAATGGTCCTGTAAGTGTGTTTTCATGTCTGACAGGTAAAAAGGCATGTCACTATAATTCACCAAATATGACAAACTGCCACCACCGCAATTCATGTATCCAACCCCTGACAGTGATGGTAGGCCTCGGTAAATAGGAGGGTGCGCTTGGTGGCTCCTCCTTGTTCAGGACAAGGCCCAGAACCTTTCACCTTCAAAGACTAGGCCTAGCTCAATGCGTGTACATGGGATCGGTGTGTGACATAACAAAAAATTCAAAAACCAGGATCACAGGTCATTCAGTTAAGGCATGCCAGGCAGGGGATATGACCATACTTCATGCAGGGGACAGTCTGTCACAATACTTTGTGTGTCAGTCTCCACAATCATTCTCTCCGTGGACCTTTGTGCCAAGCTGTCAAACAACTTTGCAAACCAACATTGAGCAAATTTGGAATTAAATTGCTTAAAAAATGCTTTACATCCCTTGCCTTACAAAAGTACTGGACATCTTTTACAAGTGGCATTTCCCATTCTTTCCTTCTCCCTGCACTTCTTTCCCCTTTTCCTCTATGAAACATTGGAAGGCAATACCTTCAGTACTTACTGTATGTGATCTAGCCTCATATATTCTAATCTAAAATACAATAAATCATTGTTCTGTTTGTTCTGACTATTGAATTGCATGGCGGGAGCAACTTTATGTTCAGGACAATTCACATCACTGTTTGCCTTCTTCATGCAGCTAATCTATCTCCGAGGCTTCAAAGATTTACGAACATTGAACATTGCTGGGAATCCTATTTGTGACAATGAGCAACACAAAGTGTTTATTGCAGCCCACATTCCCCAGCTCGTCTACTTGGACTTCAGGTTAATAGATCACAATGTTGTGAGTATCAACCAAAAAGCTCTAGAATGTAATTATGATTCAATGTGGTTCTCTGAAGTGAACAAACAAGAGTGAAAAGAAGCAGTTTGACGCAAAGCCCTACATGTTGGTCTTCTATAGCATGCCTATGGTTTTAGTTAGGAGCTTATGTAGGTGTAGTGCATTACAAAGCCTGATGGAGGTCATAACACAATTAGGTGACACTATTTGTACTTATATCAATTTCACTTCAGCGCAGGGTGGTTATACTTTAATTAGGACACTTGTCTGCAGGACACATATACTTTTAAAGTGGTATTTATGCCACTTCTGTGCAAATGGAGAAAACTCTCACGGTGTGGCATTCATTAGTTTTTGTTTATTAAAAAACTAAAACCTGCTTTGGATTTCGTTTTTGAAAAAAACAAAAACAAATAAAAACTTTGACGGGCAGTACTATCATTTTGAGGCATCCATCAAACCTTTAACTCATTGACATGCACAGCCATGAGTGCAGTACCGGTCAATGACTAGAGATTTCTGCTGGGCAGGCTGACATCTCTAAATTCAGGGTTTGACTGCTCAGACAGGGCGACAGAGTATATTATTCAGTCCCCCTGACGGAGTGCAATCCATACTAAGACTAAGACCTGATTGAAAGTTTGGTAGAAGGGTACTCTGTGACATAGACATGACAAATAACCTATCCACATTATCATAAGTGCATTAGGAGTTATAACAATTGGATATCAGAGAGAGACAAGATGGCGGCTGCGAGAGCAGCTGTGTGCGAGTCCACACTCTCCTAGCTCAAATTACTTGATGAATCTAAGAACGCGGTCGACTTTTCATGAATGGGAACCTGTGGCTGTGTTAACAGGGGTGACTAATTTTTTGAAGCACATAGGCGGGTTATTTCAACTTTCACGGCGCACGGAGTTTTGGCAGAGCACTGGCCCGGAGGATTATAGCTGCAGTCAAACAAGCCAGCTGGGGGCTGCTACGGCGCAGTTGGCCTCTGGATGCAGACTGGCTTAATGGTAATCAACTACGAGACCGCCAGCTGGGAATGGCGCCAAAGGTTCTCTTCCAGAGAATCCTCATCAATAGTCATAAACACTGAATATTCCCGCCCACGTGCATGGGCCTCGGAGCATATATAAACACACATGTATATGTATCAAATGTATATAAAAAATAATAATTGTAGTAGAGAATATTAGTACAAATATATTATATACATGTGTAAACAATAATGCAGTCTATGTTGAAAAACAGGCAAAAAATTCTTTATTTTTGGTGATTTTTTTTTTATTAATTAAACTCTTCAATTATAGGAAAAAGCTTTTCTGCAATCAAATTAGAAAGCATAGAAAGCTCAAACAATCCACTGAAAAATAAAAAACTACATTGAAAATAAAGGAGCATTATTAGCCAATAGGCTGCATGCATGTTAACACAGCAGAACCAAAAAACTGGCCTTTAAGGCCCTGAGCACCTCCAGTATCCCACCATGTCTCAGGGGTGAAAGTGAAGTGACATTTGGTTCACAGTTAGGTCATTTCTTTTTTCCAGCTCCTTCTGTGAGGATCCTGGAGCATTGAGCTCTCAATTTTTTCTGATTTTTTTTTGCCAGAAAAATCCTTTGAAAACATTATTTCTCTGCTTAACTTGACGTTTTACCTTACTACCTGAGTAAAGTAACATTTTTTCCCTAAACAATGCCTTCACATATTGTGAAATGCCCTGCTTGTGGCAAAAAGAAGGCCCATCAGAACCTCACTCAGTGTGCATAGTGTGTTTGCCACAGAGTCACTGTCCTGAGACCTGCAATCACTGTAAAAATCTGTCTAAGAGAACTTTAAAAGACAGAGAAAGGATTTGTCTGCATGGGCTACATGAGTGAGAGAAAACAGCATCCTCCTCTCTTCAAAAGAAGATCTTCAGAGACAATGACTCTTCTGACAAGCAGCGAGTAAGATCAACATCAGCTGGTAGGAAAATTCCTGTTTTATCGCCATCGACGTCATCGCTTCTGTCGTCACATCAACATCGTCAACCGACGTCCAGGAGTACTCCTCCGTCGACAGCAATTCAGACGACATCGAGGGACAACATGACATCGAGAAAACAACTCCCTCATTGGGACAGTTCTCAGTCGACGGCCACCTACTGATCGACGTCGAGTAAGCACAGGAGTGCTCAGACGCGGCCAAAGGCAGACCAAGATCTTCTGACGTCAAAACATCCAACGTCAAAGTCGTCCTCAAGGGCAAGGTCGAGGTCTCCGTTGACAACAAAACGCCACTCGACGTCAAGGCACTCGCCACCGTTGGGCCATCGCTCGACATCAAGGTGGTCAACGTCGAAACCTACCCCACCGTTGGGTCATCAGTCACCGTCGAGACATTCATTGTCGAGACTAGAGAAGTCAGGAAGGTCACATTCAACGTCGAGGGTTCAACGATCTCCGTCGACGACATTACATCGTCGTTCGACATCGAGACACTCTTCACCTTTGACGGTTGCATCACAAATGGCTTCTCAACGTTCCAGTCGTCAAAAGAAGGCGACAGGGCAAACTTCACCTGCTGAGACGACTTTACCTCCTCAGGACCCGGTTGTCGCTATACCAAGTAGATCATCTGTGGCATCCTCAAGGGCCTCATGTCAATGACAGCTCTCGCCCATAAATCTGTCTCCGAGATGATTGGAAAGCCTTAATAAAACTCCGGCTCATCAATCTCCAGACCTGCAATATTCCCAACTATATTTTCCCTCTGCTTCTTTTCCACAAACACCATCTCCAACAACTCCTGCCAAACGGACGACAATGCCATCCTCTGACCAGCCCGATTCACGACGGCCGCGTAGTCCATCATGGTTGCGCACAAGGAGTAGATCGCATTTCAGACAAAGATCAAGATCTCGGGTCTCTAGGTCCCGTCACCAGAGACGTAGATCCCCTTCATGGTCCACGGCTTCTGACTCTTCGATTAGAGACTATTCGCCTACTCTGACAAATACTCCTCCGACAAGAGTTTCTCCAGTGGATGATATAACCACTTTCAATGAAGTGTTGGTTAGAGGAGCCCAGAAACTCAATATAGACATTCCGGAACCAACAACATCATCATCTGTAAATTTGGAAACGCTACACCATCGTACTTCTTCCAGGCAGCTGCTACCATTAGTCCCTGGTCTTCTGCAGCCAGCCATTGTCACTTTTCTGACACCAGCAACCCTGCGTGCAGCGCCAGCGGGGATCCTAAAGAAATATAAGGCCCCAGACAAGGATCCTTTATTTCTCAGAGCGGATCCTCCACCGGACTCGGTCATTCTAGCTGCCTCCCGAAAGACCCATTCGGTGGCCTCTTCCTCAACGGTCCCTCCAGATAAGGAGATCAAACATCTGGATTCGTTAGGTAGGAAAATGTGTGGTACCTCAGCAGCTTTTATGAAGGTCTCTAGCGCCTATGCACTTTTAGGAAGATACAACCATTCTTTGTGGGACTCTCTGAACAGGTTTGTAGACAAATTGCAGAGAGAAGACAGACAGGATTTCCAAGAGATCCTTCAGGAAGGAGGTCTAGTAGCCAACCAAGAAATCAATGCGGCTGCGGATGGCTCAGGCTTAGCGGCTCATGGATATGCACATGGCATATGTGCAAGAAGTTCATCTTGGCTGCGCCTCACAGGTTTAAAACAGGAGGCTCAACATTACATCCTCAACCTGCCATTCACTGGGAACTCTTTGTTTGGGACCCATACAGTTGATGAGATGGCCAAAATGAAGTCGCAGTTAGACACTCTGAAAGCTGTAGGGCTAGACTGACGTAAGGAATACCGAAGAAAGTATAGGCCATATGATAGGCGTCCTTAACAGCAGAGGGTTCAAACCCCTCGTTGGCCTCAAAGGCCACAGCAAAGACAAGGACGACTGTTCTGTCAGTCCCGCAAGATAACAAGAGAACGTGGTTCAAGTAGGCAAAATCAGTCTACCCTCAGAACATTGGGCAAACAATGAGAACTCGCTTCCCCTGATGCTGTCAACCACTCCAGTGGGGGGAAGTATTGCGAATTACGTAAACGAGTGGCCCGCCATAACACACGACAAATGGGTGCTAAATATTGTCAAGAATGGGTATTCTCTACGCTTCAAGTCTACTCCTCCTCTGGTGCCACCAACAAAAACAAAGTGTCTCGCCAGTCTTTGTTACAAAAAGAGGTTATCATTCTGCTACAAAAACCAGCTATTGAAAAAGTTCCACCTTCGCAAAGAGGAAATGGAGTGTAC
The DNA here is from genome assembly GCF_031143425.1 of Pleurodeles waltl. Classification (NCBI taxonomy): domain Eukaryota; kingdom Metazoa; phylum Chordata; class Amphibia; order Caudata; family Salamandridae; genus Pleurodeles; species Pleurodeles waltl. The sequence continues at coordinate 154,129,470 of NC_090449.1, forward strand.
TCCCGCTATTTCTTAGTATAAAAGAAAGGTCAAGACAGGGTTTTCAGACCCATTTTGGATTTGTGACATCTAAACAAGTACATTCAAAAAGAAAAGTTCAGAATGTTGGCCCTTCATCAGATTTTTCCTCCGCTCCATCAAGGGGACTGGATATGTTCATAGATCTAGAGCAGTGTTGTCCAACCTTTTTATCGCCGCGGACCGGTAAATGTTTGATAATTTTTCCGTGGCCCGCTTGTCCCATTGTGTGACAAGCGGGCCACGGAAAAATGATCAAACATTTACCGCCCACCACAGTGGGGTGGCCCGGTGCTGATTGATCCACGGACCGGCACCGGTCCGCGGCCCGGGGGTTGGGGAACACTGATCTAGAGGATGCATATTTTCACATCCCGGTTATAGAGAAATATTGCAAATTCCTTTGCTTTGTAGTTGCATCCCATCATTACCAATTCAGAGTACTGCTCTTCGGGCTAAAAATCAGCTCCTCAAACATTCTCCAAATGTGTAGCAACAATAGCAGCACACTTGAGAAAGAAGAATATCTTAATTTACCCATATCTCGACGATTGGTTACTAAAAGGCAGCACTGCAGAGCAAACTTTGAACCACTTCAAGATTGTTTTGGGCACCTTCAACACTCTAGGTCTGCAGGTCAACCTTCAAAAGTCCATACTAACTCCAACACAGAGGCACCATTACCTAGGGGCAATACTGGACACCAATCTAGAAAGAGTGTAACCTTCGGATGAGAGACTATTTTCAATAGCACAGAAGTGTCACATCATTCTTCACACTCTACGACCTACAGTCAGGCAAATAGCATCGCTACTGGGCTCCATGGCCTCCTGCATCTTCATTGTCCCGAATGCTAGATTACGCATGAGGCCTCTTCAGGAGAACCTGGATGATCAGTGGAGTCAACTTACAGCCAGATAGAAAGACAGAATAATCCTCTCACCTGTGGCAAAAACGTCGCTACAGTGGTGACTCGCCGACAACATCTGTTAGTAGGGGTTCCTTTTCATCAGAGCACTCCTACCGAGACCCTTGTAACGGAAGCATCACTACAGGGTTGGGGAGTTCACATGGGTCCTCTCCAAGCCCAAGGCCTCTGGTCGAAAAAGGAACAGCATTACCACATCAGTCTGCTGGAGCTGAGGGCAGTTTATCTGGCTCTCAAGTCGTTTTATCCATCCATCAAGGGCAATGCATTATAATGTACTATTTAAACAGACAAGGGGCACCAGATCTTGCCCTCTGTCTCGAGAATCACAAACCATCTGGCACTGGTTACTAGCGAGGAGACTGTCAATCACAGTGGTTCACCTGCTGGGGGAACAAAACACAAAAGCGGATTCCCTAAGCCGAAATCTGTCAGACTCGCATGACTGGGTGCTTCACAACAACGTCATAGCTGAAATTTTTCAAATAAGGGGGCATCCTCAATTAGATCTGTTTGCAGATTAAACCAACAAAAAATGGCCAGACTTCGCATCCAGGTTATACCGACCAGAGACGAATGGAAATGCCCTGTTAATAGATTGGACAAGGACATTTCTCACCGCTTTTCCACCCCTTCCCCTAATTCCCACAGTGGTCAACAAACTTTACAGGTCCAGAACCAGGATGATACGAATAGCCCCAGAATGGCCTCGCCAATATTGGTACAAAGATCTCCTCCAGTTGTCAGAAAAACCTCACAGGAGGTCGCCGTGCAGACCATATCTTCTCCACATATTAGAAGGGAAAGTTCTACATCCCAATCTTCCCTCGCTGAGCTTGACGGCATGGCTCCTGAATTCTTGCAGTATGGGCATCTTGGCCTCTCACAGGAATGGTGCATACAGAATGATTTCAATCCTATGCTGGCTCAAGTGGAGGTTATTCTGCCCTACCCCCTTCACCTTGCGAACTCACGACTGCAGTTTTCCTCCATTAAGGTACATTTGCCTGCCATTACGGCTTATTGTAAATCGCCCTCACAAAAGTCATTCTTTACAATGCCAGTGGTTAAGGATTTTTTAGAGGGTTAGAAAAAAGTTCTTCCACCAATGCATACACCATCACCTCCATGGGAATTGAATGTGGTCTTTTCTAGACTTATGGCCACTCCTTTGGAGCCCATTCACAAAGCTTCTTTGCAACATCTTATGTGGAAGACAGCTTTTCTTGTTGCCATTACTTCGGCTAGAAGGGTCAGTGAAATTCAGGCTCCCTATTCAAAAGAACCCTATACAGTTTTTCATGATAACATAGTAGTTCTATACGGCTGGGTCCAAACTGGGGTGGCATGGTAAGCAAAAGAACGATGGATTAAACCCAGATCTATGACTGGGGGTGAGTGTTTGACAATGTTCAGCATTCCGTCCATCACTTGTTGTTTTTGCTTTGTCACCCTAAGTGGGAAGGGTATGCCCAGACGTGGGTCCTGTGCTTCCCATGCCACTGGATTCAAGCTAGCCTGGCTGATGAGGGGTGAAACCCCGAAACCGGTCCCAGGATGCTTGTTTCCGGTCCAGTGAGGACCTGGCTTGGCAGTTCGGGCTGGACTGTTCCCATGAGGAACAGGGTCAAGACTGATTTGCATATGGCTGGGTCCAAACTGGGGTGGCATGGTAAGCAAAAGAACGATGGATTAAACCCAGATCTATGACTGGGGGTGAGTGTTTGACAATGTTCAGCATTCCGTCCATCACTTGTTGTTTTTGCTTTGTCGCCCTAAGTGGGAAGGGTATGCCCAGACGTGGGTCCCGTGCTTCCCATGCCACTGGATTCAAGCTAGCCTGGCTGATGAGGGGTGAAACCCCAAAACCGGTCCCAGGATACTTGTTTCCGGTCCAGTGAGGACCTGGCTTGGCAGTTCGGGCTGGACTGCTCCCATGAGGAACAGGGTCAAGACTGATTTGCATATGGCTGGGTCCAAACTGGGGTGGCATGGTAAGCAAAAGAACGATGGATTAAACCCAGATCTATGACTGGGGGTGAGTGTTTGACAATGTTCAGCATTCCGTCCATCACTTGTTTTTGCTTTGTCGCCCTAAGTGGGAAGGGTATGCCCAGACGTGGGTCCCGTGCTTCCCATGCCACTGGATTCATGCTAGCCTGGCTGATGAGGGGTGAAACCCCGAAACCGGTCCCAGGATGCTTGTTTCCGGTCCAGTGAGGACCTGGCTTGGCAGTTCGTGCTGGACTGTTCCCATGAGGAACAGGGTCAAGACTGATTTGCATATGGCTGGGTCCAAACTGGTGTGGCATGGTAAGCAAAAGAACGATGGATTAAACCCAGATCTATGACTGGGGGTGAGTGTTTGACAATGTTCAGGATTCCGTCCATCACTTGTTTTTTTCTATGGACCCACCCAAAGTTTTTACCTAAGGTGTTTTCGGACTTCCATATTAATCAAATCATATCGCTTCCAACTTACTTTCCCAAACCGGCTACTCCAGCAGAGAGAACATTGCACTCGCTGGACTTGAAGAGGGTGATAAAAGTTTATCTTGATAAGACTAAGAGCATCAGACAATCTGATCGCTTGTTTGTAAACTATGGACACTATGGGACAAACTATGGGAACAGGCTGGGCGGCCTCAAAACAAGCGATTTCTAGATGGATAGTTTAATGTATTTAGACTGCCCACCAATTGGCTAACATACAATTGGCTGCCAAGCCTAAAGCTCATTCTACAAGAGACAAGGCAGCGACGATAGCACTTCTTAGGAATGTACCCATCTCTGAAATTTGGAAGGCTGCAACATGGAGATCGGTGCATACCTTTACAAGACATTAATGTCTGGATTCAGATTCTAAAACAGACACTCAACTTGGTCCGGCTTCATTAAGCTCTTATTAACTAAGAAAAATAGACTGCTGGTGCTTCTGTCTCTCCGTCCGCAGGGGTATGGGATGGGCTTGCTAATCTATTCATTGTTTATGACTATTGATGAGGATCCCCTGGAAGAGAAGGATAAGTTACTTACCTGTAAATCCTAGTTCTCTTCCAGGGGTATCCTCATCAAAGACATAAACAACCCACTCTCCTCCCTGGACATGATTTTGGTGGTACAGCAGTAGTCATTTGTCTAATCTATCTCTCCTTAGCACCGTAAAAAAGATACTGACCTAACTGTGAACCAACTGTCACCTCACTTTCACCCCTGAGGCATGGTGGGATACTGGAGGTGCTCAGGGCCTCGACTCCTTCGCTGCCAGGCCTTTTCCCCCTCAGGTGCCAGGCCTTTTTTTGGCTATTTGGGGCAGTTTGCGCTTAGGCCCTCATAACTTTTTGTCCACATAAGCTACCCACGCCAAATTTGCGTCCTTTTTTTCCAACATCCTAGGGATTCTAGAGGTACCCAGAGTTTGTGGGTGGCTCTGAAGGAGACCAAGAAATTAACCAAAATACAGCGACAATTTTTTTTTTTTTTTTTTTAAAGGGGGAAAAGGGCTGCAGAAGAAGGATTGTGTTTTTTTCCCCTCAAAATGGCATCAACAAAGGGTTTGCGGTGCTAAAATCACCATCTTCCCAGCTTTCAGGAACAGGCAGACTTGAATCAAAAAACCCTATTTTTCATCTAAATTTTGGCATTTTATTGGGACATACCCCATTTTTACTTCCAGTTAGGGACAGAAATGGGTATGAAACCAATGCTGGATCCCAGAAAGCTAAACATTTCTAAAAAGTAGACAAAATTCGGAATTCAGCAAGGGGTAATTTGTGTAGATCCTACAAGGGTTTCCTACAGAAAATAACAGCTGAAATGAAAAAATATTGAAATTAAGGTAAAACAACAGCCATATTTCTCCACATTTTACTTTTTCCTGCGATGTCAGATTTTTTAAAGCAATATACCGTTACGTCTGCTGGACTCTTCTGGTTGCGGGGATATATAGGGCTTGTAGGTTCATCAATAACCCTAGGTACCCAGAGCCAATAAATGAGCTGCACCTTGCAATGGGTTTTCATTTTATAATGGGTATACAGCAATTCATGTGCTGAAATATAAAGAGTGAAAAATAGGTATCAAGAAAACCTATGTATTTCCATAATGGGCACAAGATAAGGTGTTGAGAAGCAGTGGTTATTTGCACATATCTGAATTCCGTAGTGCCCATACTAGCATGTGAATTACAGTGCATTTCTCAAATAGACATCTTTTTTACTCACTGTCTTACATCTGGAAGGAAAAATTGTAGAGAAAGAAAGGGGCAATAACAGTTGTTATGCTATTGTGTGTTCCCCCAAGTCTCCCGATAAAAATTGTACCTCACTTGCATGGGTAGGCCTAATGTTCACGCCAGGAAACGTAACATAGACACTTCACACTTTTACATTGAAATCTGATGTGTTTATTGCAAAGTGCCTAGCTGTAGATTTTGGCCTCTAGCTCAGCCAGCACCTAGGGAAACCTACCAAACCTGCGCATTTTTGAAAACTAGACACCTACAGGAATCGAATATGGGGTGACTTGTGGAGCTCTCACTAGGCTCTGTTACCCAGAATCCTTTGCAAACCTCAAAATGTGGCCCAAAAAAACACTTTTTCCTCTCCTTTTGTTGACAGAAAGTTCTGGAATCTGAGAGGAGTCATGAATTTCCTTCCACCCAGCGTTCCCCCAAGTCTCCCGATAAAAATGGTACCTCACTTGTGTGGGTAGGCCTCGTGCTCGCGACAGGAAATACCCCAAAACACTATCTGGACACAATACAAAACTACCTGTTTTTGCGGGGAGCACCTGCGTTTTTGGTCCTGGGCTCAGCAGCCATCTACAGACATTTCTGAAAACTAGACACCCAAGGGAGTCCAGGGAGGTGTGACTTGCGTGGATCCCCCAATGTTTTCTTACCCAGAATGCTCAGCAAACCTCAAATTAGGTAACAAATCACATTTTTACCACATTTCTGTGTGGGGTCACCGCACCGGGACAAATTTCCTACCACCCAACGTTCCCCTCAGTCTCCCGGTAAAAATGATACCTCACTTGTGTAGGTGGGCCAAGTGCCTGTGACAGGGAAGAGCCAAAAACATGTCAAAATTGAGAGGGAACCAAAGCGGGTCCCAAAGGGCAGTTTGAAAAATACTATTTTTAGGCTGAGAAGTGCAGCAGAATTTTTATCGGTATAGATGAGACAATGTTGGGTGGTAGGAACTTTTTGGATTCCTGCAGGTTCCGGAAGGTTCCATCACAAAAATGTCAGAAAAATTTGTGATTTCCATCAAAGTTGGAGGTTTGCAGGGCATTGTGGGTAAGAAAAATGTGAAGCACACCACCCTGGAATCAACCAGATGTTTAGTTTTCAGATGTGTCTAGGTCTTGTGGATTTTTCTACATGGCAGCGTCCCAAAGTCCAAAAAGTGCAGCCCTCACCACTGGGGGCCGATTTAGAGAGTTACCACGCTCTCATGGCCCAAATGTAAAACCAGAATCCAATTAATCAAACGTCCTCTTGCTTGGCGTGGGATAAGATGTTTTAGTGTGCGGGGGAGAGATGAAAGACTGTTACCCCCTTCATTTGGGATGGGGGCATAACCATGCCCATACTGGTTGGTAGCCACCACCCCACTATTTGTTTTTTAAATTCCCTGGCATCTAGTAGATTTTGTACCCCACCCGGGTGTGGATTGGGGGTAATTACCCAATCTGCCCACTGGTAGGCAGAACAACTTTGGCCCCATTTATTTGGGGTGGGGGTATGGCCACCCCCACCCTCTCATTTTGAAAAAAAAAAATCTTCCCTGGTCTCTGGTGGGCTTTCTGCCCCTCTTGGGGGCAGATGGGCCGTCCAAAAATAGGGCGATCTGCCCCCAAAGGGGGCAGATATAGTCAACAGCAATGAGCCCCCATGGAGAGAGTCCCTTGGCCAAGGGGCTACCCCCCATACAAAACACACACATACACACACAGCAATCCCTGGTGTCTAGTGGTTTCTGTCCCCTTTGGGGGCAGATTGGCCTAACAAAAATAGGCCGATCGGCTCCCAAGGGGGGCAGAAATGACCTAAATACAATTTGGCCCCCAGAGGAGCGACCATTGCCTAAGGGGTCGCTCTCCATACATAAAAACATAAAGTAAATAAATATATATATATATCCCTGGTGTTTAGAGGATTCTTCCCCCCCCCCCACCGCCCGGGGGCAGAAAAGCCCTAAAAATATTTTGCTCCCCTTATGCGTAAGTATGATAACAAAAATAATTCCTAGTGTCTAGTGGTTTCTGCCCCCCGGGGGTCAGATTGGCCTAATTATATTAGGCCGATCTGTCCACGGGGGCGAGAATGGCTTAAAAGTAATTTGGCCCCCCAAGGAGCGACCCTTGCCTAAGGGGTCACTCCCCACATATTAAAAAAAAAATACCCCTGGTGTCTAGGGGTTTTCCTCAAACCGGGAGTCACAAGAGAAAGGGCCAGCCAGACCGTGTTTTCCCCTTTCAGAGGACCAGCTGCAGGAAGTGATGAAGGACGGTGAACCTTCCCGGTCGACAGAGCTAGCAGAGATCAAGTAACACAGGTCCTTGGATTGCAAACAGGCACTATGGCCATTTCTCCTCAGGTCAGTGTTGGCAATTGTTTGCTCTTAGCCGCAAATGTGTATTTGCCTGCAGGTTGTTGTAGCTCAAGCACAGAAATTAACATAGAGACCAAAGTTAATGCAAATGAAGCCGCTAATGCTCGAGACGAAACAGAGTCCTTAATTTTGAGATCTGAGGGTATGATTCCTGTTGATAAGAGTAACCTGCAATCCGGTCAAAATCAAGGTAATGCTTTATCTAGGTTTGCTGGGGTTAAAGCGGGTAAGTCAGCTGATGTAGGGCAGACTTAGTCTGGAGAGAACTTTTTGTCCTTGTTGGACCGTTCTAGGGATTCAGATGATTCCAGCTTTTGGCAGAGGAAGACTCTGATAGAAGCCACAGTACTTCTGCCGGTGGGGTTGAGTGACAGTCCGAGTTAGGAAATTGGAGAAAGTAGGCTCAGGGGAATCTGTGAAGGGGAAAATGGAAAGGCGAAGGACTATAAAGTCTGCTGCCCAAGGGATGCAATGGGACTATTCCTCGATCCAACCAACCTGTGAAAACTGTGATAATCCGCCTCAAGGTTCTCTCTCTCATACATCTGGATCTTCAGAGTCTCCGTCTCTTGATTTGATTTATCGTACTATGATGCAACAGCATAAACAGACTTAATGTGATCAGAGAAAAGGTACAGTTGCCAATAAGAAACTTCAGACATCAGTGAGCAGAATTGCCAAGGCATGTACAGACACTGGTGAACACCTAACTGCAATCCAAACTTGAGCTAGGGCATTAGAGACCAATGTAAGTGCAGTGTTGAATCGGGCCTCTACGCAGGAATTGGAGAAGGTATAGAGGGGAACGATATGAGGACTTTTTTAGTTAAACTATTTAAAGTTGCTTTTCCTGAGCTTGAGAACTGCAATTGGGAGCTGGAGATACAGAGGGCCCATCATTTTCGCTCCTCACAAGAACGCCGAGGGCTGGGGCTGCTGATAGGCAGGTGCAACCCAGGGCCATTATTGTATATTTTGGCAATTTTTTATTAAGGCAGGCGGTGTTTGAGAAGGACCGGGAGGAAGCATATCTATTGAATCCTACCTTACTAAAAACTGTGTACAAAAGCGCTGTGCCTGTGTTCACTTCAGAAATTAAGGCCAAACAGTACTTGGCATTTCTGTCATAAGGGAGAAATGTATTGCTGAATGTGTCATAGCAGGGTAGGGGTAACATCACATGGGGGGTTAAAACTTGCTTTCTACCAAAAGGCTAAATGCTAATGAGCATATCAACTGAGTGCCAGGAGGGGAGGGGTACAAGCAATCCATCTTATAGACCTTGTGGTTTGGCTGTCTTGTGTGGTTGGGTAGGGGGTGAGGTTTGGTGGTTTGGGAGGGAGTGGGGGTTTGTGTCACAGGGTCCTTTCCTCGGGATCTGCACGTTGCTGGACAAAAGGCTCACCTCCCGGCGTCACCAACTCAGAAAGCTATAATAGCACAGAGTTATGGTGAAGCCAGTCGGGGGGAAGGGAATTAGGGAAGGGAACAGCAGGGAGAGAGATCTGAAAATTAAAGGTTAGAACAATATGCATGTACTCACTCATAGAAACGTAAATCATTTATGGACGCCTGACTAAATGTGTCTCCGAGATATCAAATGGAGACCTCTTCTGAAATGAGAGCAAAGCCCCTTCTTTGAAACATGGAACAAAAGTAAAACACGACCTCAGAATCAAGACATGGCAAGAACTTTGAACTATGATTATACACAGAATATCAATCCTGTAACATTTATGTATTCACAACATAAACCTTTGATCATGACTTAGAAAATCTCAAAGACTTAAATATGCTTTTCATATCTTAAGCTATTCAAAGAACAATGAAAACTTTGATTTGTTTGTCTCCAGAAATACTTTCACATTCATAATAATAAATGTCAAAAAGGTTTTACTCATTGAACCTAAAGCACCTTACTTAACACCAGGAAGCGCTTTTACTCAAGTAGTCTAAATCACTTAGATTATTGTGCCAGGAACCTTTTCCTCCTATGAATTGAAGCGCTTTATATCTGTGAACTGGAGTGCCTGAATTATCATGCCAAGAGCGATTTTACATCTAAGAACTGAAGCTCCTGGATTATCATGCCAAGAGCACTTTACATCTAAGAACTGAAGCGCTTGAATTATCATGCCAAGAGCGCTTTACATCTGAGAACTGAAGCGCTTTGAATTACTAAGCCAAAAGAGTGCTTTACATCTGTGAACGGAAACACCTTGAATTACTTGTGCACAAAGCGCATTACCTCTGTGAACTGAAACGCTTTGAATTATTAAGCCAAAAGAGCGCTTTACATCTGTGAACGGAAACACCTTGAATTACTTCGGCACAAAGCGCGTTATCTCTGTGAACTGAAACGCTTTGAATTACTAAGCCAAAAGAGCGCTTTACATCTGTGAACAGAAACACCTTGAATTACTTGTGCACAAAGTGCGTTACCTCTGTGAACTGAAACGCTTTGAATTACTGAGCCAAAAGAGCGCTTTACATCTGGGAACGGAAAAACCTTGAATTACTGTGCGCAAAAGCACGTTAAATCTGTAAACTGAAGCGCTTTGAATTACTGTGCCAAAAGAGCGCTTTACATCTGTGAACGGAAACACCTGGAATTACTGTGCATAAAAGCACGTTCCCTTTTGGAAATAATAACTTCCTCCAAACTTGGATTCAGCAAGGCCTTACCGCTACGAGTACAACCTACTCGTTTTTAATGCACCATGGACTTTGGTTAGACGATACTCTGCCATTCAGAAACTCTGGCCTTCTCCAGAGAAACCTCCACGAGGCCTGGCTGCATCAAAGTCTTCAAAATAGTGAGCACCATGCTTGGGTGTAGTTGGGCCTTATAGGCCTGCCACACCCCAAGATGGCTACTGCCTCTAAAAACATGAGAATTGTAGTCCCTTCATAGAATAGCACTGATAAATGCATCTTGTCCACCAGTGCCCTGAACCTGCAGCTCTGTGAGCTTTGCAACAGGGCAAACAACACTGGTGGTCACCTTTGGAACAAGAGGGAATGGCAAGTGGTGCGCATAAAGCTCCGCAGAGTTGTGCAGCGGAATTTCAGGCGAGACCTGGAATGCGCCTGGCATTATTCCTGACAGTTTCTTTAGCTTTCAGGGAAGGAAGTGGGGCTGACGGTTTGAGGGGAATAGAGGGTGTGGGATGGGTCAAGGGTGGGAGCACACAAGAAAAGTGAGGTCAAAATACGGTAAATTGGCACTGGATGGCAATGAAAAGCAGATACATCCTATTTTTTGGTTAGTGGTGTTTCTAAAATACAAATGGCACACATAACTAGTTTGTGTGTTGCTACGTTAAATATCTGTGGGTTGAACAACAGGAATTAAAGGCGATTTGTGGCAGAAGGTTTAAAATCGCTTTGAACAGATGTTATATGCATACAGGAGACACATATTATAAGTTCTAAGAATCATTTCTTGGAGTTTCCTGGCTATCAATTATTTGCATATACTACGTAGGGGACCACTACTAAAGGGGTAGCTGTAATGGCCCATAATACAATGGTAGAATTGATCCAGAAGTTCACTGATAATTTTGCTCGATGGGTACTGATAGTGTCTAGATGGTGGTATAAGGTTACACTGTGTTCAATTTATGGGTCTAATCTTGAAGATCCCACAACAATTGATTTTATCAGCATTGAGCTTGCGTCTTGGGCAATGCCAATTATTGTATGTGGATGCTTGCATATTCACATTAGCTGTAATTTGCCTATTCAGCACCTAGATCGGAATGATGAGAGAAAGCCCAAAGTATCCGGGGAGTAGACTTTTGTATTAAATCATGGACTGGTGGATATCTGGCAACAATTAAAAGCTTCTGATCCAGGGTACACTCTTTTCCAGCCCCCCCCATAAGAAACACGTTAGGCTAGACTATTGTTTTGTTTTATCTGTGCTGTCTGAGGTGTTAAAGATTGAAAAACATCCTAGAATCATGTCGGATCATAACCCTTTAGTGATAGAAATTAGAGCTTTGAGTGAAAAAAAAACGTGGTCATTTTGATAGGGAGTTACTGTCGGATCAGGAGTATGTTCAACACATGAAGAAATGGATACCAGCCTTTCTGATGGTTACAACTACCTTTGGAATCCTCACCTTATGATTCCTTACCTTATGAATTCACCCTTGCGCCAGCATCCGACGGAAAATCTTCTTCCCAGCTCTCCACATCGACGAGGACATCACAATTGCACGTTTGACGTCACCGTGCCAATAAGAGGTCCTCGCTGGCGTGCTGACGTCAGTTCTCTTTTTTTCGTGCCTTCGCCGTTAACTGTTTTCTCTTAGCTCTCGCTTCTGTTGGAGGTTGCTATCAGAATTGTTAGTTACAATGTCTCCCCCTAGGAAGTCCGGTTTCAAGCCATGCAGAGAGTGCGGGGTCGCATGTTGGTCACTGACCCTCATGAAGATTGCCTTTGGTGTCTTAGCTCTGAGCATGATGTTGAGGAGTGTGTGTCTTGCCAGAGCATGAATATAAAGGTGTTAAAGGAAAGGGAGGCCAAACTTTTTGGCTAAGGCGAAGAAGGGACATAGGAGCCATCGTAGATCCTCTTCCCATGCTTCTTGGAAGAAGCATAAGAAACAGCGCTGTCATGACTCCTGGCGTTGTTCGGCTTGGATCCGATCAAGATCGAGATCTCCATCTCGTTGGCGAAGTGCGATGTGGGAGGCGAGTCCGACGGTGACTCCTCAACCCCAGAGCCCTGAGACTTCTCCGGCGCCGTCTGTCTTTGAGGTTGTGGCGCCTCCGGACAGTCCTCAATTTTCACCTGCTGCTCAGGAGTCTGATGTTCAGCACGCACAGGTGCATCAGGGAGACCAGCGGTATCCTGCCTTCCCGGCTCCGGTAGCGGATCCTGCGTCATTTTTGAATGCCATGTTCTCTATGTTCAATGCGATGGCCCGAGCTGGTGCACCTGCTGGTCCCACGGCTCCATTATCATTTTCGTTGGGCTCCCCTGCTTAGTAAGGCGGCGCCGTTTATGCCATTCTATCTGGCTGAGAGTACCGGACCGGCGCCAGTGACAACGCCTCGAGGCCCTGTGGATCCCATGACGTTGCCTTCTAGATCTATTGCGCCAATTTCATCACCCCGTCAGCCCGCGCTGATGGTGGAGCCGCGAGCATCCTCTGCGCCATTAGGATCCGTGCCAGTGCCGGATCCGAGTGATGGATTCGAACGGAGTCAACCATCCTCTCCTGTTCCACATCAAGTGTTGAAGCGGTGACTTCGACGGCAGCAAATTCCATGTCAACGCCGAGGTTGGAGGCTCGTTTGAGGTCATGCAGGAAGGCCTTGCGGCTCTTACAGGAGGAAGACTATCAAAGGCAGTTGTTGGAGGAAGGAGAGATTGTCGAGCCTTTGGGAGAGTATCAAGGCCTGGAGTCGGCTAGTGCACTGGATACTTCCCCGGAGTGGGACTTGCCTTCACCGGGGGAATTTACGGAGGAGGCAGCTTCTTTTCACACAGCGATCAGGAAGGCAGCGTACTTTTTGGAACTTCCATTGCCTGCTGCGGAAGTTAAGACGAACATTTTAACGGAGGTCCTGCATCCTTCTTCGGCTTCTGCAGACCCTTTGCTTCCATTCAACGAGGCTCTTACGGAGCCCATATTAGAACTTTGGAGGAAGCCTGTATCGTCGCCTGCTGTGAATAGAGCTGTGGCAAGGAGATACAGAGTGGCGGCTGGTGATCAGGGGTTTTTATCACAACATCCTACCCCAGAGAGTTTGGTGGTTCAGGCCTCTTGCTCTACATGGTCTGCTCCAGGCTCCTTCCCTGTGATTCCATCAGACAGGGAATCCAAGCGGATGGAGCAATCCGCAAAGAAGACTTTCTTGTCTTGCAGCATGGCTCTCAAGGCTGCAAACGCTACCTGTGTACTGGGTAGATATGTCCACGCCCTCATGGACTACGCGAAGGCCATGGTTCCTGACCTGCCGCAGGATGTACAGAGACCATATGGAAAACTCCTGTCTGATGCACAGGCTTCGGTGAAACAAATAATCCAGTCTGGCTTGGACTCTACGGACTTGGTGGCCAGGGCAATGGGTACATCTATTGCTACCAGGAGGCACGCTTGGTTGAGGTCCTCTGGGTTTTCTTCAGATGTACAGACTACTTTTTTGGATTTACCTTTCGATGGGGAAAAACTGTTTGGAGATAAAGCAGACTCTGCCATAGAGCACTTTAAAGATAGCCGGGCCACGGCGAAGTCTTTGGAATTGCAAGCCTCCTCTGCTACCCCTTTTAGGTCCTTTAGGAGGTTCAGGGGGTTTGGACGTGGAGCAGCTTATCGAGGGAGACCCCAGTCCTTGGTCCAGCAGCCTACCAGCCTCCCATATTGGTCCTTTAGAGGGCAGGAGGGTTAGGACGAGAGGGGCCACCCAACAGCCCCCTACGTTATCCTCTTCCTCAGGAGGACAACAGCAAGGGAAGCAGCCCTAATTTTCTTCCCTTTATCGACCATACTTCTCCTCTAGGGGGAAGATTACATCTTTTTCTCCACGAGTGGGAGTTAGTTACATCAGACTCATGGATTCTACATATTGTGAGAAAAGGATATGCTCTCCCTTTTCAGGAGTTTCCTCCTTCCATCCCTCCCCATCCCTCGTTTTGTTCAGAAGACCATATTACAGCAGGAGGTTCAGACCCTATTGTCAAAAGGTGCAGTGGAGTTGGTTCCAGAGCAGGAAAGGGGTCAGGGTTGTTATTCAAGATACTTCCTGATCCCCAAGAAGGATGGCCATTTGAGACCAATCCTAGACCTGAGGATTTTGAATTGGTTCCTCAAACAGGAGAAATTCAAGATGCTGACTCTAGCGCAGGTACCTCTGGCGTTGAACAAAGAGGATTGGATAGTGTCTGTCGACTTGCAGGATCCGTACTTTCATATCCCTATACTCAAGTCGCACAGGAAGTATCTCCGGTTTGTGGTGGGGTTGCAACACTACCAGTTTGCGGTCTTCCCATTTGGTCTTACTTCAGCACCTCGAGTTTTCACAAAGGTGAAGGCAGTGGTGGCAGAAAGTCTCAGAAGGAAGGGGATATCGGTTTTCCCTCACCTGGACGATTGGTTGATCAAAGCCAAGTCTCCAGAGCTTGTGTTGCGTCACTTGCAGATGACAACTCAATTGTTGTTCAGGCTGGGTTTTTCGATAAATGTACCCAAATCTCACCTGGAGCCCTTTCAACGCCTCCTGTTCATAGGAGCAGTACTGGATACAACATTGAATCATGCTTATCCTCCTCCTTGGCGGATCCAGGATATTCAGGCGTTGATTCCAATCTTTCAAAATGGAGTAGTTGTTCCAGTCCTCATGGCCTTACGCCTGCTCGGTCTGTTTGCTTCTTGAATTCTGTTGGTCACTCATGCACGTTAGCACATGATGGCTCTCCAATAGTGCCTCCGCAGGCAGTGGTTTCAACACAAAGGGGATCTCGATAACGATCTCCAGAGATACTGCAGCAGATTTACGATGGTGGGCTGTGGACGGCAACCTTTCTCAAGGAAGCCTGTTTTCACTGCCGCCCCTGGTGGCCATGGTCATGACGGATGCTTCCACTCTAGGGTGGGGAGCTCATCTGGGGGAACTGGAGATCAAGGGTCATTGGTCTCCAGTAGAACAGACTTTACATATCAATCTGTTGGAATTGCGGGCGATACGTCTGGCTCTTAAGGCCTTCCTCCGGTCCCTTCGCGGTCAGTCAGTTCAGGTCCTGATGGACAACACTACCGCAATGTGGTATATATACAAGCAGGGAGGAGTAGGGCCGTATTTTTTCTGCAGAGAAGCTCTGCGTCTCTGGTCCTGGCTTCAGCAAACAGCAAATCATCTGGCTGGGGTGCTCAACGTGCGTGTGGACTCTCTCAGTCGGCATCTTTCGGCCGATCACGAGTGGCGTCTACATCCGGATCTGGTCCTGCACGTCTTTCAGATGTGGGGTTCTCCGGTGATAGATCTATTTGCCAGTCGGGAGAACGCGCACTACCCGTCATTCTGCAGCCTCCAGTATCCGGTGCAAGGAGCTTTGGGTGACGCGTTTCAGATCTCTTGGTGCAACCAGTTGCTTTACGCGTTTCCCCCCATACCCTTGATTCCTCGAGTTCTGAGGAAGATTTGCCAAGATCGGGCTCAAGTCATTTTAATAGCCCCGGATTGGCCAAGAAGGGTGTGCTACACGGACCTTCTCCAACTCAGTGTGCCGATCTGTCTCCCTCTCAGGGCACACCTCCTCTCGCATTCGCAGGGGAAGGTTTTACACCCCCACCTCCAGAGCTTGCACCTTCATGCCTGGAGATTGAACGGGCAAACCTGAGTTCCTTTTCCCTCCCACCAGATGTAGTGGATGTTATTTTATCGGCCAGGCGACACTCCACTAAGTCAGTTTATACCGGCAGGTGGGCAAAATTCGTGGCTTGGCGTGGAGAAAAGCAAATTGATCCTTTGAAGGCCCACCTTTCTGATATTTTATTATTTGCTTTGGACTTAGCAAAGAAGGGTTATGCAGTGGCTACAGTTAAAGGTTATTTAGCTGCTCTGTCAGTCTTTCTTTGTCTCCCGGATCAGCCCTCATTGTTTAAATCACCTATTGTGGTTAGGTTTCTTAAGGGTTTACTTAATACGTTTCCTCCCACTCCTTTTCATGTGCCTCAGTGGGACCTAAATCTTGTTTTAACCTTTTTAATGGGATCACCGTTTGAGCCTATGCACTCTTGCCCGTTAAGGTTTTTAGTGGTTAAAACAGTTTTTCTCGTTGCCATAACCTCGGCTAGGTGGGTTAGTGAGCTTCAAGCTCTTTCTGTTAAACCCTCCTTCACCTTGTTTTCCCTGCCCCCACTGGAGGGATGCCCAAGTTGCTGCATTTCAAATATCCACCACCGGAACCACCCTTTCCAGGGCCGAAGTAGCAGACTTAGCCCTGGTGGAGTGGGCTCTGATACCCTCAGGGGGAACCTTTTTCGCCATTGAGTAGCAGATCTTGATACAAAGGATAACCCACTTGGAGATTGTTCTTTTATGGACTGCTCTGCCCTTCCTCTGTCCAATATAACCCACGAACAGCTGATCTTCCAGGCGAAAGTCCTTTGTCCTTTCAGTGTAAAAACTAAGCGCCCTTTTAGGGTCCAAGCGGTGAAGCCTTTCTTCCTCCTTCGAGTGGTGAGGAGGAGGGTTGAAAGATGGAAGGTAATAGTCTGCCCTGTATGAAAAGGAGTGACAACTTTTGGCAGAAAAGCCGCCCTGGTTTTCAACACCACTTCCCAAGGACTAACAGAAGAAACCAATGGTGGATCCCGGAAGAAGAGGACCTGCAAAAGAAGGAGACAGAGTTCAGTCCACGATGGAGTGCCCAGTGGGGGCAGGAGCTACTACCCACCTTTTTGTGGATGAAGATCCGAGACGACAGGGGAAGAAGAAGACCAGCTGTGGAGCCCAGGAGCTGAAAAGTAGTCCTTGAAGTGGTGCAGATGGTGTCTCATATCGCTCACGGGTCGCAGATGGTCAGTGGTTTAGGTGAACCAACAACAAGCCTTGGCAAATGCAAAAAGAAGCAAAAGAAGATTTGCAAGTCTGAAGTGGACCAGCAAGGTCCAGGGGGCTTGACCCTTTGAGGGGAGTCCAGGCTGACCCTCAGCAGTCAGGAGAGCCAGCAGAAGCAGTCACAGCCCCCACAGGCAACCCACCGCCTCAGGAACAGTAAGTTGCAGTGAGGCCCAATCAGCACACCTGAAGAGGAGTCCCACGTCGCTGGAGCAGCAGAGAGGACACTATGCTTGGCGGGATGTAGTGCTGGGTCTGGGGCTACTCGGAGCCTGAAAATCCCTCCGATCAGGAGACAACAAGCCTTGGTAGCTGCAAGAGTTGTAGTGCACAGGGGTACTGTCCTGCAAGGAGAGGCAATGGCTCACCGTCTCCCAAGTTGGCCAGCTGGCAGAGAAGACCGAGGGGACCACTCCAGACCACCACCTGTGATGCAGGATATACGCAGTTCCAGAGGAGAGCAGATCCATGCAGCCGGACGTCATTGCTGTAGGTGCCTGCAAATGCAGGAGAGTGACTTCTTCACTCCAAGGGAGATTCCTTCCTGCTTCTTGGTGCAAGCTGAAGTTTTGCCAACCCCAGAGGATGCATAGCCAGGGAAATGTTACAGTTGCTTGAAGGAGCAGGGGAAACAAGGTTGCAAGGCTTGGTTGTCTTGGGAGTTGCAGTCTTGTTGGTTCCTGAAGAGTCCAGCTGCGGTTTCAATGGAAGAAGTAGAAGCAAACAATGCAGAGGAGTCCTGGTGGAGTCTTGCACATCATATCTGGGGACCCACCCACAAGGGAGTTCCTAAATAGCCCTAAAAGGGGGGTTGGTCACCTAGCAAGGTGACCATATATCAGGAGGGGTCTCTGATGTCACCTGTCTGACCTGGCCACTCATATGCTCCCCGGGGCCTCTACACAGCTTTGTTTCAAGATGGCAGAATTGAGTGGCCACCTGGAGGAGCTCTCGGGCACCACCCCTGAGGTGGTGATGGACAGGGAAGTGGTCACTCCCCTTTCCTTTGTCCAGTTTCGTGCCAGAGCAGGGACCGGGGGTCCCTGGGTGGGTGCAAACCGGTTTATGCAACGAAGGCACAAAATATGCCCTTCAAAGCAAACCAGTGGCTTTGGGAGGCTACCCCCTCCAAGCCTTGTAACAACTATTTACAAGGGATAGGGTATTGCCTCCCTCTCCCACAGGAAATCTTTTGTTCTGCCTTAGCTGGTCAAGCAGCAGGAGGGCAGAAACCTGTCTGACAGATGGCAGCAGAACGGGCTGCCCAGAAAACCCTAGGAGACTAGTAGGAGCAATACTGGGGGTCCTCTAAGGAGCCCCCAGATTGCATGGAATCATGCAACCAATATTGGCAACAGTATTGGGGTATGATTCTGACATGTTTGATACCAAACATGCACAGGTTTGGAGTTACCATTATGTAGCTGGACACATGTAGTGGTGACCAGTGTCCAGTACAGGGGTAATAATGGCTTCCCCACACTGGAGTTCGTAGGGGAACCTCTGCTCATGCAGGGATGGCCAAAAGCACAGGGACCTGCACCCTGCCCTCTGGGCTAGGAAGGCCTACCATAGGGGTGACCTCCAGTGACCTGGTGCAGTGACCTGTAGTGAAAGGATGCATGCACCTTTTCACGCAGGCTGCAATGGCAGGCCTGCAAACACATTTTGCATGGGCTCTCATGGGTGGCACAATACATGCTGCAGCCCATGGGGAACCCCTGGTGTCCCAATGCCCTGGGTACCTAAGTACCATATACTAGGGATTTATAAGGGGGCACCTGTATGCCAATTGTGGACTGTACAAAAATCCTAGGCAACCAAATGTTTGAGGGAAGGAGCACAATCACTGGGGTCCTGGTTAGCAGGATCCCAGTGAAGACAGTCTGGGCATACTGATAGCAAGCAAAAAGTGGGGGTAACCATGCCAAAAATAGGGTACTTTTCTACACAAGCAACCATGCCAAAAAGAGGGTACTTTACTACAAACAGGACAAAATTACCTTGGAATTTTATAAGGTGTTTTTTTTCAGGAATTAAGGGATGATTTTTTTTTTATGTGTTCAAGGGCGTTCAGGCTAGACTCCAAGCCCTGGCATCTTGGTTGACTGCGCATATCATTGTCTTTGAGAAAAAAAGAGAAAGACCCAACTGAACCAGGGTCATATAGGCCTATTTCTCTAATTAACGGGGATGCTAAGCTTTATGCGAAGGTTCTGGCTTCCAGGCTGAATACGGTGATAAGTAAATTGGTGTCCTCCTGGCAGCACAAGTTTATCCCATAAAGGGGGACTACTGACCACTTTAGACTAGTAATACAGTTATTTGATAAGATGTCCTTGATCTTACTTGATGCTGAAAAAAACTTTGATAGGGTGAACTGGAAATACCTATGGGCAGTGCTAAGGTCGAGCAATATAGACCTAGGTTTTATTGGGGCTATTCAGGCTCCATATAAGAACCCTACTGCAAGACTACAAGTTGCGGGACTAGAATCAGAAGCTTTTCCAATATTAAGGGGCATAAGTCAGGGGTGTCCTTGCTCACCCCTGCTCTTTGCTCTATATATTGATCCATTAATAGGAATGTTATTAAACAACACATTTTTAGTCCCAATGGAAACGTATGGGTTTAGTACTAAGATACAAGCCTTTGAGGCTGATATTGCTTTAATAACAGAAAGATTCGGTAAGGTGTCGGGATAGCTCCTAAATGGGAATAAGTGCCAGATTTTGAATAATCAAATGGTATGTGCGGAGAACAAACCAAGAACTGACCAAGTGAAATATCTGGGGGTTAGGATAACAAGCAATTTGGATCACATAGTTGAAAGAAACTTGGCTCTGGTGTTAGCTAACACTAAGAGAGAACTGTAGCCAATGAATAATGTACACGTTTCAATAGTGGGGTGATGCAATGTTATTAAAATGTTCTTTCTTCCAGGGTACTGAACTTTTTTAGGACTATTCCGTTGCAATTTGAACATATTTGGTTTAAACGTATGGAAGAGTTAGCCAGGAGCTTCATATGCTCATTTCCTAAGGCTTGAAGGGCTTTTAAGTATTTAGGGCTGCTAAGTGAGAGGGGTGGATGAGCGGTGTCTAATTATAAGAATTATTATTAGGCTGCCACCCTACAACAATTCATGCGAATGCTAATATTAGCAGATCACCCTGGTAAAGTGCTAGGGGAAGGCCTCCTGCCAATTTATAGTTTGATTTGGGGTGGATGCTGCTTTTTTGAGAATAGTGGAGCCAAGTTATTTAAAAAAAAGGTTACATTTAAAGCAATTAGCACTATGTTCAAGTTATGGCAGCAAGTGAAGTGCAAAATAGGAATTGGTTGTTATAATCACTATACACCGTTATGGAATGCTCTAATCCTCCCAGCTATCTTTCGGAGTAATTATTGTAGAAAATGGGCACAAGATGGAGCTCAGAGAATTGGGGACTTTAACAGATAAACAAATTAAATCTTTTGGACAAATGAAAGATGAGTTTGGTCTTGATAAAAGGGATTTTCTTTTTAATGTTTCCAGTTTAGAGATTTTTTGATGAAAGACTTTAGGGAGAGTTCTTGTGGGAAGAAAGTGCCACTGATGGAGTTGCTTCGGGGTCGACGGATTACAGTATCCGCAAACTCTACCTGTTGATCATAGAATTTATGTTGGATGATTTGGTGAAACAAGCGGAGAACAGGAGCTGACGGATGGGCTCTAATGAAGATTTGTTTTTAGCATATTTAGAATTAGCAGATTAGTACTGCTGTCCACTGGACCACAGGCACAGCATGATAAGACATTATTTAATTTATTTTATAGCCCTGCCAAAGTAGCCAAATGGTGACGTAGTGTTAGTTTCACTTGTCAGCGATGTAATAACTCAGATGCAGACTTGAGACACATGTTTTTTTTTTGCTGTGATAAACTTGAAATCACTAATTTTCTAGAAGCTATTTTGACTCGGAAAAAATGTTTAATATCCCAACTTGAATTATCAGGAATTGATGATTGTGAGAATATCGGTTAATATCAATATTTTGTATTTTTGGCTGTGGTGCGGTGCGGTGCGGTGCTGTATTGCTTCAGGTTTGGCTAAAACCTGATCCCCCAACTTATCACCAATGGTTAGCTCGAATACTCTCGATGTATTATCTGGAGATTAGTCTGTATGCCCGCAAGGGTGCTACAAAAAGGTGGGGCGAAAATCTGGGCTCCCATTTCACAATGGTTAACGAGTTAGGTAGCGCTGTTTGGATTATGATATTTAGGAGGAAATACTATCAATCTAATATGTTGAAATATATCAGGGAATTTGGTGTTGAATGTAATAATTTGATATGATGGTACAGTGATTGAAAAGATTGTAATTATGAAATATTGTGATTACTTTTTTGATGTCTTTATGTACTCTCTTGTGCACTACTATAATAAAAGAAAAAAAAGATTTAAAACACCTGTATGAAGGCGGACAGGATATCTGTCATGGGTGTGATGGAGTACTCATACGCCAAACTCTAAATCAGTGATTGCATTTGTCTGCTATTTTCAGCGCAAGGAGAAATCAAACATCAGCTGTCACTACAAACTTTAATTCTTATGTCACAATACAAAGCATGAGATCAGAGGATATATTTATAAGTGCCTTTTTTAAACAAGTATTTATTTTGAATATTTCTTCAAAGGAATGCCAGAATACAGAAACTCAGAAGAGCTCTATCACCCTTCGATCTTCTCTTTTCACACTTACTACAAATTCTTTAATGGGAAGAGACAATAAACTACCAAGACTTTCGTGGCAGTATTCCTTACTGTGCAGACTTGGATAGCTTATATTGTTATATATTTTGTGCAACAATGAGCTGTGACTGGCATAATTACTGTTTACCATGATAAGTGCTACTGGTGCTCCATACTTCATCGGCTCTCACTTTCCCCCAGAGCCCTAGATCAGAGCCACCTAAAGCTTTTGTAAGGACCTGAAAACCATAAAACTCCTGAAGCCCCATCAATTTGCCAATTATAGGGGCTGATTTAGAGTTTAGCGGAAAGTGTACTCCATTGCAAATATATTGCACTAAGAAACTTTTTTAAGAGACAAATGGACCATAAGCTTTCCATTGACAGAGACCCCATTGCCCTATGACAAAAAGCTTATTCCCACAGCCTGATGGTGTCAGGGACATCAAAGTAGACCCATCACGCCACCCGCTCTATTTTGTGTAATTATTGTGATTCTTTTTTTAAGTCCGTCACCGCCAAGGAAAGACTGGTGGTGAAGACAGACATAATCCATATTGTCCCCTCCTCTCCGTAGAAGCAAACTTCAAGGCTGTGGCGGGGGGGTCATTCGTTTTTTCATTTTTGTTTCCCATAAACAAACTCCCTCTCTTTGGGAGTTTGTTCCTGAAAAACAAAACAGTTAAATGTTCTGTGAACGCCTGTCAAAACTGATGTAGGCTGTTCACCAAACCTTTTGTACCTTGAAGCAGGTGCAGTGATGGTGGCTCCTTTCAAGGCACAGGCGTGACCACTGGGCCAGCGGACATCTCTAAATTTGATAGACTGAGTACGGTCTGGATGGTGGGCGTTATGTCTTCCGCCATCCCAACTGATACTGCTCCGAGCATCACACACTGAATCTGGCCCATTATCTGCTGTTTGGTGGCTGTTTAACTGGGAGGTAGTGTGAGGGCAGATCTTGTGCACTGCTGCTATTGACAGCACCTCTATTCTCCTCATCTCTGTGCTACATCATTACAGTGCATGCACTAGCGTTGCTTACATACGCATTGTGCTGGTTCAAGAGAATGTGAAGTACAAGCATTCGGCGCACCACTTTCAGACAGAGCCAGGGCCACATTCTGAGTAGAGAGTCAGTAAACCAGTTCCTGGCAGAGTTTTTTGGTCGGATCCAGGTCCATTGTATCCTGACCCGATACAAGCACTTTCCAGAAAAAGCCTTGCCAGGTAGAGCAAGTGCCCTGGTGGCCAAGGATCTGAGCCAATTGAGGTACTATAGGTTTATGTTCTGATTGAGGTAGCTGTAGGCTGCCTGTCTCAGGTAACCATCAGGCGTGTAATTTAAAGTACTTTTCAGTCAGTAATAATTGTCTTAAACTACAGGGTCCATCAGAGTATTTATAGTATTTTAAAATAACATGCACATTCATTGTTTTTCACATCTGTATGGTGTCATTTTCTAACAGGTGCCTACCCAGTGCCTCTAATTGTATGAAGTTGTTCATTTGTACTAAAGAGAAATATAGAAGAATACCAATGTGCTGGCAAATGTTCACGTGCCCTAGGGTGACAATGCTCCTTGCATCGGCTCCAGGGACCCGATTCACAGAAGTCTTTGCTCTTGCACACTTAGCTGGCAACTTCCACTTCCTGATTCACAAGTCAGAATTTCTCATTGGGTTTAGTCCGGACCTTCTTTTTAGGGTTGCATTCATCCGAGTTTAGGAGTAAACAGGAGCTAGCACTGGGTTCCTACTTGTGTGTTCAGAACGCACAGCGAAAAACTGCAATATTGTGAGTTTTACACCTCGCAGTAGAGGAAAACTGCAGTTTTATTGTGGTATATGCCATTCTGACCTGCAGAACTTGTAATGATGTGGTAATACAGCACCCGAGAAACACTGTGGAATTTGTAATTCGGATGCAATATTACTCCTTTATTTTAACATAATCCTCGGAATGACTGTCTCAGCTGAAATGGACTAACTGATAGGTACTCTTTGCAGTTTGTGTAATCTTTGCAGTTTGTGTAAGTGTGTGCAGGGGAGGAAAATGGAGGAAAAAGATTAGACAGAGAAGTTGTTGCCCATACTTTGTGATAAAGTTTGTTACACCATTTCCACCAGACTGTCTTGCTCCATCCCATTGAAACAAAAATCTCAAATTACTGTTCAGCTAAGGCATGTACTTGGAAACCTTCATCTTCACAGTAACAAGGTACAGATGCTTAACATCCGCTCCACCTCCCTTTCAACATAGCCAAAGGCCCGATCAATGCTCTTGTATTGAGAAAAATAAACTACTTACAACAGTTTGTTTCCTGGCCAATGTATGTTTTGCATCCTCATACAATGTCATCAAATTCACAACAGAAATAGTCTTCAGTCTTCTCACTCTGCCACTCAGCACAAAATACCAACCTGCATTTTTATTGCCTTGAAAAAGGGATAAACTGCTTGTCTGATTCCAAGGAGCCTTCCCTACTTACCGAACTAACCGCTCTCCTGTTATATCCCTGCATGAAACCTGAAGTTCATCCTACTCACAATTCCCTTGGCTTCCATGCTCAACAACCAGAATCTGGTCTTTCTACTTCCTGATTCCTTTACATTGAAATTTACTGTCAGACAACAGCAGATGTTCATCACACTAGCGTTTAAGACACCTTCAAAAGTCAACTTGGATAACACTAGCTTCAAAGTGACACATCAGATCACCTAACATCTACCGTTCACACTTTCCAGAGCCTTCTTTCATAGCTGTACTCAGCCACCACAAACACTGACTGTTAGTGTACAAAATATAAACAATCTGATTTTGTTCCTTATTGTTTGTCCTTATACCATCTCATTAATCACTATTAACACCACTGTATCACGTATGTACCTATATGATTATGGGTTTATTTAATTGCTTCTCAAAAGTGTCCAGTATTTTGGGAAGAAATGCTGCTGCGCTTGCTTAGCTATCAACAAACAAAGAGATCATTATTAGTGAACACCTGATCTAATGATTGGCTTTTGGAAAGGCCCCTTTTTGCAGGGTTATCCTCAAACGCTTTGCCTTCTTTCTCCTATTTTTTTCTGACCTGTTTTTGTTCGCTTTAAGACTCTGGGCACTTTACCACTGCTAACCAGTGCTAAAGTGCATATCCTCTCTGTCTAAATTGTATTGGTGGTTGGCTTCTTCATGATTGGCATATTTTATTTAGTATTAAGTCCCTAGTACAGTGCACAGTGTGTACCCAGGGCCTGTACATCAAATGCTACTAGTGGGCCTTCAGCACTGACTGTGCCATCCACATGAGTAGCCCTGTAAACAAGTCTCAGACCTGCCACCGCAGTGTCTGTGTGTGCAGTTTTAAACTGCCATTTCGACCTGGCAAGGCCTAAACCTTCCCTTTTACTACATATAAGTCACCCCTAAAGAAGGTCCAAGGCAGTCCCATGGGCAAGATGCAGTGTATTTAAAAGATAGGACACATACTGGTGTGTTTTACATACCCCGATAGTGAAATACTGCTAAATTCATTTTTAACTATTGCAAGGTCTAGCTCTCCTATAGGTAACATGGGAACTGCCTGGAAATATATTTTAAATGTAATTTCCCATCTGGAGTACATAGAGATATGGGGTTTGGGATCTCTGAACTCACAATATAAAAATACATCTTTTGGTGAAGTTGATTTTTGAATTGTAAGTTTGAAAATGCCACTTTTAGTGGGTATTTTCTTGCTTTACCATTCTGTGCCTCTGCCAGTCTACTGAATACACGTTTGGGTCAGGATGACAGTTGGGCTCTTTGTGCATTCACTCTAGAGAGTCACACAAAGGGAGCTGAGGTGTGGCCTGCATATCCTGATGGCCCATCACCAGGCTAATGGGTCTTCCTGAGCTAGAGTGGTGGGAGGAGCTGACAAATGTACATGAATAGGGCTGTGCGTGTCCTCACACAATGCAGTCTCCAACCCCCTGAAGTGTGTCTGGGGCCAGGACAGGGAAAGGCAGGGACTTGTACACTACAAAGACCTCTCTTTGAAGTTTGCCTACTTCAAAGACAGAAATGGGTATAAGTACTGGACCTCTTCTGCCAGGAAGAAGAGCTGGATCCTGTAGGAGGGACTGCCACTCTGCCTGTTGCTTTATTGTGCTGGCCTGCTGCTTGCTGCGTCTGTCCTGGGAGTGAAAGGACTGGACTTTGCTTTCTACCTCCTGCTTTCCAAGGTTCTCCTAGGGCTTGAACTGAGCTTACCTCCTGTTAGGAAGTCTCAGGGACAGCAAAGACGTCACCTGCCGATGACTGGGCTCCCTTGCTGAGAGTCTTGACTTGCCAAGTGGTGCCAAATCCAGTTCCTGGGCCGTTGGGAGTGAGTTCTGGTGCAACAAGGAAGAAACTAGTGCATTGACTTCCAGAATGACTTCGGAACCAGCACTGCTCTCTGACTCCATGCGGCTGCCTGCACTGGAGCCGTGGTCCCTGCTGAGAGCAACAACTGCAACATACAGTACAGGCCTCATGCCACCGCAGTGCCTCCAAAGTTCTGCCACAGTGTGAGTCCAGAGTGCTGTGTCACTGATGTCCGTGTCCCCCTGCTCTGACCCTGCTGCGGTACCTAGGGCCCCGTGGTGTGATCGTGACCGGGATAAGTCTACGGCTAGCATCTTGACCTGCTCGGTTCATCGACTCCCGCCTTGTCGTAAGGAACCGACACCTGGCCACTAACACTGCATCAGCTTATCTGCAGCCGTAAGGAACCAACGCCTCACCTCCCTTGCCTAGCAGTAAGGAACCAATGCCGCACCGGCTCCAGCGATGCCTCACCGCCCGGCTCTGTGCAACGTATTTGTTTCCTCATTGTTTTCCAACTTACTGGAACCAGGGTGTATTCAATTCCGTGGCCAGCCACGCTCCCTCACGGGTGGCGCTGGACTGTTGTAAGCAACTCCATCTAGCCATTGTGATAGCCCCAGTTGGAACCATGGTATTTCTAAGCACTATACTACATTTCATCTTTGAAAATCCATATCTTTATTTGTGTATGTTGGATTTTTGTTGTTCTGGTCTTGTTCTACTCAGATAAATATTGGCTATTGTTCTAAGATGGTGTGGAGTACTTTTGTGGTGTTTTCACTGACTTACTGTGTGTATGTGTGTACAAATACTTTACACATTGCCTCTGAGATAAGCCTAACTGTTTGAGCCAAGCTACCAAGGGGGTGAGCAGGGGTTATCTTAGCTTTGTGACTCCCTTACCCTGACTAGACTGAGGGTCCCTACTTGGACAGGGTGTAAACCACTGCTAACTTGCGACCCCATTTCTATCATTGGCCAATGGACTCCCTGGTCTGCTTTCATACTGCATGACTCGCCGCCAAATATAGAGATTGAGTATGCCTGATGGGTACTGCTATGTCTTTACTGCATCTGCTGCTGCTGCAGATACACTGTAGACACAGATGATAATGAGCAGTGCAATGTTTGAGCCACTCAGAATTCACTTACAAAGCAGAAGTTTGTTTTAGATGGCTCTTGCGCGGTGAAATTTCTTTCTGTGTCTGGGGCCCTTTGGTTTTTCCTGTTTGTGTCACCCATTCCTGTCATGAACAACTTCGAAAAGTAAAATATGTGAATTGCAGCTCTGCTCTAAATGGTCTGTGACTATATTCACATTTCACCTAGCGGTTCTGTGGCATACACGAAGCCAGGTCGAAGGTTCCCAACCGCAAAGATTACTGAGGTTCTGCTAACAGAAACCAAGTGGTTCTTCTGCTTTTAAATCAGTTGGAACAGAAAATATGTTGGAACAGGAGCTTTGCTAATTTATGAGGTGATCTAGCTATGTCCAACTCCAACCATACATTATTCTTTCATATAAATATTATTAATACATTATCACAAAAAATGTTATTAATGGCTTTTGTTCGTATTTTTTTTACTATTTAATGCTTTTCCAGTATGAAAGGCACTAATGTGGAGCTAGTCCGCCCAAATAGGTCATGATTAATCTCTTTGGTTTTCCAGAGAGAAATGGGGAGTGTGAAGTATCAGGACTCCATTGAAGAGCTGCTTCACAATGAGAAGTTGGCCAAGCACCAAGAGGAGGAAGAACTTAGAAGGCAGAAGGAGCTGGAGAGGCACACGGTAGGAGGAGATGGTGTTTACTTGTTAAGTTGCTGACTTTGGACCCTGGAGAGCTAGTCTTAACCTGGCATTGACACTCCACCAAGAGATTGTGTGCTTGTCAGTAAATCCCTTAATTCTCTCTGTGTTTCTAGTATATGGAAAGATGCAAAGACTAGCTGTACAGGATGCTGTTCCAGTTATGTACCTCAAAATCCATGATTTCATGATTTCTGTTAATAGGGCCCGATTACAACTTTGGCGGAGGGGGTTAATCCATCCCAAATGTGACGGAAATCCCGCCCACTGTATTATGAGTTCCATAGGCTATAATTGACTCGTAATATGACGGGCGGGATATCCGTCACTTTTGGGATGGCTTAACCCCCTCCGCCAAAGTTGTAATCAGGCTCGTAGTCTGAAAAAACCCACACACCATATGATTCTATGCACTAACCTTGGGTGTGAGATGCTTTTTGTTAGAATGACAAATAAAATATTACGGTACTTAGCATCTCCTGCTAGATGCTTCAGGTGATATTAGACAATATCGTGTCAGCCAATGCTTGGCTTTGGTCTACTCATTTCAGACAGGTATTGTAAATTTGTTTTACTTTGGAAATAGAAGGTGCTGTAAGCAGCTTAAGTGTTTTGCACTACACAAAGAGGTAAGGCTCTGTGGTGTAAAAACCTTTAGTGTAAGGATTTACTACCTGGTGTAGGAATGTTTTCTAGTAATGTTAAATAAGTGGCCAAATGATATTTACATATTTTATTGAGCCCGTTTTGCACCTTACCGATATTCACCACCTCGTTATGAGCCAGTGGAATAGCAAGCACTACAGGTTCGGCTGGGCTCCTAGGATGGAGCTTCCCCTCTACAAATCAATAAATTATACCCTATTATGCTCTTCAATGATGTCTTCCTAAGTTAGATTTGGTTTCTTAAAAGTAAAATAATTCACATTGTAACTTTGTCCTATGAGCTCCTCCTTGATATGTCCACAGCACATTCCTAGTCTGGATGGTTCCAGCAGAGGTAAAACGTCTGGTGGTAAAATTGTTTATCAGGCCTGGGCAGCGTAAACTCCAGTAATTATCTGTAAATGTACTATTAGCCACTGGTATGCAACAGATTATTGAAGAAACCAGTTGTAGTTTGTCAGTCGTTGTTGATGTATTTCACTTCTGACTGTTGATTTCAAAGTCAGGTTCCCAGAAATCTCAAGTTGTCCTGTAATTGGTATCTCATCATGTACTAGATTCCGTTTGATACCTGTAGTCTTACATTTCTAAAAGGAAAAACAAAACTACAAGAACGTAAGAAAACAAATGCTATGACCCTAATGTATGATCGATTCCTGACGCTTCCTATAGAAGCACTGAAACATAAGATATGTCACCTGATCAGGATTTGCAGGTCAAGTTAACCTGTCCTTAGAACTGCCTTATTATATCCCATCCTGTATGGTTCTAACACATAAATGTTTTTCGCTGCTCCCCTCATAATAATGTACCACTTTTATTTCTCGCAATACCAGCAAAGTTTATAAAAGTGCTGAAAATGAATGCAAAATAATATTTTTTTATATTTTTCCTTAGCCTCCCTTTCCACAACCATAGCATTGGTTCCAGTCTTAGCAGTACTAGTCCTCTATTTTTTTTTATCCTTTGTAGTGCATTTAGTCTCTTTTTGAATCTGAATTTGTACTGTTTCTGCCATATCCCTCCTTTACTCCATGTCTAAATTCTTAAGCCTCTCCTCCTACCTAGTGGTTTAAACAGTTCTCCATTTTGGTATCCTGTCTTTGGGCATTCTCTGTTGTGTCTTGATCCTTCTAGAGATGTGGCCTCTTGAAATAGAAAGAGCATATAAATGTAATAGGAACATCTGTGCTTTATGTGCTTGGCTCAAAGACTGGCCTCAGCGCTAGAACACCCTCACTCTGCTCCTCTGGAAAAGAAAGTTGATTTTTCACCAGGGGCTTAGGCGAATTCTACCCAGGACAATTTATTTAAAAATCAGGAACACAACTTCCTTTACTGCAAGAATTTCTGTATATATTGTGTACAAACACCTCCTAGGTTTTCCAAGCATTAATCAAGAGACCGTCACAAGTTGTTCCAGTAGTTCAGGATCTGGTACATTTCAATTGACGCAATTGGACTTGTGTACTAGACCGCAGTGATTTGTAATAGGACAGCTTTGGATTGAAACATGGTATCGCTAGCATTAAGCAGTCCTCTGGTAACCCTGATTTGTCGCCCTTTGCCATTAAGTGGGTGGGTCTCTCTCAGCTATGTTGGGCTACTTGGGCTTACATAAGAGAAGGTGATCTAAGTACTCTCATGCCATATGCAGCTTTTAAACTAAATCACCTTAGGAGGAAGGTGCTTTCAAGCCTGAGAAGTTTGGACTGACAGTACTCTCTTTGTTTACAGGCGGCCTTTGTGGAACATCTGAATGGCCCTTTCCTGTTTGCTACTATGTATGCAGAAGACACAGAAGGAAAGAAACTGGCCAACCTTCCTGGTGTGGCTGAGCTCCTGGAAGTATATCCTTTATGATTGCAAAAAATATTTACTTTCTTTTTATCTATTTGATTTGTAAAGAAGGTGCCTGCAACTTGCTGGTCAGAAATCACAATAGCTGACGTATTAATAGAGCTGGGTTTCTGGTATCTTTAATAAATGGAGTAGGAATTGGTGGGGAGGAATCAGTGCTTAATTTGTGAAGAAAATTAATGAAGTGCCCAAAATATTTTTTTAGAAACCCACCGCTGGGCTTCCAGTTGCAGAGGTTGTCAAATACCAAGGCTTGCCTGTTCTTGATTCTGCCTCATGTCTCTTTCTTCCCGCACCCCACACTCACTGCTTCTTTATGTCACTCTTGCAGTCACTTTGTTCACTCTGCTTTCTCCCACTGTCACAGTTTTTCTATCATTTTCTTCCTACTTCTTTCTTTATTTGCTGCCTTTCTCTGTCTTCTGCTGGGTCACAGTGAGATGATGAAAAGTATGTCACAGTCCCCATAAATGAGTGTAGGTGTCCACCACCTTTTGCGGCCTGCATAAATTAAGCATAGTGCCACTCCTTGGCCAGTTCTCAGACAGTTCTCATACCATCATGCACTCGCATAGGCCTAACACCCATCTGCCTTACATATACCACCAGCCTTACTAATGTTAAGGGGGCAACATATTCCATCAAATCAAGAAAACCTCAATGAGGTTGTGTTTAGGTGTGCATAAATAAAAATTTTACCCAGATTGTTGAGGTGGGAGGGAGTAGGGTGATCATACATGACACAACTCATGCTCCAGTCAATGTAATATCCGTATTTACAGAGTAGAATCCAAGTTGTACTTATCTGTCATCTCAAGCAATGTGTCTGTTCCTTCTTACTAGAATTGTACTTTGATTTCAGATACACAGTAAGTTCAAGAGACTGCTTTCCTTGGCTATGAGCCTATGCATTAACACAGCAGATCCTTTTTACAGCTAGCAAAGAAACAGTGGCACCTGCCTACCACACATCATTTAGAAATATATTAAAACCGTCATATTTTCTTCACATAGAACTTGCCTATCTGCCCATTAAACTAGTGGGAAACTGCAGCACCTAGAGACTATTCAGTTTGCACTGTGCATATTACAAGCTCAAGAACTAGGAGTGATATCACTGGGACCAACAGTCTGCTATACTCCCTCCTGACAGGGCAATTCCAATGGAGTGTGAGGGTGATTTCATAGTATCGAGTCAATAATATTGACCTGCACATGTATTTCAAGCATCGCTATATACCCAGGGTCTCCAAACGCAGGGAGGTGTAGATTACTATTGTAACTTCACATCTACTCATTTGTTATAGTTATATTTGATATTATGTAGTCATTAATATATCTTTGATGTTGTCACTGTGGATTGTTACCTATTACATATGTAAATTTCCAGGTAATGCAGAAAGTTTGAAGAGTTAAATGGAACAATCCCATAGTGTAATGCCCTTGTGTCACCTATCAGGAATTAGGAAAATAATGCCTTTATAGTTGGTGGGGTTCTGCTCATCATCTGCACCATGCTGGCTGTTCTGAACCCCCTCTCTTTCCGGAATCTGCAGACCATTATATTATATGTTCTTGTGAGTGAAGAGATTGGGATAAATGACTTATGTAATTGTCTCACATACCCTTTAAGGTGGACCCTGCGACTTAATGGTTCCAGGTGAAAGATCCCCCTACAGCTGAAGATAGGCAGGAAGGCTGTAGGCAGACTTTAATGGCCCCAACTTTATGGTTAGGTTTCTCGTCTGCTGGTCAGAATTTATTTAATGAAGCAGTTCTGGGACAGGCCTCCTAGCCAAGTTGGTGGATGCTCTGTAATGATTATTTGTCAAATGCACGCCAGACCCACAAACACCCTGCTTATTATTGGCCATACTGATGGTGAGCTGTGATGATGGCACCTCTGTCACTAAAACAGCTGATCCAGACACCTTGGAGCCCCTCATACATACTAACGTGTCCCACAGTGTCCCAGTGGGAGAAAGACCTGCTACAAGAATGGTGAGCGGTGCACGAGGAGTATGACATCACCTCAATACTGCAGCAGGCAACCTGGATATCACGGGAGGCATTTGAGACCACAGATGCATGTATGTGAGGTGAGGCATCAGAGCAAGAGATGTGAGCAATCCAGCAGTAGGCACAATAACAACCCAAATTGAGGAGAAGTAGCAGCCTGGTGTAGGATCACCACAACCCCAGCATAGCGGAGACACAGTGCCCGCAGGGT
Source organism: Pleurodeles waltl (assembly GCF_031143425.1). NCBI lineage: Eukaryota > Metazoa > Chordata > Amphibia > Caudata > Salamandridae > Pleurodeles > Pleurodeles waltl. Next base: position 154,162,268 of record NC_090449.1, read on the forward strand.
CCTCCTGTTGTCCATTCGCTGCCACCTCTCCCTGACTGCTTGTGCTCCCATGGTATTGCACCCCATAAGTAGTCACATTATGCAGTGGGTCTGGGAGCAGAAGGAACTCCAGTGGGGGCTGCAAAACTAAGAGATAGGTGGCAAACAACCTCTCGCAAAGCTCTAAGATATCCCGTATGATTTCCCACACTAACCAATGAAACAGTTCCCATAAAGGGGAAACATGGGTTATAGGTCGGAACAATGCATGCTCGAACCACGCATGCCTTAACAACGAAGTGGGAACAACGACCTCGTTGTTACCACTAATGTCTTTACCATGAGTGCCTTAACAACGATTTTTCTTTGGAAAAGGCATTCCTGGTAAAGGCATTAGTGAACGGCATGCATGGTTCCAGCATGCGTCCCCCCTGGCCCCCGACCACTAAAAATTACCGCAACCCCCCCACCCCCACATCCACCCCAACCCCAAAATTACCGCAACCCCAACCCCCTCCCCTAAAACCTAAAGCACCCCAACTCCCCACCCCACCCCTAAAACCTAAACCCTGACCCCCCTCCCTGCCCCTAAACCTTAATCACCCCACCCCCAAAAACTAAAAATACCCCGGCTCCCCACCCGCCCCTAAAACCTAAAGCACCCCAACCCCCACCCCTAAAACCTAAACCCTGACCTCTCCTCCCCGCCCCTAACCTTAATCACCCCAAACTCCCCACCACACCCCCTCCAAAAATCAGCCCCAGTCCCAGCCCAACTTACCTCCTCCTTGATCGCGTTGTCCTCCTCAGCCGACTCCCTTCTTAACTTAACCACACATGTACGTGGTTCAGCACATGCGTGGTTAAGGCCCTGATAAGGAAATCGTACAAAACGAAAGCGTTGTTCCGCTTTCGTTTTCCACAACTTTGTTGTTCAGGATGCTTCCTGGAAACATGAGCTCCAAGGCTAGAATCCATATAAATCTCCCTTGTTTTCACAGTGCCCAAGGGAAAGACTTACGATAGTTCATTAAAATGGGAGAAATTAGCCATGGGATAAAAAAGCACACTTGCAAATAGATTGTTGTTGTGCCCCAAACAAATAGTTACCAAGGAGAAATAGCATAGTAGATTTCTGCAAACAAATAGAACATGAGGCACTTCAACATTTGAAAACAGCTATAAACTGATATTCTTCAACTATAATAGCAAGTACAAATGAAGAGGAAGGGGACAAAGATAATATGCAAGCAATTAATATAAATTATATGGCAATCTACCCAGTAATCTAAACTGATCTTTGTAACAAATCAGATTTTTTAAACAAAAATGTTAGAGCATGTCTGGAACTGGGTGGAAGAAAGACTCAGCACTAATAGAGACACTTCCCCACATGGAGTAAGTCTGAAACAGTCAGGATACATTGAAGAGAAACTGAGGTGACAGAGACAACCTTCCCAGAATCGACAAAGTTTGAAGATTGCCCCCAGATCTTCTTCCACAATACAGGGTCAAATGGCATCTCTCAAGCACAGCTCATCAGACTCCAATTGAGGGCCAACACTGAGAACACTGCAATATGCAGAAATAATGGAGAGGGAAAAACCTATATGCAGGACCGTTGAATTGGATATATAGGAGGATAAAGTATCCCACATGTAAGGAAATCAACTGCACAGACTACCTTATATAGGCGGCCAACCTCCTGAATAAAGAGATGAGGAGAAAATATGAAATGGATTAAAAAGTGGAAGCAAATTCAAGAAGAGGTAAGATGCTAAAACAGCAAGAATCACTGGGAAACACCCAAACTACCTAATTAAATAATCATGTAGCTCCAGGGCATGTATACAATGAGACACAAATTACTGAAGGTAATAAATAAAACCATTACATATTTATTGTTCTTATTTGGAAGTTATGGAGACCTGAGGAGGCTCTGACAAGTAGCTAATTGCTTGTTCTGAGAAGTTTGTTTGACAGATACTTAATTTTAGAAGTTTTGGGTGGAGGGACGTGATGGGTAGTTTATTGTATTTCTTAGTTAAATCAAAGGTGACAACATCTTGTGACAAAATTGCCAGAGACAACATTCCTAAAGTCACAAAGACTTTCCAAAACAGAATGACAAGAGGTCCAGAAAGAGGTAGGCAACTTGCAATTAAGTTTTTGTCATGAAAGGTAAATGGTCTTCTCAACAAGTTAAAAAGGAATGATCTAAACAACTGCCAAAATATAAAGTCCAGATATCCTCATGTTGCAAGAAACCCATCTAATGGGGACAAATTAATGCTCATGTCCCAAATGGACTCCTGTTATTGGGGGGAGACTTCAATGGAGTTATATACACAACCTGGACAGAAGCAGATCACTGATGACAGAAAGAGAAAAATTCACACACCTTGCTAAATTGACATCCTTCTGTTGTCTGAGTAACGTTTGGTGAAAATGGTACTCAACTGCACAAACATAGACATCTTTTTTTCTGATTCAATTACTTACTTTTACCACCAATAGAAATGGCTAGAGTTTCCATAATAAGTGTATATACTTGAGGACTGACAGACTATAGAACTGCCTATAGGATGTGCCATGACCCCTCCTCAAGGAAAAAGCCATTAAAATGTATAGTAATTTACAAACACAGATTTAAAAACACTCTTAGAGAAGAAACAGAACAATGTTTGGATCTCAATGAATAAAAAGTTCTGTCTCCAAATATACTTTAGGAGGTATATAAGCCAGTGGTCCGAAGGATGCCAATAAGTTGCATACCTTACCTTAAGCACAGCACTAAGCAGTAATTGCAATGCCTGGAAATAGATGTTTTGAAAGCAGAGAACCAATATTTAGGAAATCAGAATAGTAAACTTCTACTTGAGCTAGAAACATCCAAACAATGAATCGAGAAACCCAGTTAGAAGAAGGCAGGCAGATATGGCAACCATCCCAAAAAAGGTCATACGAACGAGGAAAGAAAGTTGGGAAATTGTTACACTGCTTAACTCAAGGGGGGATCACAAGAGGTCTGCCTAGGGACTCTTGGACAATGTGATGCAGCTGGTGGAGAAAACTGAAAGCAAGTATCTGAGATGGTAGTATAATACTACGGAACCATGTATGGTTCATGACAGTCAACCCACACTACTCTGGTGTATGACTTTGTAGCAAAGGTCCTAATAGCCACTTTATCTGAAGAAAACTCATCACAACAGAGGAACTATCAGATGCTTTATAACAATTGCAAACTGGGAAAAAAACCAGGGTCAAAGAACTTTCTGATAGAAATGTTTAAGAATTACACAAGCCTAATAGTCCCACACTTATTAGAAATGTATAAGGCCTTGAAGGAAGAAGGAAAATGGCCACAGGAATTAAAAGAGGTTATTATCAGCTCTGTCCTAAACCAGTAAAACTATTGGACCAGTATGGTTCAAAAATATTGGCCAAAGTATTGGCGAACAGACTCAACACAGTGATCCATTCGCTGGTGCTTTGTTTTTTTTCTAAAGTGACTATATACCTATAGAGCCACCTACCATAATATCTGGATAGTGTTTAACCCCCTGCCTTATTGCATACACTTGATGAGTCCCTGGTACTCCTAGTAGATGATTTTGAAAAGGCTTTTGATAATGTTAAATGGGTGCATTTGTTTGCAGTTTTGAATCAGAAGAAGATTGGCTAATTGTTTTTCTTCTGGTTGAAACTATTATATCATACACAGATAGCCAGAACGAGGACCAATGGAATGCTAAGATCCATTTGCCATAAATAATGGCACCCAACTGGGTTGCCCCCTTTTTCTCCACTACTCTTTGAATTGGAAGTATAGCCATTAGCAGATTATGTGAGATGATGATTTAAATTGGATTTAGATAGGAAAGAACATGCATCATTATACAGTGATAAGGTTTTGATATATTTTTAAAAAAGGATTTGACGCATTGATCTCCAATAGACATTTCATTAATGGATAGTGGAGTGCCTTGATAAAAACAGTGCCACTTCTACAACTACTTTACATAATGCAGTATTTCCCTTACAAGCTAATAGTGTAGTTTTTCCAACAGCTAAACTTCTTTGTTAGAACACTCATCTAAAACCATTTTTTTAAAAACAGAGTCTTCTTATTTAAGTGCTGCAAATCTACCGTTGGTGGCACCCTGGGCATAGCAGACATGTTATTTATACTTGCAATAACTACATTAGAAGATATAATAGGCAATAATGGCATGTAATCACTTGCAGACCTACAAACAGAATTCAGGCTCTTCCACTCTCAATTGTTCACCTATTTACAATTACGTTATGCACTACAACAATATCTTGCAATTAGTACACCTCTGCCAAACTTCAACCCATTGGATGAAAAGCTCATATTAGAATAACTTCCATATATGATGATCTTTAGAGTATATAAATAACTAATAATACATACCAGGGACAGATTAAACATGTTAAGAGACACATGGTGGCTGACATAGGCTCGCTTGTGAATTCTCATTGGAGAGAAGCCCTCATGATCTCATACGAAATCACCATATTGCTGAGCTACAGTATTAAAATATTTCACTATCTACATGGCATATACCTTACCAGAAGCCAACAGTGGCACTTCCAGAGATACCTGTCACCAATGTCCCTGAGATGCATAACAGAAGAGGGTGACTTTAAACATACAACATGGAAATGCCCTGTAATGCGGAAGTTGTGGGATAGGGTAGCAAGAACTCTTTCAGAATGGGTGGGGATCACATTAAAATTGACAACAACGATAGCATCTCTAATTATCTGCTTCCAGCAATTGTTTGTGGGTCTTGGTTTAATATTTTCTAAACAAGATATTGCACAGATGTGGTGGGCAGAAAAGCACTGAGTAGGTCGAGTTGGAAAGCAAGCCTCGACTACTGTCGGGTTGTAGAAAATACAATGAATTATGTTTGTGTGTGCCCACAAAAAACACTAAAAGGTGCAAAGAGCATGAATGATATATTTGGGACTAGATGGCTCAAGCTGTTCGGACCAATTGGTAGTGGGAACAAACAATAAAAAAGAAACTCAAATGAATATACCACCACCGTGAAAATTACAAAAACACATGGGGGGAAATAAGTGTAATAATGTGCAAACTGTATATAATAAGTCTGAGATAATCTCTTGCTATCAGTTCAAAACGTTTTATTAAAAAAACAATTCTGAGGTGGTTCAGGCGGATCATGGCTGTACCACTGGGTAAAACATTGTATTATGAGACCATCTCTTACACTGCTGCAATCAGGCAGAATCTATTTGAAATATCTTTCTGGGAATTTTAGAAAAGATGGTTTCTACAGCAAGAGCCCACCTCTAAATCCATTACCTTTTGAAATGTTTTCCCTCAAAGAGTTTTGTAAATATTAAAACTTTAGGGAGATTTATATTCTCCAGGATGTGTCTTTCTTCAGTACAGAACATTTATTTAGAATATTGTCCCCTTCTTCAAAGCAATCCAGACAGCAGGCATAGTATCCTAAAGGTTATGAAGGTAAAACAATGTACCCTAGTTTGAGAAATGTGTTTGAACTGCTTTGTACATTAAACCCTTCAATTTGGTGGTAATTTAATAAAGAAAAACCTTCCTCTCTGCATGTTATGAATAAGCCTGTTTAAACATGTACACCAAAAGAGCACATCTTGGTAAAGAAAGAGAAGTTGAAGTCCTTCATACTCCATTTCACCAAAAACGTCATAGGTTTTACCTGCCCTGCTCCCCCAAAATTTACACAGTAATAGTTAATCAATATATATATATTTTTCATCTACAAAGCTTGGTTTGTCACATTTTTTGTCTGTGACATTAATTTGTTTCTAACCGTAGATTCCTTGCCTTAGAATACTCCCCACCTCAGTCCCACCGCAGTCTCAGTCCCACCGCAGTTGTGATCTAACAGAGATGCAAATAAAAGCACCACCCCTGCATGCTTAAATCATGTCCTTTCTTTCTGTGCCTTCTGACATGGATCAGGAGCTCTGCCCCTAATTTTATTGGTTTTTTGGTGACCTCTAAAAACGAATCCAGTGTGCCATTGAGCAATACCCCCATCCAAGTGTACATGTTACAAACCATGCAGGGCCTTCAGGAAACAGATGTCAGTCATGGACTCGCACGAGGTGTGTCTGTGAAGTCTGTGCTCGGACCATGGTTTAAACAAAAGCAGCAAATGTGCCCTTACGTTTCTGAAGGCAATCAAGGACCAGGAGGCGAAGCTGTACATCACAAAATATGAAACGTTGCAGCCTTCACTTAAGTCGCATTTCTGCTCAAAGTTGTTGGTGCAGATGCCAATGGTTGTTACCACGAACATTCAATGTCTTGCTCAAAGTCATCTGATAAGTAAACATTGAATCCTGAGCATAAACAAAAAAAATAAAAGCGGGATTGGACCACATCATGCCTCAAAGAAAAGGCACAAGGCTGTCATGATAAGTCAGCTTTTGAGGTCCCTTTATTACATAGCTGATCCCGGTATGCCCCGAGTTTCTGAGGCCATCAGCAATGCTAAAGCAGATTGAAGCTTTCACGACGGTCATGCTGCATATTTTTGGTCTGCTTTCAGTTTCCTCTTTTGTGCCTTTGGGCCCCAAGGAACCAGAGGAGTCCCCACTAGATTTTCCACTGACTGATTCATCCTCAGCACCATCTAACCCTTGGGACTCAGTTTGGGTCCAGTACCAACACCAGTGCAAGCTTCCAGTCTGACTCAGGGATCTGTGCTGGTCCCTTCCACTTTGACACCATTGTTGATGCCACCGGAAGAGGATCCCATACTGGTAAAAACATAGGGCATCAACTTGGTTTCTGGTTGATCTGGACCGGTTTTTACTAAGAAATTATAATAGCTCAACCCGTTGTCTTACAACTGGACTCTAACCTGGTACCTCTACCAGGACATTCACACCAGAGGAGGTTCCTTAATCTTTTAAGCTCTGATTCAGATCTTGGGGCAACTGAGGATGCAGACAATGATGGTGGTGATAAAGAGTGGCTTTCTCCCCCACTGATGAATCCTTTTACATGAATTTGCAAGAGGTCATTTGGGTTGGGCTTGACTTGTCACTTGGACCACCAATGGAATAAAGCACATCCTTTGCAGTGGTGGTCCGGAGAGCAGCTGAAGTTTTAGATGTGCAGCTGCCATCTTATGAAGTCAATCACCGAAACCTTAGATGGCCACTTGATTTAAGTCCCATTCCTGCCCATCCGTAAATAGGCAGTTGACCAATCATTACAGGCTGGCTCATGGCAATCCTGGCTTTCTTACCAAACATCCTACTCCAATGTGCCTTGTGGTTCAGGCCCCAGGCCTTTCCCCCAACCTCTCCAGGTAGGGAATCAAAGAATATTGGGGTGATTGGTAAGTGTATGTTTCCCTCTACCAGTCTGCCATTAAGGTTGGTTAATGCTGTTTGCTGACTTTTGCGGCTATCCATATGCCCTGTGGGACATGACCAACAAGATCTTTTCAGAGGTTGCGGAAGAGCTTATGGTCTGTTTGGCACAAACGATTCATGATGGACATGACGTGACTCAATATGTTATCATTGCGGGTCTTGATTCCACTGATTGTCTGGGGAGAGAAGTTGGAACCACTATTCTACTTCATAGAGAGGTGTTGGTGGGCACCATGGGATTTTAAGGCCTACCTCATGGATTTCTCATTTGATGGGTTACACCTTTTTGGTGAGAAAGTATGCCTTGTGCTAGAGCACTTTAAAGAAAGTAGAGCCATAGTGTTCTGCTTTGGTCTGTTGACCCCAGCCAAGCAGTTTACACACCAGTTCAAAAAGGTGTGAGAGCTATTCCAGAGGGCTAGTGAATAAGCAAAGACAGCCTATCCAACTGGCACAACAGTCAATCTAGTCCTTTCAAGGCCATGGATATCGGTCTGTCAGGCACTAGGCTGGCAGGCACTGGGCGGTCCTCTTACTCTGCTGCAATAGCTACAAAACCACTTTAGTTTTACCTGGAGCATGACCATCCAGTGGGGGACAGTATTCATTATGTTCTCCTATGGTGGTGATTAATAAGGTCCAACAGAGGGGTCTTACAAATCATTAAACATGGCTATGCAATGTTTCCATTTTTGCCCCGCTAAATATCCCCCACAGCATCATAGCCAATTTCAGAGAAAGTACTTGTCCATTCTGCAGCATGAGATGCAAGCGTTACTTTCCAAAGGTGCTAGAGTGAGAGTACAGGACTGGGAAAGAGGAGAGTGTTGTTACTCTCACTTTTTCCACGTGTTAAAGAAGGATTGGGTCTCAGGCCTTTTGTTGACCTTCGGCCTCTAAATACGTACACAAGGAAGGACGAATTCAAGATGCTCACACTGGCCCAGATCCTGTCTACTCTGGGCCCAGGCACCTGGATCGTGTCCTTGGACCTGCAGGATATGTAGTTTAATAATCTGTCCTGCAAACCCACGGATGTTATCCGTGGTTCAAGGTTGGAAGGAGCATTTTCGGTTTGCCATGCTCCTCTGTGGCCTAACCAGCGCCCCAGGTGTTCAGGAAAGGGATTGTGGTGGTCGCTGCCCTCCTTTGGAGGTCAGGGATACTAATTTTCCCCTATCTCAATGACCGACTGTTAAAAGTAGGCTCACAACAGTAATTTGTAGATCACCTCCAGACGATGATGAACCTCGGAGTTCACTATCAGCGAACCAAAGTCACACTTTTGCAGAGGCTTACATTCATTGGAGCAATTCTAGGCATAATGCAGTTCAGGGCCTTCCTTCTGCTACAGTGAGTCCAGGACATTTGGGCTATGATCTTGATGTTTCACACTCAGTCCTGGATCTCAGTGAGATCAGCTCTGTGGCTTCTTGAATTCTAATCCTCCTGAACCCTTCTTGTCAGCTATGCCAGATGGCACATGCTGGCTCTGCAATGCAACCTGAAGTTTCAGTGGTTCCTGCATGAAAAACGACTGACAGATGTCTTCCAGATCTTGTAAGGGGTGGCTCAAGATCTTCCATACTGGCTGCTCAAACACAGTTAGTCCAGCGGAAGGCTCCTCTCCTTAACCAGAGGTAACTGTGGTGATGGACGCATCCCTGCTCGGTTGTGGAGACCATCTGGGGGATGGTAATCTAAGGTCTCTGTTCTCCAGTGGAACCCAGGCTCTATATCAGTCTGCTGCAGTTGTGAGCCATTCTTCTAGCTCTGAAGGCCTTCCTCCCATCTATCAAAGTGAGGCAGTGTAGATTGTAGTCCTGGGTCTTGTGTTAGCAGGCTGTTTGTCTCTGGAGGTGGGTAGAGCGCGTGGGCATCTTTCTGATTGCGATCCACCTGGCAGAGTCCCTTTATGCCAGAACAGACAAGCTGAGAAGGCAGCCTCTAGCAGATCATGAGTGGCGTACATCATCTTCCAACGTTGGGAAGAACCTTGGCTAGATCATTTTGCCAGTATTGAGAATGAGAAATATTCAAAGTGTTGTACACTGGAGTTTCCCCAAGAATTTGTTAAGGGATGCAATTTCAGTGACTGGAACATGGGACTCATGGATGCCTTCCCACCCCTGCATCACGTGGAAGTTCTGTAAAAGCTCAAGACCGATCAGACCCACGTAACCCTAGTGGCTCTGGACTGGGCCAGGACAGTGTGGTATCCAGAACTTCTGGGCATGAGCATCTGCCCCCTAATCAGGCTATCACTTTCTGAAGATATGTTGCAGCAACAGGGCACAGTCCTCCACCTGAATCTGGATAATCTACCCCCATACGCATGAGTGGTATCAAATGACTGCATTTCACCTGCTGTCTGAGGTGGTGCTTCTAATTTCGGCTTCTAGGTGTCCTTCAACAAAATCTGTTTATACTACGTGTAGGGACAGATTTGTGACCTGTTGTACTTGTACGACTGATCCTTTACAAGCAAAACTGTAGGACTGTCTCTGCCGCAGCAAGGTCTTGCAGTGGGTACTGTTAAAGGTTATTTGTCAGTCCTTTCATCCTTCCTACATTTACCGGACCAACCGTCCTTGTTTAAATCACCTGTGATCAGATTTATTTTGAAGGCTTGACACAGTCCCCATCCAAACCATTTGTCATGCCTCAGTGGGACTTTAACTTGGTCTCATGTATTCCCTTGAACCCGGTGAATGGTTGCTTGCTGCACCTCATGCGTTTGAGGACTGTCTTCCTCATTGTGTTTAATCCATCTCATAGCATATGTGAACTCCGTGCACTTTCAGTACAATTGCAGTACACCACCTTTTTCTGGTAAAGTTGATGGTGAAGACTCAGATAACATTCTTGCCGAAAGTCATGACTCCCTTTCATGTTGGGCAGTTTATCACTAGCAGCATTTCCTGCTCTTTCTCACCCCTCAAAAGAGGTTGAGAGGCCCCATCGACCAGACCTCAAAAATGCCCTAGGCTTTTTCGGCAATCTACCAAGGAATACCATGTGGATGATCAGCTTTTTGTAGGTTTTTTTGTGGGATTAGCCAGGATGTAGAAGATTATTCAGAAGAGACCCTAGTCAATGTGGAGAGTCCTCAGCATAAGGATCTACTATGCACTGTTCAGGAAGCCGCCGTAGGATTGTCTGAGAGTCCTTTTTACCAGACTAACCAATACATTGGCCCATGGAGTACCTGCCATGACAAAGACCAGCCAACGACATGGGCATCTGTGCACATGTTCATGAAGCACTACTGCCTTGACAGCCAGTTCCGGCAGGAGGGAAATGTTGCACTCTTGTCATAGCAGGACTTTTTGGTCTAAGTCCACTCCCCCAGCCCTCCACCATAGAAGTTACTGATTTGTTATCTATTCTAAGGCGAGGAATCTGTGGTTAGTAATACCCGTCAGATGAAGAAGTTGAATACTTTCTGTAATATTTTGTGGATTTTCCCCTGATGGATATTCTATCTAACTGCACATTCTAACATTCCACCCAATACCTCATTCTAAAATCTAGCCTAGCAACACAGTGAAGCACTGCTGGAGAAAGGTTTTCCACATCCTCTTTGGCACCTGGGGAGTATTCTAAGGTGAGGAATCTGCAGTTACATAGGTTATCCACCACAAAGAGGGTTACCGAAGTTAAATAACTTGTTTTTTATATGGTGCTAGATACCACATTTCTGCCATTTCTAAGCACTGTAAATAACAGATGTTATTGTTACTGGATTTATAGTACTGAATTTACTGGCCCATGATAGAAGGCTCAGACTGCCTTGTTGGGATGCAAACTCAAACTCTGGCACAACCCATTTTGTCACTGGTGGGCATTAACCTCACTGGATGATCCTGCCATGGTCACTTTGGATGACCTAGGTTTGACCATGTTTTTTTACATGGTTAAACCAGTAAAAAATTAGAAACTTAATCAATGTTGGGAGCTGAAAATGGACTAGTTATGTGCCAGCATAAGGGATTCTGGTAACAATTTTTGCATCCGTCTGAATATACCCTTGCACTGGCAAAGGCCTTTCCCTTTATCTGGCTTGTGAGAGATTATGTGCCTTGACTCTGGCATCACATACAGGACACATTTCATTGAGACGTGCCAGAGCATATTCAACCTTGGTCTGAAGGAGCTGGAGAAGCGTGAAGCTGAGGTTTCGGCATTTGAAGTGTGCCTTCTGGAGGCCATCAATGAAAACCAGGAGAAAGGAGCGACACTGCTGAAGGAGTTTGAGGAAAGAAACTTTGATGTGAGTACTTATCCATGTTTCCTTAACCTTTGTTGATATTATAACTATTTTAAACAAATTTAGAGGATTTTTGAAGGTCCTAGTGAAATTCGGGAAATTGCCTATGAAGAAATTACACGAATTCCAAAATATTAAGTGCAATTACATTTCACTGCTTCTTTTTAGCTCTAAATGCGTCCTCGCACCCATTTTGGATGTGTGGATGAATTTCGTGGAAAAAATCCACAAAATCACTCACGCAGCGAATGACGGCAGCTAGCGTTCTATTATCTCGCTTTGTTCCCCTGCTCCAGCTATACGGTTTATATGACATGTCAGTTATGCAACGTGACTTAATGGCGTAATCTCTGGCATTTCGCGTTACAAGTGTAATGCGAAATGCAACAAATTATGCAAGCCCGACTAGGGGGGAGGGGGGATGTTTAATGTAATTTGTTAAACTCTGTAATGACACTTTGAAAGTGACACATGACCCTTGCTTTACTGAATTGAAGGACTAGCCGTTTATTGTTGTTTCTTCTTTTTGATGCTGACTGATAAAATTTAAAAAAATATATACAAGATTATGACGGCGTAAAAGGAATTTCGCTTTGAGCTTAATTTTAAGTACATTGGATGTCATAACAATTATCTTTTTTTGGTGAAGAGTGCATACTGCAGGTTTCGTTGATTTTTTGACGCCAGTAAACGTTTAGCTGAAGAAGGGAACAATTAGGAGAAAACAGTTTTTCTATGGTATATTTACACATGGATTTTTTACGTTTTGTTCATAAATGCTGTTTTTATTTTGCAAATATCAGCGAGACGGACAAATTACAATATTGAACTATCCGGGACAGCACACATTCTACACATAGATTTTTATCGACTAAATGTGTCTCCTTATAAGACGCTGCCTTAGCTGAAAGGAGAGACTTTCATGGTCTGCCCTGACTATGAAGATGTTCTTACGCATTCCAGAAGTAATGCATCGCCCATTGCAACGGTAGCACAGACAGCTCCTAGAACTGTATTACACTAGGATTACCATGGAAAGGAAAATCTATACCCTGGACAGAATAAAAAAAACATTACTCTGTCGTCCTGGTCTCCGCCGTGGAAAAAAGTTATCTATTGCCTGCACCATGTCAATTAAATATTTTGCAGCGCCCATTTCCTCGTTGTCATCTGCATATTTAAGCACCACCTCCCAAGTAAGTACCACCAACTACCACACCCTATTTCAGTTTTTTTTTTTTACCTGTTGGGAGGAGTGATTGAATTGACTTCTTCAATGCGTCATCTTCTTTTGGATGGTGCAGTTTTTGCTCTTTCGATTTCTCCCATCCCTGGGAAGGATATTTTTTCTGACATTTTAATACGCTTGGTCTTCAAAGAACCTGCCTCCATATACTGCATACTCATATTACAAAGGATTTCCAAAAAGTGCATTGGATGCTGGAAGGAGTTGGTGAGTGACAGGCACAAAGCCTAGTTTTCCTGTCTAGCAAACTGTCATTTGATGGGATTGTTTGTGTTTTCTGCACTGAAATTCATAACCGATTGCTGAGGCTTCATCTCCTATCGAAGTCTAAAAAGGGACTGGTACTGGCAAAGACCCTGGATGTCAAGGGCCAGAGGGATTCAAAACAGGGCATGCCATCCAGAGAGTTTCCTCTCCACGTCCATGGTTGTATACCATCCTTTAATGGGGGTACCTCTCCCGCATGCACTTGGAGGCCAAAAACAAAGTGTATCCTTTGGTTTTCGGTTCAGTTTGGAGGGTACTACAGAGATGATTACCTGTCTCAAAACCTTACCGAGCTGTTGATGAGGTTCCATCAACCAAAATCCCCTATAGGGGCGGATAGTCCCTTGATCAACACCCTTACTGTGTAGGGTCAGCCTCATTTTCTTTATCCAGAGCGCCAGTGCAAGTGCATCATTCCAGAGAGTACCTCGCACTGGCACTGTCAATCCCAAAGACATCCCTGTTTTAGCGTTGATTCATTGATTTCAAAAGGCATACCGAGCAAGGTTTGATCATCTAAATTGGTTCCACTTTCCATGCTGGAGCCTGCTTTGAAAGGTTATTCAGCTTCTAGCAAAAAAGGGATTATAACCATTTGAAGCAGAATTAGAGTGAGATGAAAGAAAGAAACAAAATAAAAAGAGGAGCAGATCAGATCCATTAATGATGCCTTCAGCCACTGACCTGGATTGTTTCTCTACATTAGAATCGATGTGCAGCACATTAACTTGTTTCTTGAATTTTGGTTTGTTTCAGAGGCAGTAGATATTTCCAACGAGGACAAAGAATGCTGTTTTTCTGTTCCACCAGGGTAACTGCGCAGTACTTCAAGAAGAGGATCTGTGATTTCTATAATTCTTCTTTCTAGACAATGTGGGTTCCTTCACAATTGCATCACAGTCCCTTATTCTTTGAACAGGCCCCTCGTCCTTCTCCTATCAGTTTGAGCCAGGGTCCACCTGTTTTCCTAACCCACAGGCAGTATCTCAGGTTTGTGGGGTTTAATACTTGGCGATATTTTATCAGTACTTCATTGCTACCTCCATTTGTGAGAGACATTGCTACTTCTCGGTTGTCATGTTCTGCAAAAGAAATGTACAACTTGATTATTCATGTACTCTGGCAAAGGATTTCATTGAATCGGCACACATGCTACCTGGTTACTGAGACAACAGATATCACAGAACCAGGCATGAAATCAGACCACTCAGGCAAAGGATATTACAGACCATGGCATGAATGCAATTGGGCTGCTCTGGGAAAGTATATCACAGGACAAGCACGTCACAGACCAAATTTGTGATGACCTGCATAAAGAAACAATCCATATATTTGACCCAGGTACTACTATTTCTCCTGTCGCTGGTGAGTTGGATCCTTCTCCTCGATTTCAGTTTTTTACCAGGTTGGAAAAAAAACATTTGTCCTTTCCCTCTTAAGAAGCAGAACGTTGGTACATAGTCAGAATCTTCTAATCCTGATGCTGAAACATCAACGTATGCACCCTACTAAAAACTGTCATTGTGTAATTCCTGGAGTTATGAAGATCTTAAAGTTGCTTTCTTCTCAACACGTTTCTTTGTGAGTTTGCAAAATAGACTGAATCCGTTCGGTACCAGCCTTACTTGGAATGGAATCCTATTTGAAGAATTGGGGCCAAATGTATCATCATCCCGGTTTGCATTTCCTAAATAGCTAATTTTAAGAAATCGCTATTTAAGAAATGCACAATCGGATGTATGAAAAGTGCGATTTGGTAATAATGATTTCTTAAAAGTTGCAATTGCTATTACCGAATCGCAGTTAGGGAATGGGACTCCATTCATCCCTATGGGCCTAGGTGCAAACGGTTTTGCATTACCTAATGTGCAAATTCCTGTTAGGTATTTGCAAATTAGCTAATGCAAACCCCAGGGTGCCTAATGCCCCCTTTGATGCACCCCCAAAAAATATTTGTGGACATGTAAAGCGCACACATGCCCCAGGGGCATGTGTGCGCTACATATAATTTTTTAAAATGCATTTTTAAAAATTGCACATGCTTAACACCAAGCTTGAATTTGTGGTAATTGCATTTCCTAAACGGCAAATTTGCATTTAGGAAATGCATGATACATGCGAATAGGTATTCGTAAATAGGTATTCCCTATTTGCGATTACCTATTTAGGGAATCGCAAGTTGTGATTCCCTTACGGAGTCGCAATTTTAAGAATCGCTATTTTTGCGATTCCTTAAAATTGCACTGCAAATTCCTTCCATAAATCATGAAAGGCGATTTTGCATTTGCAAACAGTGGAATTTACCAATTTGCACCATTTGTAAATGCAAAATCCTTTGATACATCTTGGTTCTGTGTTTAACTGTATCAGGTGACATTCAAAGTTACATGCTTCAAACTTTTTTAAATACTGAACACAAAATGGCCAAAGACAAGCCATTTGTAGTCGTGTAATTTCAGCCAGGGGTAAAGGGAAGGGTTCGGTTCTTCCACCATTCCAGGTTCGAAACATTTTATTTAAGTCTTTAAGTTTAAATGCCACATATCCACACCATATCAAAATAATAAATCTTTAACCACTCCCTGCACCCCTTTTATGTTGTATATCTGTCAGTATAAGTGATTGTCTGTACGAACCAAGTCAGAGAACTGAGGTCTCCTGAAACATTATTCCACATTAGTCTATAGTCTCTCGCCATGCATTTACAATTTGCCCCATATAAGACCGAACATATTTGATGGCAGTTCAATGAGTAGATTGTTTGTTCCGTCTTCAGTATGGTCCACACTTTAGCAGGCCACACTAGATCTGTGGGGCTCTGTTCATTACCTTACAGGCCAGCACCAAAGAACTTCACTGCTGTCAGGAGATGATTACATAGCTGCCCATAACTGGCAACAATTATCTCTTGCCCCTCACTTTGACCCTCAATAACATAAGAACCATGAGATAAATCTGTACCCATTACTGCCCCATTGAAGATCATGCATGGCTTCTGTGCTTAATTTGTGCTTGTTGGTTCCGGTGCGGAGCACCAACACTTTTTTTTTAGGGCCAGCGCTTATTTTTGAGTGCCAGCGCTTATTTTTCTGCCTCAAGCATTTACTGCGAGCAAAAGACACATATTGGAAAGACATAGGAAGAGAAAAACGAAAAAGCGTCACAAAGGGAGAAAGCACAAAGCTGCAAGAGTGAGCTGAAGGGGCAGGGAGTGGCTGGTAATGGATTGAAGAGGCCCGAGATGGCTTCAGGATTACTCTGCCTCAGTATTCTGTGTTTGCACATTTAATTGCAGCAGCCGCCTGTTTAAGAGGAGGGCTTTGGGCACGGCACGTTTTTATTCACAAATTAAGCATGGCATGGCATGGCTTCCTTTGGACAGCCCCACCAAATGTGTGGGAGATCGCCATTTCTGCACCCTTTTCAGACCAGGTCTGTTTAGATGTTTGCAGATATTTGTATTTTAATCCATGTGTAGTACTATTTAAACATAATTTATTTTTGAGCCCTCTATGTAGGATGCATGCCTTTGGCTGGTAAGGTTTCTCATTCAGTACACCACAGTTGTCTTCTGAATGTTACCTGCCTCCCCAAATCTATATCTTATGCTCTTTTGTAGTAAAGTGCCTGAATGCCTGTTCAATATATAATTGTTGATATGATTGGGAAATCCTTCCTTTGATGCCCTCAAATGGTATTATACATTTCCCCAAAACTGTAAAATCCCTAGTTACTCTCTCCGTAATTAACAGTACATAATGTCTGAGTTGAAAATGGTAGATGCGCATGTAGCTGGATATCTCTTTAGCAATGGAAGACCATTTTCTTACCACTGTCAAACAAATGTATCACCATTCTGCAGCCTGTGCTATTCCACATAAAAATGTTCTGGATGCATATGGATAGGAAGAAACTAACTTTCCGGTGCATCATCCAGTCCCAAGAGTTTAAGAATATTCTAGCAATCGCGTTAATTTAAACTGGTCTAAGTCTTTGTTGTTCAGTGACCACATTATACTCCAGAGTGGTTGCTCACAATTACCTGCCTTATAAAGGTCCATCTCTTTTTGGTCTCAGTGGCAACCCAGACTAACCTCAGTTGCATAGACTTACAGGACCTCTTTATGTCAGTAAAGACTAATACTTTCCTATTGGTAAGCACCATAAAATATTCTTAATCACTGTTGCTTTCTTACTTCCCATACAGAGTTCAGTATCACTTGTTGCAGATGTTTTTTTACATGTGTGATTTCCAGTTGTTTCAATCGCCCTTTTGACCCCTTGTGCCCTAATCTTAGATAAGCTAAGATTCAAAAATTCACGTTTTCCTATATATTAAATTTATAAACACCCTGAAAATGTTCCAACTGTTTCAGTAGCGCTGGGGGAAAATGTGCCTACGGGTGAACATAATGTCATGTGCAAAGAGGCTTGGCTTGTATTCTTCTCCGCAGAACACAATAAACTTAAAACCCATATTGTTCTTTATATTAACTCTGAGCTATTCTCTCACCTGTGCAAATAATAGGGCAGACAATGGGCATCCCTTCTTTGTACCTTAATGTAGTTTAATACTTTTGTTGAGAGACACATTACCTAAAACATTAGAAGGGGGAGATACATAATCACCAATACCTCCTCTGGATTTAACCATTCTATACTGGTAATAGATTTCTCTGATTCCATGTAGTCTTATACTGCTGGTTTGCCTTTCCACTTTATTTGAAAAGGTTAACTGTCAATCTTCACATTCCTCCTGGTAATGTCACATGTCTGACTATCTACCACAAATAGAACCCACTTTATTGGGTTCTATGATGTATGGTGATATGGTGTCTACCCTTCTCGCCAACATTTCCATAAAGATCTTTCTGATTGGTCTACGAAAGGCACATTCTGATCATTGCTGGGGTTTGGGGTAACAGTGAGAGTAGCCCCCAACATAGTTTGAGTCACCTGTTTAGTAACTAAAAATCTGATAGAGATTTCTAGCCATAGATTCCTTACCTTAGTATATTCCCCAGGCCTCAGACTGGATCTGGAAATTTTTGAGTAATTAATTTGCGTGCCGGTAAATGGTATTGTTTGGCTACACATGCCATCATTAACATTGTCCACGCCGGAAGTGACGTGCACAGTGCCTATATTGGCCCACCCTAACTTTGACCTCAGTTTCTTCTCTTCTGTGGGATCAGTGTGGATCTGTAAGAGCTCCCCTTACTCATTTTTCAGCTGGATTTTTTTGGCATTTTGTCGAGGTCTACTGTGCCATTTTTCCATCTTTTTTGAAGATGTCACGAAGAAACCCACCGGATTCAAACCTTGCGCAGCCTGTCATTGACAGATGTGGGTGAAGGACACCTATTTGGTGTGTCAGCGTTATCTGGAGAGGGACCATTACACTTCGATGTGTGCAGAGTGCAGGCCCCTAAGGTCATCCCAGAGCGGACCATGGAGCTCTTGGCTGCTTGCCATGAGACTGTATGTCTCCAGATCCTGTTTGCATGGGAGGTCTCGGACCTCTCCCAGAATTACTTGCATTGGCCCTTGTTTTTGCTCTTAGACTTCTTTAGGTAAGTCCCATAAGAAGAAGTTCAAGAAGTAAAAGTGCTCTTTGTCTTCTCCACGTCGCTCCCATTCTTCAGATGGCGCCAGAGAACGACGTCACAAACCCAGGACCTGCTCAGAGGTCGTTCCTGTGCAGCTGGCATCTGACACTGGGTCAGCTCCGCACTTTCCCAAATATCCTGGAGCTGGAGTGACCATCATGAAACTCTGTGAATTTTTTGAAGCCACGAGCCTCATCTTTGTGCAGCCAAACCCTTCTGGAGTGCCTTTGGACCCATGGGTTTGGGAGGCGTTTGATTGGCCTTCGGCACTCGGCGCCAGTCGACTGCGGAGCATCCATTTGGTGGATCTGGATCTGCATCTACCCCAGCCACAGCTTCACAACCTCCTCCGAGGACCATTCCCATGCACTGGTCTGACTCTGATACAGAGCTGAACCAGTGTCGCACGATCTTGAATCTGGTGCCAACTAGGCCCACATGACCTAAATCGGAGATGGAGCCCTATTTCCCTGAAGGACCATCTGAGGAACATTAATGGAGTGGATTTGAGGATCCCTCTGGCTACTCTGGTCCCCTAGCAAAGTCCATGACTGATGAAACCTGGTATGAGGACCTGGCGAATTCCATTGATCTGGACACCTCACCAGACACTGGCCTACTCTCTCCTCCCACAGCCGCTATGGAGGAAGGGGTTTCTTTTCAATGGTGGTTCGGAGGGGGCCTGAGATCCTGAAACTGACACTGCCCACAACTGAGGTCAAGACTAACATGTTGACGGACGTGCTTGACACTGCCCACAACTGAGGTCAAGACTAACATGTTGACGGACGTGCTTCAGCCTGGGGTATCACCTTTAGAACCCTTATTATCCTTCAACAAAGCCCACACTGATGTCTTGCTCGGGCCTGGGCCAAACCCTGCATAGGCATTCCTGTGCACCTAGGACTATTGCTGACCACCAATGCCCCGATTCAAGGAACCCATCCTTCCTGTCTCAGCACCCCACCCCTGAAAGCCTGGTGGTCCAGGCCACAACCTCTTGGATCAATCCTTGGGCAGTCCCTATCACAATACCAGATAGGGAATACAAGACCCTAAATACTTTGTAAGAGGAGTTTCTCTTCCACCAGCCTGGCACTGCGGTCTGTGAACATTGCATGCTTATTGGGCTGTTACTCCCTTACTCTGTTGGCTACAGTTGCCCAAGTGCTGCCTATGGTCCCAGATGAGGCCAGGACCAAGCTATTGGTGTCGGGAGAGGTGCAGCAAAGTTCACAATCAAATGAAGATTGGATACAACCTTCTTGCTGGGCAGAGCCACTGCTTTGATTGTGGCGCTCCGACTTCACGCCTGGCTGAGAAATACTGGCTTTTCAGGAGATGTCCAGGCATCCCTTAAGGAAATCCTGTTCAATTGTAATCACCTCTTTGTTGACAAGGCGCATTTGGCTTTGGAAAGGTTTAAGGACATTAGGGCCATTGCTAGGTCACTGGGGCTCACTATGGCCCCACGACAGCTGTATTCCAAAAGCACCCCTTCACGTTGATATGGTAGGGACTATCAGCCTCATTCATTTCACCCTAGCCACCACGGTCAATCACAGTCCTTTCATGGCCACGGAGCAACTTCCCTAAGTCTTGTGGGACTCAAAGTCAGAGGTCCACCCAATCCGCTTCCAACCCCCCCGGGCAGCTGCACAGTCCAGGTCTCTTTTGCTTGCCCTCAAAACAGCATGGGCATCCAATTGGTGGCAGAATTCAGCCCCATCTGCCCCAGTGATGGGAGATTATTTCAGACAAATGGGTGCTTCAGATTGCCCTGCAGGATTATGCCCTCCCTTTCCAACAGCCACCACTACCGTCGTCCTCCGATCGGTTTCCTTATGACAGGTAGTATTGGCCCTTCTGGCTAATGGAGACATCAAGAGGGTGCCACCATGAGAAATAGGTTTTGGTTGCCTTACCCGCTACTTTCAGTTTCTGGAGAAGGATCAAGGCCTCCATCCTATCTTAGACCTGCGCCCTCTTAATTACTTCCTGAAAAAGAAAAATTCAAGATGCTAACCCTGGTTTGGTTCTCCTCTGCTCTCGACCCTGGAGACTGGATGGTAGAGTTGGACTTGCAGGACACTTATTTCCTGCTTGCCCACATCATTGCCTGTGGTTCACTGTGGGCCAGGAGCATTATCAGTTCTCTGTGCTTCTCTTTGGCCTTACCAGCGTCCCTTGGGTGTTCACCAAGGAAATAGCAGTGGTTGCAGTACAACTGCAGACATCAGGGGTTCCTGCCTTTCCCTACCTCAATGACTTGATGTTGAGACAGCCACGTCAAAGACAGTAGTCTTCTCCCACCTCCTCTGGACCTCCTGCATTCGTTGGGGTTCACTATCAACATGCTGAAGTCACACCTGACTCCTTCTCTTTCATCATAGCTGTTCTGGATCCATTGCAGTTTCGGGTCTGCTCTCCGGAACAGTGAGTCCAGGTTATTCGGGCTGCGATTCTGATATTTTGGCTGCTGGGTGATTGCCTCCTGCTTCCTACAGGTAAAACCTGCACATAGGCATATGCAGGCTCTGCAGTGGGGTCTGAGGACCCAGCGGGCACAGCATCAGGGAAATCTCTCTGACCTGTTCCAGAAATCGGAGGAAACTGCAAAAGATCTGCTGTGGTGGCTGAAGAACCGTGACTGGGTTGGTGAAAGACCTCTCACTCGACCCCATCCAGAGCTTACAGTAGTGACAAATGCGTCACTCCTGGGTTCGGGCAGCCATCTGGCAGAGGTGAAGGTCACAGGCCTCTGGTATCTTGCTAAATCGCAGCCTCACATCACCCTTTTGGAGCTGAGAACGATCCAGCTGGCATTGAAAGCCTTTCTTCCTTCCATCAAAGGAAGGCTAGTTCAGGTTCAGGTGTTCCTGGACAACACCACAGCCATGTGGTATTGCAACAAGCAGGACAGGGGGTGGGAACTTGGACCCTAGGTCAAGAGGGCCTGTGTCTCTGGACATGGCCGGATTTTCAGGACATTTTCCTGGTGGTTCAACATCTGGTGGGCTCTTTGAAAGCCAGAGCAGACAAACTCAGCCATCAATGCCTTGCATATCACAAATAGTGTCTTCATCCAAAGGTGGTACACGATCACTTCTGAGATTGGGGAGAACGTTGATAAATATATTTGCCACCACAGAGAATGTTCAATGTCAGTACCTCTGTGCCCTGGAGTTTCCAAGGCAACTCTTGCTTGAGAAGCATTTTGTCTAGAGTGAAGTTCATGACTCCTATACTCTTTTCCACTGGTACCAGTCCTGTCTTGAGTTCCCAAAAAGATAAAGAACGACCGAGCCCAAGTCACCTTAGAGGCCCCAGACTGGGCATGGAGAATATGGTATCCCAAACTCCTGAGCATGAGCATATTTCTTCCAATCAGACAGCTTCTTGGGGAGGATCTCCAGTCTCAGCAACAGGGCAAGGTCATGCACTCAAACCTACATGCATGGAGAATAAGTGTTGACAGCTGAGAGTGTTTGATCTCCCTTCGGAAGTGTGTCTGTCATTCTTGCAGTCTGGCATCCCTCCACTAAAATGATTTATGCCTGCTGACGGGACATGTTTTAGCTTGTTTTGCGACCAAATCTCTGCATCCTTCTCTGAATGAAGAAATCTATGCAATGGCCAAGAAAGAGCACCATGAGGGCTTAAGAGCTCATTCCACCAGGACTAAAGCTGCAACCACTGTGTCAGCTTCAGGAGTACCATTCTGGACATATGCCAGGCAGATATGTAGGCATCACTGCACATGTTTGCCAAACACTACTGCATAGTCAGCAAGGTTCGGTGAGATGGGCATTTTGTCTTTTCAGTCCTCCAGGACTTTATAGTTTAAACTGTTTGCAGACCCTCCTCCGGTGAGAGATTGCTTTGGTATCTATTAAGGTAAGGAACATGCGGCTAGAAGTCTCTATGAGATGATAACAAGGTACTTACCTTCGGTAAAGCTTCATATGGTAGAGGCTCTGTCTAGTTGCATATTCTTTACCGCCTCCACCCTCACCGCTCTGCGAACTGTCAGACCACATAAAAGAGATCCTTCAGGACCTCACTTTTGGCACACTATTCATTTCTCCTTAGCTTGATTACGTGCTTCTGGTGTGGGAAAACACATGGAAGTCATTTAGGGGTCTTCAGAGGTTGCAAAATCAGTGCCTGGAACACAGGGGTAGCTCGTCCTAATGGATGTCGGTTGGAGCTCCACTTTCCTGGTTTTCTGTCACTTTTTAAATACACTAGTGCATATTATTATTCACTATTTGTGTATTAAAAATGGAGTATACAGTATATCATTCGCTGGAAAATGACCCTATCTGGCAGCTAAGGTAAGTAAAAAATAATTTTAAATTTATGTGGTATGCATGCTTGTGCTATGTGAGAGAGCGTGTGTATATGTAAGCATGTGCGTGTGAGCCACAGAAAAGGTCAAATGGCATGTGATGTCACTTCTGCTACCCCTGGAATTGTGGTGAATTGACACCCATGGAAAAACAGTGAAAAACTAAGGTCAGCTCACTGGGGTTGCATCTATATAGGCACCGTGCCCATCACTTCCAGCACAGACAATGCCAACAACGCGACATAGAGCTGAACTATGCCACCTACTAGTGTGCAAGGGGATGGCTCAAACATTTCTGGATCCAGTCAGATGCCTGGGGAATATTCTAAGGTTAGGAATCTGCGGCAACCAGATAGGAAGAAGGATGAGCAGGACAACAGAGTATGGTAAATTGACCTTTATGGTGAGTCCAGTACTTCAGGTATCTACTGTCCCACCTTGACTACACCCAGCCATTGTTTCTCATTAACATTTGCTAAGTTACAAATGTATATGCTGGAAATACATGTAGATACTTAGGGTCCATCAGAACTGGCCAGCAAATATCGCATACAGATTGCAAACCCATTAATTTGCAATTACACAGGGTTTGCAAATGAGCAGATCTGCAGTTTGCTCCACCATTACAAGTTGGACACCTTGGAACAGGGAAGAGCATGCTAAGTTTTGTAATTTCCCATTCCAACAGGCACAAATAACTCGTCTGTGCATTTTACTCCCGCAGTTTGTGCTGGGTTTTTCCCTCGGGTTACACAACCATTATAATTCCATTTTGGTCACAAACTCCTGTTTTCTTCCAAAGCTGGATTTGGGCTTAGTTAAAGGTTGAGGGGTGAAGACCATGCTTGCTCTGGTAGGCTCCTACATTCTTTAAAGTGAAAGGATTCCCTTTTCAGAATAATTTTCTAGTCCTGCAGGGGGGAACAACCAATTCTTAAACAGTGGGGCAGAACAGAAAACAAAGGCAAAGGTACCAGAATCACCAGGAATATGTTTTTTCTTTCATTTGCAGTCCTCATTATCATTTAACTTATAATAGCATTGTACAATATGACTTGAACCCCACACTGTGGATTCCAAGAAAATTATTCTGGGTGGGTGTGATTACCACAAAGGCTATGATAATAGTTGCGGATAAGTAAACAATTTTAGGTTTCGCTTAACGGTGCAGCTGCCACCAGACTTCATATGATAAAAAAAACATTCAAGAGCACTACAGAGAAGGACCTTGACTCCGCACAGATGATGGTGTTTATAGGAGTACAGTTTTGGATTGTCAAAAGATGTGTGCTTCTACAGAAAGAGTTCTTATTCTCCAAGCAGCTATGATCATTTGGTGATCCAGCTTCTACAGCCAGGATCTTTATCAAGCAAAACTATTGTGTTTGACTTTTCAGTCTCTCACATGCGCTTTGATTCTGGAGTTTTCCGTTTAAGGTCACACACATCCCCTCCAATGCTAATAAACAACTTCTCCTACAGAATTAGCTCATTATGGTATGTGTGAAAGCCTATGATCAACACAGTAGGGCTACGTCTGTAGTGGCAAGCCAATGAGCAAGGCTGTGTGCAGCAGGAGGTTGGCTGGCCAGGCCTGCAGAAACACCTCACCCCATTGGAGAGTAGGACTCATGTGGGGATTCCGCCAGAGTCCCACAGGAGCACACAGGGGACCGTGCTATTTCCTGTGAGAAGCCAGCTGGATCTAGAAAAGCCCCTCCTCCACTCCCCCCCTCCCAATAAGGGTCAGGGTACCCGTATATTATTTATTCTTTCTTATGTCAACTCACACAGCAGCCACTATGGCAAAAACGTATTTCAAGGTATTAACAATCAATCAATTACTTATTCAATCAAATATGTTGTTTTAGCTAAAAGCCATACTCAATTCGTAAATAATACTAGTCTCAAGCATCTAAAAATATCCATATATAAAAGTGTCTAATGCTAGCAAGAACCTGTTAATAATAGAATTAAAAAATAACCCATAGCCAACAAGGCTAAGAAATAGCAAAAACATTATTAAAACACAAAAAAGTAAGAGTGGTAAAAATAATTCCGAATTGAATTGAATTGATAATTTGAACATGAAAAAGCAGGCCTGAAAAGATTCGAGACTGAAGCAATGTAGGCTTTGATTGCAAGAAACATGCTAGGCAAATCAGTCCTCCTATACAGTGCCATTGGTTTGTTAATGGTTGTTAATCCCCACAGGGGATCATTAAAGGGAGACCAGTACTGGGAAACAAGTACAGGGGGGGGGGTCAGTATTCGCTGCTGCAAACTATGATAAAAAGGATACCCCTAAATGTCTATGCCTCAAAAAAATACAACCTATGGATACGTGAGAATGCAATTCGTTTTTAAGACAAACCTAGTAGCTGAAAGAGAGGCCCGATGGTGTTAGGTGGTGTGCCCATAGAACCAAAGCTAACATTTTCATCAGGTTTTAAAAGTTATGTTAACGGCTTGCTGCTTTTAGTCCCATTCAGGGGCATGTGTTAACTTTACCAGGAGTGTGGGACAGAAGAGCTGGCTGACTGCTGTGCATCGTAGCTGGGTCTGTGGCCTGATATTCTTAAAGCCGCAAATACCTTGGTGTTCAGATGTGAGCAGGCCCCTATCTCTAAAGCCCAGAGGTTTGTAAAATTAAAATGCTTCTTGACCAGCAACACATATTATTAGGAACATAGACAAGAATTAGAGCATAGTCTCACGATTACAATAGGAATTATATCTGTGCTCCTATACTTGGTATCTCACTTAGAAAAGCTTGCTTGCTTCAAGATTTACTGGCTTAGGACTGAAGTAGCATAACATACGGAGAGAAAGTGATTTGCCAAGGGCCGCTATCCACAAAGACATGTTTTTGTTGTGATGTTATATGATTCCTTGGCCATCTTTATTAGGTGGTATTGAAAATAGTTGTCAAATTCTATGATAAAAAATATCTAAATCCAATGGATACACAATAGAATAAGTGGGCTGCGCGGCAAGTCAGAGGTCAGGTTTTCGATCCGACGATTATATTGAATAATGGAGATGCACCATATGGTAGGTAGAGGGTCTGGTGACAATTGGGGTCACAGAAGCAGGAGGATACAACAGCATGAAATCATAACTTCTCTGGACGCGACAGACTGGCATATTGAAAAGAGGTTAATCAACAGAATGCCACCCGATTGCAAGCAATTGGGTTGTCTATTTTTGTACATTTTAGTTATTATCATGTAAGTGACGCATTTATATTATACCCACTCTGTTAACCCATGCAGATTCTGACTGAGCTCCAGCATATCGCTGATGTTAACATCCTGGATGCCAAGTTAACAGATTACAATCTCGATATCACCATGCTGACCGAGGCACTGATGACACTGGAGATGCAGCTGGTGGACCAGTTGGAGGTAAGCAATGATGCGGACATCGACAAAGTTCCCATGAGAGGCGCCAGGAAAGTATTCAGGTTGTCACACATTGAACGATTTGAGGAACCCTTTAGATGATTTGATCCATTCAAAGCTCCCAATCAGCAAGTCCAGCCAGTGTTACTTTCTTGCTGATTTGTCTTCTTACCTCCTAGTCCCACATAAAAGCTTCTAAGATCACTGTACACTTTTGAACTTTCAGCTATGTCACACTTCTAGTTCTCATGCACAGTAGAGGCAAAGCTGAAGTAGGTGATTAGTGTTAAAGTAAATCCAGTTGGAGGCTACCAATCAATTTTATCAGTCAGTACATCAGATCCAGTTGGTGACCACAAAGCTTGTCAATGAAGCTCTTCATATGATCACCTTATGCCTCCGGGTCTTTGTTTACTCACCTGTAATCACGTAGGTATGCACATGTGCATTTATGTGTTACAGGAAATGCCTTAAAATAATGCCATGCATTTGAGAAGTATAGTGGTGAACTAGACTGTGCAGCCACATCCTATGCATATAGTACTTTGAGTTAGAACTCGGCAAACTGGTGCTGGCAGACTCCGAGCTATTTTAATTATTAGGTTTCCAGAATGTATGGAACTTCCAAGCTATTTGGAAGTTTGGGATATGGGGTTTGTGGGCAAAAGTGCGTTTTCCATTGGGCATTTGTTGAATTTTTCCCGGTATGCAGGAGGACATGTGCCACAGGGCAGTGCACTTTTTAGTATTTTACAAGCACACTTCCAACTCCCCTATTTGCTGAATGTATTATTATTTTTTTGTATTAAGTAATATTCCTTACCTTTGCTTGTCAAGTTACTCTGATAATAATACTGCGTAAGCACCCTCAGTGGTATGGCAGTTGGGGTATCGTGTTTTGACTGTTTTAGGTGATGCTTTTCAAATTACAGTGTTTTACATTATTTTGTCTAATTTTTATTTTGCTGAAAAATAGATTATACCTCTTTCAAACTACGCTGGTATAAGAGTGTATATTGACATTTTGAAGAGTGTCATGTAGGTGCATGTCATCCCACAAAATATCAACCAACCTCGTTAATGAACATATCAGTGTTTTTTGTGTGTATACATAGTGTTATTTTTTGGCACATATTATGACGTGCTATGAACTAGGCAGGAATAAGAAAAGACTGTGAAATTCATATCAATTAGTTACTTAAATAAATATTCTGAAGTGGCAAGTTGAACTTGTACCAGGATGCAAAGGGTAGACCTCTTACTTACTGAAGGAAGTTGTGCGCTTTTTAAAACTAGTAATAGCAATTGCCCGCCATCGGAAAATAAGGATTCTAAGGGCTCCATTTAGGGTATTTTGAGTGGGAGGACAATGGCGAATTTGCCATATTTCAGCCCTGGCAAACCAATGAGTTCCCTTTTGCATTAGAGGCGTGGAACCACAAGATATTGATGGAGGAGCCTCAGCTGCCTCTGTCATTGGAAACCTTTGACCTGGAACTTCATCAGCCACGGAGCCACCAAGTCATAGCAGTGGATTTGCCGCCCTATTTCTGTCACAGATTTTTTCAGAGCTGTAACCATCATGCAAGGTGTTTGGGGGCATATTTATACTCTGTTTGCGCAGAATGTGCGTCAAACACTGCCCCATATTTAAACTTTGACGCCCGACCCCGCGGACGTCAAAATTCCACCATGTGCGTCATTTTTTGGAAGTGGGAAACTGCCTTGCGTTAATGATATGCAAGGTAGGCGTTCCCTTCCAAAAAATGACTTCAAGGCCTATGCGCCTTATTTATACCCCAGCGTCATTTTGACGCACAGGAGGGGGTGGGCCTTAAAAAACGGCGCACAGCCTGTTGTGCGCTGTTTTTTAACGCCTGGGTCAGGGCAGCCGTTAAGGGATCTGTGGGCTCGGAAGGAGTCCAGAGGTGCCCTCCCCTGCACCCAGGGACACACCCTCGCCCACCCCTGGAGGACACCCATGGATGGGGGGACCCATCCAAGGGAAGTAAAGGTAAGTTCAGGTAAGTATTTTTTATCGTTTTTTTAAGTATCATAGGGGGGCCTAATTTGGGCTCCCCTACATGCCACTATGCCCATGGGACAGAAGTCCCCTGGGCATGGCCATTGGGCAAGGGGGCATGACTCCTGTCTTTGCCAAGACAGGAGTCATTTCAATGGGGATTGTGCGTCAAAACAAATGGCGCATGTCCGGTTTGAGGCCTGATTTTTGCCTCAGACCTGACTTGCACCATTTTTTGATGCACAACCCCCATTTTCCCCAACGCTGGCGCTGCCTGGTGTGAGTCATTTTTTTTACTCTGACCAGTCCGCAGCGCCGGCTAACGTCATTCCATAAATAAGGCGCCCGCATGGTGCATTGGAATGGCGTTAGCCGGCGGTAAAATTTTTGACGCACAACTGCGTTGCCGCAGTTGGGTGTCAAAAAGTATAAATATGGCCCCTGTTTTTTTTTCTGGATGACAAAAAACTCCATGTGCATTAGAAACATTTTTTATTTTGTTCTGCATAGATTGGCAAATAGACAGCAACATCATGGCACCCATTCATCATTCAGAGTTACCAAAACTGTATCTGCCTGTGCAGCTGATGCATTTTTGCAAAATGATCCTTTCTGGCAGGCTGGGCTCTTTAAAGGTCTAAATGAGGCCTTCAGCTTGATGACATCCTTCAAACATTGAAAAAATATTTTCTGTACTAAACTTGTGGCTGGGTCAACTGCTTGGTGCCACCAAAGCTTAGTCCTATGTCAAGCCTGTGGTGTTTGCATTATCCATCCGCCAGCGTTCAGTAGAAGATTACTACTTCCCTCCAAAACATAGATGGAGTTTATAAGAATTAGTCTGACAGTATCTTTCTTTCTCAACAGGAAATAATAAAGGAATATGAACGAAACATTCTAGATATGGCTGCTGGATTTCTCGAAGCCGTCCAAGGCCTATATCCTTTTTCCAGTTTGCGTGGCCAGAGTGGTTTTAAAAGGAGTAAAGTCATTAAAATAATGTTATGCTGCAATAACGGTTGAGAATATTTTATACAATGTAGACTGAATGTATTAATAGGATCATTACTTTGGAAATAGAAAACGAATAGAAAAATATATTGATTTGGACTTCTGTTTGAACTGTAAACAACGTACATAGGCAATCTACCATGGTTATGCGCTTCCACACTGGGGGGCAGAAAGCAATTATATACTCATAGGAGAAGCAGTGATTTCGAATTTAGTTTCTAATTGACTAACTTGTCACTCACTAAACTACAATTTTCACAAGTCCGAGCTGTGTGAATGTGGTAGCAGGCTCTATCTATCTATCTATCTATCTATCTATCTATCTATCTATCTATCTATCTATCTATCTATGTGTATTCACTGACAAAAAGAAAATTAAATGTCAGTTTTGGTTTAGCGAACAAAAAAACAAATAAGTTCTGCTGTTCACCAATTAAGCAGTGCAGTGCCCGGTGCACACTGTAGCTCGTGCCCGTGCCATGTTTGCTCTTTGTAGACATCCTTTTCTTCTTTTCTTTATGAGACATCAGCTATTGGGTGCACTAAAATGGCAGAAGGCAAGAGTTATTGTGTCCATTGTATCTCATTCACCTACCTCGTAGCAAATCTACACTGTGCACGGACCCTGTGGCCAGCCTGATTTGCAGTTGATGGTGGAGGTTGCTTGCATGACCTGCCCAGCCTCGAACTGGACTTACTTTCCCGGTTGCCAAATTTCATGCAGATTCATCAAACAATGCCAGAGGTATTAGTGAACAAACCTTTTATAACCATCATTTATACTTGCCCCACCGAGACAAATCTGCTCAAAACTTGACATAATCAACAGAAAGCCCCCTACATGAGCCCCCTCGCCAACATTGTTCGCAAGCACGACATCATCATCACCTCCTACGCCGACGACACCCAACTTATACTCTCCCTCACCAAGGACCCCGCCAGCGCCAAGACCAACCTACAAGAGGGTATGAAGGACGTCGCAGATTGGATGAGGCTCAGCCGCCTAAAGCTGAACTCTGAAAAAACGGAAGTCCTCATCCTCGGCAACACCCAGTCTGCCTGGGACGACTCCTGGTGGCCCACAGCCCTCGGCGCCGCACCGACCCCCACAGACCACGCCCGCAACCTCAGCTTCATCTTGGACCCTCTTCTCACCATGACCAAGCAAGTCAACGCCGTGTCCTCCGCCTGCTTCCTCACCCCCCGCATGCTCCGCAAGATCTTCCGCTGGATCCCCGCCGACACTAGAAAAACCGTGACCCACGCCCTCGTCACGAGCCGCCTGGACTACGGCAACACCCTCTACGCCGGGACCACAGCCAAACTCCAAAATCGCCTGCAACGCATTCAAAACGCATCGGCACGCCTCATCCTCGACGTACCCCGCAACAGCCACATCTCCGCACACCTGAGACACCTGCATTGGCTCCCAGTCAGCAAAAGGATCACCTTTCGACTTCTCACCCACGCACACAAAGCCCTCCACAACAAGGGACCGGAATACCTCAACCGACGCCTCAGCTTCTACGTCCCCACCCGCCTCCTCCGTTCCTCTGGTCTCGCACTCGCTGCCATCCCTTGCATCCGCCGCTCCACGGCGGGTGGGAGATCTTTTTCCTTCCTGGCGGCCAAGACCTGGAACTCCTTCCCCACCAGCCTCAGGACCACCCAGGACCACTCCGCTTTCCGGAGACTCCTAAAAACCTGGCTATTCGAGCAGCAGTAACCCCCCCTTTCCCCTAGCGCCTTGAGACCCGCACGGGTGAGTAGCGCGCTTTATAAATGTTAATGATTTGATTTGATTTGAAATATAAACCTTCCAAGAAGCCGTCCCTGTGTGACAACCTCTTTGAGAAACATGCCGGGTTGCCTGGAGGGGAGAAGAGAATTGTCCAAGGAAGCACTGTATGCCACCCCACTGTCTTCTCAAAACGGAAACTTTATTATTGTTTTGTGCTGCATAAATACTTTTATACATTGACTCTAAGTTAAAACCTGACTGACTTTTGTGCCAAGCTACCAAGGGTTAAGCACAGGCTAATTTAGTGACTTTTTGTGGTTCACCTGCAAGGGACTGTAACTTTGCTTGAGCAGGGCTCACACCCCAGTCTACCAACAAACCAATTTCTCACATTGGATATTATGGACTTACAGAGTGCGCACACTGATAACAATCTATAAAATTAAAAAGGTAATTTACAGCAGAATTATGAAAAAAAGTAAAGTGATAGCTGGTATTTGGTTGAAAAATAGCAAAGTGTGCTAGATGAACATTGTGAAAAAAGTCATAGGGCCAGATTTAGATAGTGACAGTTATCCCGCCCGCTGAAATTTAAATCCCATCATTTCCTATTGGATTTAGATTTCGGCGGACGGGATATCCGTCACCATTGTGATGGAGTAACCCATCTGCCAATATCTAAATCATGCCCAGATTTTACAACCTGGAGAATTATGAAAACTAGAAGGTATGATAATTACAGCATGCTTGAAAGTGGTAATGGAAACAATGGAAAACTCCAAGTATATTGTTTCCACTTTTTATGTTTTCATTCTGCACCCCATAGAATTCTGGCTTCTGCATGATATTTTTCTCCATAATTCAAGGGGATGTCATGCAGTTTGCAAAGCAACACTGTCCCTGACAATTCTGCCCATAAATCATAAGGATAAATGTAGTTTACCTCTTAATTGTAAACCTGGAATTGGTGGCTCCAGCAAGTGGATTTAGTGGCAGCTACTTGCTGCTCTGTGCCTCAAGCTATTGAATATGTGGCTGTTCTCCAGGGCTTAAAAGCAGCAGTTGTTTCTGATTTCCTTAGTGCTGGCACACTGCCAGTGGTAGTAGTGCTCTATATAAGCTTCTTCGTTCATTCATGCATTCATTCATTCATTCAGTGTAATTATGTCAAAGGTTCCAGCACTGGGCATTTTTGTGTTCGTTCCATGTTCTACACTGACTTTATACCTTGAAAGCCTATGGATAAGGGGTCCAATAAAGAAGCAGCGGAGCCTTAACTCTGCAGGCTGTGGTTTTCATTCGACTTCCACAGACATCCGTACAGGGCCATAATGTAATAGGCAACGTCTGTATTGCAGGGTCATCGCGAAGGCTTGCTGAGTAGAGTGTGCTAAATGACGTCTCCTGGAAACTAGCTAAGTGTGGTAACTGGGCAAAAAACACAAAGTGTACTAAGACCCCAGTGTAAACTAGTCTTGCGATCTACACATTTTTCACAAAGTTACTTGACGAGTGTGCTGTAATCTGCCATGGCACCCTCCAAAGCATCCTTGGATAGAATACACTTCTAATGGAAAGTGTTTTTGTATCCTACCATATTTTGACCTATGTTAAAAAACTGTTTTCATATACATTTATTAGGTCAATGGAACCCTCCACCTCCTCCAAGTTGTAAACTAATGTTGCTTGTATGATATACTTTAAAGATATCATCTACCACTAAGGCCTTCATTGTAAGTGGCCTGGAGAAGTTTACATTATTTCTTGCACCCGATGACATCCTCCACCTCATGGGTCGAAATTCATTGAGAGGGAGAAATGGCTTCTTTTAAAAATTTGGGAGAGTGAAATGCAGATTTTGGTACTTAAATTGCCAAATTACAGCTGCTCCTATAAGTACCATGATCATGTCCTTTTCGCCTCTGAAATTCTGGCTGGTTTGACCTGGCAAAATGTAACAGGGTATGTATACATTAGCACACCCAGAAGGGACTGGGTGTGATACATTCATATAACTAGTAATTCTGATCCCCAAGCAAACAGGGGTTTTCACGAAGTGCAAAATTATTCAAGCCACTCATAATCAAGCCCTGAATGTCTAAAAGGTTCACAGTGGCAAAATACCCGACGCCTCCTTTTTAAATTGTATTTAATCTCAAACATTTTGTACCAATTTTACAGGTCCACTGTATTGAAAAGTGCACCATTTCCCCATAATATCCCAAAAATCTAAAAAGAGAAAGCAGCCAGTTCCCATGCACTGTGGTCATTAAATCATATCATTATTGACCTTCTTTCCTGGTAGAAAGTTTTTTTTTTTAAACGTGCCATTATTATTCCCTTATTTCTTGAAAAGAACCCACATCTTTGGTAACTTGGGCTTTAGATGCAGTCTAAATGTGGTCTTGGTCATTGGAGAATATTACACTTTTAAATCGATAAAATACCAGTAAACCTCCCCACCAACCCCAAAATACTATTGATGACTGCTGAATTAAGTCAAAAAGAGCAAGTTAATGGATGGAATGCTTGAATGAATCTCAGTCACTTGGCAATCGCTCAGTGCCTCATCCAGATCCAGAGTTTTTGTATCCACCATGCCACCTAAGTTTGTATCCAGCCGTATGCAAATCAGTCTTGATCCTGCTCCTCATGGGAACAATCCAGCTTGAATTGCCGGGCTAGGTCCTCCCTGAACCGGAACACAAGCTACCTAGGACTAGTTTCACGCTAGTAAGGGCTCTTCAGTCAAGTATAGCTTGGTTCCGGTGGCACCGTGAGCCCCGGACCCACGTCTGGACATACCCAGCGCATTTAAGGTGGCAAAAACAAAAAAGTCAAGGTGACAAATGGAATACTCAAATTAATCTCAGCCACTGGCAATCATTGTTGTTTTTGCCCACCATGGCACCTCAGATTGGGCCCAGCCATATGAAAATAAGTCTTTGACCCTATTGCTCATGGGAACTGTCCAGCCCAAACTGCCAGGCCAGGTCCTTCCTGAACTGGAACACAAGCAACTAATTATGCCATGCATATTAGAGGTGCCCCCTGAACCCCACTAGTCATCATCATAAGCATCATCATTAGGCTTTTATAGAGCACACAGCTGCCCATAGGCATCCCAGCGCCGAAGTACACTACGAGTCAGGCCAGGAAAAAATTCTGGGTGGAACAGTCCGAAAAAGAGCCTCTTAGTGTGTTGGCTGACTGGCCTTGACCAGCCTGCCACCACAGACAGGTTTCTGATCCCCTGGAGGTGAGTGCCCACGCTCTCAGAGGCCAGAATCAAAGCCTCTCTGGAGGAAGGTGTTATCACCTACTCCAGCAGGATGGCTAGTGAATCTGCATACCATGTCAAGGGACTTCAAAGGCCCTGCCACCTTTGGTATGCAACCCCTGGCTTCCCCAGACCTGGGAGTAGCCACCCTTGCCTGAGGCCCACTTGGCACCAGGAGAGGGGTGAAAATGAGTTAATCAGTCGGTGTGTACTGCGTTTGGGCTAGCCACACCCCTATGGTGGGCTACCCGAAGTGGACACTCGCAGAAGGGTTCCACCATCTTGTTTGTGTTGGAACTAGGCATTCTGGTATAGGGTTATGCCCACTTCTCACAGGAAGTGCTCATATGGGGGTGTAGTCACCCAGGGATGAGTTGCCATTGTCTACTACCCTTCACTCCCCTAAAACACCCCTAAATTGAGGACTTAATTGGCTTCAGAACACCAAAAGAACAGAATCATCTGACATAAAGAAGACGACACAGAAGAGCCGCAAGAGTGAGAACTGAGAATGACTGGGGGACCTGTGGCGCAAAACCCTGCCTGCCTACCTACCCCTGTCTCGATAATTGCAACTTCACGACTAGTCCTGCAGCTGTGGAGACTCCAAAGGCCTTGAAGATTCTCCAGCACTTCGCCAACCTGTCAGCATCTCCCTTCGAGTGGAGCAGCAACTTCCCTGCTTCCTGCAGGCACCAACGGAAATATCCGGATCATCGTCCTGCTGACCACTGGGTCCACCGATGCAGCAGCCGCCCAGGAGGAGATCACCATGCTCCAAGATGCCAGGCCAGTCTCCCTTCCATGTGAGGACTCACCAGGATCAATCAGAGCCAAGCTGCACCAATACCTGGAATACTGGATCCCTTCCGGCAAGCAAGGCTTGTTGAGGCCCATCCCAGACTCCAACAGCACTCTAGAGGACCTCCCTTGTTTTGTCTCCCTCTCTGCATGTCACCCAAAGAACCATGCGCGTCTTAACGCAGGAGTATTACCACTAAAGATCCTCTGCACCCAAGTGGCCAAGCCCAGATCCACAACTTTCACCGGTGTCTCCTGCTCTCAGGACACCAACCGACTGAGCCCCCATTGGGAGTTCCAGGACTTGTACCCAAGTCTCCCTTTGCATTCTTTATTCAGGTGGCTCCCCTTGTTGCTAACTGTGCAGTGCACAGCAAACGTACTTAAGCCAGCACCAGGACTCCCCAGAACAGGTAACACTGTATCTCTGGTCTTTTTTGTGACTTTACTCCGCTAGCACCCTACTCCCATCAGGGGACCCCTGTGAACTGATTGCAAGAACCCCTATGCAGTTAAAGTAACCTTGGAACTGTACTGCGTAAATGTGCTTTCGTGTAAACTATGTTGTTTACCTTTGATTTGATACAAACCTTCAACAGTACTTATTGATCTTGAGTTCCTTCTCGAGTGGGCGTTTCATTTATTGACTGTGTATTCAACAAATGCTTAGCACTACCCTCTGATAAGTCTAACCTCTCACCCACACTACCACAAAAGAGAGCTTTGGGGATTGTCATTTTCACCTCTGTAAACCTATAAGGGTTGCCTATGCTATCTGAACACTGTACACCTACATTTGGTACACTACATAGATAGCCTACAACCTCACAATACCTGGGCTATAAGCATTCAAAACAAAAACATGGTATCCAGTGGGGATCAATCACAATATTCACTTTAGACCACAGTGAAATGATTCAATTTAACACTAGCTCATAAGAATCAATCAAATCCAGCAACTTATTCCAACTGCTATTGTCCATGTAGCACTTCCCCTTAAAAAACAGAGAGACTACACAGGAATCTTTATCTTACTTGTACATTAACAAATGATATATTTACACAGAAATTCCCACACACCTAAACAGGTGCATCTATCATGGCCAAATACATTGGGGTCATTTGGGCATACCCCTATTTCCCTGTTTTTTAAGTGGAAACTACGTGGACGCTAACAATTTGAAAAAATTGTTGTACCTGTTAAGGCGTGTGGAAATGTCTGTGTAAATATATGTTTTGAATTAATGTGCAAGTAAGGTAAAGGTTTCTAACCACAACGTATTGGCAACAAGGCCATCACTGAATTTCCACTCCTCTCTGAATTTCTAAACGTACCCTGTCTGCATTCTCCTCACTTAAGTGCCTGGATCTCCAGCCACAGAAATGCATGCAAGATACTTTCACAGTCT
Source organism: Pleurodeles waltl (assembly GCF_031143425.1). Taxonomy (NCBI): domain Eukaryota; kingdom Metazoa; phylum Chordata; class Amphibia; order Caudata; family Salamandridae; genus Pleurodeles; species Pleurodeles waltl. The sequence continues at coordinate 154,199,093 of NC_090449.1, forward strand.
GTAGATGCTATGCCCGGTCCTTTTGTGCATGCTAAACCTGAGGCTTGCAAAACTGATTATACTAGCCCTAGAACTCAGACTCTCACCAGACACAAAGTTCTACTGTCATACATGTGCTACACACTTACTAAACAATCATGCACTCGACACACATAGAGAAGGCCTGTTTACAGGAAGAAGGGACTTAGAAGGATACAGTGAACAAGGAATGCTCCATGGGAGGGACAAACTCAAGCTGGACAGTCTAAAGTAAATAAAGCCAGCAAATAGAAATGCAAGCAACTCTGAGCTGTAAACCACAAAGCCAGTGGTCAGTAATAGGCGAAATGCATTCCCAAGGTAGCTTTCAGACTGCCCACAAGAAGTCGTTCGGAAATCTGGTAGGCTTTGACCTGAAATGCAGAGCCTTTCCCTTTAAGGGATGTGAGCTCTTATTAAAAAAAATGTTTGCCATTTGGGAATGTGAATGCAGTGATGCATGTCTGTGGTACCTTGGAGTACACCATCCCTGTGTTCGTAGCCAATCATAGGGTTTGCACATAGAGATCTGCCTAATTAATGAATTTAGGTAGGTAGTTTTGCAACCCTCTCCAAACGGTTACTTTTCAATGTGACCTACTAATAGAAAGGTCCTCTGGAAAAACAATAGGCCGGTCACAAACATCTGGGGCACAATTTGCTCCCTCTATGAGCAACCTGTCTGTACGTACATTAGGCCCACGGTGTCTAAAGATGTAGAGGCATGTAAGACATTTCGCTAGGTCTTAAAAGCCAATTCACAGGAAAAAACGTTGTGCATTTACACATGCACACATATTTCTATGTGCAAGTGTAAAAGCCAACTTTTAGAAATTCCCAGACTTTCCCAGCAGTATATTTGCAAAACTTGAAAGATAACGGGTTGAAGCACCATTCAAAGTAATATTTAATTATAAAATAAAGACTCCAAAGCCCAGAGGTTCCACTTTATTCATATTCATTTAAATGCTTTATATTTACTCTGCAGTTTCATTAGAAGTACATCCACCATCATCTAAAAACAGTTTTTCTGGTAAGATGCACTCAGGTGCCCAAAACTGCACATTGCTCTTGGAAAGGCACTGGCGAAATTTTACATCAGCAAAGTACATCGGCAAATGCGTGACTCTAAAGTAAAGTTGGATTTTCTGAAATTCACAAATTTAATATCGGGGTGGGTTTGTGAGTGTTTCTTAGTGGTCCTGTCCAAACTAATCTTAACAACCACAGATTCGCAAGTGTATTCGCCGCTTAAAAAAACTTTCCCACTCTGGAAACTCAGGCAGCTTTACCCTTGTCGAGGACAGGAGTAAAAGTGCCTTTCCAGGACAGAAACGGAGGAAGTTGACAGATCCATATCTCAAGGGAGTGTAGGGTTGGGAATTTGATTTTGATTTCATTTCTTGAAAAGTGCTACCTCACCATAGACCTCTGGCATTGAAAAGGTCTAATGTTGCTGCTTTGGAACAATATTTTGTGAGGAGAAATAAAAAGAAATCTGAAATGTACAAATACTCATTTCTCATTAAATCTTTAATTTAAAATCCAATTCAAGCGGACCACAGATTAAAAACACTGAAAATACATTTATCTACCACTTTAATTCTCAACTAATCTCCTATCCTTAAATATTCATGAGGGATTACCTCTTGTTTCATCTGTGGCTTAAACTGACAGTCTCATATTTTTCTTAGTTTAAATGATGTACATGTACATTTGCGTCATATTTATGCATGCATTTTTTCACCTTGAAAATCCACCACTATCGTAGATTTCTACAGCTATAAATTACTATTGTTGAGTGAAAACGTCCAGCAAGACCCTGTCTTCAGGGATAAAAGGCATCCTGCTCAGGGGGTTGGCCATGGCGGTCCATGAAAGATGGCGTCCCTTTGAAGCACGCCTTTGGACTAATCCCCGAGTGCCCATCCTGGCAGAGAAGGTGACACCTCGCTGCTTCGGCACTGTCTTTGTCCCTTGGCCTGGGTTGGGATGCCACCCCGTAACTCTGCATTAGCAAATGGTGCTACCAGCTTTACCCACACCAAATGACAATTTGGAAGTGTTGGTGCTAAGACATTTGTAAAAACTATATCTTAACAAAATATAGCTCCCTCCCATAGGACTCTATAGACCTTCTTTAGGGGAGACATATATAATGTTAAGGGATAGCGAGGCTCTGCCGTAGGTTTAAATGGCAAAGTCGAACTGGCAGTGAAAACACTGTCCTTCCATTCTGCAGGGGCTGGATGGGGTCATTTAGTATCTTTTCACATGAAGGGTGGCACAAACAATGCTGCAGCCCAGCGTGGACACTCTGTCTTACATGCCCTGGGTACCATATACTAGAGACTTATAAGTATCCAGGCCTTGCCAATTGGGTGTATCCACATCAACATGCAATTTGTATGAGGTTAAAACACTGCACTGGTGTCTGGTTAGCAGGCCTCAGTTCACTCTCAGAGTTGAAAATCAGCAACTAATAGTCCAAATGGGGGCCGAAAGTGGGGGGAAACCTGCAAAAAACCTGTTTCCTTGCACAAATCCTAAAGATGCAATGTAGGTTATTTTCAAACTCAATTTAGTGTGATACAACTGTCCTTTGTTTTGCTCACATGGTTTATCGTGAAACCAGTTAATTTTGGACATGGGTCCTCGTTACAGTGTCAAACTAAAGTGTGAGACTTTGCCCATCAGACTCACTTTTTGTGAATGTGCGTTGAGTCCTAAAAATCTGAGGCTCTGGCTTGAATGAACTAAGCTGCTTGGTGACTGAAGAAGATGAGTCCCTCCAAGAAACAGGTGGACATTTGGGAAAAACATGTGGAAAGCCTTCTGGTAGTATAGCTTTCACCATTTGTCATTTGTCATACCAGATGTAAAAACTTGGAATTACCCATTCCAGGTGTAGTAATACCAGGTGGCATTGGTAGATCCCCGTACAGTATTAAATTTGATACAAGGCAACTCATTATCAGGCCGTTAGAGGCAGTTTAGTGACTATTTTGCGGGTTTTTACCCAGCAGAGACTCGCATATCACAAGTGACTTGACTGGTCTGCTTCAGGTGTAACCTGATTAGTTAGTTTGTAATTAACCAATCGGATTGCACAGGGGCAATTCTCAATCTATTTCACAAATGGAATACTGATGATTGCTTCTCAGTGCTGTGTTTTAGAGACTCATAACCAGTGTGTGAACCTTGACCTTTTGAGTAGCCTTGCCTGTCTTACGTTTTAACCTTAACTCTTAGCTGTACAATGGCGCACAATCGAGAGTTGGAGAATGTACATCACGAGAAGCTCTTGGAGATGGCGATCACCACCCTGGAAAAAGTAACAAGGGGAGAGTATGATGAGGAACTTCCAGATGACCTGCGAGTAGTGAGTGCCACTATCAGTATTTGTTTTACACCTGTTTTTCTGCATGGGATATTTTTGGGACAGATTTATTATAGAAAGTGCTTACAGCCTTGGAACAGAACATTTTGGAGTGCAACTGGAAAAGGGAGGTTGAAAGGGGTTGGCAGTCTTCTCTCCCCGGCAGTTCCTAATCCCGAGTCCTACGAATGTCCACATTTGTATTGTATGGCTTCCTTCAACATCACTGCTTCTTTTCTGGGGATTGTGGATCCATTTCTGCAACAAACCGAAGCCCTGATGACTTATAGAAAAATGGGTAAGACTTACTTTGTAACATACGTTTTCAGCCCCTCATATCTCCAGTCCAATGCTTCAGAGTTCATTAGTGGTTACAAAATTGAACCCTCAATAAGTAAAGACCTTGCTGCAATAACATGATCCAACAGTGGACCCAGAAATATCACTGCTTAAATGTCTGTTGTCTCTTTACTTGTGTATTTTCACACAATAATGGCAATGTGACACCTCAAGATTTGACCAATTTGTTTAAAGGACAAAATATTTTTTTAAAGGACAAAATACCCACCTGTCGTACATTTTAAGAATATTGCAAGTCACCATAGAGTTCCTTGTTGATATGGAAGAATGTGGCTGAAGTACAAGTTCCTTCATGACGTCACGGAACTCTTCGGTGACGTACTGTTTTCTTTTAACATACAGCAGATGGTGTTTTATTCCTTATAATACTTAGTCACATGTATATACCGAATAAAAGAAGAATCTGTAGTGCTGAATTAAGCGTACAAAAAGCAATTAGTAATTTGTAGCGAATAAACAGTAGAACCAATTTATAGTAAGTTATATTTAAAATCAATTGTAGCTCACAAAGTGTATAAACATGCAGTCTGTCTTTTCTGTAATGGCCTATAGCATGGAAAAAATAAACACTGTATTAATACCTCTTTTTTACTGATCACTGTAGATTTAGAAAAACAGATCAGCAGAACGAAAAGCTTGTTCTGTTTCTTTAAACTACTGCTATAGTTATGCCCCATGGCCTGCCTTTACCCTTGGCTGCTGGGAAGGGGCATTATCACATAACAGCTATAATAAATGACTACAGTTGACCAACCACGTCATTTCTTTATTACAGGTGATGTCATGGCTTGACTGTAATGAAAAAATTTGAAATTGTCTTTTATACATGGATTGCAGGATTTCATGTATTATAAGATACGCAGCAGTATAAAGATGCCATTCACATGCTATGTCCCATCATCTTATGTGCACTCTGAGGCTTAGATTGTATTGCATTCCTATCTATATGGGCTAAAATGCTTTTTGGATTGTTGAGTATGTAGCTACGTCCTGCGTATCCTTTGTTGTAGCCCTGATTAGGTCACTAGGCACTCCAATTTTAATGGTTCCCTGACCTTGAGCTGACAGAAAAAAGGATGTGCTCAACGAGATGCATGCAGACTTCCCAAGCTTTAGACTGTTCCTCATTTTATCTCTTTCCCATTCTCTAACAGATCATATTTTTTAATGATTCAAGCAAGTTTTCCTTTTTCTCTTCAAGTTGCTTGTAGACAAAGACACTGTTGTCAATGCAGTAGGCGCATCACATGACATACACCTGCTGAAAATTGACAACCGAGAAGACGAGCTGGTCAACAAAGTCAATACTTGGGCCAGTAACTTGATAAAGAAGGTAAGTGAAATACAGAATAGTCTGTAGCTTGTGATGTACACAGCATCTCCATAGGTGGTGTCATCTGGGGAAAATAGTTCTCCAACATGGTGTGGCGGAATATAAAATGCATATATTTGATGACACTAGCTAATTCTATGCTTAAAGACTTTGCTGTGAAAATGGCAAAAGACTGTCACTTTCTAGTTTGACATGGATGGTATTGTGCTATTCCTATGCTTAAAAACATTGTTAGAAAAACAGACATTTGAGGTGAGCAGATTCAGAGTGTTGCTGTGGGTTGTTTGACAGAACAATGCATGTTAATACCACGCAGGCCTTTACAACGCGTGCATTGCCACACATGTGTTTTTACAGTGCAAATTCTCTTGCATGCCTTTTCAATGAAAAATGTAAGTATTTCTTCGCAGGTAGGTATAAAGTATATATGTGTGCGTATATATATATATACACATATATATAATATTACCTACTATAGTTAGGACCATGTTTCCATAGAAAAAGTGTTTTTTTACTTGCCTATATCTTTGGTGCCGTTTGACAAATCTTCTCGAAATTAAAAAAAGTGTTCCAGAGAATCTTGTTGTACATGGGAAGTTTCGGGGTGATCTGTCTAGCAGGGGCAGAGAAAAAGCGGCGTCATGTTAATTCCCATAGGAATCTTGAAGGTGACTCCAGCCCAAACTGCTGAACAGAATTACACCAAATTTTGCCAAAAGTTAGCTTTAGGTCCAGAAAGAAGCTTTTTTCTTGTTTGCTGTAAATCTGTTCAGTAGTTTTTGAGGTATTAAAAGAAAAATAAATATTTATATCTATAGGCGCAAAGGATTCTTGAATAATAACAAGCTAGTGCAGAGAAATGCATAGCTCTGATTGGCTGCCAACACTTTAACCAGAAAGTGTTAGCAGCCATTTTGGGTCTCGGCTTTGGCCGAGTCCCACAAAAAAAAGTTAAAATATAAGACAAGGGGCCAGGGTAGGGACACCCTGGCACCGTAGCTTTGGTGTAGGGTCCCAGAGGGCCCATCCAGAAAATAAAAGACTTTAAAATTATTTTTTTTAGGGGCATCGCTATTGGTAATGCAGGGGTGTGTCAGGCCCCTCCCGCAGCCCCGTGAACTGCCACCTCCCTGGGGCTAAAATGATTGTGTGCGGGAGGGGGAATGCCCGGGGGAGCCGCCCCCCGCTGCCCTGAAGAATGCCATCTCCCAAGGTTTTAAAGTAAATTAATGCGGGGGTACTCAACCCCCCCCCCCCGCAGCCCCAGGAACTACCACCTCCCCAGGGCTTTACATTTATGTAAAGCGGATGGGCCACCTGGCCTCCCTTGGGACCGCCACCTCCCCGGGGCTTTAAATATGTGTAGTGGGGGAAGGGCGCCTGCCCCCCCCCCCCCCCCCCCTCGGACCACCAGGTCACATGGTGCGGTCTCCGTCCCCCCCAAAAAAATGAAATATTTAGACCGGACCCCAGGGGATGGAGTCCCGGGGGTTGAGATCGGCCTAGGGAGGGGGCTGCACGGCTCACCCTCCTCCAAATAAATTTTCATATTTAGGCCTGACCCCCAGGGATGGGGTCCCCAGGGCCGATATTGTCCTGGGAAAGGGGGCACGCGGAACTGTGACCAACCCCCACTGTGCACGGCCAAAGTCTGTGTGGACTTCAGGGTTGGGTGGCTACAGGGGTTGGCCGCAGGGCCTGCCCGTCTTCGCCATGCAATGCTAATTACCCCATGAATTACAGCACTCATGACATCTTTGATAACATCATTGATAACGTCACTGTAACATCTGCAGTAAAATTATTGATCCGATAACTGCATGGCGGAGGCGCGAGTTATAGTTACTTGAAATACCTCTGACTGTAACTGTTGAATTTCTCTGGTTTTGTGCGAATAAATTCAGACCCTAACTATAATGTCCCTATAACCTTTGTTTTTTTTTAAGTGAATATACTATACTGAGTTAGAGTTAGAATTATCTTAGGGTATGAGTTATAGTTACATGAAATAACTCTAACCATGATCGCTGAATTTCTGTGGTTTCGCTCATGTAAAATCTGAATCTAACTATAACGTCCCTGTTACCCTTGTCTTTTTCTGTGAATTTCTAGAGTTTTTATATGTTAAGTAAGATACGCTTCGCAATGCACTCCTGGGGGGTGGGGGGGTCAGGGGTGGGTGGACGCAGGGCTTGGGCTGGCATTGTGCTGTCCCCACCCAAGCTTGCCGCTCCTGCCCCCCTCCTCCTTGCCATTGTCCAATTCCATACCCCTGCTCCCTCATTACCTCTCTGTGACCATTGTTCTGCTACTGCCCTGCCCATCTGCCCTGAAGATTTAGCTTGTTGCCTCATCCACTTCCTCCCCACCCTTTGTTGTCCGAGTCCATGCACTAGCCGCCTCACTCCTGCCCTGCATGGTCTGATGTGCTGCCACTGCCCTCCATTTAGCATGATATCCCCACCCACTCCTCCTGCCTTTCGTTCCCCAATTCTATGCCCCATCATTTCCCTGCTTCTTAGCCTCTGTGCTTAGCTGCTGCTCTACCCTTATTGGTTCCATAGAAATTATGGTTAGTGCTCTAAAAAAGTAAAATGAAGACCTAATGTCTGAGTTGTTAAATAGTGACAAAGCACTTAAATTATTTGAAATCTTTATGTGTTTTTTAATCCAGTTGATCACTTGATTATGTGTTTGACTTAGGGGGAGAGGATTTGGAGTTACGGCCAGAGCTGCACGCTTTGTAACTGGGGAATCAGGTTAGAGTTTCAGCGTCAGCTCAAAATCCTGTGATTCTGGGCAAATCACTAAATTTCCTAATGCCTAAAACCAAAATGAATGTGCCCTTTTGTAATGTAACTGATGCTCAAGTAAAGCATTCCAATACCTTCGGGTCAAGTCTGCGCTATATATAATACTGTAAAACAATAAAGAAATTAAGTGTTTTGCATGCTTGCACATATTTGGCTGTATTTTGGCTCTTTTTTTCCTCTGGTTGCCAATTTGTGAGACTTATTTGTTACAAAGCCCCCTAATTTCCTCATTTACTGCAGTATCCTCAGTAGAAAATAATTCGTTTTTTGACTTTGATTCCATCAAAATGACCTTCAGATGTGTCACACTTCTGGCATAAATACAGAATATTAGCACATCAGTTTCTCATTAGAACATCATAGTAAAAGAGCTGATCATCAGGGAAGTCTGCTGCCGGTGTTAAAAGTGCATGCTTCAGTCTGCATGTCAGAATTTGTTAATAAAATAGAAGAGGAAGATACTTGCTAACTCACTTAAAACGTGTCCTATTTTTCGTTCTACAGCACTAACCATCATTTATGTGACAAAATGAACTCCCTCATTTCGTTCCTTTCTAAATTAAATGTTTTACGTTTTACCAGTTTGATTCAATCAAGATGGCTTCAGGGGTGTCACACTTTTTTCATAAGTAAGATTGTAAGGGCCACATGTGCAAAGCTTTTTTTCTCATCGAATACGGCCTGGTTTGCAGAATCGGCCATTTGCAACAAGAAAAAAGCATTTGGCGATGCACAAACCCAATTTTGCGATTCGGTAATTTCTTTACCGAATTGCAAATAGGGTTTGTGAGTCGCATTTAGGAAGGGGCGAGTTGCACTGCGATGTATGATTGTTTTGTGACCGTAAATGCGGTCACAAAACAATATAGCAGTTAGCACCAATTTCAAATTGGTGCTAACTAATTTGCAAACGGGAAGGGATCCCCATGGGACCCCTTTCCCTTTGTGAATGGTAGCAGAAAAAAAAATTGGAGCAGGCAGTGGTCCCATGTACAGGTCCAGAGGCCAAGAGCCACCCATCAACGGTATGTACCTGTTCTGGTACTTCCTTGGGTATTTGTGTTATCTGTCGTTCTTTGGCCCAGGTTTCATCTAAATAGAGGCCACTGGCTCCGCAGTCCAATAAGGCCAAAGTTCTTTCTTCCCGACCATCAGTTAAATGGAGGGTAACTGGTAAGAGAAAAAGAGCAGTTCCTTCCTCCCTGGAAGAGCAAATAGAAGGTATATCACGATATCCCGTCCTCACCCTTCTTACTGAGGACGGGAGTTGGCGTTTCCCAAGGGCTTGGTTGGACGAATGGGGCAAGCGCGAATTAGGTGACCAGCTGCACCACAATATAGACAAAGCCCCTTCCTTCGTCTATGTTCCCTTTCACTGGCGGATAAAGGTCCTCGAGCCGTGTCAATCTGCATGGGCTCTTCCTCGGTATTCCCTTTGGGTTCAGGACGGATTTCCTCGGTACAATGGGCGAAGGAGCGAGATGGTACTGAGTGAGATGGCAAACGACTCTTCTTTTTCTCCATACTTCGTTCATTCAACCGATATTCTATCGTTAGTGCCTGGTCCATCAATCCTTTGAGGTTTTCTATTCTAGCAGAGTGCACTAATTCATCTTTAATGTCCTCTCTGAGACCTCTACGGAAGAGTGTCACCAAGGTACGTTCCACCCAGGTTGTTTCTGCTGCTAATTGTCTGAAACGGGTGATGTATTGTAATACATCTTGACTCCCTTGTTGAACTTCGCAAAGAGCCTCTTCTGCTGACGCCTCGAGTCCAGGGCGTTCAAACATCTGTTTAAAAGTAGTGATAAAGGTGGAATAATTAGATAGACAGGGATCGTTTCTGGTTACTAGAGGTGTGGCCCAAGCCAAGGCTGGCCCTGATAAGGCACTAATCAAATACCCCACCTTGGTCTTCTCTTGTACGAATTGCGAGGGACGAAAGGCAAAGTACAACGTCAAGGCATCCAGGAATTCTTTTAATTTGGTAGGATCTCCGGAAAAACGAGGTGTAGTGGCGGCTACTGCGGGGACATCGGTGGTCCTGGAGGCAAAGGCTTGTCGATAAACAGTATTCTCAGTACGTAACTGCTGGAGTTCTTGAGCCTGTTGTTGTATCGTCGCCAGCAGGTCCTGGTTAGTAGGTTCCGTGTTTGCCACTGGGTTATCCATAGTACCGGACAGCAACTGGAATTTTTGGCGTTGCAATCTGTCACGGTTTTCAATGGTCTTACCGTCGCAGCTGAGAGGCTTAGGGGAACGGCCCTTGTTCCGGCGGGTTCTGCTCTGGCCGAGGTAAGGGCGACCCCTTCCGGTAGCCACGGCGCTGTTTGGTATGAGCGAACCACTACAGTCCGTGCCGTCCAGAAGGAGTCCCAGAGGAAAAACCCCAGTAGGGTAAAAAACCTCCACAGGAACTCCCTGAAACGAAAGGAGAACACCAGGGCGTTAGGACTGAAGATCAGGAAGGCTGGAAAACAGGACAGGTCAGGAACACACAAGATTCGCAGAAGGAAATCAATCAGAGCGTGACTACCACCAAGGAGTGTTGCAACGCAATGGATAAGCAGTTGGAATCCCCTTATATACCCCTGGACAGGAAATAGGAAACAGGAAGTAGAACACCACCATCTTGGATTGGGGAAAAGAAAACAATAGTGAATTAGGTATGTGCAACCTGAGCCCGCGGCCGCGGCGAGTGCCGCGGCATAACATAAAATGCACATCAACTTAAAATACGATATTGAATAGAATCATAATTTGTTTATCGTGGAAGTCTAGGTTTATATTCCCCCCCCCCCCTCCCCCGGCCAAAATTTGTACTTACTAGTATTTATCTACCCCAAGTCTAAGGGTTATCGGGTTACACCTCTTTTCCCTATACCTAAAAGATATAGCCAAGTCAAAAAATGCTTTTTGTATGGAAACTAGGTCCTAACTATAACTACCTACTGCCAACCGCCAGTAGGTAATATATATATATATATATATATATATATATATATATATATATATATATATATATATACTGAAAAAAAGACAAAAAGTTAGGAATTATAATTTTTTTAAAAACTCTTCATAGAAAATTTGAACCTAACTATAACGTCCTTGTAACCTTTGTTTTTTTAGGTGACAAAAATAAAATATATATATATATATATATATATATATATATATATATATATATTTGCCTGTTATAGTTAGAGTTATCTCCGGTAACTTTAAGTTGTGCCCTATGGTAACTATAACTTGCGCCAAATATTACATTGATATTATCAATGATGTTATCAAAGATGTCATGAGTGCCATAATTTGTGGTGCAATTAGCAGTGCATGGCGAGGGCACGAGTTATAGTTACCATAGGGCACGAGTTATAGTTACTTGAGATAACTAACTATAACAGGTGAATATATATGTGGCCATTCCCTGTGGCCAACCCCTATAGCAACCCAACCCCTCATGCCCCCCCCCCCCACCACATCCCCAGGTTCCAGCATAAATATTTGATTTTTGGGGAGTGGGGGAGAGGGCGTATGGCCCCCCTAGGCCAATCTCAGACCTGGGGACCCCATCACCCAGGCCTTGCCTAAATTATTTTGGGGGTGGGGAGGTGGGCACGCGACCTCCCTCCCCGGCCAATCTCAGCCCTGGGGACTCTATCCCCAAGAGTGTGGCCTAAATATTATTTTTTGGGGGGAGGAGGTGGGCTGTGTGACCTCCCTCCCCAGGCCGATCTCTGCCCCGGGGACCCAATCCTCCGGTGCACGCCCTTATTTTTTTGTGGGGGGGGGGGGGGGCCCATGCGCCCCTCCTCCCCAGATCGATCTCGGCCCTGGTGACCACAGGGCCCAGCCCAATTATTATTCTTTTGTGTGGGGGGAGAGGTCCACACCCCCCTCTAGAGGCCCTTCTAGGCCCTGGGGACCCCATACCTCGAGGCGTGGCATAATTATCATTTTTTGGGGGGCAGAGGGGGCCTTGTGGCCCCCCTCCTCAGGGCCAATCTCGGCCCCAGAGACTTCATCCCCCGGGGCCCGGGCATGTGAGCTGTCACAATGTTGGGCACCGTAGTGGGAGTCTGAAGGCCCCCACCATCCCACCTGGTTACCCACCTCCTGCGGTAACCAGCATTGCTGTCACAGAGAGGGGGCTGCTAAAGCAGCTCTCGCTCTGTGAGAGCAGTTTCCTGTGTCTTTTTGCCTGCATCTCCGCCGGCAGGGAGTCAGAGAAAACCTCTGCTCGCAGCGAGGGTGGGCTGTTTGACAGTTCTCCCTTATTGCAAGCAGAGTGTTTGCTATGGCTTGGCATCAGCTCTGAAACCTGCAGCCAAGCCACAGCAAACAGCTGTGTCCTGGGGTGGGGAGTGCCCAGGGCCATCATTGGCTTCTGATGGGGCTGCACACCCCCCCCCCCCCCAACAATAATCTGTTTAGTCCCGGTGAGGTGGTGGTCCCTGGGGCTGCGGAGGTCCAAAGTGGACCTCCTTTTCTTTTTTTTAAATATTTGCCCCAGGAGGTGATGGTGCCCAGGGCTGCGGGGTGTGCAGCCCCCCCACACATATTTTGAGAAACACCTGGGGAGGTAGTGGTCCCTGGGGTTGCCGGGTAGGGCGTGCAGCCCCCACATTATATTGATTTAAAGCCCTGGGAAGGTGGCAGTCCTTGGACTGCTGGGACCCTCTGTTAAAATTGTGTTAAGCCTTAGGGAGGTGGTGGTCTCTGGGGCTGTGGGGGTAGGGCAGGCTGGGCGACCCTACCTAATGTCACGATTTTGCAGCAAAATTTTAAAGAAAATGCTAGCGCTAAGGGGTCTGGTTGTCCTACTCTAGCCCCTTTTCCTTTTTTACACATCTTTTAGTGGGACTCGGCTGAAATAGAATCCTAAGATGGCTGCCAACACTTCCTGGTTTGAAGTGTTTGCAGCCTATCAGAGCTGTGCATTTCCCTACACAAGCTCGTCATTCACGAATCCATCGCGAACGATCCACGTCCCAAAATATACACATTTATTTTCCCTTTAATATCTCAAAACTACTGAACAGATTTACACCAAATAAGTGAAAGAAGAATCTGTGTACTGAAAGCTAGCTTTCTGCCAAATTTGGTGTAATTCCGTCTGGTGGCTCTGGCTGTAGTCATGTTCAAAGGACCTATGAGACTTAACATGGGAAACCAGTGCTTAATTTGTGCTTGTTGTTTCCGGTGCGGGGCACCAGCACTTATTTTTTAGGGCAGACACTTATTTTTCTGCCTCAAGCATTTACTGCGAGCAAAAGACACATATGGGAAAGACGGAGTAAGAGAAAAATGAAAAAGCGACACAATGGGAGAAAGCAAAAAGCTGCAAGAGCTAGCTGAGGGGGCAGGGAATGGCTGTAAATGGATTGAAGAGGCCCGAGTTGGCTTCAGGATGGCTTCAGGATGACGCTGCCTCAGTATTTCGGGTTCCCACATTTAATTGGAGCAGCAGCATGTTTAAGAGGAGGGCTTTGAGCACCAGCACGTTTTTATTTACAAATTAAGCACTGTGGGAAATGCTACTTTTTTGACCCCCCTTTTTCTCTGCCCCCCTTGATGTATCACCACAAAACTTTCCGTGCGCAACCAGAATCACTGGCATACTTTAAAAAAAAAAAAAAAATCCTGAAGATTCGTCAAACGGTGCCAAAGATATAGGCAAGTAAAAAAACGCTTTTTCTATAGAAACATGGTCATAAGCACAACTACCTAGGGGTGACTGTCACTAGGTAATATATAAAGGGACCCCCTTTATTTTTTTAAAAGTTTGCCCCATGAGGTGGGGTGGCCCCAGGACGCGGGGAGGCCACGCAACCACCCCCTGCCCCAACTACAGTCTTGGCCCGGGGGTGGTGGTTACCGGGGCAGCGGGGGGCCACAGGATTGGGTTTGGTAGGTTTCCCTATATGGCCACCGAGCCCAGGACCAAAAACGCAGGTTCCTGCCTTACAAAACCAGGTTGTTTTGTGATAGATAATTGTTATGTCTCCACAATACGATTTGGGCGGTGGAATTTGGGGCTGAACTAAATTGGGGAACTCCCAAGTGAGCACTATCTCTGTGTTTGCCGCTGCATGCACCTGTTCTCTGGGTTGGGCTAACCCACTATTGTTCCGCTGCACAGACTGTGCTTGTGAAGGGACAGCAGGACTGTCCTCATCACCTCCCTCATAATCAACGGAAGAGGAGTTATTGAATCGGACTCCTCCGACTGAAAAATCACTCCCAGAGTCTGCGTCATTGCTCTATCCCTCAGATGCTGTCTCAGTCTCTGATCCTACATCAGAGCTGGCCTCTATAACCCGAGTGAGGGCTTGAGCAGCAGTCATCCAACGAGATGCCATCTCTGCTACTGGCTAAACTGTCCCTCTAAAAAACTAAGCTAGGTAGACAGTCACAAAATTGCTGGTGCATGTGTGTGTGTGATACTTGCAACAGTAGAGATCACCTTACCTTTACTTCTTCCCTCAATCTGCAAGTTTTTCAAGACACTCAAAAAACGACACTATTGCGTCACGGTGTCACATACCAGTTGTCACAGTCTTTAGCACACCTCTAGCTCCCAGCACAACAATCATTATTGGTACTCCCATGACCTCCTCCTCTGATTCCCTCAGTACCACCCAGCAAAAGTGCCCTTCATCTCTCCATAGCCTCCCCGCACATACATTTCATTTGTATTATAGCGCAGGTAATGTCTGACTTTACTAATCCACTCAGCTATTTAAATAAAATACAGATTTGATCTTTGCAGTAGGCATAAAAACCTTCTGCACTACTTTATGGCATCAAAACCGCCACTAGACTAAAGTCAGATCCTTTTGTAGTAAAAATATATTCACAAGATTTACTTGACTGTTTTATTGCTGCCTAAAAGCTACAGTTGAAACGCGGTATGTGCATTGCCTTGAAGACGCAAGCTGCAACTGCAAGAGAACTGCTGGGGACTATATATCAGCGAACTCCTCGCCCTTAACCCTGGCTCCTCCGCAGCCTGCTTCCAGGCCACTCCGAAGCACACCAAAGGACCCTTCTACTGCCGCACCTGCAACTTCACCTGCAACAGAACAACGAAGCCTGCAACAACCAACACCAACCACCTCCACTGCATCCTCCTCAACACACGCTCCGCACGAAAGCACGCCATCGAGCTCTGGGACCTGCTCGACACCACCGCCCCAGACGTAGCCTTCCTGACCGAAACCTGGTGGAACGACTCCTCGGCCCCAGACATCGCTATCGCCATCCCTGACGGCTACAAGATCACCAGAAGAGATCGCACCAACGGAATCGGTGGAGGAATAGCCATCGTCCACAAATCCACCCTCAAGATCCACACCCACACGGACGACACCCTCAAGACAGCTGAACACCTTCACTTCCAGATCCACACGGACCCCAACACTACCCTCAGAGGAACTCTCATATACCGACCTCCAGGACCAAGAGCCCCCTCCAGTGACACCATTTCCGACCTCGCAAGCACCCACGCCCTCGCCTCAACGGACTACATCCTCCTTGGAGAGCTCAATTTCCACCTGGAGAACAACAACGACGCCAACACCGCATCACTGACCACCAACCTCTCCAACCTCGAACTCAGACAACTGGTCAACTCACCCACCCACATCGCCGGTCACACCCTAGACCCACTCTTCACTGCAAGCAACCACATCTCCTTCAGCCACACCACCGAACTCCACTGGACCGACCACCACTGCGTCCACTTCACATTCAAGAAAAACACCGAACACCACTGCACCCCATTACTGCTGCACCGCCGCTGGGGCAAAGTCACCGAAGACCAACTAACCAGCACCCTCGCCAAGAACCCGCCGACCGACCCCACCGACCCGGACTCCGCCGCCATCAACCTCCAACAGTGGATCCTCAACTGCGCCAACACCCTCGCACCACTCAAGAGGCCCACCGTCAACCAAGAAAAGAAAAAAGCAGCCTGGTTCACAGACGAACTGATCACCTCCAAACGCACCTGCCAGAAACTCAAGAAAAAAATGGCTTCTCGAGCACACACCCGACAGCCTAGCAACCCACAAGGAAGCCACCCGCAAGCACCACCAACTTATCTGACTCGCCAAACGCTCCCACTTCACAGAACGCCTAAACAACAACGCACACGACAGCAAGGAGCTCTTCTGCATCGTGAAAGAGCTCTCCAACCCCAGCGCCAACGTCAACAACGTCCCACCATCCCAGAAACTCTGCGACGCACTCTCCACCTTTTTCTACCAGAAAATCGCTGCCATCCACGACAGCCTCAACAGCACACCTCCGCCAGACCCCACCCCTGACAACTCCTCCTACGCCGACCGCCTCACCACCTGGACCCACGTAGATGACGCCGAAACCCGAAAGACCATGAACTCCATCCACTCAGGATCCCCCTCAGACCCCTGCCCATACCACGTCTACAACAAAGCCGACTCTACCATCGCCCCCCAACTTCGTAAGATCATATACCTATCCTTCGACACCGCAACCTTTCCGGACAGCTGGAAGCACGCCGATATCCAAGCCCTCCTCAAGAAACCCAAGGCTGACCTCAACGACCTCAAAAACTTCCGCCCGATCTCCCTCCTCCCCTTCCCAGCGAAGGTCATCGAGAAGATCGTCAACGCCCAGCTCACCCACTACCTCAAAGACAACTCCATCCTAGACCCCTCCCAATCCGGATTCAAACGCAATGACAGCACCGAGACTGCGCTCCTCGCCGCCACAGACGTCATCAGACAGCAAATGGACAACGGCGATACTTCAGCCCTCATCCTCCTAGACCTATCCGCCGCCTTCGATACAGTCTGCCACCTCACCCTACTAACTCATCTCCACGAAGCCGGAATACAAGACAAAGCCCTCAACTGGATCTCCTCTTTTTTCTCCGGCAGAACCCAGAGAGTCCGACTCTCACCCTTCCGCTCCGAAGCCACCAACCTCATCTGTGGCGTCCCCCAAGGCTCCTCGCTAAGCCCAACGCTGTTCAACGTCTACATGGCACCCCTCGCACAACTGGCCCATCAGCACAACCTCAGCATCCTCTCCTACGCCGACGACACCCAGCTCAACCTCTCCCTTACTAAAGATCCACACACCGCCAAAGCCAACCTCCACGAGGGACTGAAATCCATCGCCGAATGGATGAGAAACAGCCGCCTGAAATTAAACTCCGATAAGACGGAAGTCCTCATCCTCGGACGCTCCCCCTCGGCCTGGGACGACTCCTGGTGGCCCACCGTGCTGGGACCCCCACCTACTCCAGCCAACCACGCACGCAACCTCGGCTTCATCCTTGACTCCGCTCTCACCATGTCCAAACAGGTCAACGCAGTCTCCTCCTCCTGCTTCAACACCCTCTGCATGCTCCGTAGA
The DNA here is from genome assembly GCF_031143425.1 of Pleurodeles waltl. Taxonomy (NCBI): domain Eukaryota; kingdom Metazoa; phylum Chordata; class Amphibia; order Caudata; family Salamandridae; genus Pleurodeles; species Pleurodeles waltl. Next base: position 154,216,401 of record NC_090449.1, read on the forward strand.
ATCTACAAGTGGATCCTGACGGAAACCAGAAAAACTGTGACCCAGGCCCCCGTCAGTAGCAGACTAGACTACGGCAACGCACTCTACACAGGCATCCCAGCAAAAGACATCCAACGACTCCAACGCATCCAGAACGCATCCGCCCGTCTGATCCTCGACATACCCCGCCGATGCCACATCTCCCACCACCTGAAGGACCTCCACTGGCTCCCCGTGGACAAGAGGATCACCTTTAAACTTCTCGCGCACAAAGCACTACACAACGCCGGACCCGCCTACCTGAACAACAGACTCAACTTCTACTTCCCCCTCCCGCCAACCTCTCCCTCGCCATTGTTCCCCGAATTCAACGCAAGACCGGCGGCGGCAGATCCTTCTCTTACCTCGCCGCCAAGACCTGGAACTCACTCCCGACCTCCCTGCGCCAGACCCAGGACCTCCTCACCTTCAGGAGACGCCTCAAGACATGGCTCTTCGACTGATAGCAGCTGCCCCCCTCCCCCTCAGCGCCTCGAAACCCTAACGTGTACATAGCTCGCTTTATAAATTTAATGATTGATTGATTGTATATATATATACATATATATATATATCACTTTTATATGTGGGTGTGGTTTCCTGGGGGCCGAACGCCTCTATATATAGATATATCCATCTATATAGAAAGATATATCTATCTATATAGATATATCTACATAGATATATATATATATATATATATATATATATACACACATATCTACAGATAGATATATCCATATTTAAAAAAATTATTGCCACCACAGGGGGTCGCCCTCCTCACAGCCAACCCCCCTGTCACTTTCCCTTTAAAAAAAAAAAAAAATTTAAAACCCTGGGGGCGGATTCATGCCCCCCCCGGGGCTAAATCTACTTGTATTTATTTTTTAAAGTGCCCCCGTTGGGCGGCCTGTTTGCTGAGGGGGCTGACCCCTCCCCCCGGAAAGCGAAATCCCTGGTGTCTAGTGGGGTTTCCTGGTTCTCGATCGCAGGGCCAGAAAACCTGTTCAGGAAGGCCTTGTATGAAAGGGGAAAAACTCGCCTTTCAAACGAGACCTTCGCGAACGTCAGGGAGGCCCATTTTTCCCACGGAGCAGGAATACAGATAGTGACAGTAGTGCAGTGCGCTGATGTCACAAAGGGGCGGGTTGGTGGGTGGGAAACACAGAAGATCTTCCCTGTCTCCGTTTTTTTTTTTTTCATAAATGGATGGGACGCATCAGAGGATTTTTTAAATCCCCTCTATCGTGTTGGCCACTGGTCGTGACCCGCACCAGTGAGGTAGTGTGGGCATCGGCCAGTGGCTGACTCCTGCACTAAAGAGGTTAATACTGTTTTGCGCCATTCCCCAAAAATATTTTCCACAACACATTTAATAATAATACTTGCATGGAAAAGAGAATAACAGCTGGTAATTTGTGTCAGAACTCTACTGTAATTAATATCAAATGCAGAGAAGAAGTCCTAGCTTTGACAGGATCATAAATGGTCTATATCATAATCAGGAGTATATTCATATCAACTGTTCGATAACATGTGGGGTAGCACTTGTCACCACAGCAACGATTTCCCTAATGCTACTGAGTAAAAAGTAACTGAAATTGATGTTGGGAACGTCAAAAGTGTACGTGTAACTCAGCATCTAGGTTGTGTCCATGCGGGGTCTCTTTTCCCAATAATATTATCAGGGAACATTGCGTTTTCCTTAAGGCTAGTTCTCTGTCCTCACACCATTCCTCTATCTTGATGTGTTTTATTCCAAAATACCCAAGCTGCTTGTTATCACTATTATGCTTTTCCCAAAAGTGTTTGGCTATCAGAGAGGAAAAATCAGTCCTTTATGGCTCATAGGTGCTGTAAAATTCTCTGTTTTAACTAAGTAATAGTACTCCCCATTATTGCTTCCAACCGAGGGCACTTCAAAACATAGACCACAAATTTTGTCTCACTTGTGATACGTTCTTGAATTTTCTCCAATCTCCTATCTTGAAATATATAGATGGTGATGTTTGTGCCTTTTTCACATGCTGTACATTTGGCAGATCACCATTTTCCTTGTGCATTGAGCCAATTTATGGACTTTGATTTCTTTACAGAGAAGTGACTTTGTGTGAGGAGTTGCCCTATGAAGGCCACTTTCCTATAGTTCTACTTGGATGATCTGTTAGTGTTTCTCTCAATGTTTCATCCAATTGAAGTATTTTCCAATTAAGATACAAGATCTCTTTGAGTTGCTTGTGTCCGCAACTAAAATCTATGATAATTCAGATTTTACCTTCCTTTTCTGGAGTTTTTCCACGGGTGGCAAGAGGTTCCTTAGTTCCTTTCTTGGTTGGTTCCTGTCTCTCTTCATTGTGTTATGGAGCACTTCCACTGGGTAGCCTCTGAATAAAAATCATATTTTCATTTCTTATATCTTATCTTCCGTATCCTCAGGTTTGGAGCAGTTCTTTTTGGCTCTCAGCATCTCTCCATATGGGATGCTGCATTTGAGATTTTTTGGGTGAACTCTATTTGCGTGGAGAATGCTGTTAACATGATGTCACTTTCCCATGACTTTGTGTACCCAACTTTACGTCTTTCACAAACACCTCAACATCTAGAAGGGTGACCCGTTCTGAAGTGATAGAAGATGTAAAACTCAGATTGTGAATATTAATGTCTGGAGATATAATAAACTCCTACAGGCTCTTTATATTTCCTTCCCATATTAGAAAAAGGTCATCAATGAACCTCGTCCATAATATGATGTGTTGCAGATGTTAAGATTTTCTTGTCTCCAGACCGTTTCAGCCTCCCAGAATCCCATCAGAAGGTTAGCATAGGTTGGAGCAAGTGAAGTCCCCATTGCTGTGTCTTGTCTCTGTAGGTAGTACTCACCATTGAACATAAACGTGTTGTGAGTAAGGCAGAATGCATAAGATTTCTATAAGCATATTAGAGTGCTCCATGTAACCGATGGATCTGTCTCATAGAAAGTATTTTACAGCTGTTACGCCATCTTCATGTTGAATGGATGTGTACTATGATACTACACCGATTGTTGCCTTTATATAATTTTCTTGCCAGGGGATGTCATAAAGTTTGGCTAAGAAATCCATTGTATCGCATAGATAGGAAGGCGGGGAGGTGACATAATTAACCAGGAAGGTATCAACGATCCTTGACATGTTTTCCAACATTGACCCAATAGAATTGACAATAGGTCGGCCCGGTGGTTTCTCTAGGCACTTGTTCACTTTAGGAAAGAAGTAAAGGGCGGGGACAACAGGATGTTCAACCTTCAGATAGATATATTCATCCAAGTCAAGAAGATCCTAACTCCTCCATTCCTGTAACTTCTTGTGATATTCAGCAATCTTAGCCTTTATTGGATTCTCTTTGAGTCTCTCATGTTGATAATTTCTTAGTTGTCTTGTTGCTTCTGCCATGTAGTTGATACAATCCTGGAGAACAAAGTTGCCACCTTTGTCCGATGGTTAAATATTATTGTAGGGTATTCCCTCAGTTATTTTAAAGCTATGCGTGCTCCTTGGGTCAAATTTCTCAACATTTTCGTTGGTTGTTTTCTGTGGATCAGGTTTATTTCTTGTATCATTATATCTCGGAAGAGGTGGATTGTATTGCCAGGTGGCAATTGTGGGCAAAAAACTGACTGAGGTTTTAATCCACTATCACCCCCTTTTCATGTTGTGATTTCCAAGTCTTTGCAAAATTGTTCATGACATACCTCTGGCAACAATGTTTACCCTGTGTTCCCCTCAGACGCTTCCTCTAGTGCTATAAGTGTTCTTAAGGCTGGTAAGTCCTTTATGGTAATTTTAAAGGTTTCTTAATGGCTCACTGTATTGCTCTTGTTTTTGGGAGGATGAGCCTCAAAGTGCTTCTTTAATTTTAATTTTCAACACAATTTGTATAGATCAATGCGTAAATTGGCTAAGTTGATATCAATGTCTGGGCAGAATGACAGTCCTTTATTGAGCACCTTCAATTGGTTAGAGCTTAGGATTTTTGAGGAGAGACTGATGATTAGGTTCTTCTACATCTCTTTCCTTTTAAATGTGCTTTCTCCTCCTCGTTTTGGCTTTCCTTCTCCCCCTGCCTCTCCGAGTCTTGACTTGCCTCTGCCTTGCCCCTCCCAGGGGAGGTCCCTGTCCCTTTTCCTCTCAGTCTCGTTACCATTTGTACTACTCTTATTTCCCCAGAAAAATCCAAATTTGCGGCATTGGGATCGTCATCTACAGAGCTTGCCTCAGAGCTATCTATTGTTCCTGGTGTTTCGTGGTCTGTGACTTTGTCTATGGCAACTGTGTTTCTTAGGACAAAATATTTTCTAGTGAACGATAGATGCGGCCACAGGAGTAATCTATTCTGTCCCTGTCAAACCTCTTTGCTTTTCTTTTTTCCACTTCCGATTCATATTTGTTGACTTTCTTTTCCATCTGTTATAGGGCTCCTTTAATTTCCAAATTCATGACATGTTTTTTGAGCTCCTTTTAAAAATCTTTGATCTACACAAATAGTTTGTCTAATTTCCTTTTGGCATATATAAGAACAGCCTTCATTAATTTAAAAGAGCATTCATTGCATGGCCTGTGGCCAGGCCATGCAACCCACGCCCTTATAACCACCCAACCCCGTGCACAGCCTTGGCGGTTCGCAGCAGGGGTTGGCCACAGTGCTCGTCTGTTAGTGGCTCTGTGAGTGGGTGTGTGCGTGTCTGAGTGGGTCTGAAAGTGGGTGTTTGAATCCGAGTGGGTGCATGGTTGTCTGAGTGGGTGTGTGAGTGGACGCATGAGTCTCTGAGTGCATGTATGAGTGAATGTATTTGTGTATAAATGAGCCTGTGAATGTTTTTTGTAAAAATAAAAATAAAAAAAATTGCATATTCTCGAATATCCTTGAATATTCGCGAATATTGCATGTGGTGAAGAAGAATAATTTTTAATCTGTAATTTAACCCTAAAACACCCCTAGGGTCGGGGTACCTCCACCCTGTCCCCTTATACCACTTACCATTTTCATTTTCAGCCCTGGGGACCATCTCCCGTAACATAAAACGGCAGCCACAACTTTCTAGTCAGGTTGTGGCCAGCCAATTACAGCGCTTTATTTGTGTGCATTCGCGAACATTTTCAATTTATTCATGGCCAGAGATACACAAATTTTGATTTTCCCTAATTTCTCGTAAACTGCTAAATGGATTTATTTTGGGCTATAGTCGTGTTCAAAGGTCCAATGGGAATTGACATGGAAATTGACATGGGAAACACAACTTCTTCGACACCTCCCCCACCCCCCCCTTTCCTCCGCCCCTGCTTGACGGATCACCCCAATACCTTCTGTGTGCAACAATAATCACCAGGGCAGTTTTTTTGACAATGTTGTGAAGATTTGTCAAACGGTGCCAAAGATATAGGCAAGTAAAAAAATGCATTTTTAATGGAAAAATTGTTGTAACTATAACTACCTACTGGCGGCCACCAGTAGGTAATATTAATATATATATATATATATATATATATATATATATATATCCTTCTTCACTTCTTTTACATAACAAGAGAACCAGGACACCTCCGATGTAAAGAATTTAATTTATTACAGCAAAAATCCTTTGCGTCCCTATATATACAGATTTGGATTTTAATTAATTTCTCTAAGACTACTGAACAGATGTACACCAAAAAAACAACCATGCCTCTCTCTGGACCAATAGCTCCTTTCTGCTAAATTTGTTTTAATTCCAACCAATAGTTTTGACGCTATCGCTGTTCAAAATCCCTATGGAAAAATTTATGGAGAAAACGTGTTTTCTGATCCTCCCCCCCCTTTTTCTCTGACCCCGCTTGATGGATCACCCAAAACTTTCCAGACAATAGCGGAAGTGACCACCGTTGTTTTTTGGGAAATTTCATGAAGATTCATGAAACGGCGCCAAAGTTATTAGCAAAACAAAAAATGATTTTTCTATAGAAACTAGGTATTTGTGTGTGTGTGTGTGTATGTATATATATATATATAAAATTTATTTTACAGGTTGGTATTTGTGTGTGTGTATATATTTATATATATATATATATATATATATATATATATATTTTTTTTTTTTTAATTTATTTTACAGGTTGCTATAGTTAGGACCAACTTTGCCCATTTTGTTTTGATACTATTGTAGACGCCATTTGACGAATCTTTACGAAATGTTCCAAACTAGGTTGCCCCTCACTATAGCTGCCATGTGGAAAATTCTGGGGTGATTCTTCATGCAGGGCCAAGAAAAAGGGAGGGTCACAGAACGCTTTTCCCTCATACAATGTCTATGGGGATTTTACATTTTCTGAACACAACTTCATCCCGAACCGCTGAACAGATTTGCTCCAAATTTGGCAGAAAGCTAGATCTTGGACGGAAATATATCTTTTTGTTATTTGGTGTAAATCTGTTCAGAAGTTTCAGAGTTATTAAAGAAAAAAGTATAGCTATTTAGGGATGTGGATCCACTTGGGTACCCGCAAATCTGAAGCCCAGTGGTAAAGAAAAAAGTCACCCACTCCCACAGCATTGGGTTGGGTGCATGTGAGGCTGTTGGTTGCAGGGCCTTTACATTATACTTAACTGAAGAAACTATAACTTGTGACGTAAAGTGACTTTAGCCTACTAGTTATAGTTTCTTAAAATAAGTATAACTACAACTGCTGAACTTCTGTGGTTTTGTGTGGGTAAAATTTGCACCTAACTAGAATGTCACTGTTACCTTTGTTTTTTTTATTGAAAAAAAAAAAAAATTATATATAGAAAACAGCTCACTCTCTGGGAGAGCAGTGTTTCCTCTGTTTCCCTGCCTGCACCTCACGAGTGCTGTCTGCTCATACCACGTCACATCAAACAGCTATGTGGCGGGGGTAGGCACCGGGACATAGCAGGAGCTGGCCCCTGGGGGGGTGGGGTGACTAGCATTGTCCCAGGGAGGTGGTGGTCCAGAGGTCCCTAAATGGACCCTCTTCACTCTTTTATTATAGCCCCAGGTAGGTCCGGGGTCCCATGGGCTGAAGGGTGGGGCTCACGGCCCACACATTATTTTGATCAAGTGCCCCAGGGAGGTGATGGTCCGGGTGGGGGCGCAGTCACCCCACATTGTATTTGATAAGTGCCCTGGGGAGGTGGCGGGCCCCAGGGCTGCTGGGATCCAGGCACCTCCCCTGTGCTGCTTTTGATAAGGGCCCTGGGGAGGTGGTGGTCCCCGAGGCTGCTGGGTGCCACACAATGGTTTTCATAAGTGCCCCCGGGAGGTGGCTGTCCCCAGGGCTGCGGGGGCCGCGTAGTCCTTGTTGAAGTGTTGGCAGCCAATTTGATCTCCGCATGAGATCGGGAGGGTTTATGGGAGCCTTCGTGTACATATACATACAAATTTGTTTTTTTCTTTAATTACTAAAAAAAAACTACTGAACTGATTTACACCAAATAACAAAAAAGGTAGTTTTCTGGACCAAGAGCTACTTTTCTGGCAAATTTGGTGTCTTTCCATCCAGTGGTTCAGGTGCTATCACTGTTGAAAATCCGAATGGAAAAAAGCGTTTTAGGATGCCCCCCTTTTTTTCTGGCCCCCCCTGCCTGACGAATCACCTGAAACTTTCCAGACAGCAGCTCTCATGAGCGCCAAAATTTTTGAAGATTTGTCAACCGGCGCCAAAGATATAGGCAAGTTAAAAAAAATGCTTTTCTATAGAAACTAGGTCCTATCTATAACTACCTAGTGGCAACCCCCACTAGGATGGATGGATGGATATATATATATATATATATATATATATATATATATATATATATATATCTCCCTAGACTCAGCCACCCCAAATCCTCCAAACACCCTTGCCACACAAATACCCCTAACCACCCTAAAAATACGCTTGCCACCCAACTACCACTACCCACCCTAAACCCTAAAAATACCCTTGCCACCCAATTATCCCTACCCACCCTAAAATTACCCTTGACACTCAAATACTCCTACCCACTATAAACCCTAAAAATACACTTGCAACCCAAATATTTTTATACACCCTAATCCCTAAAAATACCTACACCACCCAAATACCCTTACCCACCTCAACCCTAAAAGTACCCTTCCCACCTAAAGTTTGGTAGGAAAAACCTTAGAAAAGACATATGTTTTGACGGCATTATTTGGGTGAGACTGCGAAAGACTGAAGTTCTCTGACCCACACCCTACGCACAATGAAGACAGACATTGCACAGCGGACTGTGTGCTTCCTTTTAAGGAATTTGCAATGTTTTAGTTACAGAATGGCAGCAGATCATTAACTTGAACTTGATGGAAGTAGAATTTTAAGCAGGTTATACACCTACTGTCAAGGAATACAAACCAAATGATTTTGTTATTTACAAAGTTTCAGAAGTATCAAACCCTTCATTGTCATCTGCTGAGACGTCCAGTCCATTCATAGATGTACTGGCTTACACATAACAACCAATGGAGCTCCTACTCCATGTGGATTATGGCTCATTTTTGGCAAGATTCAGGTTCCCAAGTGATTGTGGTCAAGTGAGTAAGGCACAAGACCACAATCACTTGGGAACCTGAATCTTGTAAATATGGTGCTGTCTCCTTCTCATGCAACACAGCATTTTTTGCTGTTGCGCTGCCAGACAATTTAGTAGGTCTGGGCCTTAGGCATGATTCAGAGTTTGGTGGATGGGGTTACTCCATCACAAACATGATGGATATCATGTTTGCCGTATTACGATCTCATTATATCCTTTGGAAATCGTAATACTGTGGACAGGATAAACTCAGGCCCATGCTGTTAGGCTACTCCACAATGTATTAGAATATTGTTTACGATTACATTGTAAACCTTTTATAAAAAAAATCACTGTAGAGAGCTGTAATGTCCTCAACTCTTTTAAAGCTGTAAGGCATAAAAACACCATAAATGTATTATTGCAGGCAGGCGACCTTACATTACTACACTTAAAGATTTGGAAAAACAGACAGGTTACTCTTTGCAGGAGAGTTGGTAGTTTGTTACAATCTGTGGATCTAAAGACTTTCCTTCTATATAACTTGCAATGAGTTTTGGTACTTAGCTGATAGCACTGTTTGCATCTGAACTCTGGTGGCCTGAGCATTGACTGCACTGACTAAGCTTTGGTTGCAGGTAACCTTTGTAAATTGGCCTTCATATCTATATTGGCAACTACTTTTAAGCAGTTGGTTAGTGGGATGAATTGGACACACCACACTGTGAATCCTTGCCCATTTTGGTTTTAGACAAAAAACATGTGCTTTGTTGAGAATTGCTGATTAGATGTTGAATTTCTGCCTGTTGTCTGAATATCAGCTTTAATTTTTTAAGAGATGTCTAGGTGAAAGCACTTAGCACAAGTAGGTTAAAATCACATTATCAACAGCTTCTTTTTCAGCACCCAATAGGAGATTCAAGTCTTCACAAGATCATGTCTTCTGTAACCTACATATAAAACAGGCCACTCTTAGGAAGGTCATTTGTACCTTGCTTCTCCTTGGCATTTTGAAATGAACATTAGCAAAATGTCGTGTTGGCAACATTTCTTCTTATTGTATTTACCAGTTTTTATAATATTTGCTGTGTATCATGTTCGGAATCTACTTCACTTTTACTTATCTTCCGTTTTGTACTGGTATGCAAATAAAAAAAACACTGGCAAAACATAGTTCTTGGGAGACTCAGGGGACACACCTTACTGTTATTTCCTTGAATCTCCAAGACTGCATGGAGCGTAGCGACTGTGGTGGTCTACATAGGGTTACATACCAATGACCCCACATCCAGTTGAACAAAATAATTGAACAACAAATTAAGCTTGACGGTTTTGGTGCACAGATTGTAAGTATGTCGCACGCCGCACCACAAAAAATGAAAACGTTTTTAATTCCAAACATTTAAATTCAAGATCCCAAGGAACGTTTGCACAATTTTAATGACCAGCATTTTCCTGCAGTTTCAACATCATTACCATTATCTATTTCTCACAGGTTCATGATGACGAATGGGCAAGGAACCGCAACCGAATTACTGAAATTGACCTCTACATAGACCATGTACGTGAAGACCTGGATAACCTTGATCTCCATGAGCAGCTATAGTTTAAGCTGCAACAACCAAAAGCAGTGGGATCCAGAACAAGGTCGCTATCAGTCCCGAACGGTCTTTGCCCAAAGTGGTGATGTACTTTGATGTAAATATACTCATTCAACTCTCTAAATTAGCTAATAGCTATATTTATATTTAATAAAAAACAAAAACTTACCGATGTGTCCTTTTCTAAGTCTGTGATACCAAAATGCAGACCCGTTTTTTAGGCCAATTTCAACGTTTTCTACTGCAATTCACATATTTCATGTGTTTTCAACCCAATTTTAGGGATACATTTCATTGAGTTAAACACAATACTGTAGTAAACAATAATTTATTGTTTTTTCCACATCTCTTCCAGGTTGTGGACACCTACATAGTTCCTAGAAATGTATCTTGTGTACCTCTGATAAATGCTTTTCATCCTGGCGATTGAAATATGCCTCTTACACAAGAGTCCGGCTGTCTACCAGGGGTGGCAGGTTGTCTTGTGCGTAGGCCTCACTTTATAGCCCTATGCCACTGGAGTCATGAAAACTCAGCTTCTTGCAAAATAATAGTGTACTTCTTGTTAGATCATGTTGTCTTACAGCCACTTAGATTTAATACTCCCTATAACTGGCATTATCTATTATTGATATTTTAGGTAGTAAAACTATGTTGATTGATATATAAAATACCATTTAAGAGCATGGGATGAAAGTAAAAAAATCTGGACGGAACAGAGGTCCCTACAAGAAGACGGACCTTTTTCCATGGAAATCGGTGGTGTCACATTCTACTCAATGTGCACAGGGTTATCAAATATGCTGCATATAGACTGTTGGAGTATTCAAGCCGTGGCATGGAGACAGTAAGGATTAGGACAATTTTTCTGAAAGCAGGGAAGCAGAAGCTGAGCCTCTTTTTTAGTAGATGATGATGATGGTGGATGGCTGTTACAGGCACTGTATTTGTCTGGAAAGTAAATAATTCATTGTGCTGAAAAAACATGCTCTAATTCCGTACTTTATCCAAAGCAAATGGGTATCGGTGAGAAGTTCCTCTAGCCGAGTCTAAGAGATGGGAGTGGGTTGACAGAGGTCAGAAGCAGGATTTCAGTTTTTGTACTGTTTAGGCAACCACATTTATTCTTCGTCTACTTGATGATCCCGAGAAACACAGTGAGATAAGATGATCATGTTGCCAAGTTCATCTTCAAGCTTGAAATGTCATCCAAATACATGCAGTTTTCTATCTTGTAGGAAACTAAGATGTCCGTGCTGCAGACAGGCAAGCATTTAATAGCAGTGGTGAAAGGAAAGAGCCCCCACGGACCCCACATTTGGTATTCTGGGGATTTGACTTCATGTACGGTTTTGATTGGAGAAAGCAATTCATGTGCACACCGTTCCATTGGTGCAGATTGTCTTTTAATTGACATCTGGTGGTCACTGTTTTATCGAGTTAGAAGACCAAAGCAGACAGAACAACATTTTGGGCTACCTGAGGATGATGACTTGAATGCTTTACCTTTATACAAACCTTACTGGGTATAACTTTTGACAGACAGCCCATTGGCATTTCAGCAAGCACATAGATTGAGTCAATGTTAATCAAACAAACCTGATAGACTCAAGAGATAACAGCATGGACCCTCATGCGTGGTCATGCAAGATGTATTATCTCCACAACCGCAGCACCCAGCCGTTTAAACTATGTATGATTTCATTTGCACTAGGTTTCTCCGACAAAAGCAATATGCTCAAGAAAACAAACATTTGGGGTTGAGACCACTGCTGAAGTTGGGGGATTTAAAATATGGACTCTGACCATCTATGGTGACCAGCATGGTTACCACTTGCCAGACACTGGAATTCCACAACCCCCAAAGAACTAGAAAACCTTAAACTTTTTTAAAAGTTTGGTAACGGCAGTTTCTCCTCCTGGAAGCCATTGCTCTTGCAGAGCCTCAAACAACAATAGGATTTCTTACTCCCAAGCCAGACAATCTAAATTCAAAACTCCATAAACACTTAGATAAAACAAGTCCTCCTCACCACTGTGTCCAGGAGGGAGACTCTGCTAACACCATGACAAATTCAGGTCTCCACCTAAACCTAAAAGAATGACTCTCACCTATTGGGTGGTAAAAGCTGAATGACCTCTCTTCCTCCTGTCGTAAAGGACAACAGGGCTGGAGTAGAGCCTCCATTTTAGGTTGCACATTTTAACCTGCCTTTTCTTTCGGATGGTGGCGTTTTACTCAGTTTTTCACTCGTGCGATAATGTACTGAAATAACACTGTACATGCAGCTTGTTTCTTGTAAGCGTTGCTGCTACGAAATCTGTACACTCCATTCAAGGATAGGCACACAGAAAGCAATGCCAGCGTATTACAGTTGTCCGGAGGAGACAGCTCCTTACTTGCAGACATATGATCACATCAGCTCTGTACCTCTGACACAGTGAAATATAAATGGTACTGTTGTCATTCCAATTGATCTGGCAAAGGGCACTCCCACTATGCTCTGGATAGTGGTTGTTAGTAACAGATAGGTGTGTACCAACACAATAACATTATCGAGGTTGAACTGTTCATCTTTTTCACCATTTTCGTAGTGCTCGTTACCACGCATTGTTGCAATAAATGTTTGAAAATATATTTTTGTATCTTTCTTGTGTCTCATATTAAGTACGCAGAGCGACAACAAAAGGGTAGATCTCTTTCCACGCTTTCCTTGGGAATCTGTGTAGTCATGTTCAAGGTGGCAAATATCTAGTACCCTAGTAAGCTTAGGGGTTCAGATGGGGCACTGTGAGCTAGCTAGGAATTGTCTCATTATTTCCTGATGGCGGACTGAGTCTGTATATCCTGATGTTTATGTTGACCTAATACATAGTCCTACTTAAATCGTAGGAACTGTATAACACTCTAGGCAATTAAAGTATACTTTAAACGGGCTGCATATCCTAGTTCCTACATGTGTGGCACACTGATAGTTTCCTGGAGCAGTGGGATAGCCTTTCTATGACTAGCCCGCAACATTAAAGTTAAAGGGAACACACATTCAGAATTGTCTTGTGCTTTTCAACTTTCTTCTCACCTAGTGCAACTCCAAACCTCTGCCAAGGGTTTAGAACTGGCATTAGCCAATACTTTTTAATTTTATTGAAATTATATGTAGAATATGCTTACTTATAAGAGTTTTCAGCCAACCTACTTAATCTATTGGTCTGTAGTTGTGCCATTCACATTTTTCTTTCACCCAATACAGCAAACTGCAGTTGGTCAGCCCGTTTGGCCTGTTCTTTAACTTCCTTGCTTTTTTGAGACCTGAAAATAGTTTTGCTTCTAGCCAATGCTTTTTTTTGATTGGCAAGGGTTCTGCATCTTCCCCAACAGAAACGTTTTGCAAAGAATATGACAAAACATGCATTAACAAAACCATATAGGTGACTACCAATACCAGACCTATTGACTTTGTCAATACTAGTTTCCTCTCTCATTTTTTCATGCATTAAGATATTTAGCAGTATCCTAAAATAAATATCACCATACCCAATGGCACAATAGTAATCTATTAAGAACCGTTTACTCCAATCTCTGAATGTAAATGGGCTATCACACTACATCAGTTGCCATAGGGCCCTCTCCTATCTGGAACAAAAAAAGCCAGACATTGTACTATACCCACTCATGAATCGGACTAATTAAAAAGAGACTGGATTAGAAAGGTGATTTTCTCTTCTAGTTCACAAAGGCAACAGGCTTTAGGAAAGTGCAGCCATCCTCTTCCAAAAAATCCCTGCCATTTTTAGAACCTAAAGACATTGTAAAATGAATTGGGTAGATACGTAAACAGCCTGGTGAATCCCCCAAAATGGATTTCTTTTCACAAATGAAAATACCATTTCTGGAGTTTATTGATCAGAGCCGGAGGGAGTTGGAAGGATATCTGTGCTGGAAGGTTATTGTCCATGCCCCACCAGTTAATCTCAGCTGCAGCATTTTGGGAGATCGCAAAGGTGTCCGACAGATCTCCTCCATGCTGGGACTACAGCCTTCAGATGCACCAATGGAGGACCCTTGTATGCCTGTGTACATGTGTGACCAGAAGGATGTAAGAAGCCCGAATATTAGCAGCCATAAAACCCTGAGGACTGAAACTCGAACATCCTCCCAAAACATTGGAATTAAATCTCAAATGTCCTGGTAAGAAGTAAAGTAAGAAGTAAAGGCTCAACGTGATGGTGTTTCCAGTTCTGCCTTTATGAACAGGAGGAGTTCATCTGGGTCCACGTAAGATTTGGCACACTGATGGAAAATCCTGGGTCAAACATCAGTGATGCTGTTGATCGCAGGTGACAGGATACCAGTTCTGTTGACTCTGCTTTCAACAGCCAATCATTCAGGTATGTAAATAGTGGGATTTCTGACCTTCTGATATGTGCTACAACCACTGGCATCACCTTTGTAAAGACTCATGGTTCTGATGTCAAATCAAATAGGAGGACCTCAAACTGATAGTGTGTGGAGCCCACAACAAATCACAAGTACCTCCTGTGCAACTGTATGAGTGATGTATGGAAGTGGGGGGCATGGCCAACATGGCGACCGGAGTGGCCGCATAACTTGCAGCTCCGCTCCCGGCCTTATTCAATCATCTTGCTGCAGGACGCCTTCACCCCCATCAGTGGAAGGTGTCGCTCACTCTGCAGTTGGGAGCATCACTGGCGTGCCACAAACTGATCTAGGCGCTGCGAACACCCGGGAACAAATAACTACTCGGCGTGCGGTCGGGCCGTGTGCCGGTGAGCGCGGCCTGACTGGGTGCGGCCCCGGACCGGAGAGCAGCCCATCGCTACCCAGACTGGAGTTTGGGGCGGACCTGCGGTACCCACGCGGATGCCCTGGACCGGCTGCCGCACTGGGCTCACTGCCCCCAAGGCGGTTGAGGACCTGCTTGGACACGCCGGCTCCGGAGCTCTGCGCTTGGGGTGCCGCGCCCGCCCGAGGGTGCGGCCTCGGCAAGGTATGTGTTGGGCCTGTAGACTCCCTGCGATTTGTTTTGAGGGACCTCGGGGCCTAAATCGCCCTCAACGAAGAGCAGAGAAGAAAGAACGCTCAAACACATCTCAACGCTGTGCCCGGCCCGGCTGGGAGCCGCGATCGCGTTGTTTGCCGACAGAGCTGCGGGCCCCGAGCGTCAAACCGTGAGTAGCTGAGACTGCGCTAGGCCTGGTGGAGCGGCGGTGATACTGCAAGGTGTCACACTTTCTGAACATGGGCACAAATCCGTGATCACCCTCGCACCCTATCGGCGACATTGACCGAGTTGCGGCGCTTTTATAAGGCTATGGGGCATCTATGAACGCTTATACACACATGTGACAGCACAAACTTTAACTTAATATAGACAAACCTATTCTGACCTGCTCTAGGTGCTGTTGTAATCCAAGACTTTGTGCACCTACTAAACGCCGCCTACTCAAAAGTCCAAGCTCTCTATGTGGCACACACTATACAACTAGCGTGCTTCTTCTTCAAATACCCCAACTCGGATCTGCCTGCCCCAAGTATAGACCATGGCTTAAACCTACGGATAAGATGAAGAGCAACCATAGAGCGAATTTACAAAGCCCGAGACCTCATTACATAATACAATCCTTTTGCTCCCTGCGTTCAAGCTCTTGGACACTGAGAAACCTCCCTGTCAAGCATTAAATAGGCTGCCTACATAAATGAGACAAACTCCTGCAACGCTATCCGGCTGGCACCACGCAAAAGGCACCTGTTTGCAAGAACACTGAAAGACACTAACAGGGTTAAAAATTTTGTTTTTTTTCTGCACTCAACCGGAAACTCACCAACTGCGACCCTAAGATATTACAGACAACCGATGGGCAAGCCGAAGACCCCACGGGCGCCCCCAGGGAACAAGGATTCCGGCGCATCACCTCCACCCACGGAGCCGTGTGTTACGTACCAGGCACTACAGAAGATGGAGACAACACTACAAACACATACAACACAGTTTGAAAATATATTGCAAGCTATCCTAGACACCAAAACCACGTTAGAAGCAAAAATAGTTTCAGTAGTCGAGGATGTTAACTTGCTGCGCACAGACCAACAAGCTTTGGCTGAAAAGGTTGCAGGACTAGAAAAAGACAAGGCACTCCTCTCACCATCGATAGTGGAACTCCAATCAGAGATGGGGGCTATATCGACTGAGGCGGAAGAATTAAAGCGAAGAGCCGAAGATGCTGAAGGTAGATCACGCCGCAACAACATTCGCTTTGTGGGATTTCCCGAACGAACCGAAGGCCCTAGCGCAGAACTGTTTATTGAACAATAGCTAACGGAAACAATACTAAAAAATAACATCCCGAAGTTTTTCTCTATAGAGCGTGCCCTCGGGGTCCCTGGAAGGCCCTCACCTCCTGGCGCTCAACCTTGTCATCTAATACCAAGACTCCTTAATTATCGCGATAGAGACCTTATTTTGCAATTGTTCTGTAAATCAGGCCCAATACGCTTCTAAAATGCGGAAATCTCGTCCTACCCAGACTTCACCGCAGAGGTACAGAAAAAGCGTAACTCATTTTTCCAGGTCAAAGAGCGCTTACGTGAACACAACATCAAATACACTTTGCTGTTCCCTGCCAAACTCTGAATACAAGATGACACCCGCACTCTCTTTTTCACTACTCCAGAGGATGCATGGACTTGGCAGCACGCTTAATGCCTTGCCGACCCGGTAAACACAAGAAACCCCACGGACAAACGGTCTCCCCCGAAGGATAAATGCAAGCCCCGCAGAAAGCAAGACACCAAACCTACTCCTGAGCAGTCACGAGAGGAGCGATCCCTACTTTTACAGACCACATCCCGCTTTGTGAATGCATCCCCAACATCCTTGTCTGCCCAATCCGAAGCAGATCCTGATCTAGATGTAAACTCTGATTCCACGGACTCCGCCCGGGGCCCCACTCTTACGCCACGGACGGCAAATGACATTTGTTAGTTACCCAAGATTTAAATGCTACTGTACGCCGGTCAGTGTCCCCCCTGTAGGGTCACAATTCACCCTGAACAACTGCCCGAACCCCATCTGTACCCACATACGTCTTATTGCCACTCCCAGCCACATCATCTTGGTCGCTGGTGCCCCTGGACAGTGCCCCTGTTGCACAAATTAGTCTATGATAATAGCAGTATGCATCATTACTATGTTATTAATAAGCACATGCTAGGTAACACCAGTGCAGAATGGCTGGGTATAGTAGGCACGAAGTACATTATTAGCACGCGTAGGGCCAGGTCCACAAACTTATTGTGCACCCAAACAAACTTACAAACACTTCATGGCCTCCCAAAATCAACAATACACCCCACAATATAAAATACTTACATGGAACACAAGAGGCATGGCATCCTTGCGCAAACGGCAACAGATCTATGCATACCTTAGGAGACACCAAATACATTTTGCCATGTTGCAGGAGACTAATTTGGCTAAGCCCTCACTGGAGAACACAAGAGCAAAATGGAAGGGACAATTATATGGCACCAACTTCTCAACATATGCTCATGGCGTGGCAATCTGGATAGCCCCAGGGGTCCCATATGTTATGTCTCGCACACAATGCGATCCAAATGGGTGGTATGTGATCCTAGATGGAGCCCTAGATGGCAGCCCTATAGCATTAGTAGCACTATGTACTCCCAACGCAAATCAACATGAATTTCTATGGACACTCAATAATAGCAAGCTTAGCGACCAAGCAATAGACACCATATGGGGTGGCGATTTTAATTGTGTTTTAGATAATCAGAAGGACCGCTCATTTCCCCCTCTTGACAATACTCCAGCTAAGCTGACCTAGCAGACTGGGCCTCCAATAATGGTCTAAGAGAAATTTGGAGGACTGGACACCCCACACTCCGCGAATACTCTTATTATTCACCAGTGCACAAGCTACATACCAGAATAGATATGGTATTCGCATCAACGGACATAACTCATAAAATAAATACATCTGGATATCTGTCTCGCACCATATCAGATCACAACCAGTTATATGTTACCTTGCTGTGGGGCCGCACACACACTCGCATCCCAACATGGCGTCTGCAGCCAGATGCCCTCACAGATCCTTCTTTTCACACTGAGCTATCCAAGTGTTTGTCAGACTACTTCTCCTTAAATAAAAACACAACCTCTTTACGCGCCACTGAATGAGACGCCCACAAAGTTGTGATTCGGGGCCACTGTCTAGCAGCCTCAGTGGGGGTCAAAAGAACACGTATTAAGGAACTACAAGTGTTGGAGTCCAAACTGCGTAAGGCAGAGATTGAGGTCTCTACAAACAGAACCTCACTAGAAACACTGAACTCGCACAAGACTAGTCAGAGAGAGGCTGACATTACACTAAGCAAACACGACTACAGACATTTTAAAGCGTGGCAACATGCGGAGGGAGACAGGTCCGGCAAATTGTTAGCATAGCTGGTCCGTCAGCCATCGCAATCCTCGCCCATAGGTGCGATTAGACTGCACTCAGGACCTGTTGTTAATACTCAGGCTGAAATTAATTAGGCCTTTCACATGTACTATCGCTCATTATATCAACCCTCCATCCCCCCCCAACTGAACAACAGCTGACCGAACTTCTGGCGCTGATTCCCCAAAACCCAAACATTACGGACTACGCAGACACACTAGATGGCCCCATCACTATGGAAGAACTACGCTTAGCTCTTTCTCAAATGGCACGTAGCAAAACCCCTGGATCAGATGGACTGCCAGGGGAATATTATAACTCACAAACCACTCACCTCCTGCAACCTCTACTCGAGGTGTTTAACGAAGCACGCAATAGGAAACAGCTGCCGGACGCAATGCGCGAAGCACTGCCACTTTCCCTTCTAAATTCTGACTGCAAACTTCTTGGGAAGATCCTAGCAAACAGACTACTCCCTTACCTACCAAGCTTAATTCACCCTGATCAATCAAATTCATCCCAGGGAGAAATACCTTTCTAAATATAAGGCGATTAATCTGCATAATGCATAGCGTCACAGAGGCAGAAACAGTTGCTATAGCCCTAGAAACCATAGACGATATGTACCCTCCCTGAGTCGTCAGACACCCGATAGTGGATGCCCTGTTCAATATCCACAACACTTGATCCCTCATATCCTTCCTATTATTTCAGCATGACATCACCATACCCAACTGAAACATAAAATTAAGCGACCAACGGAGCACTATCCTGGTGAGACTCTAGGTAACAAGATCGGGTACTACTAACCCGTTAGCCCTGACCTGGCGCTGCTACTGAGTACATTATACACACATAAAGTAAAGGTACCACTCTTGCCTCTACAGCCTAATGTTATCTCTATTATTTATGACGCTATTATATATACTCAAATATAATAATTAATGACTACTGTTACAAGTTCCACAATTTTAATTTGTATACCAGTATGCTAAATTGAACCCGTATTGTACAAAATCTACAAATACGTGTAAATGTACATGAGAAGGGAAGATGTCTATTCTCTTTCTTAAATAAGTGGAATGTACTGCTGTTTTTGCTTGTTTAATAAACAGATTAAAAAAAAAAGAGTGATGTATGGGAGTACCCGTCCTGCAAGTACAGAAGCACCTTCAAGTCTCCCGCTTCCAGCGCCAAAATCACCCCCAAGCCAGGGACAGCATTTTGAATTACTCCCTGCAAAGGAACAGATTCAACACTGTGAGGTCCAGAATCAGATGCAGACCACGGTTCTACTTGGGACTCAGAAAGTACAGAGAGTAGCACCTCTCACAAGTTTCCTGCTCTGGCACCAGCTCCACCGCTCCCTTCTGCAGAAAGATCTCCTCCTGTTGTTGCAATCTGCATAAGCGTTCTTCTGTCTGACTGGAGGAAAGGAGTGGGGCTATGGGATAGGGGGCCGTTTGAATTGATTGGGCATACCCTCTGAAGTAATGGCCCTCCTGGTCTGTGGAAAGGAGGATACTCAGCCTCCCACTGGAGTCCTGGGACTCAACAAGTTGGATTTAGAGCTGCTTCCCTAGAAGGCCAGGGAAAGATGAGGAAAAGGAGGTGGAACGTGGGATTGAATGTTCTCTACCTTTCCAGCAGCCTTGGTGCTGCTTCTGGAGAGGATTTTGAAGTTGTTGAGAACCTTGTCACTGTCAAAATTGAAACCTCTTACAAATCCTTGAAATTTGGAAAATGTCCTGTAGCCTTGCTGGGGAACTGCAAGCCGAAGGATCTCATCATTGCCCTGCTCTCTTTAAATCTTTCAAGGGCAGAATCACCTTTTTTTCAAACCCATTTTTTGGACCCATTAAATAGTAAGTCAATTAAGGTGAACTACACAACTGATGAGAATCTAGACCTGCAAAGCCATGCATGACAGCGGATGGCACAGTGGTGCCTATGGCTCTTCCAACAGAGTCTGCATTGTCCAACCCAGATTGGTTTATTTGCTGTGCTGCAGCTTGATAATCCTTGAGAAGCTCCATGAAATCCAGCATATTTGTCACCACCATGTTGGCCATGTCCCATAGGGCATGGGAGTAATGTCCCAAGGGGCAGGTTGCATTGTGTCCTATTGGCAGACTGCCAGCCAAGGAAAGTTTCGTACCAAAAGTCTCTAGTTCTTTTCGACTCCCTGTCAGCAGGGGCTCTGGGCAACACTCCAGATGTCTGTTTTGTAGAGAATGAACCCTGAATCACTAGACCTTCCGGTGAATGGTGAGAAGGTGGCAAAAGTTGGGTCTCCAGCTACAGGACAGTATAGTCTGGATACATCTCTGTCGACTGCTGTGTTTGAGGTGGGTTTTTCTGAAGCTGCTAAAATAGGGTCAAGAAAGGAATTGTTAAATGGAAGTAAAGGTTATGAAGTCTTGGTGGAATGGTCTTGGGGCTGGTGCCAGAGATGTTGGTGTCAATGTCTGTTTTGGTGGAGGGTGAGTGATCAAAGCCTAAAAAGGAATCAGCAATGGTGCCCTAGGAGGCACCGGTGCTAAAGGAAAGGGCAAAAAAAAAGGGGGGCAAATGGCGCAGAGAGTAAGCCTGCAGGCAAAAAGGTATAAGACTCCCTAAAAGGTCCTACGGTGCTGGAAGGCACTCTAGAGGTGGCACAACACCCACTAATATATGTTGAATGTCGAGTACCCTGAAGTTGGAGCTTGACTTACAAATAATTAAAAAGGAAAGTTCAGGCTTGCCAGAAGGAGTTATTTTGACAGGTCAGATCTGCAGTTAAAACCTGCCCGGCCATGCTACCGGTGGCAGCCCTGCAGTCATGTTTACATCATTGCTACAATGGGTGCTGCAGTCCACTCGTGACATTTAACTTACAAGCCTTGGGAACACCTTGGTACCACATACTACGGTCTTAAAGGTAAGTTAAATATGTCAATCAGGAGCACAACAATTTTACTATGTTGAAAGGAGGAGCACAAGTACTTTACTCTGGGTTAGAAGGGGTAAAGTGCATAGAGTTCTGTAGCCACCAAAAATAGAGTTCAACAACAGGGCACAAAATTGGGAGCGATCCAGCAGAAAGGGCAACTTTCCAACACGTGTGCTCTCATAGAGTGCAGAAACAAAAAAAGTAGTTTCTTGAATGAGAGCTGCAGATAAATACAAGTCATCCAGTCAAAGGATGATAAAGAAGTATGCTCCTGGGGAGGGTCAAACACATGAAGGTGGCAAGCCACTGAATAAGTAGCACTCAAATGTGAGTGACAAAAAAGCCAAACAATGGGGCAGGGGGAAGCCTAAAACCATAAATAAAGAGAATCCATGACTGTGTCAAGATAGCTATGGGCGATATCTTGGGAGGGCTGAGGGACTAACACAGAGCCTGCAGTGTGGGGGGGGGGGGGATTTATACAGTGGAAAATAGCGAACAAGGCACAGAGACAGAAAACATATGCACTCCTTTATGGAGTGCTGAAACAGAAAGAAAAAAGCAGTTCCCTAATTGCGAGCAGTGGCAGAAGGCAAGTCATCCAATCACAAGATCAGTAACAAGCTATGCTCCAGTGGATGGACAAACACAAGAAAAGGAAGTCATGCCATCAAATAATAAACAAGTGTGACAGTAACAGAAATCAATTCTAAGGCTCCAAGAACTTTATGTTTTTGGAATGGTCCACAAAAGACTTTCACCCACAGACAATTAAAATCTATCTGATAGGTGAGACCTAAAAAGCAAATAATTTGCTAATCATGGTTAACAAATACGCTATTTGCAATAAAAAAAACATGGTTTATGTTATTCAATATGGAAGGGTTAACTGAGGAAAGGACACGTAAAAGTAATGTGCAATTATCTTCATTTTTTTTTGTTAAAGGCAGGCAAGCTGGAAATTGACATTCCTCTTCTTGATGGAGTAGGCTTTAAATGTCACCTTAGTGGTAACGGTGGAGAGGGCTACAAAGTGAAAAACTATCCCATGATGGTAAGAGGTCAATACAGTCTGGTAGATATGAAATACAGGAACAGATTTTTCACACATCACATGTAAGTAGTTTAATCTCAACAGTCATCCACAGAAACCAAATTTAACAACAACTGGGGATGCAAGAATATCTGGATCTGCTGGTAATTGGTCTCTCTCTGGTAACTGTCTGAAGTTTGGGAGTAAATGAGAGATAGGAAATGATTACACATTTTATTTGGGTCAAAAGCGTATATCGGCTAAAGGTGGGAGCATGCTTGCAGTCTGACCTGACAAATCTTTTTTTTTTTTTTTTATAGGACATAAAATCTTCCCTAAAAACTCACTGAAAGGACAATTGCCAGCTGTTGAACCATTCTGTAATGTAATGAAATCCAACTGCCTTTAGTTTTTGTGCACCATTTTTTGCTTGGTGTTATTAAATATCGGTCTTATGGTTTTATAATGGAAGCGGCACTACTCTTTACTACCACGAATAGTGGAACAACTAAGAAAGTAAAAAATGTCAAAGTTACTGTTCTCTTCAGATGCTCGGGTTTGCAGCAAGGCCATTCCTGTCCAAAGCTAAACTGATAGAAGAAGATCTTGAACTGCAGACAAGGCATTGGGGGGCACTCAGAGTTAAAACCCTAAGTCATTATTGACTTTTACGTGTCTGAAAGTTGACTAGGAACCTAATGTAAAAAACATGTCAAATACTGCATTCGACAAAAGTGATTTTTGAGTTACACCGCCACAATGTCAGTGATTTATTTTTATTTTGAGCATTTGTATGGAGCTAATGTATGATTTCTGGATCCACCCATAGGTTGACTATGAGAAGAGTTATTATTTTTTTTTTTTAAATCAAGGAGGCAAACCGGATCAACTGTTTTTGCAGAGAATATTCTGTGTAAATAGACAGAATATGAGATGCACGTGGCTCTGACTTTGTCCCCTGAGTGAATCTGTGGGGAATGTCACAATAAGTTGTGTCTACTTGTCCTCAACCACTTTGTGATAAGTTACGATCCATAAGGGCTTTGAAGAGGAAATATATACACCAAGTCTCTATGCTGATACAATATACTGATACTCCTTATAGCACTCTGTTAATTTGTAACTACCAAAACAAGCACATAAAACACAAACAAAAGAGACAGAAACGAAAATAAAGGCAGGGTGAAGGGAATGGAAATATAGTCTTGTCATGTAGTACATCACTTAGTTGGTGATAGCCCCATTATTTAGTAAAACTAGCATCCTGTTGTAGTGGAGGACTGGTAGTTGTCGCCTCAGTGTTAAAGTCAATCAGTGCTGCTCGGTCCTTGCAGGGTAGTCCTTTTAGTAAGTTTGCCTTTGGCACCATCATGGTCTGTTGAACCAGTGTCTCCTGCATTACCAGCCACTTTTGTCTAGACAGCTAAAAGAAAATGATACGTCAAGATTGCGATGGCCACGAGTCCCCACTGTGAAGACAGATTAGATTTTTGTCATTGAGCCTCTTTAGCCACTCTGCATCAGTTCTGAAGAAGCTTGTGCCTTATGGTGGAGGATTCAGAACAGAAATGTAAAAACAGAGTCCCGGCCGCTGTTCGGGCACGCAATTCCTGGAGTTCATAGTCATGGGCCCATTCCACGTTACCCCAGTACTGGATCTGAAGAGAAATAATACACATCAAGTCAATAAACAGATATCTCCTATAGGTCTCTGCTCCTTTGAGGCTACTAAAACAATCATATAAAACACAAACATAAGTAATAGAAACAAAAATAAGCCAAGAAGTCAAATCATGGACAACAAACCCCACCACCTTAAATTAGCAAGACCCTCTGCTGCTGACCCAGGAGTGTAGCCTGGAAGCAGGTTGGTGTGACAGAACTGCATGTTTGTCCCCTCTGGTTGGTACATTCAGTACATTACTGGACTCTGTAGTCTGTAGAGAGGCATTTGCAAACCTCTTGTTTACAGTCAGTAACATTATTTCCCAACAGTTCTTCACCAAATAAATGTAAATGAATGTTTTTAATAGAGAGAACCTACTAATGGTGTTGTACCTGTGTATGTGCCCAAATTGTTCTGAGGCAATGTGAGTCAAAAGCATTTTCATGAACTCTCCAGATCTGGTGAAGTGGTGCATACGGTATGAGAAACAGACATCCCGGTCCCAAAGCCTGCAACTCAACGACTACAACACCCCCACTCCCTTCTCGAATACTGCAGTTACTTGCATATACAAATACATTGAGAAATACAACTGCAAACGTGGGGAGATTTAAAATAAAAGCACGTCCAGACACATTAAGCCTTTATAAAACAAAGAAGCTTGTGAAAAGCACTGGACATTAAGATCCACAGGCCAGAGAGCACAGGAAGCAGATCTACAGAAGTCACCATTCTGTGCATCTAGTTCCCTCAACAACTCTCTGCAATACCCTGCCCTAGCAAGCAGTAACTACCTTAGGCACACAGGACAAGGCAGAACAAGTATTTACTTCACACAAGCTAAGGGACTTGCACCTTTCAGTTGCAGTATTATCTTGGGTACTGATAATTTATAAAGCCAACATGCTGCGTACTTGCTCTGCAGAGCTCTGTTAACATAAAGAAGCAATGGCACAGCAAATAAGTCTCTGTTGAATGTGCTAACGCACGTAGTCAGCACATTAGCATGGGACACAGAGGAAGCCAGCGAAAGTAGACAGAAGGGGCTACTGCTGTTAAAGTAGTCTGTCCTGCAATTCAATGCAAGCACTTGGGTGAATCCTTCCACTTCTGAGCTGAGATTTGAGTGGCAAAGTCTCAAGCCAATGGCTGAGAAATGTTGGTTGAAAAAAAACAGCCAATGGTCGAAAAGAGTGGACCCAATACCTTCTCTTTGTACATTGTTAGCAATAGCTATGTTTGAAAGTTGCACATTCAAAATCCTGACCTAAAAACGATACTGGGCCTCAAAACATATTGGATTGCAGCTAACAGTGCCAAAAAAGATTAGTTGCAGTAGAGAAGTTGTAAGCAAAGTAAACAGGGCAAGTGTATTTGTATTTTCAGAGGTTATTGTACAAGGATCCAAAGAAAGAAGCAGCAAAAAAACCACCAGCACTATGGTCTGCTCACTTTTCCAACTTTCACAGTTCGTAGAAGCCCCACTGACTGTTACACTTCACTCTGGCAGTAGGGACTCTCAATGTGGATCACAAACCTTGTGCGTTACTGTTTCTTTGCTGGCCCACTACAAAACAGGAAAAGGTTGATACCTTTCCCCCTGGTAATTTCCAAAGGCAGATGTAATCCAGCCAAACACACTAATTGACAAACTACAAGTAATGGGAGTACTAACATTTTATTCCCTATTGGTCCTACAGATTGGTCATTATGAGTCATTGGGTCTTATTCAAAAAATTCTTGTAAATCTTTTTCTTTGCTGTTATTGAGACTACCTTTTAGTAGGAATCTGCACTTTGTGTTATGAAAGCAAACCCATTCAGATTCTGACTTTTTCTACAGCTAGGTCCTGGAGTGGTTAATCCCTGCAAACTGGCCAACTTTCCTTAAAAGTGCACGTTGGACCTGAAAAAAGATGTACGATTTCCACACAAATTCACGTCAAAACTGTTTTCCTCTGAAGTCCACACGCGGGGAACTTCACAAATTGAGGGTAGTAAGCATAGTATGAGACAGAAATATTTATGTTAGGGAGAGGAAACTTTGCACATTCCTGCTATTCTTATAGGTGATCTTCAGTGGAATCTGGGAAAAGGCACACACTTTTTCAAACCGAACCCAAACATAGAGATGACAAAGCTATGGAGCAAGCGTGATAAGCAACAGATCTTGAGCAGCAAGTAAAATAACTATCCCATAACTCCTACCAGCCCTTTTAACTAATCCAGCCAACATCCGCAAGTTCCATAACTACCTTTATGTTCAGGCTCGATCTACAGAAAGGTAAACAGATCATCTTAGTAAGTAGCCTTAAGTAACATACACAGGTCTTGCTCAGGTTATAGAATGTCCAGGAACAAGGCCTCCAGAGAAGTGCATGACTTTTGATCCTGGGGGTCCAAAGTCCTGGAGCCAGACTGATTACTGAAGCATCAAATGGAGCCAGCCCTACTTCGTCTTGGGAGTCTACTGACTCCCCATCAGAATGTTCACTATATTAAAAAATAGATATATACTTGTAGATAAAGGATTCTATGAGCTTATTTCACATGTTGGAATCTCAATGTCTATAATGTTTGTTTCTAAAACAAAAAAGTTCAGACTGCTTTTAGTTCAAATTGTTGTTACCTTAGGAGGAAACCCACATTCCATGCATTTCATCCTAGCTCCCCCACCAATACTACTGCACTTTCACTCCCCTCTTCCCCCAAAAGAGTGTGTGTTCTATTTATGTTTCCTCCACATTCCCTGTGTCCCTTTTTCACACAGCCTTATATTTTCTCCTGCAAGTTTTTTTTCTCACTATATCTTAGCATAACAAAACTCCAGGCACCACTATTTCATTCTCATCTCAGAAACGTCTTTGAGGACAGAAAGCTGCACTGAACTCGGGTTGGACAGGTAGCTGTTACTGAATGGTCTCTGCTGCTCTCTCTCTAGCACTCACTTCCGAATATGTTTATTAAGAGAGATTCATATGTTTAACATTTGATGCAGAGACCAGTACAAGGAATTCATTGCCACTCGCCCTGACTGTTACTGAATCTTCTATAGTGTATAGTTCAAGGCAAACAGAACAGTGCATGATGGATTCTAGAATTTACTGGAATCCTGCATACTTTAATGACATTTTCAATGTTTACAGGCTCCTACTGGATAACTAGCATTTCCTTGTGTACTTTTCTATAAAGCTGACAACTTGGATCTTCACAATGAGTACAGCCCCTTACAGAATGTGGTATATCATCATTGCTGCCGCAGAACATTCTTCTGTCTTCTGGGCATCTCCAGTCATTGCTGCAGCGCCAAGACAGAATCCATTTTCCTTAGGTTCACTGGGCTATCAAGAACATTACCATTTCAAGGTGGAGACCAAGCAGCTGATTAAAGACCCCAATATGCTAGAGTTTGAATGGATCCTTTCATTTTGAAAGAAGAAGGATTACTTTCAGGGTGGATACAGTTTTAATGGAATCGCAGAAAGGTTGCGCCTCAGCCAACAATGAATTCACCGGTAACCTGGTGTCGGTTCGCTAGACCTTGAGGTGCAATGCCGTCAGAGTTGAGAACCTGTGACGCCTGTGCTCAACATCTGACACCTTCCCTTTTCTCCTAAATCCATTTTTTCCAGCGTGAGCTATCTTCATCTTCCTACATTACGATTTATTCCTATTTGTTGCACTATCTCCTCTCCATCTTTCCCTAATTTCTCTGCTTCTTCCAGCAGCAGTTGTTACCATGTCCCCAGTGACAAGTAGGGGACAAATGCTGTAAATGGCAAGGTCATTTTAGCATGCCACAAATCCTTGCTGCAATTCAAGTCACTTTAGTTCTTGCCTTCGCACCAAAAATATAGTCACAAACCTGAATCCTCTGAATGCCCAGTGCCCCTCAAATACACGAAATATATTTTTCTTTCATATTCCAAAAAAAACACACAAAAAATGCAGATGTTGAAATAAGATGATCTGCTGCACATGGACACCCACTGGGGTATGACCCAGTTTAAGCGTCTAACGCTATATAAAGAAACATTTTCTATCTTGGGGGTAGAAGCCTTTACTAAAAACCACGGACACTACAGTAAAAGTGCTCTTAAATCAAAGTGCTCTCAAAATTGAACTGAGCCTCGATATATAAACAGAGAACCTGGGTGGAATCATGTGGGTCCCCTTTTAGGTTTTCAATGTTTTTTAGTCCGGAATCATATTGAACAACATGTCAATGTGTTTTTCTGTGCCAGGCCTACTTTTCTGTCAGATTGGGGTCATTAGTTTTAGCTGCTCAGCATGTGAAGAGTTTATCTCTGTTGTGATCTGAACGGTACATTTACAATAAATAACACAATGCAAAGATAGCACATCAATACTTTTCAACTAGAAAGTTAAACAAATTGGCTTCAGACTTCCCAGTGCTTACACTGGGATTGTGCTGGGGACAGGATAGTATTGTCTTTATCATGAATAAAAAGCAGCATTTGAGTGAGGATTAGAAGACAATCCATGCAACCAGAAACGTCATACGTGCAAAATGAAGTACCTATATAAAAAGTCAGTCGTTATCTGTTGTGATCAATGACCACTGTGATTCAATGGAGTAAAGAGGAAGGTTCATCGTGGAGAGACGTTTCACCTCCTCTAGAGTGACTATTGCCACTTTACCACGAGGCAGAACACAGTCCACTTACCAAATTTAGGTGACTCTTTATAGTTATCAGAATGCTGTTCACACACCTATGTCTAGGCTTGAAAGACTCCAATGGCCTTTGACACCACTAAGGACATGACGCATATAGGCCCCTGGGTAACAAAGGCAATGCTGTGCTCAGAATAATAAGGCTGGTCAGAAAGAGAATTGTGTTTTGTGGTCCTCCACTGCCATCTTCCAAGAGACATAATAGATTTTCTATTAGATCAATGAATGGTTCCACACAGGATATTTGACATTCCAGTGGCTTACTTCAAGGGCCTGATCAAAGTAGACTATAACACAGGACAGAAGGTGCAGGTTTCCGATATTTCCCTTTAAACAATTTTAAGCTGCCTTGTCACCAGTAAAGTGAATTAGCTGGGAGGTGATAGGATGAAAAAGTGTTTTTGTGATGAATGAAGCAAATATAGTTGGAACATGAATGAAACTCTCCCCGACCCACAATGAGCACAGTACTGTTTTTGCTTCATATCCACTTCAGAACTTTTTGCACGCTTTCATTTTAATAGTCACACATTTCACAATATGGGAATAACAGTTCTTATGTAACTGTTTAACACATTTTTCACTTCCAAAGAACTTGATAAAAAGAAAAATGAAGAGACTAGACAGGATAGCACAAAGACACTCCTAGGTCCACGCCCACCAAAGAGAAAACCTGTGAATCAATGCACTCCGAAATTATCTCTTGCACAGGAGGATCCAGGCATAAGGTTAAAAGCAATTCTAAATAAGGCCACCAAGGCTAACCGCCGATCACTTAAGGGCTAGGAACAGGTCAAGCTTGTACATTATTAATGAAACCGCATGATGGAAAGGAGCTATGGTGGGTTCCCAAGTACTAGCGCTAATGTCTCATTTCCAGTTTACCGACTTACATTTCCAAAACTGTATTAAACAAACAGCACAAGTCCGTTAGAGGACCCAAAACCCTATATTTTCACCCCAGATTCCCCAAAAAACATCTATATCTCTAACCAGTTAACCACTTCGGCTCATCTGCACAAACGATTCGAGACAAATGGCTGTAGGAGGAGCAACACAAGATGAAATGGATGATTTGCAAAACACTTGAAACCAATGTAGTTGTCCTCTTTGTTCTGTTTATGTTTTATAACAAACATAAATGTTCATAAGCAATGTAACATCTAGGGCCAAATGTACGTAGAGCTGGTTACAAAATACCATTAGTAATTTGCAACCAGTGTTTTTGGAACCAATGTGGATATTTGCAAGGTGACCTAAGTACTAATAAGTCATTTTGGAAATTACCGATTCGTAGAGGATCACAATTTGATCTACCTCATGATTATTAATGAAGTAGGTTACAAATTGTGACCCACTAGGAATCGCAGCCATCAGAGGGACAGCAGCCTGCTGAGGTCAGCAGACTACCATGTCTGTGACTGCTTTTAAATTAAGCATTGTTTTTCTTTAAATACAACCCGTATTCCCGAAAGTAATAAAAGTGTAATTTTTACTTTTTAAGAGTAGACAGTGGTCCACCTAGCTCTTAATGCCCCATCTTTTGGTCTAGCATAGCAGCGCGCAAGTGCTGCCTTTCCGACGTGTTTGTATGTATCTGGGCTTTTAAACACGCCTACTGCAAGCCCATCACTAACTCTCATTCATGGACTTGCCCTTCATAAATCCTTTATTTTAGTTGGTAAATACTTTGTTTGTCCCTCCTTGGGGCGGTTTAGTTACCACCTTGGACATCACCCTCGTTACATGACTAATTGCACTTTTGCTGATACGTTTGACTGCAATCGAACTTCTTTTTCCTTTTGTGTGCTGCTTTACACTGATGTCGTGGCGCTTTGATTCGGCTCACTTATGTGAAACTGCATTACTTTTCAATTAATCAATTTATGTGGCAAGAAAAGTCCGTTTAGGAGTTTAAAAGGCTAATAGCTCTAACTTGAGCAAACTAGAGACCCATTGCATTACAAATGCTTGTTAATTTTTTAGGTTTGGTGGCTTAGGGTCAGATGTAGAAAGCATTTTTTTCAGTCGCAAATGGCCTGATTTGCAGACTCAGGACATTTGCAACCGGAAAAATGCTTCTGGGGATGTACAAAGCCCAAATTGTGATTTGGTAACATGTTACCGAATTTCATTTCGGTTTTGGGATTCAGTATTTGGAAGGGGCAAACTGAAGGTGTCCCATCCTAATACAGAATCTGAATGGTATGTACAAAGGTTCTGCACCCGAAGTGTGGTCATAAAAACATGTGCACTTTACCACCAACTTAAAGTTGGAGGTAACCCATTTGCAAATGGGAAGCCTGCAAGTCAGTGCGTGCCGGCTGGGCAGCGTGCATGTGTAAGCAAGACTAGCCTGTGTGTGCAAGCACGGCAAATCGTGTGTGCCAGAAGTGGGCATTGGGGGTAGAGGGAGAAGAGAGCGAGAGAGTGGAGAGAGAAAGAGAAAGTGTGTGTGAGCAGAAGTGTCAGACACTGACTTCCCATGTATACTAACAGGAAATTCATGAAAGCAGAACACTAATCATGTGTGATAGTCAAATACGTTTCATGTGTACTCACAAAACACTCTGCTTGTATGCTGGTAGGCTACCTCCCATGCATGCTACCTGGACACTCGCCATGTACACCAGCAGAATGTGTGAGAAATGGTGAGATACAGTGGTCAGGCTGCTGACTTCAGGAACTGAGGAGCTGGGTTCTGATCGCAGCCTCTGCACCTGACAAATTCCTGTGATTATAGGTAAATAATAAATGAAAATATATGGAACATAATTGCAAATAGATGAAATTCAATTATGTATTTCAAACATGTAAATCCTCATTTGAACGACCGCACCCGTTGCACCTCAGCAAGGTTTGTGCTATGTAAATATCAATGCATACAGACACTCACACATAAAGAACACTTCAAATGAGAGCTGGACACACTACTGTATCACAGCAGATCACGTATACAAAAAAAATCAGAGCACTCACAAGTTATGGAAGCAACTTCCAATATACCAAAAAACTCATCTCCCTGCCAGTAGATCACTCTCATATGGGTCTTTAAAATGAGAAAAAAGGGGGGGGATGTAAAGGCATTTAGTGGGTCATGTCAGAGTGATCACTAGTCTGAGCCCAGGATGGCAAAGCAGCCAGCGTGAGGCCAATGAATACAATAGATTAAATGGAAAAAGGAAAAGTGAACATCTATGACAGAAAAAGGTGAGGGAATGACAAAAGGGAAGCTGGATTGTGCTTTCAGTTGAGAGCAGAAATGATCAGCCAGATCACTGGGTAGGCCATATAGGCCACATGGTTACAATAATGGTGAATTTGGGGTTTTGTATTAACAGTACTAACAGAATATAACCTAGGCAGGCAACAGGCCAGAAAGAAGGTGGAACAGGATAATAGGAACTATGGAGCAATGGCACGTAAACACCTTCACTTTATGGTTCTGTTTTTTTATTTTGTGAGCCCTAGTATTTGCATTTAACATGAAAACATCACAGGGCTTACCTGAAATTCCTCCTCTAAGCGCGACAGAAGTACTGCTTTCTCGACTGTAATATGGCGATCAATCAACCCCATGGCCAGGATAAAAGACTTCAGTTGTGTGATAACAAATTCGATACCTGAAATACCATAGAACAGCAAAAAAAGAGAGGTGGACACAGGGTTAATTCTAGGTTTTGCATGATGACCCAGTGCTTGCTAACTTTTCGTCAACTAGCAGCTACATTTTGTGCAGTTATTAAGCATGCGCTGGTGCATACACAAAGCGTCTTTGGCAAAATTTAGATGACCACTGCACAAGGGATGGTAACTTGGCAACAAACCCTAGGTTCTTTTTGTGGATCCTCTAAAGGAAAGGTCCTGGCTATATCTTGGGTGCCTATCACACCATCCATACAGTTGCAATTTCCCTTGTGTTGGCCCCCAATCTTTGTATCTTCCATAGATCAAAAGGCAAACCCTCTACCTCCCAGGCACTTTGTATCCATGTGAAAAGCCATCAAAGAAGAAGGATTATAGTATGGTGTCCATAAATGGAGATTATTGTTGGACGACTGCAGTATTAGTTATGAAATGTCAGGCACACTGCTCAACCTGGTCTGAACTGTACACAACCACCTTGTACATCAAATGGTAGTCTGCAGACAGAAATGTGGTTATGGGCATGAGATGCTGTGTTTCCAGTGAAACCCAGGAGAGAGACAGTATGGGGAGAGACAGAGGGATGTGGCAGTATTGTGAATATCATCGATTTCCTATAGCCTTCCTCATAGAACCACCTGCCCCATAAACAACTGTCACACCAGATTTTCAACATATATACATATGTATTATTTTTAAGCCTGGTTTCCTGTTGGGTTCTAAGTATGAGCACTAGTTGGTTGCCTACCCAAATGATACAGTTTGGGCATATAAATTCATTCAAACCAGGTTAGGATTTGTGTAATTTCAAAGAAAGTCTTGGGTACTGGGAATCTGATCTGAGATGCAAGTTTTAAAATTATACTAGGGTTGCTGAACTATGTTTTACATCCTTATTTTTCAATCTTGTACAAAGCAGAATGGAGACAAAAATAAATATACCTCATGAAAAGCCTGGTGTTAGGCATCAGAATGTAAGGAAAGGCTGAGGATTAAGGAAGCTGTAGTAGCCAGATTTTCAAGTTGTTTTGTGAAAAGTTAAATGTTTTTCACAGCTAGAAGCATTGGATTTCTAATATTTGCCCATGAAGAAGGATAAAGAGTGGCCTCCCAGACATACTCTTCTGAAACAAGCAAGACTAAGAAGATTGGCCTTGGAAGTGTGCAAAGTCTGGCTAGGAAAATAGGGTGTAAACCTCTTCCATTAATTAAAACTGACTGCACCATGTTACCCAATATTGCAGACATAAAGCTTTAAAGATGAAATTTTTGATCACTGGTAGCGAATGAAGAAGTTTAAAAAGGAAAGAAATAGAAGAATGGGGAAGCAGTCCTGGGAAGGGGTAGAAAGCAGCTTTTTGGACTACTTGGCAGCAATAAGACAGCTATGTTGGCAGTGCAACATCGGCCAAGACAGAAAATTACCATAGTAAAACTGAGAGAGGATAATGGGTTGAACATCAGTTTTCCAACTAGCAACGAAGCAGCCAAAGATTGAAAGAAGCACGAAGAAGCCATACAGGAACTTGCCTTGGGAAGAAGGAGAGAGACCGAAGAATAAAATGGGAGATTCTTAACAAAAGGGACCAATCCTGGAAGGCAGCTCAAGAGGTTCTTGGTGTTGTCACTGTTGAGTATTAGGCAGTTGAGACACTGCATGTCAGTATATCCTAAAACAAGGTTAATATGTAAAAAGAAGACAGAGCTTGTATGTATACCCTGTTACGAGGTCAATGTGCTTTTGCAAAATAGAAGATTCTGTGGGACAAACCTACCTTCATCAGGGCGTAAGGCTTTTCAAGTACCAAGATTTGGTTATTATAAGTAAACACACTATCATTGACTTCTTTTCTGGAGAGAAATGATTTCTACAATCGTTTTGTGAACAGTTTGTCAATTATATTCCCACTGAATTTTTTCAAAGCTGTAAAAATCCCTTTTTCATGGACTGTATGACTACATAGTCTTACAGAATGGCCGGTTAACCAGAAGATCAGCTCTCTAAAGTTGCAGTGTTTAATTCCTTAGCTCTGTAAGAAAAGTCAGTGTGCTGTGCTCCTGCAGACACCTGTCCTACATGCTCTTTTGTTCTATCTTTCTCTTTGTTCTTCTATGGTTCAGCTTTGAGCTGAATTATGGCAAGTAAGGAAGGTGATGTGGGAGCAGGAAAGCACTTGTCTCCGATAAAGAGGCAAACAATTAATCTTTATTCTTCGGGTTGTACCTGCTGTTGCTCTCACAAATGCATTTTCTGAAACTGCAGGCTAGGTTTCCAGTGCCCAGAAACTAGTCTTCTAGCCAGGTCAGTACTTGGGACGGACAACATGTTAAGACCGTCACACTCCCAGATCTTGCCCAAATCTTCAGTAGCCTCTCAATAGCTTACTTCCTTAATCTCGCATTCAGAGTGGCAATCTTTTGCTTACATACTGAGAGGATGGGATGGTGGGGCAACACGATACCCTACATTCTCCTTGTACCAGCATCTAGGTCCCACTCAGCTCTCCTCCTAAATCATATAAAGACCCAGATCCTGCTGCTTCCACACCCTTTGAACGTATGTTCAACCTCACATTCCAGGCCTCTTCATCAGGGAAAATCCATAGCTCATTCTCTTGGCAGAGAGTGTGCAAATAAGGATGATTGGAGATGATGTTGAGTCATGGCACAGTTAACTTGTATTAATTCACCAATTTGAGGGTTGTGGTCCTGCTGGGGAGGTGAGGCTTAGATGCTAAAGTCACAAGAACAATATTATCTTGACTACGGGCAATGGCTTTTAATTACAAACATTTATAGCTGTGTTCTAAACATTTAAAGGCAACTTCTCAATGTTGTTCGTCTTCATCTTTCCTCACA
This sequence comes from Pleurodeles waltl, assembly GCF_031143425.1. Classification (NCBI taxonomy): domain Eukaryota; kingdom Metazoa; phylum Chordata; class Amphibia; order Caudata; family Salamandridae; genus Pleurodeles; species Pleurodeles waltl. The sequence continues at coordinate 154,251,878 of NC_090449.1, forward strand.
AGGCAATGTTTAGTCTGGACTATCTGCTATTCTGTAACAAATAACCAAAGAAAGTACCACCATATTGATAATGACATAATGTGGAAGTCTTGGAAATTACAAAAACGGCTCAGATACTCCAAAGTTCCCAACACTTACCTAGCAGTGCCCACATATTGTAAGATGCCAAATGCTTCATAAAAGTGTCTTTAGTCTCTTCTGGGATCTTGGGGCCCATGATGCTTGTAGAGGCACCAATGGAAACGTTAAATCTGAAAGTAATGATTTCCTTGCTTAGCACAATCACTAGAATATGGTCAACACAAATACCACACTTCTGTTAAAAAAAAAAGAACTGCAGCACATTTCAGTGTTATCATTCAAAACTCCTCTTTTGCTAACAAAAATATTTTGGAACAAAAAGATTGCTATTTTTTACGTGTTCCATGTAACAGAGCATCAACAAATGAAGTACAACATTTCCCGTTAAAAATAAACAGCTGTGAATCATAAGTATTTGCTGCATGTAAATACACTTAAAGATCTGTAATTGGAGTTTGGACCTTGGATGAGTCTCTGCAAATAGAACATGACGATTGCGTCTGATGGCCTTCAGTTCGCAATCAAAAACCAAATGAGTGAACAAAGTGTGCTGCATTAAATTGTGCAGAACTTAAAAGAGTTGAAATTATGAACTGCTCAAGTGTTGTTTCTTTGCAATTCTTTTATAGCTTAACCATTGATACTTACTTCATCAGAATAACAGCTTTTTGTACAAGCATAGAACAGTCTTGTATGTGTACACACAAACTAAAGACGACAGTGCAATATTACATATATCTCATAGCTCAGTTTAAAAGGGTCAGATTTTAACCACCCCTTCAATGAGCATTAAAATAAACAAATATTGCAGGATTGTCTAGATGAAGCACAAAGATATCAAGATCCCAGCATCTGAGGCATTAATGCCAGATAATCCTTAATGCCAGGCTGCAATCTCTAAACAGAAATTATACAATATCTGCTGAAGCCTCCACTGGAGTCAAGAGCAGAAGTCGTTAAGTGGCTGCTCAAGAGCATTCCATCTTAGTACAGGTTGAGACAGTGACACACAGTGACAGACTGTCTCTGGTCCTCCTGCCTTCCTGCTTTTAGCACTGGACCTGCCACGCTGCTTCAGTCTTGCCAATGCTTATGCTATCTCCTTTATGAGCAACACCGATCAGGAGAATTTAGGGTTGGATAAACACCCCAGCAGGTCTGACCCTAGTGAAGTGACTGTACTTAGGAAGCCACAGCTCAGGTAGCCAGAGCTTGGCAATGAGCCTACACCGTGCTTAAAAGACCAATATAAAGTTTCTGAAGAGTGTAAACAAGCAGCTTTATGGAAGACAGTGAAATGTGCTGGTTAAAGAACTATAGAAAACTGCTAAAGTGTGATAACTGGAATATTATGTAATTGCTGAGTGTGCATATGGATTGTATTCTCAAAGATTAAAAGATGAACCTACAGCAGGATTATGGAAAAATGTAAAGTGATACCTGGGATTTAGAAAAATAGCATTGTGTGCCGCTGAGCATGCCAAAAAGGCATAGTCTAGTTTGGAGAATTATGAAAACGTTTACCAATAGGAGCATAACAAAGTGTTAACTGTAACAATGGAAAACTCTAAATCTATCACGTGTTTCCCCTGCTTCAGTTTTCATTTTGGCACCCATGGAATTCTGACCCCTGCTGTGGGTTGAGACCCGATAAACAGAACTCTGACACACCTGTTTTTTTTTTGTTTTTTTTTTTTACATAGGTGTGCCTTGGTTTGCCCAGAGCAACGATTGCTATTGTGGAACTGGTCTAACTGCCTATTCAAGCTTCAGTCAGACACTAGGCAATCATTACATATTAATATCCATCCAATTTCAGGACAATAGGTAAGAGCATTCCACCCTGCCTGTTGCATCTGGATTAGTTATAGGATTGTGGAGTGTGATATTGTTCCCCATAATTCAAAGGAAATGTCATGCAACTTATAAAAGCTAAATTGTCTTTGCCAACTCTGTCCACGAATCATAAGAATACACGTAGTTCATGTCTTAATTGGAAATCCAGAAATGATGGCTCCAAGAACTGGATTTAGTGACAATCTGTTTGCCGCTGCATGCAGTGGAATTCTGTCAAAATTTCCACCACCAAGCATTCCTGTGTAAGGTTTGTATTTTATGCTAACTTTTGAAATCTGTTAATTTACATGGAACAACTGTGCATGAGATCACTAAGGCTGTGAATGAGATGTTTAATTAAGAAGCAGCTGAACCTTACCTTTGCAGGTTAAGTTTTCCTTGAACTTTCACAGATTCCCCAACAGAGCTATTATAGAATTAGAACATCTGTATTCCAGGGACACTGAGGATGCTAGCTGAGTATAGTGTGCTAAATGATGCTTCAACGCTAATGAGGTATTATGGAAAACTACACAGTCTGCTCAGAGCACAGTGTAAATGTGTCTTCCATCCTAGCAATTTTTCACAAAGTTACCAGATTAAGGTGATTCATAATCTACCATGGTACTGTCCAAAGAAGCTTTGGGTACAACATATTTCTCTATCCGTACTTCTGGAAAGACGTCTTTACATCTTACCAAATTTTGACCAATGCCTCCACCAAGTTTTGAACAATTTTGCTGGAACAATATGTTTTAAATGTATAATTTTTTACTAAAGTCTGCATTATTAGTGGCCTGGAGAAAGTTGCAATATTTATTGCCTGACATGATATCCTCCATTGCTGGGGGTCGGAATTCATTGGGTGTGATAAATACTATCTATTAAACGTTTTTGGGAACTACAATGCAGGTTTTGGTGCTTACCCTAGCAAAATATGATGCATGAAGCTTAACTTACCAAAATATGATGCATGTTCCTGTAACTACTATGTCCTTTTTCTCTTTCAAATTATGGCAGGTTTGACCTGTCAAGATTTAACAGGGTAAGCAAACTTTATTGCACCCAGTAATTACTGGGTGATACAGCCTTATAACTTGTAATTCTGAATCCTCTGCACACGGGTTTGCACAAGGGTTGGAATTATATAAGCCACTTATATTGAAGGCTCAATTACTTAAAAAGTTCATTTGGGTAAAGTTCCGCGAGGATCCTTTTAAGCTTGTATTTAAAACAGAAAGATCTTGTGTCAATGTTAGTGTCCTTATATACAACAAAATGCACCACTTGCCCTAATATCCCAAACATATATGGGAGAGCAGACAGCTCCTTTGCACAGTAGTCATTAAATCATTTCTTTGTCAACCAGTTTTCCTCCTACAATGTTCTTTAAAACGTTGCTTTATGTTTTTCATATTTCTGGAGAAGAACCCACATCTTTGGTACACTGATCTTTAGACCCAATTTAATTGTTGCCGCTGGAAAATATTACGCTTTAAATCCACAATTTACCAGAATATCTCCTAAATATATAAATACTATTTATTACTGCAAATCTCAGTGCATTATTTAAGCATAATGGGTTCATACTAATTAATGTTTCACTTCTTTGATAGAACATCAAAGCATATATGTTCTATTGTGGTGCAGGTGTTACTATCTACAATGACACACAACTGTTGCTTACTGCTCACAAAAGGTTGGGGACCCCTGTTCAAAAGTCAAAGACACAAGGTCACAGCAAAGTGGTCCATTCTCCCGCTTGCTGAACTTGGAGCGCATCTACATTTTTAATGATCATAGAATCTCTTGCCTTATTGTAAAAACTAAGGATGCACGCTTCTTCTGGCTGTTTGTAATGGCCTCCTTTGGAGGCAGTTAAAGAGAGCGAATGACAGAGATGTCACTGCATACAATGTTAGTGTAGGGACCAGATGGAAAGTGGAAAACGAGAAGGATGGTTCCTTTTCAACCATCCGATCCCTACTCAATTATATACTAAGTGAAAAGTAATGCACAGGATGCACCTCTGGCTGGCTCATGCATAGGGTTACTATCAATGTTTTTCAAGTTTAGAACATTTTTTTTCGATTGATACAAAGGCCAAGGTAAGTAAATATGTAGATCCTTTCATTTACCTGATAATACATCCTTCATATGTGTATGAGTTGGATGATTATTGTGGAGGATGTTGAAACTGCTGTAACAAGCCTTCAGTGAAGCTGCCAGCAACCCCTGGAGCTGGAAATCCAGGAATTTGGCAGATATGAGACCGAATCATAGAAAACTTGTCTTGTTGTTTTCTTTTAATCTTTATTCCTGGCAAGGGTTTCTGTCTTTTTCTCCCAACTAGAACACTCTGAGCTTTTCTATCACAGGTTTCTTTAGCCTGCTTTTCAGAAAGATTCTGTTGACCGTTTCCCTTTAATGCAGCAATCGCCTCTACCAAATCCTTCTTAATCTCTCTTCCTTTACTCTTTTCTTTTCTTCCTTCTAGCAGAAGAGTACTCCTCATAATAAGGCCCAATAACCATATGCAAGCGCTAAGAAAAAGCACAGTATGACTTTCAATAGAACACCCCTACCTGTCAGATTGTAGGTGCTAAGGACTAGAAACACCACCCCTGACCAACTGAAAGCACTTGGTCTCTTACTAATACTAACCCAGGTGTGCACAGGTGACAGGCACTATGTACCGGGCACAATTTTGATTTTGTTTTCCTGTCACTGCAACTCCACAAGAGTAAAATCAAGATACATAAGAAAAATAATCGAATTCCCAGCCCCAAAGCACTTCCTCCAGTCCCTCACTGTACCACCGGACATCTGCAGAGTAGGATAAAAAAAATGTCCTTCGTCTGTATACATGGATATCAATTGCAGCTAATCCACAAACAATATCCTTATAGGACTCCATCCTTTTTGTCTTAAGCCGAGCCGAAGACAAACTACAAGGGAAATCGCTGTAGCCGAAGCTTAGCAGGAGTCCCAGCATATCCTTTCTGGAGTTGTCTACGAAGTAAAAAGGAATAAAACAGGAAGATGCTGGAAATAGCGTGCATTTTATGGTGCCCAGTAGGGCTCAGTGGAATTCACACCATTTTCCTTGAGTTTTTTTTTTTTAAACTGTCTCAAGGTGGGTTTATCCTCCGAAGTAACAACTGGGACAAGGACGTAGCACACACTTCATGTGCTGCTACTTCACATCCTCATTACCCTTGTCCTCAAATCCACTGAGGTGGGGCCACTGCTGGAGTCCCCATCAGTGTCTGTCAATGCTTTTACGCCCTACGTTTTCTTGGAAAGATTTCTAGTCACTGAATTCTGGAGCAGCTCGAGGTGCCAGTGCTTTGGCTTCGCCAAGTACTTTTCTAATGGAACTCAAAGTCTGCAATTCAATTTATTGTATGGTAGTGTATCACATGCTGGAGACCACATGTTAAAAAACACAATTTAATAACACCTTGTACATAATTTACAAAAAACATCTTGCTCCTCTACAGCAGCCTTCATTTGAATGATAAATGATACACTTTGGCACCTTAGACCTGAAAGAAGTTTGTGAAACATTCTCCATATTCTTCTGCTGTATGTACTTTACATAACTGATATTGCGAAGAGGCTGCTTGGGTGCCTGTGTGCAAATGAGGATGAACAAACAGTTCACACAGAAATAAAGCAAGGACAACCTAAAAAAGAAACTGATATCTGAAATGATTATTGTTTATGGTATTCTTTACACAGCCACATACAGAGGATATGGGAAGGATAGTATAGGTTATGGAAATATATTAGTGCAGTGCATGAAAGTGTAAAATGTATCATCCAGCTCTTGCATGCTGCAGATATTGCTGGAGGATAACAAGTCTGATTACTATGCACCTACCTCTCCTCTGCCCAGTGTAGCATGGGATCCCACTCATTCTTCTGAAGTTCCACTAAGCTTTGTGGCTCCTCCATACGGTAGCTAGTACAACAAAATGAAGAAACAGCGAAAATAAATGCCTGCAGCTGATGTGCTCAAAATCAGGACAGAGAAGTGGATATGACCAGGGGTAGAGGCTGTTATTTCATTACAGATTTTTACGATATCCACATGGAATACGTTCAAACATAACAACTTTACTGAAAATCATTTACATAGTCAATATGCAAACATTGAAGGTGAATACACTGTTACTGGGAGTTTATGGCAGTATCGGAGGTTGCACCAGTGTGATATCTGAGTTGGTGGTGTTTTCTGCAGCAGCCGTGTAGGTTGCATGTCAGACAGTATTGATCGTATCCTACTGAACAAATAAATGCATTGTGTAGCTCTATGGCATCTGCCGGTTTCCTTGCATTGGGGTATGGGAGGTCCTTGTCGCCTCAGCAGGCCTCGTGGTATATACCATACTAGAACTATGTTTGGAAGTCTCTGATGTAAACCGCACAGGTGTGTATGTTCATGGTGTCAGAAATCATATTGCAACAGGCACAGTGTATGCAGTGCAAAACACGTAGCAAACCCAAATGGACAGTTGCATTTTTCAGTGGGTCAGGCCCTTGACAACCTCTGTTTGTATGGTGCTAGTACGTTTCATCTTAACCAAAATCTGGATTATTCAGTGTAATCCAACACTGGCTCTCCTACTCTGGGCTATCGGATGGGCCTTCCTTAATGCAATACAACAGTTTCCCCATTTTTTTTTAGATGACTTCTATCTGTTTCCCATTTGCATCAGGAGTCTGTCAACTTTTATGCCATGTTTCCAGTGCAGTATTTTTCCCTTATTCAGTTAGTGCCATGTAATTATCAGCTCCTCTGTTTAGTTGTTCATTTTAGAGTCAGCTCTTTGTGAGGTTTGGATTTGCTACTGGGCAAGAGTCTGATTTATCCCCCTTATGCGCTGCATAACCTATCTATGGATTGTTCGGGCCTTTCTTATACGTTTCTACTTAATGCAAATTGCTTCCTTCTAAAACATGCCAAGGTAAGAAAAGTCCGTTGGGGTTATTTGGGGGTAGGCTAGCGTGCCATCTGTTGATACTGATCCAACCTACTCTCATTTCATATGCTGTAAGGGGCATGACAGTAACAATCCTATGATGTAGGCTACCAAGAATCACTGCAGGTTGCATACACAAGTTCCAGTTTAAGTGGCCTGCTTTTACAGGCTGCTAATGTGGAGCTGGAGGGTGTTGGGTTGAGTTTACACATCTGAAATTACACCATAGTTATCCTGAAAATGTGGCATACATCGTCCTGTGAACTGCTGAACAATCACAGTCTATAGTAAAATGTAACGGCAATAGATTACAGAGCCTATAATGTAAAGGCTGTTAGGACAGGGCCATCTATCCTTATCGCATTCATGTTCCATATTTTTCAATGTTGTAGTAAAGAATTGCGGGATGGGTATCTTCTGCAACCATCTTTCTCCACCCCAAACAAATCTCTGTTAACTAATTGGTTAAAGGAACTAAACATACTTTGTTAAGTTGTATTTGTAATTTTAGTTTTACAACTGTGACACAATTTTTTGTTCTAGTAAGTGTGTTAGTAACATTTTAGTGGAAAACTGTCATTTTAAATGCTGCTGTGATATTAAACACATTTTAACTTTCTTTTGCTACTATTTGTTATTTATAATGTTGTAATAAGGTTTTCTGATTCTACAGTGGGTTTACTTGAGGTCTATAAAAATGTTAGATAAATATATCCAATTAAAGCAATTCAATTACGCACAAGTATGTGATGTAGGCGAAGTGTCATTCATCTTTGTAAACTGGCAAGGATGTTAGTGAGATACAAACAGTATCTTGTAGAGACCCCAGCAATCAATTTTGTTACTCTGAAATTGGGTCAGCATAAAAAAGAAGGTACATCTGTTGCCAGAGAGAGGCTCTTTGAGCAACAAAGTAGATCTAGAATGGGACGAGGAAAGTTGTTCTTTGTTTGAGAGTACCACAGCTGAAATAAACCACTGTTATTTCATGAGTTTTGCAAGTACTTTCTTTCAGGAGGAGACTAAAGTCTGCTTTTCACACATCTGGATAAAGCCAAGCAAATCAACCCATAGACATGCCTTTCATATTTACTGGGGCGATTCACTCAGCTTTAACCAGACCTTTGACTTTGGCCTAGTTTTTGCAATGTTTGCAATGGTACATTAAATGTAATTTAAAGACATGACCTGATCAATAGATATGTGTAAAAGGGCTGTACATATTATAGTGTTTGCAGCTTGCATAATTTTGAAACTGCTTTACAGTAGCTGCATTAGTAGTTTGACAAGTCCAACTAGTAACCAAGATGGCAATGAGTTAAGCCTCACTGTAACGCATGGTCCAACCCTTCCTGAGCAATGAGTAACATTTATGTGTCCATTTGAATTGACACACAAATCTGAACCACAAGAGAACATATATGCTCTATATGCAAAATATGAATTAGTATGGTAATAAATCTATTATGCTTAAATAATGCACTTAATTCTGCAGTAATCAACAATATTTTGGGGGTAGGGGAAATTTATTGGCACACTGTGCACTCAAACTGTAATACTATCCAGTGATCATGACCACAATTAGCTTTGATCTGAGGACCAATTTGCAGAAGATATGGGTTCTTCTCAAGAAATAGTAGAATAGTGGCACCGTTTTAAAGAACATTGTGCTAGGAAACCTGGTCAATGGTGAAAAGATGTCATGACTGCTCTGCAAGGTAACTGCCTGAGCTCCCTAATAGACGTGGGATGTTAGTGGCAAATTGTGCATTTAGCTGTAGATTAGGCGTGTAACATTGGTACTAAATGGGAATAAATTACAATTTCATAAGGAGATTTAGGGCACTTTACTACTATGACCCTTTTAGACAAATGTTAAGCGTGGCTCAGATAAGTCTTCCCCTTCTGTAAATGTGTTTGTATAAGGTTCTGAATTACAAGTTATATCACTGTATCTCCACCACCTAGGACCACGGAGTAGAAAGGTGTTCTACCCACAAATAACTTATACCAGTAGTTTCCAACCTTTTGACTTGTGTGGAGCCCCAATTTGTCATTATGGAACCCAGCGACCCTCATTAAATCATTACTGGAATCTGGGGACCCCCCAGCATTGAGTCATTACTTGGAGGCATGGACCCCGGCTTAAACATTATCAATGATTTGAAACGCAAAACAATACACAAAAAAAATACAGAAACATTCATCAAACAGATATACAAATGATAATCCTTTTTATTTAACTTAATTTTAATAGGAAAGTTGGAGCTTTTCTAAATTCAATTAAAGCCACACATTGTCCATACTATAGTCTTTTTGATGCACCTACACTGCTCCCACAAATCAATCTGGGGACACTAATTTAATTTTTAGCATCCAATTTCAAATTCCTTGACATTTACACTAAGTTTTAAAATTTTCTGTAGTACATTTAGCCTTTCTATTTATATAAACTTTATAAAACTGTTAATTTTATTTAATTTTCTAATCAGTCGCAGACCCCCTTAGGGGGCTTTGCGGACCCCCATGGGTCCCAGACAAGAGGTTGGGAACCACTGCCTTATGGCGTTACCATGGCATAACTTTGTAAGAAATTGGTAGGATGTAAGGCCAGTTCACACTGGGGTCTTAGTAGACTTTCCAGTTTTTCGTAATGCCCAGCTACTATACGGCATGTTTTCATGAAGCATCATTTATCAAACTCTACTTTGCAAGCTTTGCTTGTAATAAAGACTTTACAAATTCTGTAATGGCAGTGTAGGGCGCTCTATGAAAATTCAAGGAAAACCACAGCCTGCAGAGATAAGACTTGGCTGCTTCTTTATCAGACACCTCATCCACAAAAGAGTCTTTCTAGGTAAATAAACCGAATTCAAAAGTGGGCACAGAACATTGAACACAAGATTGCCTTTGATTAAACTTCTGACAGGATTCCATTGCTCACAGAAACAAAAAGGTTGCAACTGAAACCGCAATTCCAATTTGAGAAGTAAACTACGCATATTCTTATGATTCACGTGTAGAGTTGTCAGAGGCAGCATAGATTTAGAAGCTGCACAACATTTTCCTTGAATCATGGCAAAAAATATCCTGCTCCACAATTCTATAAATTATCCAGATGCATCAGGCAGAGAGAACTGCACTTCTTAATTGCCTTAAAATGGGTTAGATATTAACAGGAAAACATATTCACTAGTGTCTGCCTGAGACCCCAACATGCAGTTAGGGTAGTCCCAAAAGAACAGGTGATGCATTGAGCGAACCAAGACACACCTATAAGAAACAGCATGTGACAGATTTCAATTTAGCCAGCCTCAGCCCACAGCAGAGGCCAGAATTATAGGAGTGTAAAATGAAAAAATAAACAGGGGAAGCAATCAATATACGTGGGAGTTTTCCATTATTTCCGTTAACGCTTTCCATTACACTCCAATTAGCAAACCTTGGAGTTTCCATAATTGTCCTGGTAGTGCACTATGTAGCTAGCACACGTTATTTGTTTTAAATCCCAGCTATCACTTTAAATGTTTTCATATTTCTGCTGTAAATTCACTTTGTAATGTTTCAGTATATCAAAACTATGCACACACTGCAATTCTGTAATAGCCCAGATATCACTCTTTTGTAGTTTTCTAGCACACTTCTCGGTCTTCCAAAAAGCTGCTAGTTTATACCCTTCAGAAACTTTATAATGCTCCTTTATACATGGCATTTGGTGCTTCCCAAATTCTGGCTAATTGGGTTGTAGCTCACCAACTACAGTCCCTTCACTGGGGTCAGACCTGCTGTGGTGTTTATCCAACCCTGAATTCTACTAACTGGTCTTATTCTTAGAGGAGATAGCATCGGCACTGGTGAGACAGAAATAATGAGGCAGGTCCGGTGCTAAAAGATGGAAGACAGGAGGAGCAGAGACAGTATGTCTCTTTTTTCCCGTCTCAACCTATTTTAAGATGGTCTGCTCACGATTAACTACTTAATGGCTCCTGCTATTAACGCCAGTTTTGACTTCAGAATAAAATGTATAGTTTCCGTTTAGAGATTGCATCCCGCCATTAAGGAGTATTCTGCATGAATGCCTCAGATCCTAGGATTTTGAAACCTTTGTGATTTGTCTAGACAATCCTCCAGGAAACGAGTATCAGGGTGGGTGCTGGAGAGAGGAGAACTAATCAGTGCAGTCTCGTCATCATCCTAATTAAGACTTTTTTGTAAGGATCGCCTGGAGAGCAAAACTTTGAGGTGCTGCAAATACCACATTGCTCACGAGCTACACAGTTGGTACCACCACTGAAAAGCCTTCCATGGAAACGTCCTTGGCTGTGAAGATTTATTTGAAGTTGGAGATGCGACATCAATAGAGGAAAGAGGAAAAGCATGGCCTGTTCATCTACAGGAATGTAATGGTAGACGCTGAAAATTACTATTCAACTAGTTCTGGGCTCACTTACCAGATAGTATCTGTCTCCAGAAACTTCACTGCAGCTCGGATAAGTTGCTCTTTGCTACGGTGAGTTGGATTATCCAAAGCAGTGTTACACAAGGTGGTCTATAAAGAGGATCAGAAAACACAAGTCACAAGTCTACAGGTGCTTGTAAAAGGTCAACAACAACCTATAATTCATTTCTGGCAACCAAACAAGGCACACTATTTATATGTCAATGCCCCAGTGCATATGGCCCCTTTTCACGGTGGATTAATTTTTGCAAGTGGGTGTCGTATAGTGCTTTGCAATAACAAATTATTAGATGAACGTGGTGATGGTGGTACTGTGGGTAATTGGTGGGATGGTACAAGGGGTGTTAAAATGTATTTATGTAAAACCATTCAAACGAAAAGTATGCATCCAATATTTATTTAAAAAACTGTGCAGGGCACCTTTTGCATAGGAGTATAAAAACACAGTTGTACTTGGAAAAAAAAGTAACTTTACACAATAATCCACTTTCACCACCAATCAAGCTTGTAGTGTCGCTACTGTGGTTGCGTGTTCCACTGCAGTGGGGGAGGCGGTAGCGGGTGGTTCAAGGTAACTAGAAGATTTTCTGGAAGACAAGTAGTGAGGCATTTCCTTAGTCTAGTGGTGGAAAATTAGAGACTGGGCCACAGAGTGAAGTGCTTGTTACAAGTGAATCTTCTTTTATATTCTGATATGATGATCTGGATGAAGATTGTGTTTGAGAATTCCACAATGGATTTCACATTCATGGGATTCTTCTGCACCAGAGAGTGCAGTAATACTTAGGGAGATGGCGTGGACATAAAAAGGACATGAAATGAAGCATTCCGTTTTATAGCAATGCTTTTTAGACGGTGTTTGAGTATCCAGTCTAGTATTTGCATCAGAAACTATACTTAGGACATTATGTCTTGCTCTGCAGTGATCTTAAAGTACAGCTGTGCACTGGTGGATGTTGGCAATTATGTTATGAATCATGTTGTACAGAAGCTCCATCTAATAGTCAACACGCATTGCAAAAACTAATAGGTCATGTATTTTAAAAGGTCAAGATATTGGCTTTACCACTGCTTGTTTGTAGTGGCATTAGTTAATCTTAAAATGGCTGCCAATGCACCGTGACACGTGCACACCTGCTATCCATTTTGGAATGGGTCTTCCCATAAAGAAAAGCCATTCCAAGATGACTGCCAATGTCTATAGAAAAACATGTGTATTTTGTGATATACCTGCAGCCATTTTGGCATTATTTAAAAACATTTATTTACCATTCCAAAATAGCTGGTGGCCGTTGCAGAGGGGTAAATTGTGCGTGATGCAGTGTAGTGTCAAAGAAGGGAGTGGTCCAGTAGCAGCGTGCTGATGACTGCCATTTGCTAAACTAATTAAAAATAACAATTTAAAATAATAAAGTGAATGGGAAGGGGGAAGCAATGATGAGCATGAAAGTGAATCGCCCTGTAGCAGTGAGAGGTTGCCAAACATCAAGCAAAGCACTTAAAAACTAAAATACATATGAATTAAGTAAGTAAAGTGGGGGAGGCAGGTGTGAGGAAGCAATGGATGAACATGTAGGGGCGTGAAGTTTGCTGATAAGCTTAGAAACGCACATCAGTGAGAGAGATGGATTGTGCTCACATAAACAAGAGGTGGGGAGGGGCAAAGAAGCAAGGGATCAGCCAGGGTCGGGCCAGGAGAGGGGTGAGTTTACAGGGACTTCAGAACTAGATAGAGGAATGCAGTGAGCTCACATGCAGAACTGAAAGGCAAGTGAAAAACAGACATCCCTGGTGTCAACAGGGGAAGGATAAACATCTTCCAATCAAAAGGTTGACAAACACACGAATGGGGAGGAAATCCAAAGCATCTATCTGAAATAGACAATAAAGCTATCCAATTATTTAAAATATACTCAAAGTATTACTGTATTGGAAACAAGTCTGTTACAAAAGACATCAAAGCTGTCTGAAGGCGAAACCTAAAAAGGATAGCCAATTACAGAATAGTAAGCAATTACTAGGAAGTTGTTGTTTGCTGTATGCTATTAGGTAAATAAAGAGTTTCTCGAAGCTAATGATAAGATTGCTTTTAAAAAAACAACAGACTAATCGCTGTTGACTTGTGATGTCAAGTTGTTTGCATATTTTCATCTTGAAACACGAATGTATATTTTTAATTATTTTAATATGAATATAAATGTGCTGCGTTCTTTGATTTACACTTTATTTTGGATATATTCTTCTCAACACTGTCTATCTGAAAGCTTTTTCACAAGACCTGTTATATTTTTAGTTATGCATAAGAGACTATGGCAATGTCTATTACAATTAAAAAGTGAAAGCGTCGACATTTGTGATGCTATGTGGTCCATGTATGTTTGTGTGTTTTTTATTTGAGCGATGGTATGCACTTTTGTTTATGTATGATGATGTACACGAAGGTTGGTGCTGGAGTCCGTTTACCTCCATGTGTGAGGATATTGTGTTGCTTTCACTTAGATTGCATGTGTATGTGGTGATATAAATGGTATTTTGTTTACGCGTGGTGAATGAAAATTAAAGTTGGACGTGTTTAGGCAATGCTTAGAAAATACACGTCGTGCAACAATAAATAAATAGAATATGAACAGGAAGCGCTCTCTTCAAGTTTATGTGGTTATCTAGCATGAAGGGAGGTGGCTTCATCTAGTGTTAGGCGGCCAATAGTGGTAGCTGTGAGTGAGCATTGACGTGATGGCAAATGATACAATTTTGGGTTGATGGATGAAGTGGCCTATTTCATTGTAAAAAGGGGGTAAATATTACCTCTTGCAGTCAAAATGCTGCATATTAAAATGATGTGCTGAGTGAGGCATTGTTTTGCGTAGACATAGCACAATATGTACTGAAAAAGACTAATAAAAATCCCTTCTGTTTGCCCTGTGTGAACACACCACATTTAGTGTTATTTTTTGTTTAACCTCTTGTGAAGTGTTTACCTGATATTACCTTAATTTCTAAGGTAAGCTCATGAACAAAAGTAACAATAAAGATAGTTTGCGACTTCATTGAAGAGCCTGGTTGAACTAAGCATCTCATATTGACTTCCTGATTATTTTGTAACAGATTTGTAACAGATGTTTGGACTTAGAAAAAAAAACAGGAGCCCCGGAGCTTTTCTTTGCGTTTCTGTTTTTGTATTGGTAAGTGCAGGCAAAGTCAAGATTGCAACAAAAATTACACATATGGCATTTCAGTGCATGTTCGGTAGGCAGAGATCACGCCTCCTTTTGGTACGAGGCTTGCAATGACCCATTTACCCATAAAACTGATTACACTACAAACATCAGGATACCTATGGTTCAGTTTATTGTAAAGGCCTACCCTATAAATCAGACAAGGTACAACATTTACTGGCAAAAGGTAAGCACGATATGCGGAATGATGTCTGATTTAAAAAATAATAATAATTCAAAATTACCCAGTACTGTAATATCAACAGACACATCATACCACCATACGAACATCCCATCCCCCCCTGCCCCCAACTCACCCCACCCCCAGCCAAGACCGCAGCCAACTAAGCCAGAAAAAAAATCCATTTGTCGCAGAGGGCAGTGTACAGTCTCCTTTGACCCTCCCCTCTGGGCAGAAGAAGCCCAGTAACTAGTCCATAGGCTCTACACTCCCAACAGGCCCTATCCATGCAGTAATGGCTTATTCTCCGATTCCTGGATGGATCCCTCACCCCTTGTCCTCCATTAGGCCCTGCCATTGGCCCCATATCCTGTTGAACTTGCTTGGGCAAGCACTGGCCTTGTAAACCTGCTCTCATACACCAGTCCATATTTGCTTCCCAACCGGCCACAGTGGCGGCCCCCAACATCTGAAACACATCCTGTCTGGGCACCATCAGGGCAATGATGCAAAACATAGAAGTGTATCTGTCCATGTTTGCTCCCCTCAGAGTCCTAACAGAACCACTCTTGGGCCCTGGTCTAATGGTTGTTCAATTTCAATAGCTGAACATGTTCTTTTTGCCTAAGACTATTTTTTTTCTACATCCAATAATAGCAGAGCGTCAAAGCTCGCACTTATTATCCGCGATGAAAGCAAAAAACTAAAAATAAACACCCTGCATATTTTATTCTGATGTGTCCTCCCCCACACGGGGCCCCAGCGACTTATTTCATTGTAGGCTTGGACACTGGATGCAAACGCACTGGAGCTGATCTTAGCTAGACATTTTGACAATTGCTCATGAACATGGCTACCAAAAGTGCAGCAGGAGCGGTAGAAATTGGGACCGAGGAGTTTCAGAGGTCCTCACCACCCAAACTGTGGCTTCATTTTCCTACCCAGCCATAGTGGGATTCCATTTTCCTTGCTTGCATTAGGGCGAAATTGGTACCCCAGTGGAATTAGTAAATGGGCCGTATGTTTTTTTTAGTTGTAATCTTGACTTTGTCTGCACAACAGAAAAGCAAAGCAAAGCTCCGGGGCGCGTGCGCACAGTGACCAAAGCTGGAGAGGCCATGCTGCTCTGGGGGATGTGGGGGTCTGGGGTTAGACCCCTCACACCAACGGTACAGCCCATCAGACATCGCTCCCCTGCAGGTATGGGAGCAGCTCTTGATTTAACTTGTATCAAGGGATTATGCAGTGGTTCTGTATGGACTTGTGCCATACTGTAGATCAGGACGTTTTTGTGTAAATATGTTGCATAACGTGTATGTCTGCCTTTTATGTCTATCTATGCGTGTACGAGCATGTGTGTGCGGTTGTTTCTGTTTTTGAGTGAGAATTATTGTCTTTGCACGTTAAAGTATGGCAAATATTGTCTTGAATTCTGTAATTGTGTGTGTGTGAACATGCATCTATGCCATGGTTTGGCTTGGAGTCTGTGCGGTCTTGTTTATGCATGCATGTTTTTGTGTATTAGAAATGGCATGTCCACTTGTTGCCTGATCACTGTACAACAGAACTGTAGGCTCATGCCGTGCCACGGGTGTTTGGGGGAAGGACTTCAGGTCCCTGCTGGGCTGACAGCACTGGGAGGTGAGGTGGGTTGAGGAGAAGGGTGCACAGACATTTAATACGTTGGCAGCCATAAGCCAACACAGGCCCGGATAACTCAATCAAAACATGTTTAAAATAATCTTACAAACAGCAATTCTGCAGTATCTAAGAGCTATAGAATTTTGTTAATAGGGAAACAAATGTTCCAAGTGTTGGACGATGCTATTTTATTAGTTAAATAGCCATGCTATAACCATCCCTGAAAACACAGAAAGTTACAAAACGAAAAGAATGTGGCCTTTATTTCGCTCCTCTTTTACCTCATCAAACATTTGGTTCCTGGCTTCCTTTCCACTTTATTTACATGCTATGATTTGTAATACTGGTTTTTATTACATGTACAGATATTTGTTACATTTTATAAACTTATCATCCAGGAATTTCACCCCAAAATACAAAGTGTATTAAAAATCTTGCCATTTTCTAAATTTCAAAACAAAATAAAAGATGCTCTGCGTAGCTTAATTTGAATTAATTCATCCATCTGAAACTCCCCAGTAACATATATTTCCCACCTATAAAAAAAATGCATAAAATGAAACACGCTTTACGGAATTATGCTGGATGATATATTGTGAACGTGACCGATATGAGCTAAGGAAACCCAATAGATGCATTGGATTATTTTTTTAGCACTCCTTCTCTTGAAGTAGTCAAATATAACCTTCATCGCCATTTTTTCCATCGAAGGCTGTAGCTCTCTACGCACTCGCAGCGCAGCTGCTCTCAGATGTATATTATAGCATTTGTTAAATGTACACAATGACCCTTTGTTGATAATTTTGACATTCTCTGTAGTCCCCAATGTGAAAACAGAACGCAAGGAGTAGCTCCCCATGTGAGAATGCAAAGAGAATGAGGCCGATAATGAAAAGTCGGGAAGAGAATAGTTGCAGCACCGGGGCTGCACCTAGCACCCATGGTGCAGACGCTGGGCCTATTCTTATTGCAGCTGCACAAGAGCACCGGTTCTCAAAAGGGACAGAACAGGCATCAGGGGAATACACCAGGAGCCTTAAGCAAGGCTAAGCGGGAGGAAGCGAGGCATCATACAACACATAGCACCATAACAGCAGTGCCAATGGCAACTACAAAAGGAAACACATTTCACACCTCTCAGTAAGCAGGATACGGACATGGAGAGTGCAAGAAAACATACACTTGCATGTAGTTCTTAAAGCGAGAGAAAAAAGTAGTTCCATGAATATGAGCAGTGGAAGAATACAAGCCATCCAAGCAAAAGGACGAGGATGGTCTAGAATCTATGTGCCAATGGAGGGTCACCCACAAGAAGAGGAAAGAAAATAAGAAGCAAGCAAATAAGGGGGACAGTAAAGCCGACCAATGCTCAGCAATGGATGGGATATCAACCCATTGTAAGTTGTTGGTATGTTCCACTGGAGGCCTTTCACAAAAAGACAGCTACAAGCAGATTGCAGGCAAGACCTAAAAATAGAGTAGGATTGATTGTTATATGGCTTGAACAATATGGCATGGGAACAGGACGGGGTATAATCACTTTCATTTTGCTACAAGCAATCGATCCTGAGAAAATATGTAAACCATCCCAGTCCACCAGTACCCACTAAAAGCTTCAAGAGGTTCAGAAGCCATTTATGGGCCACTTTACTGGAAGCCCATGAGAGGTATAGAAAGATCAGTAAACAAGTATCTTCTCTTTCGGGATGTGTGGAGTATCAGCTGCAAATTGAATAGCAGCCATTGCGGAACTGCAGCAGCCTGGTATGAAGCCTGATTTATTTGCATCAAGCAGGAATTTCATGAATAAACTTGCTTTGTTGAGTGTTAATGCAATGTTTTCTACGATTAGTTATCGGACAAATGTTACTACGGTTCTTCTGGATTCTGTCTTTCGTCTAGCTAGCAGAACATCTACAAATTGCCTTCTCTGAATTAGTCTGGAATGTTCCAGCACTGTCTCTGTCAGGAGATACACTTATGGTATACAGGACCCAGGCACAATGATGCCAGTGTAACCTCTGGTGTAGTACCTCAGGATGGCCATCATACTGTCTCTACATGAAACTTGTGGTATGTAAGGTGCCCTGGTACACAAAATAAACAGGAATTTGCAATGCAATAAGTCTCACATTTACTTGAAAGACAAAAGCAAAAGAACTTAGGAAGAAAGTCATAGGATCAGGGCGCTCACAGTGTGTCCCAAAGTAACATTGCTACTAGTATGCGGCACGGTGCTCCTGGCAGAAGGATCTTCCCAAATCCTCCAATGTTTCCAAGGAAACTCGCAATGCTAGAGAAAAGAAGTCAGGGCACTCATGAATCCATGGTATTGTGTATAATCTTCATTTGAACAATGCCAGTTGTTACATATGAAAAACAAGTCCGTTCAATAGTCCTTCTTGTATTTACAGTTTATATGGCAATCAAAGCCTATATACTTGAAGCAGCAAATCTTGAAAATATTGAAAATACATAATATGTAGAAGTACAGCAACTGTTCATGCAGCAAACACAGCCAACACGTGTTTCATCCTGCGAGAAAATTTGTTCTCATAAGGACTTCGTCAGGGCTTAGCTTATAATAAAATACATTGAATAGGGAAAGTCTTTACGCGAAAAGCTGCAGTGTCTTCAAAACCATATATTAGTCCAACATCATCGAAGTGTGACGTTGAATCTTAGACTGGGAACGCCGCGTGACGATCGGTCCGCGTTCTCTCCCACTACTAATATTTGCAGCATCAGTTAGATAAGGAATTGTGATCACTTCAATCACACTTCGATGATGTTGGACTAATATATGGTTTTGAAGACACTGCAGCTTTTCGCGTAAAGACTTTCCCTATTCAATGTATTTTATTATAAGCTAAGCCCTGACGAAGTCCTTATGAGAACAAATTTTCTCGCAGGATGAAACACGTGTTGGCTGTGTTTGCTGCATGAACAGTTGCTGTACTTCTACATATTATGTATTTTCAATATTTTCAAGATTTGCTGCTTCAAGTATATAGGCTTTGATTGCCATATAAACTGTAAATACAAGAAGGACTATTGAACGGACTTGTTTTTCATATGTAACAACTGGCATTGTTCAAATGAAGATTATACACAATACCATGGATTCATGAGTGCCCTGACTTCTTTTCTCTCACATTTACTTGAGTTGGAGCTATTGGTATTGTAAATGCATAACTGGACTTCCTTTGCCACATTAATTGGTCAACCTTGCTGCATATTTTGGTCCTTTCTGCCACATATTTCCCGTGGCCCTGCATATAACTAAAAGGCTAGTAAGCCTACTGAAATCATTTTTTAAACAAGGCCATTAAAACACAAAATACTCCCAGGTGCAGAACATATTTACTTGGCAGAGGCGACATTGCCCGAGGGGCAATTAATAAATAATTGTACCCAAGAATGCGTGCTAAGATGCCAGATAACCAAAGTAAGGACTGTGATAAACATACCTAATATAGCCTGCTTTTACAGTCCTAGTTGAAGGGCAATCTTAACTATTTACATTATGTATGTGTGCACCTACATGACTTACAACTTATGTTTTCGTACACAGATCTCAAATTTGTGTTATCGACTTCTCAATCCAAAACATTGAAAGTTTAAGGCACCCCATATAATCTACTTTAGAAACAAAAGTTTGCATGGATGAATAAGCAAGCAATCACTCCTGTTATGCAACATAAGGATATTGAGAACGTCATAACGGATATTGATTATAACTGAAATTCATCAAGTTATGGTCTGCGGTGCTGTATTGTTACCACATATAACATAAGAAAAGTTTAAAAATTGTTTTTCACTATAATACACATACATTTCCATCCTCGTTTGAAATTAGGCGACTTTAAGGATTAAAGCTCGGTTGGTACATTTAAAAAATACTATGTAAAAATCTGTGTATTTAATGTGATAATGCTTTGCAGAGATGCCATTCATTTGTATCCCTGTGTTTGTCTCCATCTATCACCATCTCCCTTTAGCTAAATCACGCACACACACGAATGCTATTTCTGAAAACAAGCCTCAGTGTCTGCTGCCCTCCCTAGCTCCTATGGCTGCTGCTGCCTCTGCTCTTGCTAGGAAGAACTCGGAGTCTCCTGACTCCCAGTTCGAGGCCCTCCTCCATCTGTAGGCTCGTCCCTGCGAGGTTCAGCAGCCATCACTGTAAGTATTTCTTTTTCTTTTCTTTCTCTCTGTCGCTCTTTCACTACTGCGTTTTCTGCCTTTTTCATCTATCATCCCTCATTTTTCTCTATTTCTTTTTCCTTTTTCCCCCTCTCTCCTCTGACCCCATCCCCCTGTGAAGCACCTTTCCCGCCTCCCAGCTGACCGCTCACCCATCCCCTCTCCCCTTCTTAATGGCCGCCGCAGCGCTGTGAGTGGGCACCTGCACTGACCTCCTGGTCAGTGTCTGCTGCCCTCCCCAGCTTCTCTGGCTGCCGCTGCCTCTGCCTTCGCTGGGATGAACTGGGAGTCTCCTGACTCCCAGTTCGAGGCCCTCCTCCACACGCAGGCTCGTCCCTGCGCCTCATTCCTGGTGGTCTAGTGGCCATCACCGTAAGCATTTCCTTTTCTTTCTCTCTGTCGCTCTTTCACTCTTGCATTTTCTGCCTTTTTCTATCATCCCTTGTTTTTCTCTATTTCTTTTTCCTTTCTCCCCTCTGCTCTCCCTCCCCTCACCCCCCCCACGAAGCACCCTGGGGGCTCTTCGGATGAGGCCCCTCCCCGCAGTGCCTTGAGACCCTCATGGGTGAGTAGCCTCGCTTTATAAGCATTGATTGATGATGATGATTGATGATGATGCATGTGAAAGGCCTTGGCTGTGCTTTGGCCACTTAAACTATTGGTGCAGTAGGGTCCCTTACTACTTGAGCCTTCCTAGCAAAGCAAGGAAATCCAAGGAGGGCAGGCTTTGTATACAGGTATGCAGAGTCGAGCTTCTAAAAGATGAAATGTACTTGGCTTTAAACTAAGGGTTTCCAAAAAATGTAGGGATGCAACCATGCAAAGTACAAGACCGCAGGAAAAACTACCATGTATCAATTAGGCAGTCACTCAACTCTAGAAATAAAAGCAAATTACATGGCACACAAAACAATCTTCTTTGGCAATATGTTTGCGTGTAGTCATGCCACTTATACAATAGTATTATTGACTTTCTCACTTTTGGGTCTGAAAGGATACTACATTACATCTAACCCAAGTGAAGTTCACCCTCACCTCTGCTGTTCAGTTCAGGCTTCTCCTTTGGTAGCATTTTTTGAACTGGACATCATTTTTTTTTTTAAATAGGTTTTATTAATTTTATATAGCAGATATACAAAACAAGCCGTTAGCATAAATTGTTACAGGATCATATTTATCTGATTGAAATTGCTTAGAGCCAAACAAAACAAACCCCCACCCCCCCTTGCACACCTGTAAAAACATTTGTAGCAATCATTACATTCTGAAATTGTTACCCACTGCTTTGCTCGTTGTGTTATATTTTGTTGCTGCTCAGAGAGGTCCCGTTTGCGGCTATTGTGGTACTCTGTTTTTTTTTTTTTTTTTTGAGTCAGTTCCTATGGGCGGCTAAGTGCGTTCTAACATGTGTTCGGGATAGGTAGGCGAAGGATATAGCTAATTCTTCCTCTTTACCTTCCACCACGCACCAGCACTGTTGCCCTTGCTCTGATTAGTCGCAACTTTGGGAGGTGTAGGGGATTATACCCATTAGCTATTTACTTATCCCATTGGGCTCCTATACTGTTATTTCTGGTAGGGATCCTGGTGTTCAGTTAATGTGCTCTGCTGCCCCCTTCATGGAGGTTTATTATCGTTTTTTGTCTCGAGTTTGGTTATCAGTGTTTCCCAAGTGTCGCTACCTGTGTGTGGCTGGCCATTCCGTGCCAGTTTTTTGAGCACCTGAAGCTCCGTGCGGGCCAAGCGGAGTGTGAGGATGTGCCAGGTCTTCTGGTCAGGGGCATTGGGTGCTTTCCAGTGCATTGCTATCAATCTTTTGTACATCACGTAGGCCATGTCTACAAACTTGTATAAATGTCTGTGTGGTCTGCTGCCAGCGTTAGCCCCGTCCATTCTGATGTCGCCTTCACCACCTTTCCCCATTCTGTTTGCACTTGAGGACAGTCCCATACCATGTGATAAAAGTGGGCCGATGGCTCCAGGAATCTGGGGCACGTCGGGCCCGTGCCCGGAAACATCCGCTTTAACCTGGCCGGTGAGAGGTACGTCTGGTGTAGAAAATTGAACTGGGTGTATCGGAATCTAGGGTTCCTTGATACACCCAGAGTGTAGGATAGTGCTTTCGG
Source organism: Pleurodeles waltl (assembly GCF_031143425.1). Taxonomy (NCBI): domain Eukaryota; kingdom Metazoa; phylum Chordata; class Amphibia; order Caudata; family Salamandridae; genus Pleurodeles; species Pleurodeles waltl. Next base: position 154,274,611 of record NC_090449.1, read on the forward strand.
CCAGTCTTCAAGAGGGATCGGGACAGGGAGAACTGTGTTCCATCTCCCCCTGGCCCTCTCCAAGTGGGGTTCCGGGAGTTCACTGAGTGCCTTGTACAGGCTTGATATTGCTTTAGTTTGTGCGTCACTTTGCAAAATATAATGTATTATGGGAGAGGACTCTGGTTCTAGGTCGCCAGCTCCCCATGTGTTCTTGATTGCATGACGTATTGCATAATATGCTAAGAATTGACCGGAGTTCACTGCAGTGAGGGCCTGGATGAATTCGAACGACATTAGTTTGCCGTCCTCAAAGCAGTCTCCCACTGTCTGTATTCCCGCCTCTAGCCACTGCGATAGTGAGTGCGGTTCAATCCTATGCCGTCCCGAGAGGCATTCCAGTGGAATTAGCGGGGTGTATGGGAATGCTCCATGTCCCTTCTGGGCATATCTCCGCCAGCAAGCACACGCCACGGCTACCAACGGGTTCATAGTTTCAGTTTTGGAATGCCTATCGGACAGCCATGTCAGTAGTTGGGTTCCTTTTAGCCGAGTCTGCAGCCATACAGACTCGGCTGTCGCTGGTCTATGAAACCATTGCTGTATCCACTGTAGCTGTGCTGCTGCGTAGTAGATTTCAAAGTTGGGGGCTCCCAATCCAACAAACTCCACCGGTCGCTGCAGTGTGGCTAAGCCACACACGCTCTTCCGCCTCCCCATGAACTGGACATCATAAAGTAATGAACACATTTCCTGTCTACTTTTGACCCCGCCTAGTTGCTCGTCCATTCAGATGATGAGAATCTCACTAGAGAGTTTCCCACTCCTCCGCCCGCCACGTTAATGCACCTGCGCACCACATTTAAAAGAGTAGAACAATAGCACAGAATAGTAAGCTCCACAGGTGAGCTAGTGTTCCAAAAACATAGACTTACGGACATATCCACGCACTTTCTTCTAGTGTTCTGATTAGTGCTCCAGCACGATCGGCCTTCCAGAGTTACGGTATCGGAAGAAGTTATCTGTGGCAGGCTTTGGAGGTTAGAGGGCTTCAGTTATGCTGTGAATTCCGTTGCTTGTAAATGATAATTATTTGGATGAGGTGCTCTTATTACTTTGGATAAGTGTTTACTGTTCTGAATCAAGCTTAACATTGCTTTGATTACTGCACGGTAGAGACAATTGCAGGGTCGTGGTTAAACACCATAGATAGATAACAACAGGTCGGAAAGCAGCGCCTGCACGCTGATATGCTCACCCTAAAAAGCATGTTTGGGAACCGAGGTTGGTGCAACAAATACATGAGTATAAAATCTATGCAGAGGAAAAACGTATTCAACAAACTCACTGCTACCAAACATAGGCGACTTAAAAGGCAGGCCTCTATACATCCCGAATATTGTGGTCAGTATTCTGTCAATGACTTAAATGTATTATGGTGAGTTCAATTAAAAGAAAAGAAAGAAAGGTCAAATAGAAAAAAGTAAAGCCGAGAAAGTAAATCAAGCGTGGGTTTCACTTTCTGATTAAATGTGCTGTCAGTTATATCAACGCATGTGTCACAGATGGTGAAGGAGGAGACGTAATCAGCCAGATTCTGAGAGCTTAGCATGGAAATGCCTGTTGATTTCTGAAGATAAACAAAAAGCCTGTTGAAGAGAGTGAGGGCAACATTTAGTATGACAGAACCCATCTTTTAATGTATTGGAGATACATGTTCAAAAAAAGGAAATGAGGGGAGAGAAAAGGGTGCTATGACCATCATAGACACTAACAGGCCTGCCAGTATGTTGGCTCAAGATACACAGTGCGCACATCGTATTCATAAAAATGGCATGCCAATTTGCTTATCCTTCTGGGAAGACAGACCAGACAGTACATATCTGCCCATGCCAGCCCTCCCTGCATAACTGTAAGCAAACCATGTATTAAGTTATGCAAAGACTTCCGAAGAAGACCAAGTGGATCGATGGATGTATGGATCCTCTTGACATCAGCAGGTCTGGTCTTCCCATGTCAGGAGCACATTAGAAAAGACTGACCGTAAGGGGTCCGTCAAATGGAGTGCTAGGTGCAGAAATAAAATATTTTGACTTTGTGCCCAAAATACAAAGGAATGGTGGCTATACTGATGTGCAAAGGGACACGTTTGGTTGGGCGAATAGTCAGTGTGCCCCACGTGGGATTATTCACCAGCCAGGCACGCCACACCAGCAGAACTTCGTGCCTACATGACAACACACCTGTAAATGTGCATCTGGGAATATGCTTGTGGAGGTCCTTTTGAAAATTACAAAATGTGTAAGTTGCACATTTTCCCCCACTTAGGTATGTTTAAAGCATGCACATTAGATTCACGAAAAGCAGAATGTAATCAAGAACCACCAGGCCTCTGAGCCATGATTTAGCAATCATCCGCAAGATAAATAGAACTCCCTCGGCCCCCTACATGCCTGAATGGTGGATACTGCTCAACCACATGCCTTTACGACTCAATCATCACATCTTCTGCAAGACTGGTGAGACAGGTAAACATGCCGTACAAAGGGGTACAAAGTGTGCCGAGTGTTTTTGTACTGGATATTTACTCACAATCTATCAACTACAGGATGACAGGGACCTCTTACAACAGTTTAGCAACAGGTAAGAGTTTTAAGTAAGTAAACGTTTCCTTAATGGATTTTTGCACACAAGGATGCAAATGTTCAAAAATATGGAGGCACACTGCCACAGCCTCTTGTTTTTAAAGAAATCATTTTAGTCATAGTATTCAAACACATGCATGGAAAGATTTATTCATCTTATAAAAAGTTTATCTTTAAGAAGTGAAAAGCTCCAGGAGGACAACCTGTTCAAGTAATGTACTATTACTGAGCCTTACCATAAGTGCCTAGTGAAGACTAAATATAACATTAAAATGATAAAGCTGAGGCACTGGTTCACTGGAGTGTTGTGTTTTCCCAGGAAGAATAAAATCCCTGGGCTCAAATGTCTTATCTAATGGCATCTGGAGGGGATGCCTTATCTAAAAAAGTAACAAGTTTGAGCCTCGCCTGAATGCATAGTTGATCCTCGTGGTTTGGTAAGGGAGGGGGGGGCACAATGAAAGATATGCCATTTATGACATTTTTTGTACTTTGGGCCATATCATAGTAACTGACTGACTGACTGAATGACATCCCCTTGGTACAAAAGCAGGAGGGTTACATCAGAGTGAAGACAAGGGTTCCAAATACTTGTTGAAAGCATCTCCAGGCATCCGTCAGTATTGGCTGAATTATAGCAAAAGCTGTAGCGCTCACCAGATGCATAGAGAACAACTTGATGGTGTCCTGTTGAGAGTCCCACTCTGTGGCCACTGCAATGGCAAGAGCCTCGCTGGGGACCACAAACAGCTTCCCCTGGGGGGTCTTCAGTTTTCTCCGATCGAGGCTTATCTCAAAGCCACCTGAAGAATATAAATGGAGAAACTAATCAGTGGAATCAAACCAAGCACTACTGACAATGGCACAAACTACCATACCCACTACAGTGAGGGAGACGGGTAAAAGGGAAAGTAAAGCATCAAAGACAAAAGTGTTTTGGTGACAGGCAATGATGTGCACCACTTTGAGATTACATATCTAGGGAAAGGATTTTAGGCACAGTTTGCGGGAAACAGGTTTCGGTCACTCTTCTTAAAAAGAAGGTAGGTTTGGCAATCAGGACACAGGTGTTGACAGTGGGCTCACTTGTAAAGACCATGACCCTCAACCAATTCACACAAAAAAAGCAATAAGACAGATGCACCAGCCTAATGAAACACAACTTTAAATTATTTACTGAGTTTATATGTACTTTTAATATTTAGACGAATGTAGCCAGTAGAAAGAATGCTTACGATGTCCAGATGTTTTAGATTCCCTGTAGATCCTCTAAAAGGATGCCCTTGGGAATTTACAATGTTTCTCTTGTAGCCGGCAGTGAATGTAAGGCTTGGAGGGGCTTGAAGGACCAGCACAGCTTCCACCTTCTTAGTGCACAGTGGCTCTATCCACATTTACCACTGCAGCAGGCTCTGGCATGTATTGTAAGGAAGGCGATATAGACTGATTCATCACAAATCCCGTCAGTGCCCCTTGATTCAAATGCAGTCTGCACTGTTGGTGCACAGCAAGGCGTTGAAGATGAGTTAATGCACTACTCTTGCTTGTTCGCTGCATGTGATCAACTGTACTGAAGGGGAGACACAACAGCCACAATGGCAGCTTGAGTTTAGTCCTGCAGGCGGCTCATAGCCAAGAGAGTGCTACAGAGGGAAAGGTGAAGTGTGATGGGATGATGCGGAGGTGGCTTGATGGTACCACCAGTGGATGGGGAGTCACTAGCGAACAGCAACACTGGGTACACAAGCACAGAATCCGGAATGAGGCTGGAACCTCTATATGATGGAAGTCAACTGCTGGAGGATTATGCAAACTAAGGGGTGACTCGATGCCACTGACACTGGGATTTATCACTGGTAGGTCTTGACATCAGTGGGTGTCCCCACATCGAGCCAACATGTTTATCAGTGGGATCACCAAACTGTGTGGCTGTGATACCCCAGGTGGTGTATGGGCTGTTGTCCCTCAATACTTAATTGGACAATTTTCAGAAGACTACATACTTTGGGCAAATAATTTACCTTTAAACAACTTCAGGCTCTCTATTTTAGTTTTAACTTTATGAAGTATAATTGAAACAATACATACTTCATTCATTTCAAACCACATCCCAGAAACATTTTCAAAGTGTTATGTTTAAAAAAGACTTTTAAAGCACCGTTTCACCTGTGCGACACACAGTGCTGCAGGAAACTATTAAATAAAGCAAGATTATTATTTAAACAAAAACGTTTTATTTTATTTTTTTATAAAAAGAAAGAAAGAGATTGATTTAATGGCTTGAGCAATGTGAAATGCAAATTTGGGGTGAGAACTGAGAAAGCACAGACCTCTAATGAGGCTCTGAAAAAAACCCACTGAATAAAGACAATGTTGACGTGATCGTAAATCCCGAGGGGGATGATATTGGAATATGTTTACCAACAAAAAATTAGGAGACGGTCCATATGTACATTGTACATACACTGCAGTATTCACAGACGATTCTGTTCCTTTACTGGCTCTGACACACATCTGGGCATTACCAAAAACTACATTCTATATACTACATAATTGAGATCTTGCATGCTCTTCTGATATTTCAGCTACGGCAGGATTGATTGGTTCGATGCCTGTAATGTAAGGTGAAAGGTGGTAGACACAGGTGTCATGTAAGATATGCCACATGTGCGGTTTTGTTTGTGCTTGAAGACTAACATGATGGTGAGTGATTTAGTTTGCTGTGACAAGTGTGTGAGGGAAACAGGTTATTCGTTTCTAAATATAATGTTAATTTAAGAATATATAAGGCTCTTAGATAGGTTTTTGACCAGTTTGCTCATTATTACCGTGCCACCGGGAACATGTACAGTTTGCGTCTTGAGCTAGAATGATACCGCCCAATACACAAACTTTACCAAAGACATAAAAATGTAAGATTGTTTTATATATTTATTTTCTTGATTTTGTAATCAAACATCAACAGAATAAAATACATTGTAACTTCCCCCATCCTTCCTTCCTCCACCCACAGATCCTGAAAGCGATGAGCCACTTCATAAGCGTATTTTGTTGTGAGCCAGGACATGATAATCAAACATCATAATTAACACTGTATATGGTGCAATGGTTGCAACAACTCCTGCAAACACAACCCTTACTGGAGCTCTCCGCCATGTTTACCTGTCACTCCATATCAGAGTCCATTCTGTGCTCCACTCTACCCCACCTTGTCCGCCCCGTTGTATATCAGTCTATGCCTCATGCCGCATTCTGCTCGCACCCATCAGACCAATTCCCAAAAGCCATTGTTTCGTAGTAGGTGATCTGCTGTTCATCCACCTTAGTGCTATGCATTTCTTTGCTACAGCACAAAAGTAAGATTTTAATGGCACAACAGATATAGGTACGGGCCCCAACCTTTAATTTACATAAGCAATAACTAATCACGTAGACAACTACATGAAAAATGTGTTCTTTCATAGTGGAGCTTTGCATGTTTACCAAAGATTGGCGGAATGATTGCACTCGGTTCGTTGAATTGTGATTTATACTGATAGGAAAATTAGCTGCAGAAAGACCAAACTGGAAGATTCACTCAAACACATTTTTCCGCATTACAATTACATACTCCCCCATGCTCACACCAATCGGAGCGGACAGGATGCTGTGAATATAAACAAATACATACCTTCTCCCTGGGAAATATTCACATTCTGATAAAACTTTTTTCTTTCTGAAAGAAAAAGGGCAGAGTATGATGAATGAGTAGAGATACCTGAACAAGCCACAATTACCATCATTGAACGTCCACTTTCTGGACCATCCCATATACTAAACTTTAGGGAGTGAAAAACAGCAGCAGGATCCAATAACCCCTAGGTATTAGATAATGAACCCGCACACCACAAAACCCCAAATCATGCAAACAATGTTAATACACTTACTGAGTATTTTTATAAAGCTCATAAAAAGCCCAAGAGCAACAGAGTGAATTAGATAGGACACTGTTCATACTTAAGGCAAGCACGGGCGATAACACGAGCAAAGCAGAAGTATAAGGTCGAAAAATAAATAAGTCATGTGATCATAGCAGATTAGTTAAGTAATGGAGCTAACCTGTAGCCTCATTAAGTGTTGGTCTGAGAGGAGCAAGGTCAATTTTTGGCCAGAAAGGATGGCATTTACTAAGCATATATATTTTTCCTGGAGACTGGTGTTTGCATAGATAGACAATAAAAGAATCAAGACTTAAAACTTGGAACTTATAAACCTGGAGGTTTATATGGTGTGTTTAAAACAGGAGAAATTTGTGAGGAGTACTGTGAAAACATCGTTCTTGGGAATGACAAATGAAACTCCTGCTATTTGTAAAGAAACAACGTTTGCTCTTGATGTGCTTCGTGTAATGGGTTAATGTCCTTATAAATAAATGCTTCTGAAGTCGGTTGTAGTTGTGCAGTACCGTGTTGCTATCCATGGGAGTGGATTTCCCAACAGCTGGCAGTGGAAGAGAGGGGCATTTTAGGCCATCAAGAGAAACATTATTCAAGTCACCCATAAACCTAATGTAGCAAAGGTACAACTGTAACTATCTTTAACAAATTGCGAATGTCTGGAATTAAGGCATTCCAACTCAAGATTCTGACATTCACAGAAGGAAATGTGTAGTATCCTTTCTGTTACCGTTTCTGGTATGTCTGAGTTGGTGTCTGGAATGCTGATAGTGAATAAGTTAATACAATTTTGAACTGTTGTCTGTGTTGAAAGCAAGCCAATAGGGACAGTCATAGGAAAGATGGAGCCTTGACAGAAGCTGCCCGCAGTTGCTGTAGGGGAAGGGCTTATGTGAAATAAAGAGTGGACCTTCTATCTGAGTGGCTCCACACTACTGTAGGAATGCCCTCCCATCTCACTTCAACAAAATGCTTCTGAATTAGTTAGAACCAGCTTGAACAGGTCTTGATTTCTGAACATATTTTATTATAGTTGGGTGAGAAAATGCAACGCATGAGGAATGGCCTTCTATGTTAACAAAGCACTATGAGAATGACGGACACCAGCCACTTGTACTTAATCAAGTGCACGAGCAACTCCTCATTTCCAACCAACTGCCCTTGGAAAGGACCACTGTCACTTTCTTTTGAATCAGCAAACCCACCAGCAATATATGAATTTATTTATTGACTGTTTTGTTAAGTTCTGTCTTGTGGCAGGGGGCCTCCTTGTGCTGATAAATATGTTATAGGAGGTTCCAGGCTTAATCAATCCTCTTTTACAGACAATGGATGATTCATCCTTGTTCGAGAAACAGCATGTTTGTGGATCTTCTGATCCGGGCTTTGTTGAAGCAGAAGTGTACTCAAGTGGCCTGACCCTTTTTGGAGTCAAGTAGAGTATATTAGAGGTTTTAAGGTAGGAGGAGAAGGTCTTTTTGGAAAGGCTTGCCTTTAGTTGGTTTTCTTTTAAAACAGCCAGATTAAATTGATTTCTAAGGACTAGGTACAATGAATTCAATAACTCTGCGCCCATGATTGATAATGACCCGCCGCCATGCATCTTGCAGCTGTATCTGGGATGTGCTATGTGGTTTGCATTGTTGGGCCTCAGGTTTTGGCTCTAAATAAAGTATAGGTACAATGCCTGTAAGTATTATGGTCCATGGCCTCACAGGCTATGAAGACAATTTAAACCAATTAAAACTATATTCTCAGTGCCTCAATACGCCAGTAAAGGTTTCTGACAGCTGGAGAAATATGAGCAGATTTCTTTATGTTAAAACAGAGCATGGCTGCTTAGTTTTGCATTTTTTTAAAATTATTTTGTATTTTATTTTTGCATTTATTGATAATAAAACCAAACACACACATCTGTGAGGTCAGTAAGTACACATCATAGTCAAATTAGAGTGTAAGGCGAGACAAAGCTGTATAAACATCATAAGTATAAATAAATAAGAAGGCATCATGCCGCCACTAAGCGCGGTATAAACTAAACCGCATCATTAAGACCTCCTGCTGTAGACAGTGAATAAAGACTGCGGCTTAGAGAGGGAGATCCTGCAAATTACTACCTTGAAAGCCTCCCACATGGTGCCAGCAGATGTCACAGACCACTGATTCTCAGCAAACTACTGTGCAATGGCGTCACGGATATCATCCCAAAACGCCTGATCCCTAAGCGCACCATGGGGAAGCCTCCACATACAGGCACTCCCGGGGCCTCCAGGAACAGCCAACTCCAACATGACCGGTAAATGATCCGACAAGGTACGGGCCCTATGCGCAATTTACTGCGTCCAGAGCTCAACATCCCTGGAGCCAAGCTATCTACCTATCTATACGGGACCAACTACCATGCACATAATTGACGCAGGTACCTTTCCTGTCAGTTCCATGCTTTGCTGTCCATAAGTCCACCAAAGCACCCTCAGCCATCACGAGAGACAAGGACTTGGCCGCCGCCACATGCTGTGGTCTAGCCTGGCTTTCACGATCTGAAGTCCAGTTACACATGAAGTCCCCCCCCCCCCCCACAGCAGGGACCCGGGACCCAGTGAGCCAATCAGCCGCCACACTTCCCAAAAAAATTCAGGGTCATCAATATTTGGGCCTTAAATCTACACCAATCTACATGGTCTATCTATCAGTGTACCTTGCAGCAGAACACAGCGACCGTTCAGATCCACAAGTACTTTTTTAGTGCGCCACTGCAGCCCCTTTCGAATCAAAACCGCCACACCTCGTGCATATCGCGAATACATCACAGCGTGACACTCACCAATCCAACCAGCTTTTATCCGGTGTTTTGTGGCTTCCACCAGGTGCATCTCCTGCAGCATACAAATGTCAATCACATGTCACTGCATATATGCAGACAGCAATCTCATCTTACGCCCATCATTCAGTCACAAACATTCCAAGTGAGGCAGCGCACAGGCGTCATGCTTTTTTGCGCAATCCCAGAAACCTATCCAAACATACATCTCCCGATAACATCACAATAGAGGCATCGGTGGCATGCAGGTGAAGGAGCAGGAGTGAAAGAAAAAAAGACAGGAGGAGTAAACCAAGTACCACACTGACCCCCCAAATGGGTTAGTACTACAATCCCTCCCAACCCCGAATATATATACCACAACATAATAAAACAATTGGAATGGACTCATCCAATGAGGCCATCCGAAAACCATCCCAAACCGGATGGATGGGGGATGGGACTCAATGTAGGGTATATAACCTAACAGCCTGCACTAGCATTTAAATAAACAAAACCAATTTGCAGGCCACAAGGCACCCGGCAAGGCCACAGGGACCCCAAACAGTAAAATGTATTTAGTCATTGCCACAGGGTCTCCCTCTCTGCCAGCAGCCCGCGGGTACTTCAACTGTGCCTTTTTTAGGGACAGATTTAGCGTATTTAGCAGCCAATTTCGGGTCAGTGAAGAAGTGCAGCTTGCCCTTATGCTGCACTCGCTGGGTAAATGAGGGAGTATTTGGCATCGGTTTGGCTCAGAGTGCATTTGGCCGTTAAGAAAGCCTTACGGGCCACTGTATCCCAGGAGTGTAGTCAGGGAAGATAATCAGTTCAGTGTTATAAATCACAGGTCTACGCTGTATGGTGTCCCCATCTCTGTAGTTCAGTAAGCGTACAATAATAGGGCGCGCTGGAGCTCACGGTGGAGGTTGCGGCCCCAGGGATCTGTAGGCCCTCTCCACCACCAGCACACAGGAGAGCTCACCGGGGAATAACGCAGAAAGCATGGTTTCAACATAGTCCTCCATGCGCCCCTTTGCCGTCGACTCTGGGAGGACCAGTATGCGGATGTTATTACAGTGGGACAGGGCCTCAAGGTCCTCGTTCTTATTTTGGATCACCTCCGGTGCTCGCTCCATGCGCAGCAACTGTTCTCCGTCCTCGCGGCGACCATCCTCCAAATCCGAGGTGCGAGATTCCAGCTGCTCAAAGCGGGCGTCATGACCAGCTACCCGTTCCTTTAGACAATCCATTTGCTCAGTTAGATGGTCAAGATTGGCGCTGATGCTAGCCAGGCCAGGCTTGAAATCTAGGAACATAGCCTTCACGGAGGACGCAGAGGTCTCCCCATCTAGGGGCAGGTCTTCCGCCGACTGGCAGGGCCACTTTTCTTTTTCCCACCATCAAAGGTGAGCTTAGGGTGCTTCAGGTCCGCCTTCCCCATCCTCTACGCAGCCGACCAGGCTGGTGTCCATCGAGGCACCACGGCACTACACCAGCAGAAAGCACCTGATAAGTAGGACCAACCAAAGAAAGAAGCTCCACGCGGGCACTCACTCCTGCTCGTCGCTAATATCACAGCAAAGCAGGAGGGGGGGTGCCAGGTACCAGAGCCAGGCCCACATCAGTCACCGCATGACTGGCCGCAGTCACAGAAGCCAGTTACATCAGCCCAAAGCAGCAGCACTCCCATCCACTGAGCCATGAGGCTGGAGTCCCACCACCAAACAAGCCCCACAGGTCGCTAATAGTGGGGCCCCAGCTGAGCCAGAGGGCCAGGCCAGGATCGCCGGCCAGCCACCACTAGGAAGTGATTTAAAAAAAAAAAAAAAAAAAAAAAAGGGGGGACGATTCCACACCAGAGATGCCACAGGGTACGCCCCCTCCCCAAGGCCACCAAAACATGGGGGAGGGGCAACAGATAGCAACAGCCCCCAAATCCAACCCGCACAAGCGCTCCTGCAGCCCAATACAGCTGCCAACCAGGCCCCGCAAGAGCAGGATGATAATACGTCGGCCGAATAGGCCGGGAAGGCTGCCCTCAGGTCTCCAGCCCCCAATCGCGGGGTGAGATGTGAAAAATAGGAAGGAACCACCTCCTGCGACACTCACCAGCTCGGCCTCCTGCAAGCATGCCGGCAAGCGCCGCCGAGGCCCATGCGCGCGCCCACTCAGGCCTGCGGAGCAGGCCAGCTCAACCCCCGGCACCTGACCGGCACTCAATCGCATCCAGCAGCCTCCCCGAGCCTTCCCTTGCAGCCCCGGTAAGGCTTAGGAGGCGGGCGGCTGTTCTGGAGGCGAATCATGTTGTTTGGGTCCCCTGCCGGACTGAGCCTCACGGTGTGGTGGCCATCTTGCGGGACGGCCAGGCCACGCCCCTAGTTTTGCATTCTTTGGTGCCACTGCAGACCGTTAACCTGTTAAGCGGACCTTAATCAGGTAAGAGTTGTAACGAACCTGTGAAGTGTTCCACAAATGGTCGTTTCTGGCCCATTCAACAGATGGATGGAGAGTCGACCTAGGTCCAATCAAAAGGAAGGAGACACACGGTCATAAGTGCTCTGCATTCACATTTTTAATGCATTTGGATTTCTCCACATACTGAATACAACATAAAATGATTTATTAGTTGGACGCTAACATTCTCAACTATTTCCAAAGGCCCACCTCTGGAATTCTTATGAGATTTTGCATTTGGAAAGTTATCTTACTCCAACAACCCTATAGAAAGAGAACATACTCTCATATGATATATGCAACACTGCTTCCCAATGAGAGACTATCATTTTAGACTGTTACCTATACATGAAATCAAATCTACCTTGCCTTGTACTCTTGCATGTTAAGCTTGGAGTGAGTCAATGCATTTATTTTTGTGGATGGTTCACTGCATACTAAATATACAGGGTATATGTCCTTTCCAACCCACCCACTTTCATTAAGTAACTTTCACATTAGTAGCACAAAAGGCTTATGGATCTGAACTGTGGGCCACGTCTTTCTACCTAATGCCATATTAGCATTCTTCACAGGCATTCATAGAGAAATGCAACCAGAATCCTTGCTTCATAAATATTAATAGGGCAGGATTCTGCAAATCATACCGAATGCCATTTTTGTGTCATGACGGATCACTATATCTGTTCCAGCGCAAACAATAATCTTGTGCCACATCACAGATTCTGCGCAAAAATTGGGTTTGTGATCAACTGAAAATTGATCCATTAGCCCCCGCCACGTGTGCTTCTCTTAATCTTCCATGAGGCTCTGTCCTGGTATTCATTAGATTCACAGATAAGCAATTCACACATATCCAAAACAATTACAACAGTGTAAGTGGGACCCTCTCTTTGGCCTAAATGTTTAGTACCTGTAACAAAACACATTGAAGCAGTATGTTGGGAAGCATAAAGGCTTGCAAGCAAATGTATTGAAGTCAAGTTTTCACCACTTATGTATTTTTCAGGAAGGTATTCCTTTTGTTTCAGTTGCTCTTAAAATTTTTAGAATCAATTTTTTCATGCAAACTCGCATTGATTTTGGAAATGTTTGTTGGGAGTGCCTGAATAAAAGCACCCAGCATCTATAGGATATTCACATCCCTGCAGCTACCATCCAACTTGATTTAGGAAAGCGCTACCATATTTCATGACAATTGTTCCAGCTCAGCGGACACCTTATCTAAAAAAGTATTTTTTTTAAAACCTTGCGTCATGTGAAGAATGTTCTATGTAAAGGATTCATGTTTCTGACAAAAAAAATCCAAAATATGTACCTAAAGTAATGCTTACATCTGGACTCCAGCTCTTGTTCCATGTACAAAAAATACAATTTAAAGAGGCAGAAACCACTGAGTTCGGAGAGACATTACGTGCAATACTCATTCATCAATCTTAGGGCTGAATAGGACATCTTAAATTCAAGAAGAAACTAAGGATGTGGCTCTTCATCTATTAAATTTCTTTCTTTTTCATTAGACTCTAAATATTCTTTGACAAGGCCAAGAGAGTCTGTTAAAATTAATGTTTGGGTTAGCAAATATCAAAAATAACAATAACAGTAACAATAATAAAAACAACAGCCTGGTCCTTAATGGTTTCTGAGAAGTTAACAATGTAGTTAGTCAAATATCTGCAAAAACAAATAGTGTCAAAAATTAGTGAGATGATATAGCATTAGTCTCAAAAAGTTGCCGGCTGATGATCTATGGGTATGCAGAAGGCATTTAATTGAACTGGTTGGCACCTTACTGACTCATAAGATGTTATAATCACTAAAGTTATTTGTATATTCAGAGGAATTTATGAATGGCTATAAAATGTTCCTTTAATGAACTGCAAGGTAAGGTACAGCAAGAAAGGCTTCTGCTGTTACTGAACCTATACTCCAATGAAAGACTTAGGTTCAAACCCCAGGTTTGGGCCAAACGCTATGACTGCCCCCTAGACTTATTGCGTAGGTACATTTATAAGAGCTGATTTACTACTTAAATTTACTCTTACACTTTTTGAGTAACTTTACTACTTTTGGCTATTCATCATACGCAAGTGTAAAGATACTTAAAGGTGTACATTTAAATGTGCCTTTCCTCCCGAATACAGGTGGTGGAGCATAATTTACAAGTGTAAAGTTATGATGTGAAACTTTTACATGTAGGCGATGGTCTCTAGCAATGGGGTGGAGATCTCCCTATGGTAAAGAACAGGGAAAAGATTAAAACTTTACTAGTTTTAAAAACAATTAGTAAAAATATTTTTGATTTTAAGTATTAATGTTAATAAGTTTAAAATGTTTATTTTAAATGAAGCACATCAGAAGAAAATACTGCAGCATTATAAACTTAATTCTGAATTAAATATTTCATTATTTTGGAAAACTTTTTTTTGCCTAAAAAACAAAATCCAATTTAAGGTATAACGTGTATATTTATTTAATATGCAGTATTATTATTACAAATTATGGATAGAATAATTTATTATTTTATTTAAAAAATAAAGTTGCATTTCTTTTTAAATTTAAAACAAAATATTTTATAAGAAAATAATAAGTATGTTTTATTCACAGATACTTTAACATTAAATTGAATATATTTATATTTTTAATAGTTAACATAAGATGATTTAATGTAATATTACTTCCTATGGGCTTTTATTTTCCTTACTTCTATTATTTCTTGAGGACAGATATTTCAGTACCAGTGTTTGTCCATGTCTAGTGCTGGACTTACTCCACCTCTATATGCTGGAGAATATTTTTGGGTCCTTTTTGTATGTAGTAACTATGGAAGTACAGGTTGTGAACTGCAGCAGCCTTACTTTCTTTTACTCTTTTGTGGGCGAGTGCTTCTCCTTCTCTAAAGCCATTATTATTCCTTCCTTAACCCTTCCCATTTGGTGCTAAGTATTCCCCATTTTCCAGCCACTCCCACTGTCCCTCCCACATTTACTACTAAAACATATACATATGGGTGCTGAGAACTCTCCAGTCGGGGTGGACAACTCGACACTTTAAAGACAGACAACAGTGTAGATCTAAGCATGTAGGTTAGAGAAAAGCTTTTGTAGTACATTAGTATTACAATTGTGGTACTACTAAAAAAATACTTCAAAATGCAGTTTGTGGCTAGGTCCCATAGATTTATATTTTTATTTGCACTTATGCACAAATTACTGTGTCTATTCTTTTGATGAATGAATAACAATGCAAATGTATACCCTTACATAATTCAAGAGGGATCACGTGTAGGCTTTCCAATGACAAAGTACTATATGAGAGTTTTTAAAATGGGGTCTCTAGTTGGTCGAGGTATGCACCCTGTCCAACTTGGGACCACAATCTTAGTTAGGGTAAGTCACAACACAACATAAACTATCTTTTGTGGACACTCCGGGTGTCTTGGCACAGAGCAGGCAGGCATAACCTAGAAGGCAATGTGTAAAGTATTTGTGCAATAACTCGTACAGTAACACAGTGAAAACACCACGAAAGGTACTCCACACCAGTTTAGAAAAATAAATATTTATCTCAATAAAATAAGGCCAAAACGACAAAAATCCAAAATGCACAAGTCAAGATATCACTTTTTAAAGGTTTAGACGAGTCTCAATCCTTAAGAATCAGTGGTTATATCCTTTTTAACACACAGTACACCTGGGATGTGTCATCGTAACAACGCAGAGGAGGACATGCATCAGAAAGTAAAGCAATGCGTTGTTTTTTCCGGTGCAGCAAATGTGATGCAACATTTCTTTCGATGCAGGGAAATTTTGACGCCCAGGGACGATGCATGGAAAATCCAAAATGCATTGTGAAGAGGCAACAGGTGCTCTCTTGAGACGGCAGGCAATGTAGTGATTTTGCAGCTGCGAGACAGGCACTGCGTCCATTTTGCAAGCATTGCGTCAAATTTTCATGCGTTGCATCAGTTTTTCTGGTGCTGTGGATTTTCTCCGTCAGATGAATACTTTGATGGTCTTGAGACTTTTAAACAGGGTGCAAGCCCTTGAAGGGCACTTTTAGGGGAAAGCAGAGTCTTTCTAGCAGAGTCAGGAGGCAACAAGCAGGAGAGCAGTTCTTCCAGAAAGCAGTCTAGATGAGCCCTTTGGGCAGCATGGCAGTCCCTCTGACAGAGTCCAGTTGTATGTTCAGAAGTGTCCGATTTTACCGGATCACAGACCCAGTATATATACACCCAAATGTGCCTTTGAAATGGGGGAAACTTCAAAGAGTGGTTTTGAAGTCCACCAGTTCCCCTTTCAACCCAGTCTTGTCTGCCAGGAGATGTATATGTGTGGGGGTGGGGAAAGATCATCAGTCCTTTACGTGCAGTCAAGCCACTGGCCTTTGAAGTGTGAGAGCCCCTCTACCCTTCCTGCCCAGCAAGACCCATCAGTATGTAGATGAATGCAGAAGCAGCTGAGTGTCTTGTGTTTATGGCTGCCTGGATGGAATGTACAAGGGGGGCTGTCAACCAGCACAGAGCAGGTGTGGATTGGAGACAGGCTGAAAGGCACAGCGAGCAGTAAGTGCAGAGAAAAGCCTACTTTCTAAAAGTGGCATTTCTAAAATAGGAATGTTAAATACAACTTCACCTGTAAGCAGGATTTCTGAATACCATTCCAACCATACCAAACATGACAATGGCACTTCTGTCAGAGCAGAAATGACCACTTAAAAGTATACAAGGGAATTTCCAATGCTGGCCTATAAGAGGTACATGTCCTGCCTTTCACTTACATAGCACCCTTCCCCATGCTACCTGGGGCCTACCTTAGGGGTGACATATGTAGAAATGCTTGGCAAGTAGTTTTAAGTGCCAACTCGAAGAGAAAATGCACACACAGGCCTTGCAGTGGCATGGTTAAGGGGCTACTTACGTGTGTGGCACAATCAGTGCTGCAGGCCCACTAGTAGCATTTAATTTACAGGTTCTGGGCACATGTAGTGCACTTTACTAGGGACTTACAAGTAAATTAAATATGCTTATTGGGTATGAGCAAATGTTACCATGTTTTAGAAAGAAAGCATGTGCACTTTAGCATTAGTAAGCAATGTTAAATTGCCTAGAGACCTAAAAACTAGGTAAGAAAAAGAGGCAGAGGAGTGATCCTTCAGAGAGGGCCATTTATAACTCAAAGATACCTTACTCTAGATTATTATTGAGACGTCCCAACAAGAACCCACTGAAAATACACAACAATGGCAATCCACCCTAAAAGAGAATATATATCAGTTACTGCCACTGGCTGCCACAGAATGCAATAATCAAAACCAAAGGCATTTACAATTGTCCAAAAGTTAGTCTGCCCATCCCAGGTCATGTCAAGAATAAACTGCAAGGAGCTGATTTTCAACACATACTTGTAAAATGTAAAACTAACAATCTGTATTAGTGTGAGAAATAAACACCATCTTCCCACTCATGAAAGAGATTAAACATCTGTTCTAATCTACATCTTTTCCATTATTATTTAGCACTCTGGTGTTACGTTTGGGCTCATATAGTGTTTCGTAAGAACCATGATTATGAGGATGACAGTTTATAACCAGCTCAAGTACTAGAATCACCTATACTACTCTCATGTGTTTTCAGAAACTGTATTATGTATAAGAGCTTAGTTCATTTTCAGAAAAAGGGTAAACCAGATAGACTAAATTCCATGCATGGTTGTGGGTGACTTGACTAATTGAGAGAAATAATATTCTCAATACTTCACGGTAGCAACATCAATATTTTTCAGCCTTCAAATATGAAAACAGTTTTATCACAAGCAGTGCATGAAATATGCACGATAATCATGCTACTGAGTTTCAAAGAAATGGACCATTTGGATTACTCCCCAAATGTAGGGCTCACAAATGAGTGCCTAAAGAAGTAGAAATAGAGACACAGTCACTTTGGTGCTGTTTGAGCTTAGTAGTACACTTAACGGATTGTGTTCAGACACATGGCGAAACAATGTTCAGGTATTCACCGGAAGTTGCTTCAGTATATCTCTGTGTCTAAAGATTAACTGTAGTAGATATCATTCAGATTTGGCACTTTTAAAATAAGTGGTGCAACACAAGGACCAAAGTTTTTAACAAAACAAGCTGTATGTTTCCAAGGCTTCATACCGCAACAAAAATACTTTCCTGTATCATTTGCAAAAGTTAATGCTCAAATCCCAACCCTGAGTGGGAGACAGAAAATCGTAAATAACACCTGTATAGGCTTTATTACAAAAACAAACTAAAAATGTTCCTAAATTTTACTAACAAGGGAGCCTACTTGGATCTCAATAAATACACACTGGACAGACTACAGAATGTTCAGAATTTAGCAGTTACTGCTGACAGCACTATTGGTTAACGGTGAAAGTGAGAATTCAGTTTAAGAATATGATCATGGTATACAATAATGCACTCCTAAGAAATGGAGGGCTTGAAGAAACAGTAATTTAGTTTATTCAGTAAAAGCCCCAAGTGCACTGTGGCTGTTTCATGCCTAGCACTAGTACTGGTCACATCTAGTCCTCTCCTTTTGTACTGTCCTGAGTTAATGAGCATTGAATTGCATGACGTCTTGCTGCCTTCTAATACTAACTTGAAAGACACTGTGCTTTATTGTGTTGCCTACAACAACCCCACTGTGAGATAATGCCCTATAATTACCCTGACCCGCCAGACCCACTGCTTGTAATGTTTGTTTTCATAAACACATAGCCATCATTTTAGGTAAGAAGGCCCAGTCCCCAAAGCGAGGAAACATGATAATGCCCCTGTTAAAGAAGCCAAATCCCGATCTTCTCAACTGGTCTCTGTTAGAACTAGGGTCTCTAGTTGGCAGTCAGTTTGCACCCTGCTCAAGTAGGGACCTCACTCTAGTCAGGATAAGGGAGATACCCGCTCAGATAATCCCTGCTCACCCCCTTGGTAGCTTGGCACGAGCAGTCAGAAGCCATGTGTAAAGCATTTGCACATAACATACAGTAATGAGTGAAAACACTACAAAAGGACACCACACCAGTTTCAGAAAAATAGCCAATATTTATCTGTGTAAAACAAGACTAAAACAATAAAAATCCAACATACAGTGGAAAAGTTGTGAATTTTGCAAGATTTACTAAAAAAATACAGTTCCTTGAAGTTGATAGCTCCACTTGGAGCTATCACAATGTCGTGATCAACAAAACCAACAGTTCAGGCCACCCGCAGCATTGCGGGCCAGCTACGGTGTTGGGAAGACCCGCAAAACAGTACCTTTGGAATTGCAGGGTGTCGTGATCCTCGTGGTGAGCTCTGGAGAGCGGCGTCTCTGATGTCACGTTGTCTTTTCTAGAGTCGGTGCGGGGGTCGTCGAGCCCTTGTAGTCACACACGCTCCAGATCAAACTCCAGGCTGATGAAGTCAGGAGTGCTGGCGTGGATGGCGTCAGGGCAGCGGTGCGAAGTGGGACAATATGACGTGCAGTGCCCACAGGTCCCGGTGCAGGCAGCGGCATTGTCATTGCGGATGTGCTGTCATCAGTAGGTCCAAGCAAGCGGTGAGGGATGGTGCTTCATGACCCTCACAAGCGGTGTCCACAGGCCACGGTGCAGGCAGGGATGCCTTATGACGACACTGGAGTCGATGGTACTGGCATCAGTGGACTGGGGCTGCGGTGTGGGACGGTGCTTCGTGCTCCTAGCGAGCGGTGTCACAAGCCACGGTGTAGGCAGCGGTGCCAGTGTCAGCACGAGCAGCATCATCGGGGAGGCCCAGGCTGCGGTGTGAGCAGGTGATGCTGGAGTGCAGGGCCCACAGGTAGCAGTGTGAGCAGAGCAGGGCAATGCACCTCTGTGCGGCATCGGCAGGTCAGCGTTGTCGTTGGCGTCGTCTCAGTGGTTTCTCCTCTTGAACAGCAGAAAACACACAGTTCCCAGTGCTGCAAGTCGAGGAAACTGAAGTCTTTGGTGCCCATGAGGCTTCCAAAAGGAGGCAAGCTCTACTCCAAGCCCTTGGAGAACTTTATCAAGCAGGACACACAGCAAAGTTCACCTTTGCACTTTTTTCAGGCAGAAGCAGCAACTGCAGTACAGTCCAGAAAAGCAGCACAGCAAAGGGACAGTGCTCCTCCTCCAGCACTTTGGCTCTTCTCCTTGGCAGAGGTCCCTCTTGATTTCAGAATGATTCTAAAAGTCTGGGATTTTGGGTCTTCCTCTTATATCCCTTTCTGTCTTTGAAGCTGGCAAACTTTAAAGCAAAGTCTCAAGTGTTTGACAGATCCTTCCTTGTCCAGGCCAGGCCCCAGACACACATCAGAGGGTCGGAGACTGCATTGTGTGAGGGCATGCACAGTCATTTCAGGTGTGAATGACAACTTCTCCCTCCCCTCTAGCTCAGATGGCTCATCAGGATATGCAGGCTACACTCCGCCCCCTTTGTGTCACTGTTTAGAGAGGTGCAAAACAGCCCAACTGTCAAACTGAGCCAGACAGACCAATCCATAAACGGGCAGAGTAACAGAATGGTTTAAGCAAGAATATGCCTACTTTCTAAAAGTGGCATTTTCAAGCACACTATTTAAAAACAACTTCAATAAAAGATTTTTATTTTTAAATTGTGAGTTCAGAGACCCTAAACTCCGCATTTTTATCTGCTCTCAAGGGGAATCTGCACTTTAAGGATATTTAAAGGCAGCCCCCATGTTAACCTATGAGAAAGATAGGCCTTGCACAGTGAGAACTGAATTTGGCAGTATTTCACTGTTAGGACATATAAAACACACTAGTATATGTCCTACCTTAAACATACACTGCACCCTGCCCCCGGGGCTACCTAGGGCCTACCTTAGGGGTGCCTGACATGCAGTAAAAGGGAACGTTTAGGCCTGGCAAGTGGGTACACTTGCCAAGTCGAATTGGCAGTTTAAAACTGCATACACAGACACTGCAGTGGCAGGTCTGAGCCTTGTTTACAGGGCTACTAATGTGGGTGGCACAACAGGTGCTGCAGGCCACCTAGTAGAATTTGATTTACAGGCCCTTGGCACCTCTGGTGCACTTTACCAGGGACTTACCAGTAAATCAAAGATGCCAATTATGGATACACTAATCAACAGTACAATTTACACAGAGAGCATATGCACTTTAGCACTGTTTAGCAGTGGCAATGTGCCCAGAGTCCAAAAGCCAACAAAAACTGGTCAGAAAAATTAGGAGGAAAGAGGCAAAAAGATTGGGCATTACCCTGCAAAAACGGCCAGGTGCAACAGTCTCATTACAGACCAAGTTTGCTTCTACTATTACTTGCAAAAATTCACGAAAAGCATGCGTGCATGATCAGTACATTTTGTTGTTTATTGAAACGAATGGCCTTTGCCACCCCTCTCAATCTGGTTTTAGGGATAGTCACGGTTCTGAGTCTAGTCTGCTTGGAGTCACTGAACAGCTTAGACTACAACAAGAAAGATGTGGCACAACAGCTTTGATTATACTTTTTCTTTGTGATGCATACAACACTGTATCTCACCAGTTACTTCTCCAAAGATTAGTGGACACGGGTGTCAAGATCTGGCCTTGACCTGATTAAGCTCATTCTTACAAGACAGGTCTTTTCTAGAACCCATACTTCCAACCCTATCCTCAGGCGTAACCCAGGGTTCAGCTCTCAGCACAACCCTATTTATGTGCTACCTTTGGTGGACATTGTGGAAAGCTGTGAATTCACTCTATTTTGCTATGCAGATGACACCCAGATTATCATTCTTTCACCTAAGGAAGATCGCAGCACTGACACTCCAACATCTACCTCATGAAAGTTGCTGCTTGGATGAGTAACAACTCCCTTAAACTAAATGGAGATAAGACTGAAGTTCTGGTGGTGGGTTATAAACCTCATCTCTGGGGAACACATCTCTGGCCTGACGATCTTGGTACTCCTTTGACCCTTACTTGGTAGGTAAAAACTTGGGTTTCTGGCTTGATGGAAAGCTCTTGATGAATTATCGGATCACTAAGGGAGCCTCCACCTTTTCAGACTCCTAAGATGGCTAAGGAAAATTCTTTGGTTATTGCCTGTCTATGCCCAAAGAATGGTAATACAAACATTAATTAGTTCTAGATTTGACTACGGCAACATTCTTTATCTAGAGGTCTCCAAGGCCTCACTCGGGTGTCTTCAGGTAGTCTAGAATGCAGTCACCAGCCTATTATTCCACCTCCCTAAGCATTCTAAACTTCTTCGAGACCTCCACTGGCTTTCGACTGAAAAGCATTTCTATTTCAATGATTCCTGCTACATGCATAATGCTATGTAGAACTCTGGCTCACTTCATCTTAGATCATTGGTGACACCCTACTGTCCCAGTCAATCTCTTCGATCAAGCAACAGCAATCTTTCTACAGTGTCCAGAGTTAGGAGAACCTGACAGGTTGGCCGGTCTTTCTCTTACCTGGGTCCCAAACTGTGAAACACTTTACCTGCTTCAATGACAGCCAGCAATCCTTTGGTGATTTTTGGAAACTCTTAAAGATGTGGTTCTTGTAATCCCTCTGCTTTTTGTTAAGGTGCTGATGTTTTCCCAATGTATGCATGGCACTGGGAAACCCTCTTAAGGTAGTTATGTGCTCTATAAAACTATATAATAATAATAATAGACTAATCCTCATGAGTTTCCTGGATGGCAACCCACTACAAACTTTTGGTATGTAAATGTGGAAGAAATAAACACTGAACTTATAAAAGAAAGTTTTGTAATCTCTGTCAGTGTTAAGACTTTGTACTGTCCTATACAGTATACGTAGTGGACAGCTTGCAGCGAGACATTTGCTCTCAACAGTTCCAAGTCAACTAAATGCCATCCCGAAAGGACACATAGCACAAGACATCAACTTACCCATATGAAGACAAAGATAATACAAGGCAAAACAAAGAACATTCACGAGACACTGAAAAAAAAATAATCATAGGACAGCTCACGAATAAACATCATGTGACAGGAGGGAAATGAGGACATGGATGACAACATGGAGAACATATAAAGCTATAGAACACGTTGGACGATGGCCCTCTCTGCAGGGTCATCCCCAAACCTTTTGTTTTCACCCCTCTTGGTCTGCTAAATCGTTTTATTGGCTTTAGGGCTCTGTGCACTTTACCACTGCTAACCAGTTCTAAAGTGTGTGAGCATTCTCCCTCAAACATAGTACAATTGGCTTGCACCTCATTAGCACATTTATTTTCCTTGTAAGTCCCTAGTAAACTGGTACTACTTGTGCCCAGGTCTTGTACGTTAAATTCTACTAGTGGGCCGCACTCTATGTGCCATTCACTACACTAGCCTTTTAAAACACGTTTCAGGGACACGCCCCTAAGATGGCAGATGGGTGAGTCTCTGCCCACCGTACGAGGCCCCCGTGAGCCCCTTCAGGCAAGAAAAGCATGGCCACCAGCCCCGAGAGTAGCCGGGAGGACCAGGTTCCAGCGACGGACAGTGACACAGAGGTGGGGCCGGTGGGGGACGGTGATCGGGCTGGGAGGCCCGTGGACAAGTGGACGCGTCTTTAAGATGGTGGGTGGGCGGGTGGGACCAGGATTAGTGCCTCCCCGCCCGCTGCCTGCGAACCCTGCAGCCTTTTCGGCCCTGAGACAACAGTAATGAGGCAGGCGGACCGCGATTC
Organism: Pleurodeles waltl; assembly: GCF_031143425.1. NCBI lineage: Eukaryota > Metazoa > Chordata > Amphibia > Caudata > Salamandridae > Pleurodeles > Pleurodeles waltl. The sequence continues at coordinate 154,298,111 of NC_090449.1, forward strand.
GGCGGTGGCCCGGTGAGTGGTGGTGTGGACGGTGACGGAAGGAGAGAGTGGGAGGCCTCCTGGGAGCGGGACTCTGTGGTGGCAGCCCCCATGGGGGGGCCGCCGTAAATTGATGGCACTGGCCCGGGGGGCCCCACGAGAGAGAAAGAGGTGGCGCACGGGACTCTGCGGGCTAAGCAGCAGAGAGGAGACCTGCAAGGGGGGGGGGGAGAACGGCACGGGGAGTGACTGCGGAGGCCGGTGAGGAGGACCCCCCCCCCCAGCGTCAGCAAGTACTCGGGCACAGAGGTGCGCCTGTCGCAGCGGGTCAACCAGAGCCAGGTCCTGGAGGTGGGTCTGGTGGGCGCAGGGACAGACTGCAGGCTACGAGTCTTTGTGACGCCCCTCCCGAGGTGAGAAGGCAGGAACCGGGTGGCAGAGAAGCACTTGGGGGCCCGGCGCGAGAGGTGAAGGAGATCCTTGGGCGGCTTGCAAGGCGGGCCGCCAGAGAGGCAGAGGACAGTCCTAGGATCCACTGGGCAGACCCCCCAAAACACTATCAGGGTGAGACCTGCTGAGATTTGAGCGAGGTCGGTCGCCGGAGGCTGCGCGAGGAGACGGAAGAGAAGGAGCTGACCCACTTTGATAGCCCGGAGGCAGGCCAAGGTTGAGGGCAACATGCGAGGGCAGAGAGGGCCCGGGAAGATCGGAGGGGGTCCTTTTGTGCCCAGAGCTTGCAGGGGGCACAATGGCTGCGGCACACCCAAAAAAAAGGACCGATCAGTCAAGGAGATACTGGCCAAGTCTATTAAGGGCAACTCGGAGGGGGGTGCCACCGCCAGTGCCATGATGAGGAGGGAGGAAGACAAAGAGGGGGAAGGCCCTATTACGCAGTCCTCCCCGGATGGGCTCTTTCAGTCCCTAAAAGAAGACCTACAAGTGGTAAAGAAGGACTTGTCTAAAGACCTAAGGGATGTGAGACACGAGCTGGAAAAAGTCAGTGTGAGAGTGAACAACCTGGAAGAGCATGAACACAATTGCGATGAAGGGATAGAACAACTCCAGCAGGACGTCATTCGCCTACAGGAGCAACAAACAAATCGTGCTCCAAGTACACACGGAGGACCTGGAGAATCACTCGAGGCAGAACATCATCCGCATCAGGGGGGCCCCCACGGGGTCAAAAGAGGGCGACATCGCCCAGCCCGTTGGCTCCCTCTTTCACCAGATCCTAGGGGAGGATATGGACAAGGAGGTGCGAATGGACAGAGTTCACAGAGTAGGTTCACGACTTCCCTCTAAAGGAGCGCATTCTCTGCCGGGCCAGGGTGCAACACCCGCTGAAATTTCAGAGCCACTCACTGATCCTCTACTAGGACCTGGCAGCGATCACCTTACAGAAGAGGAAGGACTTTAGGCTGATCACCTCAGGGACAAGGGGGTTGCCTATTCTTGGGACCATCCCTTCCACCTGATCTTCTGCTGGAAGGGCAAGATCCACCAACTGCGCTCAGTGAAAGAAGCCTGGTACCCTGCTGCAGGTGGAACCGCCCTCGAGGTGCACCTCCAATCATTGAGACCTGACCGTTGCTCGGATGCGTAACCGATGGCAGACGGTCCTGCTGCAGAACAGCAGGCCAGACCCAGAGACAATGGCATCAGAGCGAAGGGCGGTGCCTAATGGTGGTTTTGGGGGGGGCGGGGGGAGGGGAGAAGAGTGAGGGGCCCATGGTTATTTGGACATAGATCAGGGGGGCGGGGAGACACCTGGAGGGGAATGGTAACCGGGTGTTTTTTTTCCCCAGATGAGGATATGGCTTCCTGGATTATGCCGAAAGTTCAGGTTACCCGTTCTGGGGTTGTTAAGACTGTTGTTGTTATTTGAGGGTTGCGGTTTTGGGGGAAGGTGCCACAGGATGAACACAAAGACACATAAAGCTCAACAGGGACGTGGGGGTCTACTAACGCCTTGGTCACAGCAGGGGAGAGGGCCATGGGGAGGAGGTGGAGGTTGGCAGGGCCATGACTTAGAGAGAGCACAACACTATACACATTCAAGGTAATCACACTCAATGTTAAAGGGCTGAATAACCCTATCAGCGTCAGGCTGTTCTTTCCTATCAGGAGAATACCAGAACGGACCTGTGTCTATTACAGGAGACCCACCTATGCCCAGTAGACTATCACAGATTGCGATCTAGGTCATTCCAGATACAACACTTTTCCTCACAGGGGAACAAGGTGGTGGGGTGACACTTTAGGTTACCCGATCCTTCCGGGGGAAGGTGGCTGACAAGGTTGTGGACATACTGGGCAGGTTACTGGCCTTCAGAGTACACATAGGTGGCTCACAGGTTATAGTGGCTTCCCCTTATGTACCTAATGAGAAACAGGAAGGGTTCATACAACAAGCTTTGGGAGAGGTAATGACCACGCAGGACAGACAGGTCATCATCGGGCAACCTCAACAACGACTGGGACAGATCGGCCCCTAGATATGGGGGGGGGCGGGGACTTTGACACCTAGAGAACTCCAGACATTAGATGAGTTGGGCATGTGCGATCTTTGGAAACATAGACACCCCACATCCAGGGACTACACCTTCTACTCCCATGTTCATAAAACCTATGCTCGAATTGACCTTTTCTTGGGCACTAGAGACATCCGACAGAGTCTGAAGGAGATAGACATAGAGCCTTGCGCTCTGTCGGACCATGTGGTTGTTTCCCTAACACGGACTCTCCCATACTGTCACAGAGCCTATCGGCCTTGGAGGCTTAGGTCTACTCTGTTGTCGAGGCCTGAAGTGGTGGCCCAGATATGATCGTCTATCGCATATTTTCTAGACTTTAATGACACGCTGGACACCTCGGTTTCCCTTCTGTGGAAAACAATGAAGACGGTCATGAGGGATGAATTCATTGCCATCTCTGCTGCGGATAACAAAGCTTGAAGGGAAAAGAGGGCCCAGTTACAGCAGGAGGTGATGGAACTACAGAGGATACACAAATGTACCGGGACCCCGAGGGTTAGGAGGAAGCGGAGTATAGCCAGGGCACAGTTAGCATGCCTAGATATCGACAGGGTAGAGGCAATCCGCGCTGGTGGAGAGGGTGTGGTCTGGGGATGAAAGGGAGGTGGAGGGTGACATACAGATAGCTGCGGCACTTTGAGATCTTTACAAGGACCTGTATTCCCCCACAGGGTCCAATTTAGAGGCCACTTGGCAATACCTCAATAGTGCCAGCACAGAGCGACTCTCGGCTGATGAGCGAGCCCCGCTTGAGGCTCCTATAAGAATAGAGGAGGATGTTTCAGCAATAGCCCGGTTGGATGCCCTAAAGTCTCCGGGAACCGACGGCTCCCTGGGGTTGTTCTATAAAACCTTTTGTGGTGAGCTTGTCCCGCTACTGACGTGCCTTTTCAATGCCATCTCTGGTCAGGATACAATTCCACCAACCATGCTGGACGCATCCAGTGTGGTCCCCCCAAAGCCAGGGAATGACCCCGCACTTATAGGTCCATTTCATTACTTAATATGGACATCAGATTGTCGCGTGGGCTCTCATTATCCTAAATGAGACTACTGGATTTCTAGGCAGCAGGATCGATAACGGTGTGGGTGACTGAGTCTGACCCACGTGTAAGGAACTCTGTCACCCTAAATCCGGTTGTTGCTCCGGCTAACTAGCAGTGCCTCATTTCTCCCACAGGGAAGAGATCATTGGGCAGCCGAGCGCATGACATCTTTGGAACTTCTCAGGGAAGTCGTGGTCACTCAGATCCAAACCAACTCTCTCATTCACAATATGGTCTCATATACAAATGACAAAGACAGTATAAGTTTTATATAATGTTTTAATTAAACAACTGTATTTTAGATATTAAGGCGTGAGCCGCAATAACCAGAACAATACAACATAGTAGGATTGATATAGTCAGCAGGAGAGTAAAACATAAGAATAAAGCTATCATAATTCCTAACCGTTTCTACTCTCCCTCTGCTTGTTCTATTTAGAGCACAGCATGTTAAGCTTCCAGCTTGCCTTTCTGTGTCACTAGGGAGACAGTCACCCTCATACCTGAGCAAAGGCCTGTGATCTGGTTCAGCATCTGCAACGAGGCAGTCAGCGTCTAGTTGTGGTTCCCTGGTCGGAATCTCCCTCTTGCATGTATTGGGACAAGGAAGTGATTTTATAACTAACATGTCATCGTGATCACAAAATGTCCCTACGCAGGAATGCCAAATCTAAACTCCTACCACGTCTATCGGCAATGTACCAGACTGTATCCTTGACTGAAGCACAGAGTGAATATGTTATGAACTCCAGTGCTGAAGTAGGCAAAACAGTGTGATATGAATAAAAAACAACACCGTTGAACTGGCTATTTTGTAAAACAACAGTACGAAGCCTAATAAAAAGCATTTAGAGTAAAGTGCACAGAGGCTCTAAGTTATTAGCAAATGAATAAAATACATTTAGGGCAAAGTGCACAAAGGCCTAAAGCCTGAAGCTAATGCGTAAAATAGACGTAAAACTAACCACACTACACCCTCCCCTTGTCGGTAGTAAGTGGTTCCAAAAAATATAAAAACATGCCCTAAATTTAAACACTACATTTCGACAAGATGAGAAGACAACAAAGTCATAAATTTAGGAAACATGTGACGATTGAGAAATTCAATATAATGTCAATTTAGTAGAAGAAAAAAAAAATCCAATTGTCATACAGAAGCAATAGAACGTAGGAGCTCCTCTACTTCGAGATATGTCAATATCGGAAGATCCACGCCACAAAGTACCATGGAGCAGGTGTGTTCCAAAGCCCCAAAATCATTCAGGGCGGCACCTCGTGTAGTGCCAAGGAAAGAGACAATACCATCTTCCTCCAGGAAGGGAATCTCATAATCTGCCTCACGAAGCAAACGCAACCGTAGTGCACAAGTCTGGGAAGGAGCCCTAATCAGGAACATCAACAGATCAGGATCGACCACTGGAGAGCGCTGCAGTGAGAGACAGAAAGCCAGTGCATGTTCAAACGAGCACCAAAGGCACCGAAACACGGGTTGCACACAATCCAAAACTGGTCTGAATGACAGAGACCAGTCACACTCCAAATGACCCAGGAGTGTAGCTCCAAAACGCTGCATCATGCGTTCACGACACAGCTGCGCTGACGGGAGCAGCAATATAGGACCTCGTCGTGGCGAGACAGCCATTGCGAAAAAATAGCAACAATAGCAAGACTCCAGCCAATAAAGCCAAAGTAATTGGGAAACCTCCAAAAATGCTTCCGAAAATAGAGTGTATAGCCGAAGGTATCAAACCGAATATGGAAGAGAAGGTGTGAGCGAAACCAACACCAACGGCTTTGAAAAAATGAGCAATACCAGCAGTGCTGGATGCATTAAATATACGTCCCACAAGTTCACCGAAGTGACTTGGAAAGTTAGTATTCAAAAGGGACTGTATCTCCGCCGATGACCTTGCCACTTGAAGTGCGTATGTCTCGCTAGCAGATGTAAGGGCCACATGCTTCTGAAACAATAAAGCTTTCAGCTGACTCAGCTTGTCGAAATCAACCTTGGAAGTAGCAATATGAGGCCAGATGTCCGCTACCTCCCTAATTTCAGTAGGGGGAAACAACACATTCCCGCAGCACGTAACGGCCTTGTTGACGACAACGACGTAAACTATTCCGGCACGCATGCCACAGCAGCGTTCGCTGTTAAGAACAATGTAACTGCCGTTAGAAAGCACCTGGAAAGTGTTTTTAATTACCGGGACTGGAACTCCCTTCAGATAACAAGCTAAGTTAGCAATCGAAGCGTTACACGCTCCGTGCAAGGACAGCTATTTACAAACCATGGAATGGCTGACAGAAGCTTCGCATTTGCTGCCGCTAAGAAAAACCTCCCTCAAACCATTAACACATCTGTACTGAAAAGGAAGCTCCCACACCTTGTGTATGTAACTGTCACCCAATAGTTCATATCTACCCACCGGAATGTGCTTCAAACAAGAAGTAAATTGCAGAGTGGAGATAGGCAAATTAATAACCCCATGAATCAACCACTCAGCTGACGGAATCTCAGCCACCGTGAAAGGCAGTTTCTCCAATTTTTCAATATTTAACATAACATACGTCGCTTACTTCTTAGCCATCAATTGTTGTTGACGAGTTAAATTAAAGGAGATAAAGATCTCTCTAGCACGAATGTGCTGCCATGGAACGCGACCCGCCTTCAAGGTCTGAAGAGTCCAACCCAGCTGCATGATAGATCGTGTCTGACTCTGCCCATGATATAAAGAAGACATGTCTGATTTTATAATGTCAATAGCAGAAGAGACAATGCTGTCAATCGTGTAAACAAGGTCAGAAAGGGTATGCATGCCATTATCAACAACAGACAAAGTCTGCAGCAGATTTTCTTGATCAATCTGTCTTAACCGGGCTGCAGCGTCCTGCTGGGAAAGTTTCCAAAACTCATTATACACTTCGTATAAGAACCTTTTTCTCCGGGGCACCTTGGGACCTGATAAGAAATCTTGTAAATTAGTACCATTAGACAGTAACTTGAGGTGTGACTTAACTGCATCCAGCGTGGAGTACTTCAACCATTGTTGACAAAGCTTCCCCACGCTGTATGTAGTTATTATATCAGCATGTACTGGTGAAATGTAACAAGGGTCTGCCCTACTAGTCCTGAACCCCCCTGAAGAGGTAACAAAACGTTGAGGACACTGATTAGTGTCTACAGGCCACAATAACCACCCGCCCGGATGTAACGATGAAGCGTTAAGCATACCATTCTGGACCCAATGCGTAAATTCACTAAAAGTAGCATTCACATAGTGCTGCCAGTTATTTAATTTAAAAGGGACCGGTATACTAGGCAAAGTCAACTCTCTAATCGACGCCAAGCCCAAACAACTAGTCTGTTGTACTGTGTCATTGAGGAAAATCATTTGCACAGGGATAATGCACGCTCTAAATAATGTATCCCTGCCTTGCATCTGCCAATTTTTCGTACCCCAAACACTTTTCAAGTCAACAGTCTTCAACCAGTATTCATATCCTTCGACCGAAAGTTTAGATACAAAACTAATTTGAATATTCGTCATAGACAGTATAATATTGCAAATCTTTTAGCATAGAATCTACCGTCTTCACATCCCAATCATCAGAAACAATGCCTGGTATAACAATATCATCAATTGATAACTTGAGGACATACGGTATTTTAATCAATTCAGTGGGACCATATATATCAAACATTACTTTATCCCACACAATCCCATCCGGAATTGGTATTGCAGATATGTTCACATTGGATACGTCTCTTCGAACCATATGAGACGAAAAATTTGGTCTCAACACAGTCTCCACGTGCTCAATGTCTGATCGATCAGGAAGAAAATTACCATGTATTACCAGAAAAAAAGTAACCACAAATCCCAACCATAAAAAAAGAGTCATTACAGCCATAAAAAGCCACAAATAGTTCCAAGGAATAACAAAGTATGTACGTTTAAGCCAACTGAGTAGCTTACGTGGACCTCGGACTGAAGACAGCGAAGACGAAGAGCTGGATACAGCAGCATCCGCGTTGTTGAAGCAGCCAGAGGCAGTTCTTGCAAAAGGTGCAACAGTGAACAAAGAAGCAGATGGAGGCTCTCTCCTAGGTACGCTATAAATCACATGTTCAGAAACATCAGTAGAACGTACAGCAACTTGATCCAAAGAATCGATATTAATTGTTGACTGTGGAACAATCGCAAGATCATCTTCCACCCTCCCCAAGCTCGGAGAGGAAACAGTGTTGGTGCAAATCACCTGCAGCGGGACTTCTTCCCCAGTAGTGAGAGGGATGCCGGAACTACTGGGTGTCCCTCTTGGTCTGCTGTGCAGTATCGGCCACATGTTGTAACTTGACATTATCAATGGAAACAAAACGATTTCCTTTGGCCCCTTGCAGCGGCGGTAAAATCACAGTTCTCGTGCCGCTCACCCCTAACACCGGGACAGGTGCTCGATAAGAAGGACCAAATTCTTTCTTTACTGCGACCTTTTCACGCACTAGTTCCCCAATCCTGGGTATCCAACCAGTAGGTGTTACTGGCTCATCCTTAATTCCTGAGGAGGCAGCACTTGCAGAAGAGTTATCTTCACGGAATTGTTGTAAATCCTGCAAAACAGTGACACGATCATTTATGTCAAAGGGCGTATCTGCCGCCTCCACACCAGGACCATCTAGATCAGGAACATACATTTGTGTTCCGAACAGGCACTCATATGCAGTACGACCCCCCAGTGACCTTCTAGGCAAGTTATTAAGTGCTCTCTGTACTCCATACAGGTGGGCTAGCCAACTATGACCCGTACCTATAACCCTGGCCGTTAAGGATTGCTTTAAATCACGATTTAAACGCTCCACGACAGAATTTCCCTCGGGATGAAATGGAGACGAGAATTGGAGCTGGACCCCCAATGAAGCCATGGTGTCCCTGAATGCCTTAGAGGCAAAAGCAGGGCCCTGGTCCGAATGAAAAGCCGCAACTGCAAATGTATCGACAAAGATACGCAAATCTTTAATAACAGACGGAGTGTCAGCCGAGCGCAGTGGCCAGACCCACACAAATCTGGAGCACGAATCTACAGCAACTAATGTGTATTTGTATGCTCTATCTGGTGTCAGCGGACCACGATGGTCCAAGTACACACACTGTAATGGTCTGTTTGAAATCAGAAGAGGCGTCTGCTGCGGGCGTCTAGCCGACGATGCTTTAATTTGTTGACAGACATCACAACAAAGGACATACTGCTTTGTCTCCTTATAGAGACCAGGCCACCAGTAATGGGCCTGTAAAAGTGAAATCGTGGCAGCCACACCAGCATGCGCAGATGCCACCCCTTCATGTGCTGCAGAAATTAATCGAGGTCTCTCAATCTTATTTGGTAATTCACGTACACCAATGCCTGGAATATTAACAACAGCATTTAGTGCACCACTCAAGCAGTAACTATATTTAGAAGGGAATCCTTTAGGAAATGGCGTGCCATCAGCCGTAGCTTTTATGGCAGCCGAGATCTCTATGTCTGGTTTGGAACTCGAATGAGTCACTGCGGCTACAGTGGCGATAGCCACTGCCGACTTTGCAGCCTCATCAGCCAAAGTATTCCCAGCAACGTGTATTCCAACACGCTGGTGTCCAAGTGTATGTACAACATGGACTTTAGGAAGCGTTTCTTTCAGATCCGCAACCTTACCCCACAACAATTTATGTTTAATGGTGTTGCCTTTAGAATCTCTGAACCCATTCATTTTCCAATAGTGCAGATATTCATTGAAAGATTGCACACAGTAGTAGGAGACACAGACCAGCAAGGTCAATATCACCGGATCTGCATGCTCCAACGCTAACAAAAGAGCTTTTAGCTCAGCCAGCTGCGCCGTGCAATCTCCCAAGGTTTTAGAATAAGTATGTCGGGGGTAGAACACTTCCCCCTCCATAGTGCCGCTCACCACCGCACATGCAGCAGAATACTGTTGTTTAGTCCCAACCGCTGGTTGCGCAGAGCCATCGGTATACATGACTACTTGATATTGGTCAATAGGCAATGTGCCAGCAGGAACTGGGTATTCTATTTCATATTGAAGAAATTCTTGAGTCTGCAGCTTAGGGTCAAATACGTAATCTACATCAGTGGCTGTCAAAGACGTAGCCCATTGTATCCACCGCGGGTGTAAAGCTTTTGAATTAGGAACACTCGCTTTTGTAACAGCCTCTAAGGCCGGAATCGGGGAAACGACAATGATGCGTTGGCCCTGGGCAAGCGGTCTTTCTTTGATCACAGCCATCTGTACTGCAGTTAGTATTTTCTCAGTCTGTGCAAAACGTAGTTCTGCAGCAGAATACAAGTGGGACTTGTATGCTATCGGGACTGTCTCCCCTTCATTAAAGGTGACATACGTAAATCTAACAGCTCCAGGTATCACCCTGATGACCAAATGTGTTTTATTGTCCCGTGTGTGTAAGTGTTTAACCGCTAAGAGATCATTCTGCAACTCTCGCAGTACGTGTGTATGCTCAATCGTCCAAAATCTACTTGAAAAATTCGGGCGAATCAGTTCATATAAAGGTTTTATACGTGTAGCATAATCAGGAATGTAAGTTCTGCCAAAATTCAGAAACCCCAATAATGACTGAAGCTTCCGAACCGTATTAGGAGGCTGCAATAAAGCACATTTCTCCCAAAAATGTGGTGCCAGGCTCTTGCCCTCACTCGATAACTCATATCCCAGGAAAATTACGCTGAGGAAGGCAATCTTTGATTTCTTAAAATTAAACTTATAGCCAATATCAGCAAATCCCACAACAATGCATGTTACGCGTCTGAGATGTTGTAGAATCTCATCGTCCGTCAAATATATGTCATCAACATATGATAACGCCTCAGGGTCCAACTCGTGTAGAAGTTCAGTCACACGAGCCGAAAATAGTCCTGGGCTATTCTTATACCCCTGAGGTAAACGACAAAAAAAATTCTGAGAGCCAAACGCACTGAAACTGGCATAGTCCCGACTTTCGGGCGCTATATTCTGGCAGAAAAATCCATATGAGATATCCAATGTTGTTTTGTATTTTTTACGCACTATATTATTCATAAGCGCAGCGCTATGTGAATTCTGTATTGCATATGTGCGTGTATGACTATTCAAATGTCTGTAATCCACCACTATCCTATAGGAATGGTCCGGTTTAGCAACCGGAAATAAGGGATTATTCATCGGCGAGACACAAGGCTCAATCACACCTTGGTACTCCAATTGTGTAATTATTTTCCTAACCGATGCCCTTGCTTCAAATTTAATAGGATATTGCGGCTGTGGCTGAGGTTCACCCTTTATTGGAATTACATGATAAGGTGAGTGTTTATCCCACCCCACATTATTTCTATATAGGGCGGGGGCTTGTGCTAGAGCCCATGATTTACTGTAGAACTCCGCTAGTTCTCTCGGAACAAGTGGTGAAAAGGAAGGCGCAATAACCTCCTCCCCAACCGGACAGTCGCGAACAAAGTCAGGTGGCCAATCTTGTTCGGCCAACAGGACATCATATGATTTTACCACGTGGTCCCAAAAGATGGCGTGTACAATGCGGTCAATGTCCCCTTCTAATCGTAGAGTCACTAGATATACTCGATCAGGATCAGAGACTCGCATATCCGCCGTCTCGACTTGTATGAAGTCATCAGTTGCTTTCACCTCCAGATGCTCTAGAAGACTCCGGCGAACTATTGTGACCTCTGCTGCGCTGTCTAACAGTGCTAATGCCCATGTCTTGTTCGTCAAGAGAACTCTCTTCTTGAGCGGCATGTCTAACAGAGACCGCTGCCACTTTTTTCTTTTTAAATTGTTGTTTTTGTTGCAGCGGTTTCTCTTCTTGTTTAACAGAAACCTCTGCTGAGCGTTGCGAATCCTGTCTTGGTTTCACGTACTCCGTCCTCCGCTCTGACCGCCCACCTCTCTCACTTCTCTTCTCAGAGGAGTCCTGAAAGGAACGAGATTGGCGTGTATCAGTATATTGATATCGATCAGGCGTCTTCAAATTATCCCTATTTCTGAGATTATACCTATTCTGCGGGGTCTCCGGTTGTGGAGACTGTCCCCATCTTTTTTAGGTGTTTGCTGTTTCTTTTCCCAGCGCTTTTTTGCACCCTCAGGTTGCTGTTGCTTAGCATTATCCTTATTATTTTTACCCTGCAATTGTGGTTTCTGCGGTCGAGCCCCCAGGCTATCACGACCAATACTAGAATATGTTTCTGCTATTATTCTCGGAAGTTCCCGCTCCTGATTAATCTGCAGAACGTCCCGAAGACGCATTCGCACTGCTAATGCTACAGCCTCCCCCTTGAGATTACTCAAAATAATAGAAGAAACCGCGTCAAAATTGCCCATCAATTGCATGCCTAAATCCAAGGCAGGGGCAGCCCCATATTCATCTTGAATTTGTTTAAGCACGTCCGGCAAATTAGCCAAAGTCGGTGTACCGTGTGCTGTAGTGTAGAGTGCGGCAAACACCGTGCCCCAAGTATTACAAAGGTCCACCGTAGGAACCATCCCATACGGCAAACACATCGTCAAAATTCTATGCTTATCCTGAGGTCCCGTATGGGGAAATACTGCTTCCAGCGTATTAATCTTTTGCGCCAGCCAAAATGGAGTCTCCTCACGTTTAGCCGGTACCTTGCCCATAACTGAGTGTACAGTGGCCGGATTGATTCCCGTTACCACCGCTTGTGGGTGCGCTGGAACAGCACGCGCTGCATTAGTATTTAATGTCTGCATCACAAACTGAACTAATCGTCTGTATGTTGCAGTTAATTCCATATATAAACGACGCACTTCAGCCACTGCCATATTTGCCACTCCAGGATATGGTGTATATGTAGCCAATAAAGGCCAGGTCGGACCATCATTACTCAACGGACCTAACCTTACTTGTGTTACTGGGTGTGGGAGGGCGCCATCAAGCCAATTATGGTGTTCTTGATAAGATAAAGGTATTTCTAAGTATGCATAAGCCCTGTATTGTCCAGGGACATTCGCAACAGTATATTCGTGAAAAGTATTTGTACCCCCATCAGCCGCTGGAAATACGACCCAAGAATAAAAAAGTTCTGTTCTATAGGCTGCATGGGCGTCCACCACAAAAGTGAGCGGACCCCCCTGGACTGTCAGTCCATGTGCTATCAGATGACCTGTGAGCGGATATCGCATATTAAGCGCTATATTTACTACAACTGGATTCGCCATTTATATATAAAACAAATTAGCTCTAGGACAGAGAAGGCACACCAATATCGGGGTTTTCCCTTTCAAAGTTCAAGCTTGAACAACCAACCACTAAGCAATAGGATGTACCTAACCCGTGGTGGCGGAAACCCTCAGCCCCACGGACGTCTCCGCTTAGGGAGCCGAGGATTCAAAATATATATTAGACCGAGAGAGTCAGTCGGACCTAAACATTAGAGCCAGACCAATCGTTGGCGGCGCCATGTCGCGTGGGCTCTCATTATCCTAAATGAGACTACTGGATTTCTAGGCAGCAGGATCGATAACGGTGTGGGGGACTGAGTCTGACCCACGTGTAAGGAACTCTGTCACCCTAAATCCGGTTGTTGCTCCGGCTAACTAGCAGTGCCTCATTTCTCCCACAGGGAAGAGATGATTGGGCAGCCGAGCGCATGACATCTTTGGAACTTCTCAGGGAAGTCGTGGTCACTCAGGTCCAAACCAACTCTCTCATTCACAATATGGTCTCATATACAAATGACAAAGACAGTATAAGTTTTATATAATGTTTTAATAAAACGACTGTATTTTAGATATTAAGGCGCGAGCCGCAATAACCAGAACAATACAACATAGTAGGATTGATATAGTCACCAGGAGAGTAAAACATAAGAATAAAGCTATCATAATTCCTAACCGTTTCTACTCTCCCTCTGCTTGTTCTATTTAGAGCACAGCATGTTAAGCTTTCAGCTTGCCTTTCTGTGTCACTAGGGAGACAGACACCCTCATACCTGAGCAAAGGCCTGTGATCTGGTTCAGCATCTGCAACGAGGCAGTCAGCGTCTAGTTGTGGTTCCCTGGTCGGAATCTCCCTCTTGCATGTATTGGGACAAGGAAGTGATTTTATAACTAACATGTCATCGTGATCACAAAATGTCCCTACGCAGGAATGCCAAATCTAAACTCCTACCACGTCTATCGGCAATGCACCAGACTGTATCCTTGACTGAAGCACAGAGTGAATATGTTATGAACTCCAGTGCTGAAGTAGGCAAAACAGTGTGATATGAATAAAAAACAAAACACCGTTGAACTGGCTATTTTGTAAAATAACAGTACGAAGCCTAATAAAAAGCATTTAGAGTAAAGTGCACAGAGGCTCTAAGCTATTAGCAAATGAATAAAATACATTTAGGGCAAAGTGCACAAAGGCCTAAAGCCTGAAGCTAATGCGTAAAATAGACGTAAAACTAACCACACTACAAGATTGCTCATGGGCATCTTGGCCTCCCGCTTGAACCCTCTGATTCCCGCGTTGGTGGAACCCGATCAGGCGGGCTTTATCCCAATCCGCCAGTGCGGGGACATTGGTGGAACCCGATCAGGCGGGCTTTATCCCAATCCGCCAGTGCGGGGACAATACCAAATGGATTATGCACCTCATAGATAAAGCGCAGCGTTCGGGGAGAGAACACGTGCTGCTTAGCATTGATGCTGATAAGACATTTGATAGGATCCAATGGCCCCATCTACAGGCAACCGTGGGAGTATTTCAGGTTCTGGCCCAGGTTCTGTTCATGTGTGTATAGCCATCCAAAGGCCACAGTCGGGGTCAATGAGACAGCATCTACCTCATCCCCGCTGGGCCGAGGGACCCGGCAGCGGTGCCCACTCTCCCCGCTACTGTCTGTCCCTATATGGAGCCCTTTGCGCACCACATAAGGGACGATCCAGAGGTCACGGGTTACTTTTGGTGGGGAAGAACATGTCAGCACTCTATGCGGATGACGTGGTGGTGGCACTGTAAAAACCCACCGAGAACCCTGCCGGCTTTCCTGAAAGAGGTGGAGACTTTTGAGGAAGTCTCCGGATTTAAGATAAACCTATCAAACCCACAGGCCCTTATCCTTACACTCCCAAAGGATATGGTGGAGCTGTTAGCTAGGAGGTACCCATTTCAGTGGCAAATGCAGTCTATCCCATATCTGGGCCTGCAGATAGTTAAGACTGCAGCAGAGACTTCCCATTTAAATTATCAGCTCCTTCTTCAGAGTGTTAGATGAGACCTGAACCAGTGGAGAGCACACCCCATCTCTTGGTTAGGGAGAATAGCGGCCATAAAAATATTGATACTGCCCAGGGCCCTATTCCTCTTCCAGACGCTCCCAGCGGAGCCCCCCACCGGGTGCCCTCCAGACGCTACAGAAAGCCATTAGCCATTTTATTTGGGCCGGGGGTGACCCAGAATGACCCGACACTTATCCTGCCAACACCTGCGAGAGGGCGGCTTGAGTGTTCCTGACATGCAGCAATACTATAGGGCTGCCCAGCTCTGATACCTTCTGGAATGGGCCGGTTGGAATCAGTCAAGCGATGGCTTTTCATGGATAGGGCTGTCGCAGGGACTGCCCTGTGGAAGACCCCTTTCATTCAGTGCGGTCACAGACCGTTGGGGCTTTACTCTTCCCCTGTCACTGGCGCAACAATGAAGGCATGGGACCAAGTGGCCCGCACTAAGGAGCTCACTACCTTTCCGCCTCCCCTGACCCCCATAGTAGGTAACCAGGATTTTACGGTGGGCCTGAGCCAGGGGTCTTACAGGCTCTGGTCTACCCTAAACTGTCGCTCCATAGGACCCCAATTCGACGGAGAGGGGATAATATCTTTTGACAGCTTAAGGAAGGCACATTCTTTGCTGGAGACAGAAAGAATGCGATATCTACAGATACAGCACTGGGTGATGAACCCCATGATGCGTGAGGCAGCATCCTGTCCCCTCTTGAAGTTTGAGCGATGGCTACTGACCAAGACATCAGATAAGTGCGTCATCTCAGAGCTGTATGCCCTGATTCAAACAGCAGGTACACAGCCTAGAATCCCTAGCCAGCATAGGTGGGAGACAGAACTGGGGAGGAACTTCACACCCGAGGAATGGGAAGCTATCTACTATAGGGCCAGACACACGGCGCGCAGTATGGCAGCCACTTAGACTGCTGTGAAAATAGCCACGTATTGGTACCTCACCCCGGCCAGGCTTCATACATGTGATAGCTCGCATTCACCTCTGTGCTGGAGGGGTTGTGGGAGGTCTGGTACACTAACATACTCTATGGCAGTGTTCCCCAACCCCCGGGCCGCAGACCGGTGCCGGTCCATGGATCAATCGGCACCGGGCCGCCCCACTGTGGCGGGCGGTAAATGTTTGATAATTTTTCCGTGGCCCGCTTGTCACACAATGGGACAAGCGGGCCACGGAAAAAGTATCAAACATTTACCGGTCCGCGGCGATAAAAAGGTTGGACAACACTGCTCTATGGGACTGTCCGAAACTGGCTACATACTGGGGGGGCATCCTGGATGACATCGACCACCACATGACCACTCAGCTGCTGCGATTTCGGCCTACATAATTCTGGGCCTCCCGAACCCCTTGAAATATCCACTCAAATCACTAAAAGGTCGCCAGATTAGCCTCGCACTTGGCGCTGCACTCCAGAACATTTTGTCGCACTGGGGCTCCCCCCAGGTTCCCACTCAGCTGGGCTGGCTGCATCGGTTGTGGCAGATTCTGGGGCTGGAAAGGATTTTGCTCACCCTACAGGCACCGTACCAATCCTACAGGGATCTGTGGCACCTGTTTTTTTACTCTACTAGAGGGGGAATTTCGAGAGCTGACTTGCCCTAAATACCTACGACTCCTTCGTCTTTTAGAAGGTGGCAATCCCCAGAGCAACAAGAGATAGTGGGTCATCTTCTCTGAACCAAATGCACGCTCTCACATTTGGGGGTCCCTGTGGCACCCTGAGGGGTGGTGATGGGTTAAGGGTATGAGGTATTTTCCCCCAATTGATTTTTTACTTATTGAAGGGCAGATTTCTGCTCATGTTTACATTGGCTGTTGAAACTCAAAGAAATTTGAACCATAAAACATGTTTCAGGCCTGCCACTGCTGCCTGTAGTGCAGTTTTAAACTTCCATTTTGACCTGGCAAAGAAAAACCTTCTGTCAGGCCTAATCCTTCCTTTTTAATACATATAAGCCACTCCTAGGGAAGGCGCTAAACAGCCCATAGAGCAGGGTGCATTGCATTTAATAAGTTGGATCTGTTCCTTTAGGTTTTACATGACGTGGTAGTGAAAGACTATTAAGTTTGTTTTTCACTACTACAAGGCCTACATATCCCGTAGGATAACAGTGAATTACCCTATTACATTTAATAAGTGATAACTTTTAATTGGGAGCAGGTAGGAATGTCAAGTTTTGTCTAAAATGAATTGTAATTTAAAACTCTCTTTAATGGTAAAGTCGGATTTTAAATCATCATTTTGAAAATGACACTTTTAGAAAGTTGGTGTTTTCTTGACCAACTCATTTGGTACCAGTAGCTTGTATCCTGGGTCACATGAATAGGTATAGTCGGCAGTTGACCTTTGTGTATTCCTCCCAGACAGTATCACAAATGGGGGACTGGGTGTTGGCAGGATGGGCCATCCCGAGTTGTTTGGAGGGCACACCTGTCACCAACCACACCAGTACTTGAAAAATAAAAAGTCCCATCACACACAAACACACAGAACTTTACATTAGCCATTTTGTGTCTCCAGACGTTTCTCTCACTCGACAGCTGGCACCAGGCAAAATAAATTGGACACTCAGACCAACTCTTCAGCTCACTTCTGGACCTGTAACTCAGAAGAAGGACTACTCTGCCGCCCTGCTCTTAGGACTGTCCTCCTGCCCTTCTGCCTGAGGAAGGAAGACTGGACCCACTCCTTGAATGCAGAACGACCAGAGTGACTCCAACGGCTAGCAGACTGGCCTCCTGTTCTGAGCTACAGGTACATAATAAGCTACAGAGGCTGGCCCAGCACCTGCCCAGATTTAACTGGATCTCCCTTCTCCCTGCTGCTGGACTCCGTCGGAGTAAGTCCAGATACCAAAGCAATGGCCTAGACCTTTGGCTGTCATCAGAGTGTATTCCTCCTAGCCCAACTGTGGGTTTCCTCTGAACTGATACAACATGATGCAGGACCTCCCACTGCATCACATCACAGTTCCTGATCAGCAGCCTCATTGGAACAGATGCAGCGTGACGCAAACTCAATGCGGGGCATCACAGTGCTCAGAGCTGCACAACGGAACCAACACAGTACGACGAAACTCAGTGCAGCACCTCGCACTGCAGCTTATCGGAACCAGTACTGCATGAGGCAACTCGTCTCAGGACCTCACAATGCAGCCCTTGCAGCTTCTCATCGAAACCAACAAAGGGTGTCGTAACGCTCCCCATTAAGGACATGAGGTACATTTCACAGCAGGGCTAACTGGTCCCTGTATCCAGCCTGATGTCCATCCCTGTCGACCTGAACTTGTACATTTGTCTCAGTCCAGCACACCCAGATAATCACAGCTGGTGCTTTGCCTTTCTTGGAGCTACTTTTACCTAAGACTTTGAAATTACATACCTCTAGTTCTACTGATTGGATTTTTGCCATTTGTTGTCAAATAACTTATTAAATTTTACTATAACTGGTGTGGGTTTTCTCTTGTGTTGTGTTTTCACTTCATTACTGTTTGTGTGCTGCATTATTACTTTACACATTGCCTCTAAGTTAAGCCTAACTGCTTATGTGCCAAACTACCAGAGGGTTAAGCACAGGTTAATTTAGTGACTGGTTGTGGTTCATCCTGACAAAGAATGTGGCTGTTGCTTGAGGAGGTCTCAGACCCTCCTCAACCAACAACTCAATTTCTCACAGAGCACATGCAAAATAAAAAGAACATACAATCGTATTTCATAGCTCCCTTCTTTGGAACAGGAAACAAGAATCAAAATGAAACAAAGTCCATTAGATGTTTTGGACATGTGATCGCACAACTCTCTTCTCCACCTTCTAGCTGTCCTGAACTAATCCTCATACTTCCTTCCACCCCTGAATCATTAGCTAAAGTTCCATTGGACACTTCTTGCTCAACCTTAGTACGAATTGGGATCTTTACCTCCTGTCTCTCGGATAGAATTTCCAGACCCTACCTTTGTGAAATGATCATTTTAACCACTGCCCTCATAATCAACTATTCACTCTTGACCAAATTCTTTGGCAATTGAACTTTGACCACTTTGTTGCGATTTGCCCTTCTTCCTTAGTCTAGCTTAATATAGGTTTTTCCTGCACAAAACACTTTTCTGTGAAATATTTTCACATTTCTTTATAAACATATTTGGTAGCTTGACTTTAACCCAATCACGTTGTTTAAATGTATCCTTTTTTCTGTTTTCACACTGTTTTCCTGTAACACTGCACCTGCGTTTGTTATTTTTCTTCAACGCACTCTTTGCAGCCAAGTTAAAAATGTATGAGTTAACTTTGTATTATGGGTATGAGTAAAATAACTGCAAATACCTCGGAATGTGGTGATGTTTTATTAATATTAAAGGAGAAAAATCTGTAGTAGGTTGAGGTGTGGTATGATAGGCCCACATTTTTCTTCCAAAATTATCTTAGCAAAAATTCCTTTTTAAACCGCCATCTAAATACTTTCAACAATTAATCTATTAACTCTCTACGCAAACCACTATTCTTAGGAGAATATGAAATGTGTGTGGTTGTGGGAAACTCCTTCATAACAAAAATGATTGCATTTTGCAAAGGTGTAAATTGGACAACTTTGATAGCAGTGATAGAAAACTGTCTATGTAAAAGAAAACTTTAAGAAACATGAGTACTTCAACCAAGGTGAATACTGTGATGAACTTACACTCCACCCATTTTAAAAATTAATCAATTGAAAGCACAACATGCCTGCATTCAAAACTTAGCACTTGGCAAAGCCCTAAAAAAGCAAACACTAAATGCTGTCAGGGATCCTCAGGAAATTGAACTAGAACAAGAGGTGCCTTAAAAGCTTTAACAAATTTGTACAAATTCTGGAATTATAACACTTGCACAAATGAGTGGCAAAACACCTAAATAAAGGCACCACTAATATTCCCTGACAATTCAAGTTTCTCTAGGTTACAATGTGGGATATCTTTGCTCACAGGGCTCCTGCTATTAAATTATTCTAAATAAAGAACTATCCAATTACAATGGAGGTTAAGTTTCTTTTACCCATAATTTAGCATATATGCTTTAACAATAAATTAAAATCATAAATAACACAAGGATTGCTAATCTAGAACCGTATATTACAAATACAAGTGCTGCCTGAAACCAGGAAATTTAGATGGTTGATACGGTTTTAGACTGTTGTACAGACAAGCTTTATACTTCGGTTCTACCAACTACTGTATGCAATCATACAGCAATCAACCAATTTCTGCAAGCAATCAAAAGGCATCAGACATGCAGATCAGTGACAAAGCCCTATAAATGAGAAGAAAAATAGTTTCTAACAAGCACGGGCAACACCAATAGGTCTTGCCTATGTAAGATCTTCTGGGGCTGTCAATGTTTTTTTAGCCATGTTGTACAACTTTTGTACAAAAGGATTATTACACTGATTGGACAAGCCAGTGCAGTACGTAGCTAAGCAGATTAGAACCATATAAAATATCATAAAGCAACCTGCAGACCAGCTGAAAGCTGCTAGCACACTGAAAAACATATATCTGCACATCTGCCTCACAACTCATCATCCACCACACTGCTACACACTGCGTACCATAACACGATACCAGCACCTCAGTGGCCCTCACTACCTACATGGACACACTATCCACATAGAATCACAAAATAAATTCAACACCCACCCATTCACACACCGTAGATGTCATAGCACTTCAGTACCCCAAGTTTGGTAAGTGAGCACTATATAAATGCTGCAATACAATACTATAAAACACACACACACACACACACATATATATATATATATTTGTATTGTATAGCATGGTGTGGCCTAACATTGTATGGTATGGTTTGGCCTGTCATTGTGTGGTATGATATGGCCTGTCATTGTATCTTCTGGTATAGCCCATCATTGTATAGTATGGTATCATATGGTATGGCCTCTCATTGCATAGTATCATATGGCAATGATGTGTCATTGTATAGTATAATATGTCACGGCATATTTAATTGGATAGTATGGTCTGGTGTATCATTGTATAGTACTTTACGGTATGGTCTGTCATTGTATCGTATGATATGGCATTTCATTCTATAGTATTATGTGGTATATTGGGGTCATTGTATGGTATGGAATAGACCATGGTATAGTATGGTAAGATCTGTTATTGCATGGTATATTATTATATGGCATGTTATGGCTTGACAATGGATGGTATAGTATGGCATGTCATTGTATATTATGGTATTGAACGGCCAGTCACTGCATGGTATGACCTGTCATTGTTTAGTACGGTATGTGATTGTATGGTATGGGGTTGCCCGTCATTAAATAGTATTATATGCCCTGTCATGGTATGGTAGAGCCTGTCATGGTATAACATGGTATGGCCAGCCATTGTATGGTATGGTATGACTTGTCATTACATAGTATGGTATGGTCTGAAATGTCATTGAATGTTATGTTATGGTATAGCCTGTCATTGTATGGTATGGCCTGTCATGGTATGACATGGCCTGTAATTGTATGGTACGGCCTGTCAATTTACGGTATGATAAGGTATGGTATATCATGTCACTATATGGTATGATGTGGATTGCCAATGTATAGTATGTTATGGTCTGTCATAGTATAGTATGGCATGACCTGTAATTTTATGGTATAATACGGTATGGTATTGCTTGTCATTGTTTAGCATAGTATGGTCTGGTATGGAATGGCCTGTCGTATAATATGGTATGGAATGTTTCTTTTTTATGTATCTGCTACCTTGAGATACAACGATATTCTTGCATCAGACTAGGATGGGGTTCAAACAAACCAAGTGTTAGGCCAAATTCCCCAACCCCGGAGAAGGATGAGACTGTTTATTTACACTGTTTGTCTCCTTCCCCGCCACATTAAGAGTTGCCTTGATTCGTTTTGACTTCGTACCAACTTGTTGGCTCCATTAATCTCTCAGAGTGGGGGATGGTGTTGGTGGCGAGGCTGGCCAAATTAACCAAAGCAATGAACATTTTAAACCATTCTTTACAACTGTATGACGAAATCATGCTTCTAGCAACAATGCATTTTTCTGAAGTTGTAATGTTGCTTTTGTTTTCAGCCGTCTGTTCTGAAACAAGCATGTAATATGTAGAAAAGTAATGATATTAAATAACGTATTCAGTACTAAACTATTTTAAAATAATCTGCTACTAGAAAAACGTACACATGTCCTTTGCAACGGTTAAAAATAAATCCTTGATTTGCGAGAAGTCATGGACCTGTGAAAAACTGTCTACATTACAAAAAAAGCCGTTAGTTAATATGATTACCATTTTGGTTTTTGCTGCATCTGTGTAACTACTTAGGGTTTGTAGTTTACATGTACCTCAAATTTTGGGAAACAGCGAATGTAACCTCGGTAGGATAAACAGCCTAGCCAGTTCTGCCAGATTGAAGCAAAAATATATAACCTGAAAACTCACACATAAATCTGCATTGAGTCAATGAACAAACCAATCATACTAACTGGAGCAAGGTTAGTACCCAAGTTACATAACCTACGTTATCTAGGTTACATTTATTTTGTCAATACGTTTATACATTCTAGGTCAATTTGGGGCGAGGTGTACAACCTCCAAACGTTTGGATCACTTTGAATGTTGTTTTGATGTTTATTTATTGTGTATATTAGAGGAAAGCCAGGACAATTTCGCCGTTATGGGGCAGGATATGCAGCGTGGTAAATACAAGTTGAACCTACGTTAAGTCACTACCTAATTTGAAATTACAATTACACTGGTTATTAAGTCTTCTCTATGCTCTATAGCATATACAAGATATATACGAGTAATACATAAACTGACATGCTTAAATATGCAATGCGAGGGAGAATCATGGCTTAAAGCATCTCAAGGATACTTAAGAACAATATTTGGATTGTGGAATTACTCCTACGGCTCTGTGAAACTTCGGTTGTCTGAACGCAACTAACAAAGAAAGTCAGAGTATGGCAGATAAGACAACAAAAGCACAGAGAAATACTGTAATTTTTTAACTGGGAGGCAGTGAGGAAAACCCAATTTAACCAGAATAGCAGAACCCCCCAAAATTGGTGAAAGTTTTCAAGGGCAATACAGGATGACTTTTCTTACACATCAAAGCCAAAAATAGTGTGCCATCCTCGTCAATTTAAAGAGATTAACATTATTAAGAAAAAAAAATAGAAAATTCATACAATTTATGAACAGTAGGTACAAAAAACCTACAACAAAAATAAGAGTAGAACGTAACACCTCA
Source organism: Pleurodeles waltl (assembly GCF_031143425.1). Taxonomy (NCBI): domain Eukaryota; kingdom Metazoa; phylum Chordata; class Amphibia; order Caudata; family Salamandridae; genus Pleurodeles; species Pleurodeles waltl. The sequence continues at coordinate 154,321,252 of NC_090449.1, forward strand.
AAATGCCATCTCTACCGTTCAGAAACTGGTAAGCACTGTTAAACTAACAACTTATTACAAGAGCGAAACCACAGAAGCAATAAAAACAACATACACGTAGACATGTTTTGACTTTCTCACACACCCGGTGATAAACTGAGACAAAAGTTCAGCTAGCAGTTTCTGTATGCCTCTTAAGATTAGAAAAAAAAACATCCTGCACCCTCTCCTCTCACAGGGGTACTGAGCGGAATTGCCACATAAAATTCCTTACCTTGACGTCAGAAAGAAAAATAAGCAACAGGCTCCCTTGAAGCGAAAGCCTAACATTTGACCTCCGTCTTTGAACGCACAGCAAATGTGACAAGAGAAAAACAAGATTTAAATGCCTGTTTACAGAAAGGTAGTGCTTGGAAGGATATTGTGAATTATGTTTGGGCAGGAGAAGGAACAAACTCAAGCTAAACAGCCTAAAGCAAATAAAGCCATTAAATAGCAAGCCAGAAAATGTGAGTTACAGACCTCAAAGTCAATGGTAAGCGACGGGCGAAATGCATTTCTAGGTCAGCTTTCTGAATATCTCCAAGATGTATTTAGAAAACCAGACAGCTGTGCTGTTGGTAGGCTGAGGCCTAGAAAGACCACTTACTGAGAAGATGACTTGGACAATAGTGAAAATTGGGGGGGGGGAGGGGGGGGGGGGTGAAAGTGTGTCGCTTTTCAGGGGTCTCCCTGAAATACTGTAATATTTAATTAATTCAGTATTTGCTCAATTAAATACCTAAAACAAGAGTAGATGTGCTCAAATTAGGCACCAGAAGATTTTGTGGCAGAAATAAAAGCATTCACAACTCAAAGAAAAAATAACCAGTTCTAGAGATTGTTCTCAAAGATTCATTGCTTACCAGATGGTGGAGTGTACGAACGTCGTATGTTTGTTCCAAATAGGTCCACTGTACTGTTTAGCATTACAACTGAACATCGGCTCATAAATAGACTCTTTCGGGGGCACCTCTGGTACAGCTGGGACAGGCTGCGCAACATCTTGAGATCAATTCAGACAGCTTCTTGCAAGGGCAGGTTTCTGAAACAAACGAAAGACTTTACCAAAAATAAAATAGTGCCTTTCCAAATGATATTCACACAAGTAACTCTGTGTGGTGTTGCATGTGGTTAGAAGAAAACTCAATTGTCAAGGTATCCTTTGGACATCCTCTCCATATTCTGTATCAGTTAATTGGCTTTCCGAGCACTCAGTGTGATCTATTATTTAGTACAATCAATGACATTCCAATAGTGTTTACTTGGTCTGTTTTTTTCTACTCTTCAAAAGCTTCTTACAGGTGCTCTGGTGTGAACTCCAGACACTACAACGTTTTTATATCCAGTTCACTCCCTTTGGAATAAAGAGTTCACTTACAGCATTTTGCCCTTTGCACGTCTTTCAGTGGCGGCCCGTCCTTTAGGGCGGAGGGGCCACCCCCCCACCTTTTGCCCCTCATGAAGAATGTCTGTCAGGTTGAACAAAGGTCAGCCTGACAGACACTCTCCATGTTCAGTTCAGGCAGCCAGGAGCAGACATGCACGATTTGCGCAGACTCCTGGCTGCCTGAGCTGAACTTTGCTGGGCTGAGGAGGTCACAGCTCCTATCGGCGTGACCTCCTAGGCTCAGCAAAGGTACCTCGAGGCCCTCCCCTGGGTGACTAGGAAAGCGTCACCAATTGACACTCTCCCTGGGCACTTCAGTTTAAGCCCTGAAGTGCCAAGGGCGAGTGTCAATCAGTGACACTTCGTTACAGTGTGGTGGGGTCAGCAGTCTCACTGACACGATCCCACTCTGTGACGAGGCTGGGACTGCTGCCTTCCTAGGTCAGCCAATGAGGGAAGGCAGCAGTCCCAACCCTCCTGGGACATGGAGGCTGAAGGTAAGTGTGTGTGTGATGTTTTAAATTGAAAGTTTGGTGCGTGCGTGCATGTTTGAATGGTATGAATGTTGTTAATGGATGTGCGTGCGTGTCTGTGTGTGTGTGAAAGAATGAGTGTGTGTGTGTCCCGCCCGCCCCCCTCCCTCCTAAAGCTGCCGGCTGCCACCGACGTCTTTAGAAGCGAAGTGCTCAATATGCCTCAATGTGAATCATCAACTTTCTTGACATTATGCTTTCATCTGTACACACAAAGGTCCCTCCAACAGCTTAATGGAAAAGCCACTGTATTTTACACATGTTCAACATGTCTGAGTCCCTCTGCCATTCATGTTTGTGTGCACATGATGTGCCCTCAAATATGAGAGGCAAAGTTACTTCAGTAAATTCCTCTCTAGTAGCTGAATGACTCCCCTAGAACCTGCTGTACTGTGAGAACCAGCAACATCATCTATGACCTTCTGCCATCTGTGGTTTTGTACACAGTGTGCATAAACTTATAAATGCAGGCAGGCTCGGGCTATATTGCCAGTTCGTACAATACAGCAGGTCCTCAGAAAAAGGAATTTGAGAGTACAGATTAAACCATTCTGTCTAGCAGGTTGATTCACATTGAAGTGTACTAAGCACATTTCTATAGAAGAAACACAAAAAGCGTGAAATCAGCTATATATTCCTAATGTAATTTATCTGAATGGGATGATAGGAACTTTCAGTGGCAAGCAAAAATACTTACAATAATGAATGTTTTAAAAAATCTACAGGAATAGTATTTTTAAGGGAGACTTAATAAATGCACTAATGGAACTTTGTGTGAGATAAGTGACTGAGACCCAAAGGGCATGCCCACATGTAAATGGTGGCATGGAATTAGAGTCACTTAAAGGTTTCTCTTTGCACTCCTCCTCTTCTAATCATTTACCAACTTATAATTGCAGGAAGTTCGGAATTTGATTTGCCCAAGGTGAATAACTGATAGAAACACAAGACAATGGTTTGAATTTAGAGAAATGAATGTAAAGAATGTCTGTGGGACCCAAATATGTTATTTTAAAAGCAGGAATCTAAAATGTCACTATTAATCAACAATTTCTCCCCTAAGGAAAACAATATCTACAACATCAAAGGAGTCATTTTTTTAGCATCACTTCTATTTCAGAAACACAAGTTCTTCTTGCAACATGTTTTAATAAAATAAGAAACTTAGTTGGACGAGACAATGATAAGTCAGTCAGTCAAAAGGCTTTAATCGGCTACTAAAAAAATAAAATCAAACATTTGACACAATAAAAACATAAAACTACATTATCACACTGAAATTAAAAACAGACAAAAGTTAATTTAAGAAGACTCATTAAAAACAGATACAAAATTCAAAGCCAAGGCACATAGTATAAAATCATCATATCATCCGGGCAACCCTCTTCCTAATCCTAAGAACCCCTGTCAAAAAGCTTGCTACATTAAAACTGATGAAAGGGCTTGCTAAAATTAATAAGTATGTCGACGCTGGTCTAACCTGCTCAAAAGGTTGCTTCCTAAATAAAGGCAAAATATACTGATGCCGTAACGCTCTATAGTGATCACAAAAGAAAATAAAGTGCACAGTTTCTTGTGGAGAGAAATCATCACACAAACAAGGACCCCTCTTTTCCACCTTGTGTTTACCCTGAGGGACTGCCAAGGATCAATGTAAAAGGTTAAATCTAATCAGCAGGGATTGATGTTGAGACAGTAATGAAATAAGGCTCCACCCAAGGACGAGTGGTCAACATGAGACAGGACTGAACTGTAGGTTTATTCAGTTCCTGTGCCTCCCTTTCAGAGCCCATCATGTGGTCAAAGTGCTTCCTCGCCCAAACTAGGTCCCTATTTGTGATACCATATGGATGCGCCTTAAAAGTTTTTCATCCAGGGATGTGTAACCCCCTGTCTAAAATCAGGAAATCTTTTATATTTGCCCAGTTGAGGTCTAACACTGGGTTACACCCTACCCACTTGAGCAAGTGCGCAAGATCTTGTTGATTGCAAATATACCTGAACCCCAACTCTTCATGTATAATATATGTAGGTATTGACTGTGTAACAGCCAGCAATTTTCTTAACAATTTATTTTCCAGAGTCTGAATACCTCTCATATTCTCGAATCCCCAGATGTCACTACAAGAACTGGCAATTGGAATACATTTACCCTGGTATACTTTAATGAGTGCCTGCTTCGGTTTAGCCCCAGCCTTATAGCAAAATGGAGTCACAACTGCAGCTCATAAAAATACATTCCTTTTTGTTGTCATTTGGGGGGCCCACAAGCCTCTCATCAAAATGGACCCCTAAATATGAAAAGGTAGGGACCCTGACTGATTCTTTACACCCCCCCTCCAAAGCATTTAATTTTTGTCTGGAGTTTCCTAGAGCCCACGACCATAGTGTGTGATTTAATATAGTTAGTACTCAAGGCAAGCACTCTCAAAGTCCACAAACGAATCCAGAGATTAGAACAGCATTTTCCACATAGAGAAGGGTGGGGACTGACTGCGAACTTGCCCTCAAGATATCTTACAGGCTGAGCATAATTCAAATCCCAAATTGCTGATATATAAAATAAATAAAAAAGGGACCAGGATACAACCTTGCCTGACCCCCCCCCCCTCCCAGTAAGGACTCACTCACTCTGATAGATGCCCTTCCTGATCATGCCTTATCAAGGCCTTGAGATCCAGATGTAAATGACATAAAAATTCACTATATTCTGATCCATCCCAAGGTTAATCAATATTCTTCACAATTTTGACCTATTCACACAGCCAAACGCGGAGGTGAGATCCATGAATGCCATATGTAGTGAGCTTTTCTTCACCACTGTGTAATTTCTGATATTCAATTGTAAGTTCAAACGATCAAGAGTACCTTTGCCAGGCCTGAACCCAAATTGAAGACTGGAAATCCGGCTGTTCTGCTCAGACCACTCCACTAACCTAGATAGAATAGCTTTCCCTATGACCTTAATGGTTGTGTCTATAAGGGAACTAGGTCGGTAGCATTCTGGGTCTGATTTTAACCCCTTTTTAAATACGAGAATGATAATAGCCTTGGACCAGCACTGTGGGATACCTTTCCTGCTGACAGCGTTACAGGCATGAGTTAAGATTTTTGCCCAGACTTGTGGCTCAGATTTAAATAAATCAATGGGTACCCCATCGGGACCTGTTGCCCACTGGGTATTGTTATGATTGCATCAAATATCTCCTCCTCACTTAAACCCAGGGAATAACCTCCACTCCCTCTACCCTGATCCACCGTCTGTGTCACATCCACTAAATTATCATACATACTCTTGAAGTGCAAAACCCAGATGTCGGGGCAATGATACAATCCACTGCATAATTTCTAGTTTCCTTAAAAAAGGCTTATTAAGCACCTCCCAAAACGTCACACTATTGTTAGATACGCAAATTTGCAAAAGATCAGCCCAAGCTCATTTTTGGACCTCAGATTTCCTACCAGAAAGGGTTTGTTTATATAATTTCCTCCACTTTGCTATCTCATTTCAGTCCCTCGAGGTCTGGCTCAATGCCCTCAGCAGGACCTGATGGTCTCATGGTCAGGTTTTGTCAAACCATCTACCTCCCTCTATGGCCCTCTTGCCCGCAGGCTTCCTCAGTTCTTTAGCCACCTGCCCACAGATCCATTGAAATGCAATTAAACCTCCTCATCAAGCTGATTTGTTCCTATACAAGTGTTAAAGTCGGAATCACAAATCACAAATGCTATGGAGATTGCTGACAAAGTGGTTCGGTATGATTTTATCCCATTTTATGAGACGACCTTGATCTTTAGAAGACATCTCCCTGCCTCCACCTCCCATACATAACCTAACAGCTACCCCTACATCCCAGAATAGATCAAACACAAGTGGGTTATGATCGCCGAAATGGCTCTTTTTAATCTCAAAATGTTTATGACTGTGAAACACAGCAGGAGAAATGAAATAATAATCAATTGTTGTATTACATCCTCTTTTTGTGAAGGAGGGCCTCCACCCACTCGCTTTTAGGACACTGCAAATTGCAATTCGCAAGGATGGTCTCTAATAACTCCACTTCTGCCATATGCTCAGAACGGGTAACCTGTAGGTGCTCAGACAAATGGTCATCAGTAATTACGCAGCCCAAGGGACACTTATGCACATTAAAATCCCCAAGAATAAGCACCAAATATGGGGAATGCTGCCTTTGAGCAAACAAATCAAAACACTTTTTTTTAGGCTATACAGGTGCACATTAGCTTTTGCCTGAGTAAAGAGTTAAAAAAACAAATAAGTACTAGACTTGGCGCTATCTTAAAATCCAGCTTGACAGCTAAAATATTCTCAGAGCCCAAATCTATCAGGCTAGGGAAACAAGGGATATCCAATGAGACAAAAACAAGTAGTCCCCCCTCCACCCCACAGGCTTTGCAATGATTAAAAGATATGGTGGCAACAAAAAAACAATAGAGAACCCATTCACAAAAAAACGAGCTATCCGCATCCCAAGTTTCCAGCAAGACTATGATCTGATGGCCACCTACAAAATGTATCCACCTCATCTTCTTTTTTGTTATTAAGGCCGGCTATATTCCAGAAGGCTCCTGTAACCAAAGCACCTTGATTAATTTCACTTTCTACCTGACCACATCCCTTCCCAACCTCACTACATTCTTCTGTCTGAGTCAACCCATCACCGCTTGAAATCAGTCAGTCAGTTAGTACAGTCCAGACTGCCCAGGGGTTGAAACCTGTTGGCTTGAAAGATCGGCCTCGGCTGGTCCCTTCTCCGTTCCTCCACCTGACCATGTGATCTGAACCTCCCATTTCTAGGAAGGGATCTAAAGGTGGGTGTAAAAGTATCCCAAGGGGAGACCCCTGAAGCCCATGGCAGGTCCATTAGAACCATGCCTGTATTGTAAAACACTCCTAGCCAAACCCTGATTCCTGACGTTTAAAACAATATAGTCCCCCCTCAAGGTGTTTTTCAGGGAATTACAGGGTATAGGCCCTTGGTCACCCACCAGAGTTTAATTTCATTTCATGCTTCTAAATTATGATGAGCTCTGTTGCCTGCACCCCACCATATTTCCCCAACTCAGCAGAGCAAGTGAGCCCAACCCTGACTGAGATGGGTGCGCTAAGCAGCTACCAGTATCTTTGCTATCACCCAGCACACTCCGCTCACTAGAAAACAACTGAGTGCCCCCGCTACCAGTGCTTTCAGATTAGTCAATGAGGATTCAATGGCGCCCAACTTTGCACATAAGCCCTCCAAAGAGCCTGAAAAGTTTTGAACAATATCACCACATAGGGTTTTAAGCACAGGCTCCAAGATAGATTTTAACTGCAACTCAGGAACATTTAAGTCTACTAAGCCTGTATCCATATTAGGCATCAGAGAAGTCTGGGAGGTAGCAGTCAGAATGCCTTTTGATTTCACAGCCTTCCTTCCACCCCCTCCCCACCCCCCCATCAACTTGCCCACCTTTATTGATTCCACCTCCCAACTTAGCCTCTGCTGCGATTTGTCCCGGAGTCTGTCCAGGCCTCTTGGTATCATTCGGCACTGAGTTACTACCCACCTCAATTGGGAGTGCTTTAAGGCCAGGAGGAACTGAGTAGTGCATGGAAAATAGTTCTAATGTCGACATGCCAACTCACATGATGCTATTGTGTGCCTAACCTAATCAGCTATTCTTCACATGGTACACTCACTTCCTTATGTAGGGATGAATAAAGCATGCTGGAATCTATTTCATAGAGTATGTTAGCAGTCATAAGTTTGGAAGCTATGCTCTGACATAAATCAATCATTCTGGGTGTTACTGACGCGCACACCAGGGGACAGACAACTTAATACATTTGTTTATGCTGATGGGGAAGGGCAGTTGGGGGTCTTAAGTCAGTGTGCAAGTCTTTTGTCCAAATTGTGCCATGGTTGGTAGCAGGACTCATAAGTCAAAAGAAATTGAGTAATGTGTCAGCAGAAACAGTTATTGTATTGTATTTTAATCGTATTTATATAGCGCTTACTACCCCTGACGAGGCGTCGAAGCGCTTTTTGATGAGTAGCACGCTACTCCGGAACCCAACAAGAATTAGTGATGGATTAGTATCGTTAAATAATTAGTACAGTTTTAGTATTATTATGAGTTAATTTGAGCCGCGGATATGAGAGTTTGTTAGTTAGAATGGAGTAATGGAGGGGTGGAGGAGGAAAGAAATCCAGAAGTGTTAATTGGGAGTATATCCTTCATTTACTCAGCCCAAAGGCATGGGATGAGTAAAGGGGGGTGGAGGGGGAAGAGTATGTGAAAGGGTTAGGGAGAGCATAGTAGCAGGGTGAGATGAATGCAGGAGAATTTAGTAGGGTTGTGTGGGAGGTCACAGAGGTAGAGTGAGGTTTGGTGAGTTAGATGTGGAGGGAAGAGCTTAGGCAGAGATATTTAGGAGATGAAAGTGGTAGAAGGGATTTGGGATGAGTCAGAGTGAGAATGGAGGATAGTTTGATAGAGACATGACATAAGAGTGATGAGTAGATAAGTGTGATAAGATGAGAGCAGGAATTCATAGATATCTAGTATAACAACCCAAAAAAACCAGGAGCCATGCAATGATCCACGAACATGCCAAGCACAGAAATAACATATACACACACATATATATATATACACATACACACACACACACAAACACACATATGCACATACAATACATAATTAGAATCATGGGTAAAAATACTTAGACAGGTTTAAAGAGTGTGTGTGTATTTTATTATTATGACATAGTAGCAATACATATTTTCCAAAGAAACTATAAATAAATAGAAATATACATATAATCTGAAAAACATATTTATCCACATAGGCATATGCAGTTCATAGTTGTTTGAAAAAGGTGGTTATGAAGGAAAGAGCCAACTCTTGAGTAGTTTTCTGAAGACAAGAAAGTTATCTGTGGCTCTTATAGTTGGGGGTAATGAATTCCAAAGTTTGGCTGCTTGGACGGAGAAGGATGTACCACCTATAGTCTTTTTCTTGTATGGTGGTGTTCTAAGGCGGGGTGCCAGTCTTGAGCCGAGGGTTCTTTGTTGGATGTATTTGGTCATTTTCTTTCTGATAAAAAGCGGTCCTGTTCCATGTATAGCTTTAGGCATGTAATATGAATAATTTTCTCTCTGAGTGCTAAACCTTTTTTGGCTAATTGGGATAGCTTGCATCTAGGCCTCCATAACTTTTTTCGTGTAAGCTATCCATGCCAAATTTACGTCCTTTTTTAACCCCAACACCCTGGGGATTCTTAAAGATAACCAGGGCTTTTAGATTATCATTAAGGGGAGAGAGAAATTAGACAATTTTTTTTGGGAGGTGTGGGGTGTTGCAGAAGAAAGTGCCCCCCCCCCCATGAAAATGGCATCAACAAAAGGCTTGCAGTGCTAAAAATAACCATCCTCACAGCTTTCAGGAATGGACAGACTTCATTCAGAAAACCAAACTTTTTACCACAGTTTTGTCATTTTACTGGCAAATAGCCCCTTTTCCCTACTTTTTGTGCTTTCAACCTCCTCCCTGTTTGTGGTGGAAACAGGTGTGAAACCTATGGTGGTTTTGGAAAGCTATACATTTCTGAAAACTAGACAAAATTTAGAATTCAGCAAATGGTCGCTTGTGTAGATCCTTCAAGGGTTTTCCAAAGAAACTAAGGGGCGGGTCATTACGAGTCTGTCAGTCGAAGGACTGCCAGACTCGCTGTGACGGTCGGACTGCCATATTCCAGGTAGTCCGACCACCTCATTACGAGTCTGGCAGTCGGACTGTCATCACCGCCGGAAACTCAGTGCCGCCATGCTGATCACAACACCATTTACCGCCAGCCTTTCCGTGGCAAAGACCCTGCCATGGAAAGGCTGGCAGTAAGCCAGTGCTGGGGGCCACAGGGGAGCCCCTGCACTGCCCATGCCTATGATATTGGCAGTATGGGGGCTCCCCTGTTCAGCACTGTTGCTTTGCAAACAGTGTGCATTCTGAGGGTGCTTGGGTGCTACAGTATTCGCCTCGGCTACTTTAAGGGAGCTGAGGCCAATACCGTAGCACTCTTCCCGACAGTCAGCCTGGCAAGAACGTCTTGGTACAATGTTCCCGCCAATCAGCCTGGCGGGAACACTGTAATATTGTGTGAAGATGGTGCCACCGGCATGTCATTAGTGACCTCCCTGCGGCTTTGGCGGCCCGTGGTGGGACCACCAAATTCGTAATGAGGCTTTAAGTGTTGAATTAAAAAAAACATTGAAAATTAGCAGGAAAAACATCCATTTGTGAAAGCTGTATATTTGTAACTTCTCTTCATGATGGCCGATTTACAAAAGCAATATACCATTACATCTGCTAGACTCTTCTGGTTGCGGGATATAAAGGGTGTGTATGTTTTCCAAGGACTTGAGGTACCCACAACCAATAACTGAGCTGTACCTTGCAATGGTTTTACCTTTTGTCCCGTGTATTGAGCAATTCATATGGTAAAGTATAAAGAGTTAAAAATAGGTATCAAGGAAACCCATATATTTCCACAATGGCCACAATATACGGTGTTTAAAAGCAGTGGTGATTTACATCCCTATGAATTTGTTGGAATCCATACTAGCAATTAGATGGCATTTCTCAAAATATCTTCTTTCTTACATACTGCCTTACACTTGGAAAGCAGAAATGCAGAGAAATACAATTGGTAACAACACTTGTTCTACTTTTCTGTGTTCCCGCAAGTCTTCTGACGCAAATGGTACCACACTTGTGTGGGTGGGTCTAGTGCCTGCAATAAGGAAGGGCCGTAAATGCATATCACATTTTTCCTCTGAAAATGTACCCTTTTTAGGGTCGACCCTGCGTTGCATGCGCTCACGCATGCGTATCGCAGTGAGACGCTTTTGTATTTAGAAAAGGGTTTGGAGCCCTGTCAACTTCACGTCAGTGTTTTTTATTGGTTCGTGGGCTTGCCTAATAAAATCTGCTTGCTTTCATTAGTCGAAGGCAAGCATAGGTCATGCCTTTTCCGGTGGCTAGCCCTCCTCGAGCGCAGCGACCAAGTACAGAAAACATGCGAGGCTCGCAGTTTTCCATCGGGCTCGTGGACTTCTTTTTCTCTAATTTACGAGCGCGATCTCGCTTGGCAGAAGTCGAGCGCTTTACATTGTTAATTTCACTTTTTCGGGTTGTGTACATAAATGCACTTTTGCCCGATAGGTGAAAAGTCGGGTTAGGAGTTTACAACGCGATCAGCTCTAACATGAGCAACCACGAGACCCATTGCATTGTAACTGCTTGTTTACAATGTGCCTAACTCTGGATTTTGGGCCCCAGCTCAGCCAGCTCCTAACGAAACACAGTAAACTTGCATATTTCTTAAAACTAGACACGTAGGAAAATCTAAGGTGGAGTGACTCATGTGGCTTGCACTGGGTCTTCCTACCCAAAAGCCCTCTCACACTTCAAACTTTGACGAAAAAAAGACTTTAAAAAAATAAATAACATTTTCCTCAGATTTCTCCGATGGAAAGTTCCGGAATCTGCAGGGCGCAACTTGTTTCCTACCAACAACTATTTACCAAGTCTCCTGATAAAAATGCTACATCGCTTGTGTGGGTAAGGCAGGACCCACAACAGGAAATGCCCCAAAATTCAACATGGACACATCACATTTTTCCCACCGAAAAAGGACCCTTTTTTGCAATGTGCCTAACTGTGGATTTGGAGCTCTAGCTCAGAGGAAACCTAGAGCAACCGAATAATCCTAAACCTGTACATTTGTGAAAACTAGACACCTAGGAGAATTCATGGTGGAGGGACGTGTGTGGCTCCCACCAGGCTTTTCTACTCAGAAGCTCTTGCAAACCTCAAACTTTGACTAAACAATACATTTTCCTCACATTTCTGTGATGGAAAGTTCTGGAATTTACAGGTAGCCAATAATTTCCTACCAAGAACCATTCCCCCAAGTCTCCCGATAAAAATGTTACCTCACTTATGTGGGTAGGGCTAGTACCCGCGACAAGAAGGGCCTTAAAAGGCAGTATGGATATATCACATTTTCCCACTGAAAACTGATCTTTTTTTGCAATGTGGCTAGCTGGGGATTTTGGGCCCTAGCTCAGCTCACTCCTAAGGAAACCAAGCAAACCTGCACATTTGTGAAAACTAGACACATGGGTGAATCAAGGGTGGGGTGACTTATGTGGCTCTAACCAGGTTTTCTTACTCGAAAGCCCTTTCAAGCCTGAATCTTTGACAAAAAAAATACACATTTTCCTCACTTTTCTGTGATGGAAAGTTCTGTAACCTACTGGGAACAAGTAATTTCCTGCCACCTACAATCCCCCCCAAGTCTCCTGATAAAAAGGTACCTCACTTGTGTGGCTGGGCCTAGTGCCCACATCAGGAACAGACCAAACCAAGGGCAACGAATGTCCCTTTGCGAGGACTCCAACTGAAGTTAGTTTGATCCGTTCCAGTCGCGAGAACTAGGCTCAGCCACACAGGTGGACTAGCATTTTTAGTGGGTAAATAATAGGTGGTAGGAAGTTTGTGGATTCCTTCTGATACTGGAAGAATGTCACAGAAATGCAAGGGAAATGCACAATTTTAGTCAACTATTGAGGTTTCCAGGGAATGGTAAGAAATGTTTGTGGGGTGCAAGAGAGGCACACCACCATGTACTTCCCTGCTTGTCTAGTTTTCAGAAATGCATGGGTTTGGAAGGCTTTCCTGTATGGCTGTCAAAGACAGGCTCAAAACCTCCACCTACCCCATTGATGTTGCCACATTGCGCCTTGGACCCTCTCCTTTGGCGGGCACTAGGCTCACCCACACAGATGAGGTACCAAACTGATAAATATTACTGCACAATAATCTACTCTTCAAGTATACACAAATACTGGTTGGATTTGGCACGAGGGTGACTGAAAAGTTCAAACCAAAAATATTATGAAAAGATTTCACAAAAATAGAATTCACGGTTAATAACTGAAAGTTCAGAATGCTCACCCAATTACTCACAGCTCTTAAGCTGTAAAGCCACATCAAGGCACCAACTGCTTTACAAGATATTCACTCACCTTTCATGCGTGACATACACAAAACCATTATTACCTCACAGCACGTTACAACACTCATATCAACAAACAGCGCCATTCAAAGACTTATCACTTTCATACTCCCACAGGACTGACACAGTAATCACACTGCATGGCAGCTGATGGAGTGTGTGGACTGGTGTTTTGCTGGCAATGTGTGTATAGTGACCAGCAGCAAGTTACTACACACAGACACACACACTGCCAGTGAAATGCCAGCTCTCTCACACTACTAGCGCAAGGACAAAAACACACACCGCCAGTGCACATACCACCAGCCAGATGCCACTTCAAACACAACAATCACACCGCCTGGAAACTGGTGCGATGTGTGCACTGGTGTTTCGGTGGCAGTGTGCTTACAGTAGCTTGCTGATGGTCACAACAAACACACACTCGCAGCCAAACACCAGTTCATGTACACTGGCAGTCACACACACCGCCAGCCAAGTGCCAGGCCACGCACACTACCAGCCAAGCGGTGGTCCATGCACACCAATAGCCAAGTGCCTGTCTACACACACCGCCAGCCAAGCAACAGTCCATGCACACCGTCAGCCAAGTCCCAGTCTACACAGACATACGCACACACACATACATACAAACACACTATCACTTTTTTTTTTAACAAACAAGAAAACACAAACCAATTTGAAGGAGATGAAAAACTAACTTTGACTACAATTACACCAGGTCTAAATGTATACATCAAACTACCACCAACAGTGAAACTGAATAAAAAATATAAAACGATACAGACCAGTCATCCACTTTTAGTCTCACAGTTGCTCCTAATACTTGAGTTGTGTGTGGTATGATTTAAGACATGCAGGCACACATAGCTGAAGATTGGAAGGACACTTGGTGAAGTATATATGACTCTCCTTTTGCAAGCCTCTTTTGACTCAGACTCTACATCTCCTACAGGGGAAGGATTTTTTTGGTGTAGGAGGTCTCTAATCAGGAAAGTGGCAATCTTTCAATCTACCCACATCCTCCAACACACTACCTCTAAGAATACTCACGATCTTAACTGCAACAAGGCTGCCATTACAGAGTGCTGAAATTGAACAAAAGACATCTTTGGATCTGGAGAACAATCCTTGAATATGACAAAAGCATTGAAGGTTGCCAAATGAAACAAATGAACAGCCAACTTCTTATACCAAATGTATGAGTTACACATAGCACTGTAAGGCTCCAACCTCTGATCTACTATAGCTACACCACCTGTGTGCTTACTGCAGTCTAAAATGCACACAAGTGTGTGCACTTAAGCAACCCGACCCCAAACAGTCACAGGCAAAGTACTTTCATCATGAATGGTTTTCAGCATGTGGACAGTTCTCCTGTCTCAAAATTTCACAACTAGAAGCTCATCACTGCCAAGGTACTGCACTGTCCGGTCTGAAGCCTTTTTGCATACAAGCTCTTTAGGGTAACCTTTACAGTTAGAGTGAATTGTGCCACATGCAACACTGTCCACTTTGACCAATTCCCTGAACATCTGTACACCAGAGTAGAAGTTATCTACATTTAAATGGTGACTTTTATTAAAAAGTAATCTACCAAGTTCCCATACAAATGTCTCACTGATTCCAGAAGTGGAAGGACAACTGGAAGGGGTCAATAGATGAATACCTACCAGTGTACACCCTGAAATTATAGAATTATCCAGTACTACTCTCAGACAGCATGTACATCCTAATTCAATAATGTGCCCTCTTGCTAGGAACGTACCGCCTAAAAAAACAAACAGGCCTTGAACAGTTATTTCTTTTCCTGAAACATAGATCTCTGAAAAGCAGTCTACAAAATGATCAAGGACAGGCCAAATCTTGAGGAGCCGGTCACAATCAGGGTGATGCCATGGCTACGCTGGAGAATCATCAACAAAATGCAGCATCCAAAGCAGAAGCAAATACCGATCACAACTCATGGCTGCACGAAATACAGCAGTTGTCATCAAGGGACTAGCAGACCAATATAAAGACAGCAACTGCTTCCTTATCAATCCAATCAAAAAACTTAAACTCCAGAAATTCTTCAACTCATCCAGATTTGTAGAAGTCCACTGGTTAACTCTAGAGTGGGGCTTAAGTCTGGCACTGTTATCACTCAAATGCTGTTCAGTGTACAAATTATTCTGGTCAACAATCTCACCCAAAAATGCATCATCAGTAAACAACTGATAGAAATGCATAGTCAAGAAGTTTTCAGTATTGACTTTACAACCTGCAACATAACCAAAAGACAGGCAACACAGGCTGCACCATGTTTGGGGGAACCCGAGTTCAGCACTCCTAACAGAAAGCCTTTCAGCCCTCTGCTGCAATCCAGATTTCTCTACGTGCACTGTCGACATACCAGTGTCCTCCTGCAAAAGAGGCACTTCCTCTCCGTTGATAGCGGCTTCATCATCAGATGATTCGTCTTGGACTGAAAATTTACTGCCAGAATCTTGGACTTCATCCTCTGCTTCAGAAGCAGAGTCACTCTTAGAACCATGGCCAAAGAAAGATTCACAATGGAAAACAACAACTGCTGAGCTGTCAACCTGTGGTCAGCCACAATCCTAGCTAATAAAAGTAACACAACAAACAAGTCAACAATACCAAACACTGTAAAATCAGTATTAAACAAAAGTCAATTAGTACAAAACACAAAAAGACCTATGTACTCAAGTGATACCACACATTTGCCAGAGGCAGCAAGACTGAGGATCAACTGTACCTACTCTGCACAGACACAGCAAGCATCAAAGAGGTCCCACTGAAAAGGAAAAAAACACATTACACATATCACAAGGCAGTATACAATGTGCACAAATCAATACTTTACTTTGAAATACAATCATACAAAAAGCTAAATATTCAAAACGCTAATACAGCAATCAAAAGCAAATTATAAAAACAGGACAAGGATACACACTAGATGAAAAAATTACAAAATGAGTTGCTTACCAATCACAACTCCACAAACTACAGATCTGCCAAAGCTGCACCCCCATTCAGAATTCACCACCAAGACAAAGGAAATGATTGGCTCTACAATAAAAAAAAAACAGAAAATTAAAACACAAATAAAAATGGTAATAGCTCATCAATCAAAAGACACTGATATTCCCCAGAAAGTAGATGTGACGAAGGCAAAATGGATGCAAACCTTACCCCTAATGCAGATCCCCTATTGCATACGTAATCTTATGGCTAGGTGACTCAAGTGTTATTACACACCCAGAGGCCCAAGTCATTCAAAAAGACCAAAAAACTAAAAAATATTCCCTCAAGGGGGAGGGTGGAATGCAAAAATAATATGGCCCCCAACTGGAGCCACCTTTGCCCAAGGGGTCACTCCCCTTCAAAACATAATTCTCTAGTGTCTTGTGGGCTTCGACCCCCCCAACCCCAAGAGGGAAGATCAGCCTAAAAAAGGCTTATCTGACCTCCTGTGGAGGTGGAATTCCAAAACAAAATAGATAAAAATATATTGCCCACCCCCAAGGGAAGCGACCCTTGAGCAAGGGGTCGCACTCTGCATTTTCGAAATAAAATCCCTGACATCTAGTGGGTTTCGACAACCCCTCCACCCCCCAGGGACAGATCACCTGAAAGCAAAATAAAAAGTCATACTAGCCACGGACCACAGTGGGGTGGCAAAACATAGATCATAATTGCCCTCATGGGGAGCGACCCCTGCCTAAGGAGCTGCTCCATGAACAACAACAAAAAGCTCTGGTGGTCTAGTACATTGGATTCATGCTCCTCGATCGCGGCCCCACCTGTGATCCTGGAGCACAAATCCACTACATACAGACACGGGGGACAACTCTTTCTGTATGGCTCCTACACCCCAAAACCCCACCCCTCCACCCGGAGAAGGACTTACTGAATTACATCCGGTCTTCTGGAGGCACTAGATCCAAATGGCTTCCAATGCGTCCCTGCACCATGGACACAATGGGCCCGGAATCAGTACTTGGGGCCATGCTCCAAGGGAGGGACAAAGAGGAAGTGAAGCTGGCATGCACTGACTAAAGAGAAGCAAGAAAGTGAGTGCCTAGGCAGCCAACCAATGGTAAGCAATGGGCATGCTCTAAGCCCACTATAAGTAAACTAAATGTCTCACTAGGGACAGTGCATGCATTGTTTATAGGGGAGATTCAACATGTAAAATAAACTAGAATTATTTTGTCTTTTTGCTTTTTCCCTTTTTCTCTCCTGCCTAAGTTGTGGCCTGCCTTCTACTGCATTGTAGGATTTATAAATGTTAATGAAGATACTCCGCAATGGAGAACTGGGATCACAAGTACGTTTACTGTGCCATGGTGCTCCTTCACATGAAAAATTATGCAAATGTGTTTTTGTTATCTGTAGGAAGCTGGCTCTGTATATATTATATCAAAATGAGATATAGTGTCCACAGTGTCTAGGGGTTCCCCAGACGCTTAACAGTGCTAAAGTAGATCATACTAATGCTCTCTTTTGTGGAGTGTGGTCGAGCGGTTAGGCTTATCAGAGGGTAGTGCAAAGCATTTGTTGTACACACAGGCAGTAAAGGAAGCACATACTCAATGACTAACTTCAGGACAATGGATTTTATATAACAAAAATATCTTTTGTTACTTTATTTCTAAAAACACGAGATTCAGTTTGCAGGTAAGTACATTTGCAAGTAAGTATCAAACAAATGTATCAATACCACTTTGTTTCAATTTAGCAAGTTAAACGGTTTTCAAGAAAATAGTAAATGTCTGTTTTAAAAGTTGACAGTACAATTTTCAAAGACAGTTCTGTGGGGAAGAAATGTTAGTACAGTTTTGAGGCAAGTACAAGACTTACAGTTCCAGTCTCCGGAGGTTAGGATCTCCACACGTTCGGGTTCAAGTTAACCCCAAACACTCACCACCAGCAACACCGGGCTGGCTGGGTGAAGAGGTCAAAGATGATGCAAGATTTAAATGGGCTCCTGTGGAGACAAGGGGCACTCGGAATCAAACCTGCTTGCAGGTAACCTGTATCTTCGGAGGGAAGACCTGGGGGGTTTCGTTGAGAACCAGAGATCAGCACT
The DNA here is from genome assembly GCF_031143425.1 of Pleurodeles waltl. Taxonomy (NCBI): domain Eukaryota; kingdom Metazoa; phylum Chordata; class Amphibia; order Caudata; family Salamandridae; genus Pleurodeles; species Pleurodeles waltl. Next base: position 154,339,377 of record NC_090449.1, read on the forward strand.
AAACACACACCCTCAGAGGCGGGGGCAGCTGGGTGCAAGGTGCAAACTTAGCGTTGGGCTCCCTAAGCTTTTCAATAGGGTGATCCGGGGGGGTCACAAAGATGCTGCAGCCTAGGTCCAGGGGGTCGGTTCCAGAAAACCACAGGCTGGACAAGGAGGAGGCCTGTCTACTGAACGTTGCTGAACCGGTGGTTGGATTTTCCAAGGCCAGGGGGCTGCGGGTGCAGGGGTACCTTTAGGCATCAGGAATCTTTGTCCGGTTCTCTCACTGTCTGGGGCGTTCCTCTGGGTTTAGGCTGCAGGAGTCATAGTGTTGGCCAGGATGGATCAAACCAGGGTGGACACTAGGTCAGAATCGACTGGGGACCTGCTCTGGACCAGTGGGCCACCTGGATACGGGCCATGGGCGTCAGGTGCAAAGTGGGCAGGACTCGCGGATCCGAGGTGATTCTGGAGTCCTTTGTTGGGGTTGCTTTCTGGACAGGGCCGCTGTCCCAGGGATCTTGGTCCTCTGAGGTGCAGGCAGTCCTCTTGAGGCTTTTAAGAGGTCGCTGGTCCTGCAGGATGCGTCGCCTTTTTGTAACAGGGCTTCAGAAGCTGGAGACAGGCTGGTAGGGTTGGGGCCAAATCAGTTAGTGTCTTCAGTCTTCTCTGCTTGGGGGGAGGGGGGTCAGCTTAGCAGTCCTTCTTTCTTGATGTTGTCTTCTTGAGGTCACCAGGAATTTGCCGAGCTAGGTTCAGGGGACCCCTTAAATTCCAGATTTACAGGGATCAGAGGGCAGTAGCCAATGGCTACTGTCCCTGACAGTGACTACACCTTCCTGGTGTCCGCTCCCTTTGGTGAGAGGGACACAGACCTAACACTACTGGTCCCTGTCCTCCAAACCAAGATGGTGGATTCCGCAAGGAGGGTGGTCACTTCAGCTCTGGACTCCTTACAGGTGGTCCTAGCTGAAGTGGTCACTCTTCCTTGTTTTTCCTAATTTTCCCACCAGACTGCTTTGTCCGGAGTGGGGCATCTCCAATACCTGGAGTGTCCTGGGACACTGTAACAAGAGGCCTGAGCCTTTGAGGCTCACCGTCAGGTGTTACTGTTCCTGCAAGCTTTGTTTCTGGCCACAGAGAGCACAATGGCCATCACCCCATGTGGTCAGAAAGTGTCTGGAAGTGGTAGGCTGGCACAGACCGGTCAGTCCTGCACTAGAAGTTGGGCTAAAATACAGGCGGCATCTCTAACATGCCCTTTGGGTGCATTTTTTCAATAAATCCAACACTGGCATCAGTGTGGGTTTATTGTGCTGAGAAGTTTGATACCAAACTTCCCAGTCTTCACTGAAGCCATCATGGAGCTGTGGAGTTCGTAATGACAAACTCCCAGCCCATGTACTCAGTATGGCCACACTGCCCTTAATATGTCTAAGAATGGACTTAGACACTGTAGGAGCATATTGCTTATGCGGCTATGCCCTCACCTGTGGTATAGTGCACCCTGCCTTAAGGCTGTAAGGCCTGCTAGAGGGGAGACTTAACTATGCCACAGGCAGTGGTTTGTGGCGACTGTCTTTTTCTCCCCACCAACACACAGAAGCTGCAATGGCAGTGTGCATGTGCTTGGTGAGGGTACCCCCTGGGTGGCATATTACATGTTGCAGCCATTGGGGACTTTCCCTGGCCACAGGGCCCTTGGTAGCATGGGTACCTTTTACAAGGGACTTAAATGTGTGCCAGGGGTGTGCCAATTGTGGGAACAATTGTGCAGCTTTGGGAAAGAGCGCTGGTGCTGGGGCATAGTTAGCAGGATCCCAGCACACTCGCAGCCAAGTCAGCATCAATATCGGGAAAAAAATGGGGGGTAACCATGCCAAAAGGGGCACTTTCCTACATTATCTAAATAGGGTTGAGTTTAATTGCCTTTTGTTTTTAGTGTGTACATGTAGCCACAGGCATCCTTATCAGACTTTAAAATTAAACTTTGGTCATGCTAAGTTTACGGGACTCCCTATTTGACCAGAATCACATTTTAAAGTTATCCTGTGAAAGGTTTTATTAATGCTATCGTCTCTACTGGAATAGTTAGGTTCAAGTATGATGTAGCTGGTGAGGGACTTTGTTTTTTTCCTTCTTTCAGGGAGTTCCTACTAATCTGGAAGTATTTTACTAATTGTTTCTGTATTTCAGATCTTTCACTTCCAGTTTTCTTAAATAATTTTGCTGTGGATGCTGACAGTTATGGCCTGAAAGCTAAAGGCAGGTTGTGCGTCAGTTAAGCCACAATTGAATCAAGACTGTCAGTAATTACAGCCAGGTCATAGACGAAAGTCAGCTGAAACATGATCTGATAGCTTTAACTCATTCATTGTTGCTTGAGATTGAATTGTGATTAAAATCCAGTCTGTTGGGTAAGCCCTTCCACAGCATGTTAGGCTGAATTATAGAACAATGCACGGAAACCATTGTTTGCTCATTTGAGAAGTAAAGTTGCATTGTACTGGCCCCATGAATCATATGGAAAAAGAGTAAACAGATGTCAGGAAGTTGAGTGCCAAGGAACTGATAAACAGAGCTAGAGGACCACCCTAAAAGAAACCACCCTTTACGGATCCCCCTAAGTGGGTCTCCAAGATCCATACAAAGCAAATAGTGAAAAAACAATGACTCTGCAAAAGTGACTAAGACCAGATGTTATTATCTGGGACTTTATTTCATTGTTCTACAGTGGCTAGAATTTGAAGAACACTGAGTAATACTTCTCACAGGTGTCAAATACCGTAGAGGCCCCTGTTGCTAGTATATCTCACACTGAAATATTATACAGAGACAGATTCTCGTGAGCCAGTATGAAGGTGAAGTAACTATTCCAGAAGAAATGGTGGAGGCATCCATAACATAATTTATGACATAAGTGTATTCAGATTGAGCTAACTGACCAGGATGTACAAAAAACTACATCTGTCATCAGTTTCACTCTACAACTTAGCAAGAGTTAATGTGAAGGAAATATCCTCCTGGGAGACATGATAAAATATGTTTAAGTTGTACATTCAAAAGGAAGATCAACCTTTTTTATGATCCTGTTGCATTATCAGGCACAGTGATAGATGTCAGGTGTGAGAACTGTGTGTAACCTTTTTCACTGAGTGATTCTAACAAAGAGCTTGTCCAGCCGTACTACCTATTCTAAGGAAACCAAGCAACAAGTAATGGAAGCAGATACATTTCTAGTTTGTTCATACGTCTCCCTATTACTCTCCATATAATTTGATTATATGTATCTAGATGTGTTTTTTTTTTTTTTTTACAAATATGTGTAATAATCGTATTTTTTAAAATATACAAATATTCTTTAGGACGTCTTAACAAAAGCATATATTACCTATGGTTAAATTGATATATATATATATACACATACATATACACACACACTTACATAATATCATAAAATTCACTGCTTAACATGTATATAGGTCATTGCATAGTTTTTAAATAAGTTTTTGAATAGATGCATATAGGTCTCTGATTCATTTATCACAATAAGTACACAGCATCATAACTATTTAAATATCGAGGAAAATATCAAATAAAAAAAAATATAAAATATATAAAAGTCCCCAAATAAACTACCTCATAGTACAGCAGAAAGACTGAGTTTATAAAATACTACTTTAAATCTTGATATAGTCTCTTCCTTATACATATATACCCTATTTATGTACTTATGTAGTTATATATGTATTACTTTACTCCTACTGTAGAAGAAAAAATGTTTGACACTATCCTTCACGCTACTCTGTCTCACCCTATACCTCTCTCAATATATCTTCCCCCACTCTCTGACCCATCTGAAACGTCATTCTGCTACTGTGATCTACACAATAACCCATTCTAGACCTTTCCCAGCTCAATCCCTACTTGAATCACCCCAAATCTCATTTTACTACAATGATCTCCCAAACAACCCTTTCTAAATTCTTCCCTCATGTATCCCTCCTTTGATTCATCCTAAAATTAATTTTACTTGTATGATCTCTCTAATCCATTTCTAGATACTCTTTCCTCATCCATCTCGCCTTTTACTCATCCCAAACCTCATCTTACTACTATAATGTCCCAAACAACACTTTCTAGACTTCACTCTTCTATCCCTCCATTGTGCTAGTCAATCCAACTAACAGACACTGCTCAAATTAAATCATATTTCCCTATACTAATCCACCACTAATCATTTTTGGGTTCCAGAGTAGCGCGCTACTTGTTGAAAAGCATTCTAACGCCTCCTCAGGGGTAGTAAGCGCTATATTAATACAGTGACAATCTGATGAGGTCAGTGAGCTGTGCGCATGCTGACACCATCAGATCGCCAAAGGGTTGAGGTTGGCCGTGGAAGTGCTTTTGTTGCTCCCTCAATGGAGACATGTTGTGGGAGGTTGTAGGGAGAGCATCAGCATTTCCAACAAGGGTGGGTACCAGGACGGCCTGCAGACATCCTCAGCACATGACCACCATGGCTGAGGATGGCTCCAGACCGTCCTGAGCATTCAAGGGGTTAAGTACACTATGTGATTAATTCTGAGAACACATAGATATTTATTGTTTTATATGTTTACCAGAACAACAGTGAGCATTGTCTGATCTTTACATACCAGGAATTATTTTACTGCATTTGTTTCAAATAGTTTACCATTTTTGGTTAGACAAAAGGTGCATATACTCTATGGACTTCACTCAATTTAACAGTGCAACTCAAATAACATTCTCAGCTGTTAGAAGAGTGCTTTTTAGCTCAGGGTTGCCATGAAGAGATGTGTCCAGACCTCATGTGATGAACATAAATGAGCTTTCAGGAGTACTACTGAGAGGGGTTTTAACTCCACCCACATGCTGGAGGACAAGAGTACATGTTCTGATTAGGCATACGTTGTGGGCTTCCACGGAATAAGTGCTTATCCTCCAAGACCTGTAATCATTTGTTGATTTATCAAGTTGTGTGAATGAGAGTTCTTTATCAAGTCAAGCTATTGTGCTACAATAGAGATTGACCTTTAGGCCAAACACAGGCAACTTCAATCCTAGATCTCTTCTAGATAATTATGGTGTTTATTTTTCTCTGGCAGCAGTACATGGGGAGCTGGGGAATTGGGAGGAATGTATTTCTGTACTGCAGTCTCAGCCGCCTCCCTCTTCCCTGTCCATCATCAACTTCAAAGATACATTAGCAGGACTTCCCTTCAGAGAAAGTTTTTTTTTTCTTTCTAATTTTGAGTTTAAGATTTAATGGCTGTAGCGAATTATTTTAAGTCACTCTGCTCCCACAAGTTAATTTATTACCCCTTAATACAACTCTTATCTGAATCCTAAAAACACTTTGGTATCCCTTAATGATACTCATCCCACCCTACCCCTTAACACTCTCCCTATCTGAACCATAAGAACATCCTGCTATCCCTTATTGCCAGCCTTCCATGAACCCTAAAACCGCTTACTAGCCCTTAAAACTACCCTTCTCTGAACACTAAAAAACCCTTGCTGACTCGTAATGCAACCTTTCCCTTAACCTTACAAACCCCTTAAAGCTAAACTTCCCTGAATGCTACAAGCCACTTGCTGCCCCTTAGTGCTAAAGACAACTAAACCATAAAAGCCCTAACCACCCCTTAACTCAAACATTGTTTGAACCCTAAAAACCCCTTACTACTCATTAACAATATCCTTTCCTGAAACCTAAAAATTCCTTGCTACCCAATAAACTGCCATTTCCTAAACTCTAAAAACCCCTTCCTAATGCTACCCTTCTCTCAACTCTTCTAAATGTTTACTACCCCTTAATACTACCCATATCTGAACCTGCAAAACCTGATTACCCCTTAAAGCTATTCTTCTTTGAACCCTAAAAGTCCATTACTACCCCTCAATGGTGCCCATCCCAGAAACCTAAAAACCCTTATTACTCCTTAAAGTACCATTCCCTGAAAGCTAAAAAGCATGCATTACCCTTGAACGTTATTCTTCTCTGTACCTAAAGACTCTTTACTACCCCTTAAAGCTACTCTTCTCTGGACTACCCACAAACCACTTACTATTCTTTAATGCTAACCTTTCTTGAACCCTACAAACAAAAAACTACCCCTTAATGCTCACTCGTGGCCTCTGCCAGCGGGGGAGTCAAAGGCTGAAATACTTTAAAGACTTGGAAATCAAATGACTGATTCTGCTGTATATTCTCATTTTTAAGGCGGCCCAAGGAGTCCCACTAATGATTCCTGTTATTTCTATTGCCACCTCCCGCCCCACAGTTCCGCAGGTATCAATGAAGTTGGCATTTGGTATAAGGCCCTTAGTGGCATATTCTTAGGGCATCAGTGGAAGCAGTTTCAGAACTACTGTATTTTGATGTTTACAGTGGGGTTGTGCTAGATTGCTGTTTGGGAGAAATTAGCACTGCCCCAGTAAAGAAGTAATATACTAATGTCAGATACTTTGCTGTCATACCACAATTCTCTAATGGTGTTACCACTAGCAGATCTGATACTACCGAAAATGTGGAGAAAAATGTGCAAGCACCGTTTCGGTCTCTTTTTCCACAATTATTTGTGTAAAATTAGCACCATGTTTTAGCTTGTGCTCTGGTACGAATAGTCGATGATATCAGTACATTAATTTTACTGTAAAATAGAATTAAATGCACTGAAAAACACTTTTCACGTACTTATGCAGATTTTGTTTTACAGCTCCCAACATATTTTAAGTGCCACCCTCCGAGCAGTATTTCCGTGAGTGACAAAACACAGCAAATGTTAGTGCATTACTAGTATATCTTTTCAAAATAATAGCATGTCTAAGTAGGGTAAAGTTCCCTATTTAAGTATGGTTTGAAAGAGCAGCTGTCTGGGTGACATATTTTTAGCAACATCTGTAAAATATGCAGGGAGTGAGCATTGGCTTGGCTCCACCTAGCGGGGTATTACTCTCTCAACTTATTTTACCAGCTGGACATGTTTAAATTCCTCATTCCGGAAGGCTCTTCCATAGAAGGCAAGAATGATGATTCTAAATCTGAGAAATAAACTCAGCCATGCTGGTTGTTATAGTGTTGCTTTTCTACTATATGCAGTCTACACAGAAAACAGTATTTTTGCTACTTTTTCCCCAGCATTGGCAAAGACCAAAGGCCAGGTTTTATTGTGCCAAACAACACGTCCACATACAATGCATGTAAACAGCTTTTGTGAACACCCAGGTGTACGTTTGCTGGTGCATTAAAGCTAGACCCGTTGACATTCTCGATGGTTGCTAAACAGGGTAAAATGATCCCTGCGTTAAGGGTGTGTTTTAGGTGCACAGTTTTCACGCATGGCATATACAGGCGGGTATGCTGTGAAAAAATAATGCTTTTGGGTACTGCCAGAATTTGACGTTTATGAGTATATAAGGGATAGCTTAAAAAACGAGGGTGTTTTACCCAATATATTGTAATATAGTGTTTCAAATGCAACATATGGAACCAAGTATTATTAAAATACTATCTGATGGGGGCATTTAATAATCGTCCACCTTCGTTTGGGTGTACAACTTACCCACCACTCTCACTCCATGTTTCCAAACAGTCCGAAAATCTGCTGAACGATCACGCTTTGAAAATATTGTCAAGGTTGTACGGTATGCTTCGTTCTGTCACATGCAAAAACAAACATGCTGTTCGATATTCTTGCCCCCGCTACTACACAGAAGTCACATCTCGATTGCAACCGGTACGTGACTGCTAAAGGGCGCAGCCATCTTGGTGACCCTGCTGCCGATCAACATGGAAGAAAGACTCGAGGGTACGCCCACATCTGATGGGTACCTATGACGAACACCTTTTTATGAAAGATGTCAATTGAATTGCCATTTTATAGTGATAAACAACCAGTTTGACTGTCAGAAGCGTACAACGTATTGGTTTGTATTTTATTAATATAGTTTACTGATTGATTTGTTTGTACATCGTTAACTATGAGCTATGTTTGGTGTCCATGTAAATTTTTATACTTTGTACGAAATGTGTGTGAATTTTTATTTCACATATTGCCAAAACATAGACTTGGTATGTATATGGATATCAGTAGCATGTTTAGTGCTGTATTTTGCTAGTAAGTGGTGGAAAAACATCTGTTCTAACATGGTTGCCTTACGGACTCCTCCACAAGACACTATATGCAGCCACGGTTGTGTTTAAATAACGTCACTTCGGCTTCCAGCCAACTAGTCACTGAGGTCAATTTAGTCACGTCAATGACCTCAGAAAGACTACATCTCCCGGGAGGTCTAGTGTACCCCTAGAGGCTGCGGGCGGCCAATGGGGAGGACGGGTTCATGTGAGCAGCAACGGACTTCCAGATGAACCAACCAGGTCTTGGGTTACTCCCGAGGGTTGCTGTGAGGTACTGTGTAGGCTCTGCAAGGCGGCGGGTTATAGAGAACGTGCCGAGTGAGCTCGGGCAACCCTGGTACCTTCCAGTTCAGGCCTGGCCATGCCTGTGCGTACGGAACCCAGGTCCGCGGCCTCCCTAATCCCGCCACCTCCCATCAACACACAGCAACCTGGAGTGACTGTCTCCCTCCTGTACAGCGGGGCCAAGTACCGGGGCCACCAGAAGAGCAAGGGTAATGCCTACGACGTGGAGGTGGTGCTGCAGGTGAGGGTGTCATAAAGCAGCGTCAGTGGTTCGAGGTGTAGGTTAACGAGTAGATTGGGTCACCCAGTAAATAAAGAAAGTGTCTGCTGCCGGCAGAAGACATGCTGCTTCGTGTTACCCATGTAAACAGCATCAGTGTTCATTCTCATGAGTTATTTTATTGGTCACGTTAGAACGCGATGAATGCGACCGAGATTTTTTTTTTCTTCTCATGACTACTTTCTAGATCACTTAAGATGAGCTTCATGATAATGACATGAACTTCTCGATTTCTTTGGGGTATAGTTGCACGATGTTTTGTGAACACATAACTGTTTGTGTAGGTGAGGTATCCATCTTAAATGCCAACACTGAATAACGAGATTGTTTGATATTTTACCATTAATTTGCATTAAGGGGGAGTTTTAAGGGTGGTATCGTTGAAACATCTGACCAAGTGGCTATTGATGGTAGGTTGACCTGTCCTGATTATTGGTTGCGTCAAGAGGTGACTTTTTGTTTTTTTTTGTTTTTAGGGTTTCCACCTAGAAAGGCGTGTTGATGCCATAGAGAGGTAATCTAAGTAGCAAGTAGTAGATAGGTGAATGCGATGGTAATTTATCTGTCGCTAAACTTAATTTTCTTCAGACCTCTTTCTTGCCCCAGTCTATATGGTGATTCTCGTAAGCACGACTCAGTAGTAGTCCACTTTACCCAAGGTACCGACCTACAAATGCCTAAGGTCGACACCCTCTGACATTCACCTATAAAAATGCCACAGTATATGGAAACCACGTGGAGCTCAGTGTTTTAGACACTATATGAACCTGTTTCCAAAGGCATGTTTGGTTACCTAAAGTAGTACTCTTTTACGTACCATTATATAGCTTTGTGAATTAGTCCCAAAGCATGTAAAACGGGAATTAAATATGAATATTCAGGGAACCTTCTTATACAGTTAGTAGAAATACAGTGGCATATACAAAATGTTTGCTGTGCTAAGATCGCCATCTTTACAGCTTCCAGAAATAAGCTCAATACATGAGCTGGAGACATCAAACCAAGCTAAGAGAAAAACGACCCATATTGGTGAGGAGGGTCACTGCAGAATAGGTGCCCAGGCTGTGCTGTCACGCAGGAAAAACCTACCTAACTGAAACTCTTCAGAAAACTAAACACCCAGGCAGGTCCAGGTGGTGTGACTCACATGGATCTCATAATGTTTTATTACCCAGTAGGCCTTGTCCTCCACAAACTTTGGCAAAAAAAACACTAATTTTCTACCACACAGCTTCCCCATGCTTGTCTGGCACCCAGAAAAACCTACCAAACCTGAACATTTCTGAAAACTAAACACCCAAGAGAGTCCAGGGTGGTCTGGCTTGCATGAACCTCATGACATGTTTCTTACCTGCAATGCCATTTAACCTCTAACTCTAACTTTTCTTAGTATCACATTTTCCTCACATAATTGTGAGAGAAAGTACTGGAATCTGCAGAGATCCTCAAATGTCCTACTACTCAGCATTCTGACTTGTCTAAATTAAAAAAAAAAAAAAAAAAAAAAAAAAATTACCCCCACTTGTTTGTGGGCTTAGTGCTAGCAACATGAACTGCAGCAAAACCCTTTGTGGAGACATTCACATTTTCTGAAAAAAAATCCCCTGATTTGACAATTAGGGTGCTGGCGTTTTTGGGCCCAGGCGTGGCTTCCATTCAGGGAAACCTACCAAACCTAGACATTTTTTAATACTGGGGGTATCCTGTGTAGCTTGCCTTATGTGTATTGTACAGAGTTTTAATACCCGCAGTGCCCTGCAAACCTCAAAACTCTGCCCAAATGCATTTTCCTCACATTTATGTGATGGAAACATCCAGAATCTGCGGACATCCACCCAATTCCTACTGCCACACTTAGCCCAATAAAAACTTTGCACCACTTGTGTGGCTGGGCCTAATCTCCATGACAGGAACAGATAAGGATCAAACCATGGACAGTGCCGCTATTTAGCAGGTACTACCTCTTGCTGTTTGTACCTCCATTGGAGCATAGCCTCATTAATTGCGTCCTTTCTCTGCTAGACTTTCGGTAGTATTGTTTTCTATGTCACTGTCTCCTGATACTGCTGCACTCTGTTACCCACTTGTTGCATCTGATTTAAACCAGTCTTGATTTAAAGACTGACAACTCTCTGATGTTCAGCTTAAGAGAAAACCAAAAAATAAGTTCTAATATGTGTGCTATTTTAAACCTTCCCATCTGTTCCCCTTAGGTACCCCGCTATTACTACCAGTAGACATGCCACAGGTCAAAAAAGCACTGTTCTGGCCTGTGATGTCCAGGTTCTTGATTTTTGGCGTGTAAAACGTTTTTAGATCCAGCTCCCACCCGTTTATTAACTTTTTCATTGTATTTTTATTTTCTAATTTTATTTTTCAACATCAGAGAGTGTCTTCCTCCCGAAGACTTCTTGTGTTAAACCATGGTCTAGGAGTAATCTGTTGGTGCTTGACCATCATTTCACTGGTATCGTTTGCCTTGGTGTCTAATCTGTATTAAATACATTACACTGCTGGTATTCCTTTGCAGTGCTATACTAGTCTGGTGACTTGCAGTTATTTCTGAGGTCCGGATTCAGTTTTGTGTAGTGTGCTCTGGTCCATCTCTGTTAAATTGCTGCATCATGTTCACTGAGGTTTGGGTAGGTCATGCTGGTAGATGTGGCTGGAGGACGTTACCACTCAATTACACATCATCCAAGTCTGTAAATATGCCATAGGCTAGGGAATAGGGCAGTTTTGTCGTGTTTTGGTGAGTGCCTTTGAGGACTTCAAGAGAGTATCAAAAGCGATTAATTCTGAACTGTGGATCCCATCACAAATGCCCGTCTGTGTGCACCAACACTCCTTTGGTACTGTTCACGTGACTCTAGTAAGAATAATGGAAAGGACACCAAATGTCGTTCAGTTATCTTTTTATTGTTCTCAAATAATCATAACTTATTTTCAGAAGATATCTTTAATTGATTGCAGTGTTTAAAAGAAAATGTTGCTATGCCTTTTTGAGAGCTAATGATTTGACGACATCCACAATGGCAACATGAATTAGTAAGATATATAACCTGAATGTGTTTACCTTTTCCTGTCACCTTGAAAAAGTGGATCGGCTATAAGCAATTAAAACCCCTAATGTGGTTGGTGAAATTTGATTAGTTTTAACATGGCAGAATAAAAGTAGAGCCCTAAACTTGGGCCATGGCACATAAATTTGGATAGGAGTCAGTTGAAAAAGATTTGTATTGTGGATATCAGTATACAAATTAACTGACTTGAATTTTACTTAAATGGGCTATTTTGTATGCTTGTGATGAGTTATTTATGTAGTTGTCATGGTGGAACATGGTTTTTTTCTTGTGATGTATGGAATTAACGACTATTGCATGTCGGCTCTACCTGTCTACGAGGGGGAATACTTCAAAAATCTGCCTGTCCCGCAAAAAAAAAGAAATGATAAAATCCTCTTCTCTCTTTTGGTGTCATGCAGTGAGGTATCACATTGTTAACTTTCTCATATCGGAGCTCTGATAGTAGACTCTTTGGTTATGTGAGGGCTTAATACTGTATCAGGGACTTTATTTCGGCTTTTATTTTTGCCATATTTCCAAAAATCTACAGGAGTTGGAAGTAGATAACATTTCTTCCCGAGGTATGTGTATATATGCTCCAGTAAAAATGAAATTCATGTAATATTTCTAGGAGTTCGATTTCCAGAACTAGTTCTGTAAACCCTTGTGAATTCATGAAAGTCCTAGATCTGCACCTTTGTGGGGCTGTAGACCTGCCCTGCACTTTGACTTTATTTTGGAATGAGGCCCTTTATTTATATTTTTATTTTAAATGTTGGCATGCATCATACACTTTCTCACAAGATCCCTCAGAGAAATGGTAGTAAAAGTTGGACATACTTTTTAGCGCATTTTGTTATGTATGTTTTATTTTGAAAACATCAATTGTCTTTTTAATTTTGCTGCATATATTTAAATATAATTAGGGAGCCTTGTAAGTAGTCTGTTACTTAATTTTGCTGGCAATACATCCATGTTTTTATATTTCTACAACTGTTAATGCAAGTTGAGCTAACAGCTCACTGGGTTTCTTTAGTGCCCATCGTAATATAATAGTCGAAAATGTGTATTAACTCCTTGGCTGCAAAGCCTTTTCCCTAGAATGCTAATGCCTGATTTTGGGTGCTTGGGGATAGTGCTTAAGCATCTATAAACCTTTTTTCCACATAAGGTATTACCACCTTCCCCCCCCCCCCCCCCAAAAAAAACCCCACACATCCTAGGAATGCTAAAGGTACATAAGGTTTGTGGATTCCCTTGGAGAGGACCAAGAAAATAAGCAAAATATAGATGATTTTTGAGTTTTTTTAAGGGAAAAATTGCTCTATTAAAAAAAAAAAAAAAAAAAAAAAAAAAAAACACCCCTCCCTAAACTCCTAAAAACGGCATCAACAAAAGGTTTGTCACCATTTTCCCGGCTTTCAAGGACGTGCACAGAAGCGAGACACAGGAATCGCATCGCCTTTTCAGCTGGCAGTGTATGTGGACTGACGAATGGCTGCCACTGTGTATTGACAAACAGCGAGTTGATGCACACATACACACACCGCAAACCAAAGGACAATTCATACACAAACACCACTAGTCAGACGTCTGTTCAGACGCAGCAATCTCACCATATGGCAGCTGGCAGAATGTGTGGACTGATGTTTTGATGACGCTGTGTGTAATGAATTGCGGCTAGTCACTATACACACACTGGCGGCCAAATGCCAGTCCATACACACCACCAGCCAGATGCCGGTGACACACAACTCAACCAAAACGATACTCGGACATCACCATGCAGCTCCACACCAGTTTCCTTTCTAAAATTGTAAATCGTTTTATGAGGCAACTGATTGGCCTCCAGACTAGCACATCATTACCCACAACTAAATATGGGGTTAAAAAAAACATCATACCGGTAGCAAGGCTACGACCCTTCCTTTTCTGGAGGAGGCTGTGGGCAACTCCAGTATTGAACTTTTACCAGCAGATGATGGCCGAAATTCTGTCCCTTTCAGGGGTAATTCACATTTCATGGTTCAGGCACGTGAGAACAATGTTGGTGGATATTGACCTTGATTATTTGTGGACTGCTGTGGAACAGGCCTGCATGTCTTCCAAAGAGCAGATAAAGAAAGGCTTCGGCAGTAGCAAGTAGGCTTATTACCATTCCATAGTAATATAGGTACTTTGACATCAGTCTTCTTGATGTTAAAAGATAACTTCCAGAAAGAGCGGTACTTGGATGACATGGAGCCCCCATTGCTAGGAAGTTCTGTCTGCAGTTTAGGTATGGGATATTACCGTTGGCCTTTTTCACAGCCAGATGAAGACAGTTGAAAAAATCGAGATACCCATTGTCTGTTTTGCCAATCTTGGGTTGAAACAATTGAGCATGTCTTGTTTTTTTGCCCTGTCTATTGTGGTACAAAAAAATAAGTGGACCGCACCACTTTGCAGGAACCTTGGCGCCAGAGAACACAAGGGAGCACTAGGGATTGTCAGGTCTGACAGCAGGCAATTTGTGGTTTTTGCAGTTTCACGATTCCTAAAGGCAATGTGGAGGATCAGACCTTGAGCACTTTAAAAGGGGAATGTACATACTTGCTGGTCTATTGGTTTTAGCCCGTCTAAGCAATCATTGCTATGCTGTTTTATTGTTTTTATAATTGTATCTTTTTAATTATATATGATTATATTTTTATGATCTTTGATAGCAAGGTTTTGCCAGATAAAGAATTTTGTATTGTATCAATGCTAAATTAAATAGATGAACAGCCAATGTCTTGTACCAGATATAGTAGCATAGTAAGGCTCCAATCCTTTGATTTACTCTATCTACACCTCTCATATGCTTGTAGTTTAGAAAGCAATACTGGTGGCTTGCAAACTTATGCAACTGGACACAAAACTGTCACATGTGCAGTACTTTCGTCACGAATAGCTGTCAGTGTGTGGTTTCCCTTCAGGCTTAAACTTTAACATCAAGATGTTCATTACTACGCAAAGCACTTCTCAGTCCCCTTGCACATTTTTTTACACAGAAGCTTTTTAGGGCACCCTTTACAGTTAAAGCGGATTATGCCACAGTACTCATTCTGAACAACTCTTTAAATAATTTGCCCAGCCTTTTGAAAATTGTCCACATATTAATGGTGACCTTTGTGGAAGTGCCCTGGCAAGTTCGCACACTTTTCTTACGGACTCCAAAAGTGGACGGACAACCCTGTCAATTGAAAAATCCGTGCCAGTGTACACTCTGAAATTATACACATTTAAAGTGCCTTTTTCACACAGCATATACACTTTAATACCATAACATGCTCTCTTGGTGGGAATGTTTTGTATGAAAAACAAACGCCCCTTGAACAAGACAAGACTCATCCATAGATATCTTCCCCTGGATCATAGATGTTTGAAAAACAATCTTCTGAATATTCAAGGAAATGCCGACTCCTGAAGAGAAGGTCACAATTGAGGTGATCATGAGGCAATGCTGTAGTCTTACCCACAAAGTGCAGCATCCACTGCTGGAGCAATTAAAAAATCTTTACTCATTGCTGAAAATGTAGCAGTTGCCATCAAGGGACTAGTAAACCAATCTAAAGACACTGGCTTCCTTATCGATCCCGTCAGAAAAGTTAAACCTCAGATCTGCTTAATCTCATGGAGATTGGGGGGAGTCCACTGGGTAGCTCTGGAGTGAGTCTTAAGTGTGGCACTATTGTCCCAGAAAAAACTGTTCTGCATACAAATTAGTCTGTTCAACAATATCGTTCAATAACACATCACCAATAAACAGTTGGAAGAAATTTAAGGGCAGAAAGATCTCTGTATTGACTACACCACTCAAAGCAGGCTGCACCCTATCGGGGGCAGCGCAGGGTTCAGCACTTCCAATGGTTAGACTTCCAGCCTTTGTATGCAGTCTAGCTAGCGCGTGCTGAGCTACTGCATATTGCTGTCCTCCTCTGAGAGGCACTTCAACAGTATGAATAGTGGATTCATCATCATATGATTCATCTCAAAACGAAAATCCACTGCCAGAATCTTCAACTTGGTCCTCTGCCTCAAATGCATCCAAACTGAGGATCGTGTGCACCTATTCTGCACAGACCCTGCAAGCACCAACAATATCCCACTAAAAGGGGAAAACAAAAAAAAAATACACACAAGATAACATAATACAGGTATTTTTCAAATCCAAGCTTGAATTTGAAGAAAAGAAATGTGAGCTAAATATGCTACAATTTACCACAGTTTGGACCACCAAGGAAATCAAAAGATTTGCAGTGCAATAAAGAGGAGAAATGAAACATGACAATTGCAAATGATGACATGAAATAAAAGTTAACATTGTAAAACACTATGAAGTTTGCCTCTGGAGGCAGATTGGCATCACAGATGTCTGATCTGCCCCACCCGCAAGGTGGATGCAAAGGCAAGAAATTGGCACCCCACAAGTTGTATGGGGTGCCCCAACCAAACATCAGTACCCCAACCAAACATCCGTATCTCCTTTTTTTTGTTTTGTTTTTTGTTTTATTATAAAACACCCTCCACCTCCGTTCCCACCAGCAAATCCTCTGTTCAAACACACCATCAGCCAAGCACTAGCCACTTGGCAGTCCATGCACAGCGCTAGCCAAACTTCTGTTCACACAAACTTATTTAGCTCCCCCAACCCACCCACGTGGGCAGATTGGCTTAAGAAAAGTCTAATCTTCCCCCAAGAAGAGCAGAAAATAAAGACCAAGGATGGGCAATACTGAAGAGCGACCCTTGGCCAAGGGACTGCTTCGCTGCTTCCCAGCATACATATACAACAAAATCTGTGCTGTGTAGTGGGTTTCCACCCTTTTTGGGCAGGTCGGCTTGGAGAATGGCTGATCTCCATGGTGTGTGGGAGTGAAAAACAGCTAAAATGTAGTAATATATTTGTGAAGCGACCCTTGCCCCAGGGGCTGCTTCACAGCGTGTACCTATATGAATCTGTGGTTTCTAGTGGTTTTCTGTCTCCCCTGGGGGCAGAGAGGCTTAAAAAGTGGCTAGTCTGTGCCCAGGGGTAGGACAGAAAACTGCAAACACTTGCCAAATAATGGGAAGTTGCTCTTGTCCAAGGGGCTGCTCCCTGCAACAACAATCCTTGGTGTCTAGAGGGTGCATTCCTGCATCTCAGTAATAGTCATACCTGCTATCCCACAGCAGGAATGGAATGCAGTTACATCGGGGAGGGAATTAAACTCTTTCTTCCTCCCAGTCTCTATCTCCTTTAGATTTCAGAACACCCCCCACCCCCGGTGGAAAAACGTAACTTCCTACTGAACGTGCTGGAAGCAAATGTCTTCCAGCACGTCCCTGGCATGTTTTGATGCCGTTTAAGTGCTGTGCTTACACTTGCGGAATCAGATCGTTGGGGATTGGCAGCAATAGAGCTTCCACCGCCATCCCATATGAGGGTATGAGGTGCTAGGACGTAACCAGCACGTCCTCAACACCGGTACTCGGGTGCTGATGACGTGAACAGCACGTCCTCCGCTCCCAAGAATTTAATGAATCATACAGGCAGTTTTTAACATCTTATACATACGGGCATAAATCGTGCCGTAGTGACAAACAGTCCTCTTTCCCGCTACCATATGGCTATCATACTGTAAACAAGCAGCCAAAGGGCCCATGTTGCATGAAATTGGGCCAGTTTGTCTAGTGAACAAAATAAATATGGAAAATTGTTGTCCTTGACACCAAATAATGTATCCTGGACATCAGTCCAAAGGGATTTTACTCCCCTTGAGAAGCGTGGACACTAATCTACAATAAAGTGCCCCTCTTGGTCTTAGATCAGTGAGAACATAAGTCACTGAGGAATAGCAGATTAGAGAGAGCTCATTAGGTGGAGCTTAGGTGTATGATCTCTTCTATACTTCTGTGGGCGTCCAGCTATTTTATTTGTTAGTTTCAGTGTTATTTAAAAATCCTTCTTGCTAGTGGTCAGTCATGCCTCTTTTTTTCCACCTTCTGTGTGGGAGCGGGGACTAGCTACTGTATAATTTTCCCTTGTCATGTTTATCTGGTCTGTAGGTGACTTTTCTTGAACTTTGTTTTCTGCTCCTGTTCCACGGAAGCTTCCCTTTTCATTTGCAGAGCATTCTTCCTCTGAGCTTAGCTGTAAACAAGGCTAAATCAAGGCATTATCTTGGTCACCTTTGGTCTTTATGGGCTCTCTGCACCCTCTCTCAGCTGCCTGGCTCCCGCCTTTCCTTGGCTTGGATTTTCTTTACCAAGTGTGCCTACCTGTGCACTTAGAGCGAGGGCAGAGGATCGTTTGTAATTGCTTATAGCCTAGGCACCGAGCTCTACCAGGGCTCTGCAATCCTTAGGGACAGTGCCCACTTCTGCTCCATCCTGGGATCCCACTCGCAGCTGCATCAGTGCACCGCAGTACACTCTCCAAGCCCTCAGCCATGCCAGTTCTAGGAACCCCACACATGCTGTCTGTCAGCGCATCTCAGTTCTTGCTGTCAGTACACTCTGCTGTTCCAGTACTGGGACCTCGGGCACAGCTCCATCAATGCACCACAGTTCACACACTCCAAGCCCTCAGCCGTGCCGGTGCCATCAACCCCACACTTGCTGTCTGTCAGAGCATCTCAGTTCTCGCAGTCAGTACACCTTGCTGCTCCAGTACTGGGGCCTGGGGCGCAGCTCCATTAGTGCACTGCTGTAGTGGGTCCTATTTAGTTTTAATGGGAGTCAGGCGTTTAGTTTAGCCTTCTGGCTTGCTGACCTGTGCCCCCACCACCTAGTCACTTTTAACCTACTTAACCTTCTCTGTTTTAGTGCATTCATTTAATTAGTTCTTCCAAGATGGCTGCTATGTTTATAGTTAGGAAGATGTTTTGATTTCATGTTATTGGTGCCATTCTATGAACGCGTCACTATTAGCATCAAAGACAAGTGATATATGTAGGTATTCACAACATGTTCTTTCCCACTTGCATGTGCAGGAACATAATGTACTTTTGGAGGGAAATGTTTATGTATTTGCCACTCCAAACATGCCTTCTTATCTATTGTTTGGGAACATACCTGCTTCAGGGGTCCTACATGGTCTATATAAATACATCCCACGCAGGCAAGGTTATCAGAGGGATTGCTACCAGATGCCATCAACGCTGTCTCTACTACACGTCTCCTTGATGCAGACCCAGCCTTCATGTCAACACAGAGTCTGATCTAGAGACCTCATTCCAAGGTAACAAGGGTTGAGGGGCTCTTCTCATGGACCTGGTACTGGCAGATCAGGTTCAACACACCTAGCTCTCTTTAGGTTAGAGATTAGTTTTGCCATGCTAGGGTATTCAGTCTTATTTGGCATCTTATGTTATTGCAAGATGATTTGGGGGGGGGGGTCTTTACATCCATGACTCGTTTTCACAATTCTGTCCCTTACATTGTTCATTATCCTAAAATGTTACTACATCTCCTTCATTGCCTGTGTATGACTGAGACTTCTTGCTCATTTGAGAAAAGTGTTCTCTGTTTAACCATGACTCCCCTGGGATGTCGCACTCTTGAGTCCATGTGTAAAGGCTGCCACAAATCACTGTTTAGTATTTGAGTTTTGGTGGGGTACTGCTTTTGAGCCGGGAGGGTTTGGCTGACAGTTGCGACTTGTTGTTGGATTGGCCTAGTCGCCTACAAACAAAAGTGCAGTCCTCCCTAAACCAGCAGTCTTCTCTAGAGGAAGAGTCCAACTACGATAATGCAGTTCACATACACCAGCCCTCAGCTGTGTCAAGGCCAGGAACCCCACACCCGCTGACTGCCAGAGAACCTCAGTTCATGCAGCCAGTACACTCTGCTGCTCCAGCACTGGGACCTCGGGCACAGCTCCATTAGTGCACCGCAGTTCACACACTCCAAACCCCTTAGCCGTGCCAGAACTCCACACACGCTGTCTGCCAGAGCACCTCAGTTCTTACAGTCAGTACATTCTGCTGTTCCAGTGCTAGGACCTCGGGCGCAGCTCGATCAGTGCACCTCAGTTCTACCCCAGCGAGGTCACTTCCTTTCCTATACTGGGATCCCGCTCACATACAGTTCTATTACAGCAGCTCAATTCTGATATTCAGTCCCACACCCAAGCCAATACTGGACCCATAAGAGCAAACCACAGCTCAGCCAGTACACCTCAAGTCTAACATCCAACCCCACTGTTGATGGGAACCACCACCAGAACCCATCAATTCTAACGTTCAGTGCACATTTCTTCTCAGTTCTAAAGCTCACACACATGCCCTTCAGGACTTCCTGCTTCTGTGTTTCGGAGGCAATGCCACTCCCATACTGGGCCCCACTTGCAGCATTACAAGGGCACTCAAAGGCTAACACTTGGCAACACAGGCACACCAATACAAGGATCCACATATAGCTCTCACTTCTGACCTTATGTGTCCGTTACTGTTCCAGTACTGTAATCCACATACAACTCCGTCAGTACACCTCAACCCGAACCTACAGCGCCCCATTATTCCAATACCAGGAATTACAGGGTGCTCCGTTTTTCATTCCTCACCTGCTGCCTTTCTGTTATTCCAACCCTGGGCTGGGACACAGCTCTGTCTATACCTGCAATCCTGACCCGTAGCTCCCCAATATTGCTGAATTGGGGTTCACATAAAACTCTTCTAATGCACCTCCTGCTCTTCTGCAGTGCCCCCTGCTGTTCCACACTCTGACTTCTGTTTGAGGACATGGGGAGCCAATTAAATCTATTCTTAGCTGCCATCTTTATTTATGAGGGTCTGTTCCACCTATCTCACTCCATTCTTTCCTTTATTCTGTTTACTCTCAATGTTTTCTTTCTCTTCCACTTTTCTCTTTCCAGCTCTTAAAATCCACGTTAACAGTTTCTCTTTCGTTCAACTGTTTATTTCTTCTTCTCTCACTTTAATTTTTTTTTATTTCCCTCTTCTTCTTGCTACCTCCTCTTTCAAACTCGCAAAATCTTAGTTATTTCTTTCCTTGTGCAGACGTTCAGTCTTTCACAATGTTTTTTTTCTCTTCCCTATATTCTTTCTTTGTCTTTTTTTCATTTGCTCTTTCCTTTGACTCAGCATGCGTCCTTTTTGCTTTTTTGTACAAAAATCTTTTTTTTTTTTTTTTTTTTTTTTTTTTTTAACTTTAAAAAAAAATCTTTTTCTGTTAATTCACATTTTACTATAAATCCTTCTTTTTCCTGCCTGTGTGTGGAAG
The DNA here is from genome assembly GCF_031143425.1 of Pleurodeles waltl. Lineage (NCBI taxonomy): Eukaryota > Metazoa > Chordata > Amphibia > Caudata > Salamandridae > Pleurodeles > Pleurodeles waltl. The sequence goes on from NC_090449.1 coordinate 154,360,399, forward strand.
CCACAAGTTACTTGTCGGGACTCGAAGTGTCAAAGTGGTTTTGCCATTCTGTGTCTGTGGGAAATGTCAGTACATACATGCACTGGTTCTTTCGCTGCTTGTTTCTCTCACTTTTTTTTTCTCTCTAATGTTCATTTTTCTCCTACTTTTCCCACTTATTTCATTACTTTTTCCTCTTTATCTTTCCGCTAGCTTCCTTCCCTTTTTTCCTTTGCCTCACACACCTGCTCCTATTTTTTTCTTAGTTGTGTTTTCACTTTTTCCTTCTTTCTTTTATTACTTTGCGACCCTTCTCTTTTTCTGTTGTATTCCTTTCGCTTCTCTTTTTCTGCCGCATCCACTTTCTCTGCTGAGGCCTAGTTATCATTGGATCAACAGGTGCAGTGGCCCAGAGACCTATGGACCTCACTCGGCTCTAATTACCGCTGTATTTTGATACTGAAATTGCAGTCAACCATTTTCCTTTCTTACTTCAGGGCCTATGACACCGTTACTACGTCACTTGCCCTCTCCATCTTTACACCCGACTCCCTCTTTACTTCCACCCTCCAAACCGTCCCAAATTACATTTTTGTTATGGTGTTATGAGCATTACACTCTAATGCCAGGAGTTTATTTCTGATAAAGGTTTAAATGATAATTGTATATGTTTTAAGCTAGAGGAGGAAGATAAATGGAAGTGCTTTAAATGCTGGGCCACTGGAATAATATGGCAGGAAAATAGGAAATTCAGAGGCAGGGTTTACCAAATTTGTGGCAAGAAAAGTCCAGTTATGAATTTCTAATGCCAATCGCTCTAACTCAAGAAAATGCGAGACCTATTGCATTGCAAATGTTTGTTTTTAATGGAAGTATGAGAGGGGATTGGCTCCTAAGAAGTAGTACTGTGTTGATAAAGCTGGGCAAGACCTGGAGAACACTGTAGGGGCCTCCTACATGTTGGGCCATCTTGGGCAAGCCTCGTAGTGTTGATCAATCAAACACAATTCTGCATCATATGACAATGACCCTCTGTCTCACATCAAAGTGACATGGGAGAGGTCCAAAAAGTAGTTCCTGGAATGTTGTTCTCAGTCCTTATTCAGCGATGGTGAAAGTTATAACGTGCTCTAAACACTCATTACCTAATGTATGTCAATTCTTTACTATGTAGACAAGTAAGTGAGCCGTATGCATGTGCTTCATATTCACTTTGAATGCTTTAAGAAATGGGGATTACTGGTACTTCACCTTACTGTTTTCTTTGTAAATAACTCACTGGGTGATGCTAAGCATATAACTGATGCAAAAAAAAAAAAAAAACACATTGTGCCTTCATAAGTGATGCAAGCAATTGGTTGGTAAAAACTGGAAATTCTTTTTTTCGGCCCATTCGGAGGAGTTGTATTTTTATTTTGCAAGCTTTAATATTGTACATACCTGTAAGTTTTGACTATGTCTGGTTGTTGCCGAGTAAAGTAGACCTAAAGTGGTGTTTTGCTTTCACTAATGACCGAGCTGACAAAAATCTCTGGAATGCACCTCTTAGTTCAAAGAATACATTTATTATTACTTCACCACGAGGTTCCTAAAAAGAGATTAGTAGGTCAAAAGCACACGTTTAGAAATAGTCACAGCAATGAAAGGAAAATATATCCATGATTCTCAACTGCAATGTACACAGCAAATATATGTAATTATAATATAGCATAATTGCAAAACAAAGAATAAAGATACAATTCGTCACTGTAGGGCCTGCCAAGCTCTTCATCTTTCTCATGCCAGCAAGAAGATGACCTCATTCAACTGCAGGAAAGAGATATCCACCCTCACGGGACAAATGTCAGGCATTTGACGTCCAATCCTGACCGAGGTCTTGGATGGAAATATTCAAACATGCTGGCTACTGTAGGTCAGAGTTGGAAGAAAAATGTTGAAAACTGGCCAGCCTTTTAAGGGTCTCCTTTCAAGGCCGACCTGTTCCCTGTACTGAAGAAAACAAAAAATATGTGAGTTCTTATCATGTACTGTTCGTGTTCTGTAAGGAAGTAATACGAAGAAACAAGCTTAGTTTACCATGTGGAAAAACACAGCTCAACTGCAATGTCTAACGCTATGATAAAGCCAATAGGCAGCTAAACTGAATACAAAAGGTAATCTGCAACTGGTGAACACTGAACAACTAATAGGCAAAGTGTTGCAACAGCAAAGTTAGTGGTCAAACACATCTATTTTTATTACAAGTGGTTATGGTGCTAAGCTCACAAACTTGATAGATTTGATTAGCTCATTAGTAGAAGTTATGTCACGCGCCATAGGTTAGTTATGACAAATGCCGTAGGGCTGATCTATATATTGCAAAAGGCATGTTGTAGAGCCACTAGGCCTATAGAGATGGATTATTAGTACTGTGTAAAAGCCTGTTGACTGGTATATTGCTACATGGGATCTCACAAGTTACTGTACTATTCAAGGGTGTTTAGGTTGGTGACCTTCTCTGATAAACCATTATGGTAACATATTTGCACTGTCATAATGTTTGTTAAGACCACTCGGGGGGAGCTCTCTTTGTTTGCAAATACTGCCTGAAGACATCTTGATTGGAAAGCTTATGCTTAATGCATAAACCGACTTAGTTGTGGTGACATGCAGTAATAAAGGCTGTAGGCTTGATTAGTTCATTGGGAAAGGTTATGTCAGATGCCATAGCTTGGATATTTATTTATGAAAAGTTGCATCAAAGACAGTAGGCCTGAGTTTTTTGTTTGTGAAAAGCAATATTAGGTGTTTATTTGGATTTTTATTACACTGTGTTAAACCTTGTAGTTGAGTTATTTTATTACAGGAGATCTTCTGGATCACTGCAGAAGACATGCGATAATCCTTGTTAGGCTGCCATAGGATGGATTATGTAATGTTTTTCTAATTGTAATTTCATACCATATGTAATTTTATAACTCTGTTTAACATTTTATAACTCTTATACTCTGTTTGGTAGGGTTAGCTTGGTTATTGTGACAAGCCAACAATGCAGCCTGTCTAGAGCAGAGGTCTCCAAAGGATAGCTCAGGAAATACTAGTAGTTGGCCAGCATGTTGGTAGTAGCTCCCTGAAATCCAGCACAGCTCCTAATTCAAGGGTCCTGCTCTAGCCATATTGCAAAAGGTCACTTTTGAACATAATGGCAAGATTATCTTTGACGTTCAACCCTAAATGGAAAGTGCATGTTTGAGTAAATAAAATAATGATGAATCTGCTTGCTGCTGTGAAAACCAAAATTATTTTAAAAACTAAAAACCTCTTTAATATGTAAATAGCTCCTTTCTTCCTGTTCCTGCTGAGGGTTATCTCTTATATCTTCTTGGGGTGATTTTTTTTTTTTTTTTTACTGTAGTGTTGAATTTTAAGTAGCATCCATCCAAAATATAGTTTCCAGAATATAGGCTTGCACAATATCATGAAGGTAACTATATATAAAGAGAAGTATGGTTTCATTTGTTTTTTCATAAAACAAAAAAAATCTTTTCATTCAATGTAAAACAATTATTCCTCAGACCAGACTATTGGCAGTGTTGGTACAGTACCCTTCAGGCATGCAGAAATAGCTTACAACAAATTTGCCCACATAATAAGCATACAGTATCACTGTTAACAATAGCGTGGAAAGAACCAGGCTGGGTCGCACCTCTGTTTTCCTTCCCACCCAGTCCTCCTACTCCATTCGTACAGCTCCCCTCTAAGTACTTCAGCCGCCCCATATCTTGTCCCTTTTTTGGGGGCATCCACTACTTTGGTCGACCTCTCTCTGTTCCCTGGCACCAGTCCAGATCAGTTGTCCACTCTGGAAGGTGTCTCTACTCCCCAGGCACGTGCTATATTGTGCTTGGCCGCTATTGTTGCCATTGTATGCCATAACCTTTGATACTATGGCCAGACCTCTTCCCCAATTATGTTAAGAGGAGCAGTTTAGGGTTTAAGGGGACCTCTTGCCTTAGCACCCTGGTCATGACCTCCAGAACTCACTCCCAAAAGCACTGTATCTCTGGACAGGTCCATAAGACTTTCAAGAAGGTTCCCACCTGCCCAGACTGCCTCAGACATAGGGGGAAGTCTCAATGGCCAATCTTGTGCAGGAGCCCCCTGAAACAGTAAGCCCTGTGTAGTATTTGCAGTTGTATCAATCTGAAGCAAGCCTGTATTGCCACCTCCCTTGACCTGTGCTTCACCTCCACCCAGTCATCATCCAATACCCCTTCTCTCCCTCCTGCACCTTGCGCAGAGTGGTTAGAGGATCTGGGGAATTAATCATCAATTTCTTATAAATCATAGAAACTGTATTATTTTCCATCTGGACTGAAAGGAGGTGATCTTCCAGTAGGGCTGATTCTGTTATCTGGTCACCCTCCACCATATGGCAGTGCAAGGCATGCCCCAGTTGCACCTAACCTATAGTGTTCAGTCTCCGCCATGTCATACTCCTGTCGGAGATCATCAACGTCACCAATGCCTGCTCCCTCCAAATATCACCTAAATGGTCAATACCCAGAAGTGAACATTTCTTAAATCCTCTCAAAGCTTTAACCTTGTGTAGGAGAGCACTATTCCACAGGGGCGTTCGGGCTGTCAGGGTCTTTCCCACCCCCACAATTCCCAAATAACGTGTCACCTCTTTGCCCACCCGTTCTACAGTACCTTGTGTATCGACAAGACATGCTCACTTGATCCTTCATATAATGCGGACTCATAGCCTTCACTCCCCATCACAACTCAATCTATCCGTAACTCTGGCTCTGAGTGGTCTGCAAAAGTCCAGTCATTGACAGTCACTAGTTGCGCTGCCCATTAGTACCAAGATCCGGGGTACAGGGCCTCCTTCGTATGTTCCTCATTGTAACTTACGCAATGCAAGAGCTACCTCTGTCCCATAGTAACAGCCTGACTTCCTGTTTTAATTTGTTGGCACACCCTCGGTGGGACCCTACAGGGAGTGATCTGGGGAATATATAGCAGCTGCATTAGTGTCATCATTTTAAAGAGGGTATCTCTTCCCATTAGCGATAATGGAAGGCCCCTCCACTGGCCTACGTTCCTATGTAGTCTACTCAATTGTGGGAAAAGCGCTCCGGGTCTCTGATGACATGAATACCCAGGTATGTAAAACCATCTCTGGTGATCAGCGCAGAGCAGTCCGGAGGTGGCACTGGACGGGTCCCCTGCTAGTGAAAAGACTAGGGATCTGTCCCAGATCATTTCATATCCTGAGTGCTTCTTGAACATGCGTAGATCCTGCTTAATTCTCTCATTGGACCAATGCGGATTGGTGACATAGAGCAATATGTCATTTGTTTAGAGCGAAATACTCCTTCCCCCCTCCCCCTCCCCCCCCCCCATATCAAGGGTTCCTGACAGACCCAGGCCACTAACAGCTCAGACACAAACAACATGGAGGAGGCAGACACCCCTGCCAAGTGCCAGTATGCAAATCAAAGGCTTTGGAGAGCATAGCATTGACCGGCATCCCAGCAATTCGTTCCTGCTAAAGGAGTTGACTCCTACCACAAAACTGCGGACAAACTCAAACCTCTCATGGGTAGCAAAAATATAGGACCACTCCAGTCAAAGGCCACCTTGGCATCAAGGAAGAGAAGTACTGCTTGTTCCTCGCTCAATGTATTCGTAATATATACATCTCAAGTTAAGGCATGTAACTCCTGAGTGGCATGAAACCAGATTGGTCTGGATATACTTCTTTAGTGGTTACCGTTGTAACCTAGTTGCCAAGGCCTTTGCCAATACCTTGACCTCAATATTTAGAAGGGAAATGGGCCTGTAGGAGCCAAACTCAGTTGGGGTTTGTCTTTTTTTTTTTTCCTTTTTTTTTTCTCACAAATTACCACTGTGGTCGTGGTTCTTGCATATACTTCCCCTCTTTATCTGCCATACATTTTAAGAACTCTGTCAGTAGACCATTGGGCCTGCTGCCCTTGTCCTGATAGAGGCTTTGCATCATTACAGCAACTTCTTTTTCTTCAGTCAGTCACCCTTCCAAGGCTTCCCTGTCCTCATCCAACAGCCGTGGCAGCTGGTTCTTTCAGGATGTCTGCGCAGCCTACCTCAGTCTCCAGGGTCCCAAATCATATAATCCCTCACAGTACGTCGCAAAGGCCTTCAAAATAGCATTGTTGGACACTCACGGTGACCCTTCAGGGTCCATTTTGTCTTTTTATGTTCTTCACTCTAAATCTGTTTAGCTTTAAGATGTATGCTTCTTGAAAAAACAAAGGTTGAAAAGACGTTCTAGTTAGGTGAAAATTTCAGTTAAAACCTACCATTTTGAAGGAATAAAATCACTGAAATTCACCAGTTGGTTGTAGTTATCTCAAGCAACTACAATTTGTGCCCCTGAGTAACTATAACTCGTGCCCCTGCCATGCATGCCAGTGTCCTTTCCGATGTGATCAGTGAAGTCATGGATCATGTCATGAGTGATGTAGTATGTGAGGTTATTCGCCATGACGGCTGTGGAATTTAATAAAATATCTACTTGTCCTGTAAAAATAAACAAAATCACTTGTCCCTTTTGTGCCATGTAGAGCGGCAACAAATTATTGTAGCAATCTCATTATATAAGTTCTGATAATAGCCTCTCTGATTATGCCAGGGCTAATGTTATTGTAGGACTTGAATACTGGCACTGTCCTTATTTTGCCACTTTTCCGCATATCTACATACTTGGGCTGGAGGTAGTGGTAAACATAGGATCCAGGGTTGGAATGCCATTTTAAGTCTGTGCAAATCTATTGTATGTTTTTTATGGGTTTTCACAAGCTCGTCTCCAATCTTTTCACATACCGGTAAAGGTTGGATATTTACTGGCAAGGGCTGAAGTAAAATCTCTTCCAGGGTTAGGGAAAAAGGTTTTGGAGGGAAAGTGAACTTGTAAACACTCAACCTATGTTCCAATTAGCAAATCTACACATGCATCTTTGCTTATGCTAAAATTGAGTTCACAAATATTATCTAGTATGATTTCCTGGTCTACTTCTTTAAGTTCTTGTGAATTCATTAAATATGTAAATCTGCAGTAATGGAAAAACATATACCATGGGTGCACAATTTTGACTTTAACAATTGGTCTCCTAATTAGGTCTAGTGTTAACTAAGACTTTTTTTATTTTTATTAAAATTCCATCTGTTGGCTGCCTTCATTGTGAGTGATAGAGCAGATTGCTATCACACTGAGCATATCCGCACACAGCGTGAGCTTTTTGAGACCAAAACATATTTTTGTATTTTGCTAATGTTTGTTACAGTGGCGAAGGCCGCAGCTCCCACAATAGTTGCACAAAAGTCATATCAAAATAAGGCATGCATTGGCAAAACCGAAGACTGACAACCGAAGTCATACCTGTTGGCGTTGCCAATGCTTTTTTGTTTACATGTTTGCCATAATCTCAATTAAACTGGTTTTGCTGAATTTTCATTATGAATAATTTTTGGAAATACTAGCATGCATCAAAACATTGTACTGGATGATGCTTTAAAGAAATAGTACAACATGTATTTAGAGCGCTCACCCTCTTAATAAAGGCTTGGCATTATGGAAGCATAAATACAAGCAAAAAACAGAATTAACATAGGAACACAAATATTACCTCAACTGCAGACAATTCCTTTCCCTGCTGTATAATGTGGTACTGTAAACTGGCAGCCAAAGGGTTTGTGCTGCAGGGTGTTGGACCTACTTGTCTCAAGGCCAAAATAAACATCAAAGCTTTTTGTCCTTGACCCCAAACAATATATCCTGGGTGTCGGACTATAGGAATTCCACACCCCTGATCAGTGCATGACCAGACCTTTGTCTTTGTTGAGGTGGCAGCCATTCAGATTTTATCTTTAGAGCTGTCAGCTCTGCGGCTCCTCTGTAGCATGAAATACAAATACACTTTGAACCTTTAATAAGCCAAAAACCAGTGAATGGATTTACACCAGATCATAAAAGGCACACTTTTTAGACCAAGATCTAGCTCTCTGCCCAATTTTGTGTCATTCATTTCACTCATTTTGACTGTAGACTTTTTTTTAATTAATTGCACAGGAGGTCTTCGGGACCCCTCTTGACAGATAACCCCAAAACGTTCCTGGAAGAGCTAGGGTGGATGAAACCCTCCCTTTTGTTTGTTTGTTACCTTTCATGAAGATTTGTCATGTTTCCAAATTTATTAGCAAACCCAGAATCATGGAAACATGGTCCTATGTATAGCTGCCCAGTGGTGACTGCCACTGAGTAATATGTTATAACTTTAATGCATGTAGATGAATGTATATGTACTTGCATGATATTGTATTTGTCAATATTCTGTGTGTGATATTTTTGCATTGCTCAAAATCGTGACATCAGGATTGCCGCTACTAGTGTTCATGCAAGATGTGACCACTTTTGTGATTGTATCTGATGTTGTCACTGCTGAAACACCTGTCAAACTGATTAATAGCTTGGCGTTATTTTCATTGATCAGAAGTAGCTCTTGTTATGTAGAAGGTTGGGTAGCCCAGGTTTAAAGGCCTGATTAGTTCCTTAGGAAAAGCTATGTCGAATTTGAGATGTTGGAACTGCGTTTTTGTAAAAGTTATGATAAAGGCAGTATGCCTTACATATCTTTTGTGGCAAATATTGGTTGGAAAAAGTCCTTAAAGTTGGTTTGTTGTTAAATTGTGTGTGCTGTGTACACTATCCATAATACCAATTTCGATGACCACTGCTGCTTTTTCTTTTTTTCCTCTCCTTTTTTCCCTCCTTTGTTTTCCCCATGACTACCTAATTCCTGCATTGTTTAGGGCATGGCATTTCTTTTTTAAAAATGTATCTTGCTTTTACCTTTTTGTATTTTTTTTTTTGTGGGTGGGTGAAAATACGAATGAATCGATGACTCAGTGCATATATGGAGCATTATTGAGTGTTAAAACTCGCCAGGAACTGAAGTTATGAGCCAGATCTGTGGTCCATGGTTGTTTTTAATTATTTGACTTCTTAATAACTTTATTTACCTGTGATTCCTAATCCTTAGAATGTGGACACGGAAAACTCTTATCTCTGTGGATACTTGAAAATTAAAGGACTTACTGAGGTGAGCACCAATATGTATAGTATATATTTTAGTTTTGAAACTGTTAACCCAATATTGAATGAGGAGGGGACTGAGGAATAGGAGGTGAGCTATTCATGTGACACATCATAGTTCTTATCTTGAAGTCTGGATGTTGCATGTTCTGGCAACGTTTTATACAGTACCTTCAAATGGTGTTTTTGTTCTGGAAATTATAATATTTCTTCTGTCCCAACATGTAATATGCCTGTTTAAAGTTCCTTCCTTAAGCTGTTCTGGGAATGAAGTGATACTTGTGTTTAGTTGTAGGTAGGTATTTATTTCTCTCGCTCAGTTCATTGTATTGGCAAAGCTAACTTTGGTGGTTGAAAAATATTAACAAATCTGACTTCCATTAACATATTCAAAGTATGTTTTATGTAGGAAGTTGGATGAAAATGATTTACCAGTTTGTTCCTACTAATTATTGTTGTTGGGTCATCGTGGCAGATATTGCAAATTTACCTTTGGAAACATTTTCTTATAGGATTATAAGCATAGGCTTGTTTTATAATGTAGTGTTTGATTCTAGTACGGCATTCTCATGTATAGTCATATTGTACCCAGAGGGATAGCTTCTGGTGCAGTCTACTAAATTAATCTGGCTATTTTCTGTTCTTTTTTTCTGTAGGAATATCCAACCCTCACCACTTTCTTTGAAGGAGAAATAATTAGTAAAAAACATCCTTTCTTAACACGGAAATGGGATGCAGATGAAGATGTGGACCGTAAACATTGGGTAAATTATGTGCTATAGTTTATTTTAAGCTAATATTGAGCACTTTAGTATCGCACAAACCATACCTCACACACCAAATGCAGTGCGTATGACTTCACCCTTGACATGATGGAAGCAGGTGTTGTAAATCTTGCAGATATTACATCTCTGAGTACCATTTCTGCTATGAAAGAGACTACTATGAACATACCTCACCCTAACATATTGAAGAAGATTCAGAAAACTAAATGTCGGAGCAGATTGTGGCTCACAAATCAGTGTTCGATGGCATATGTTGCTGCAGATACACATGTTGAGCACAGTCCGCTGCCTGGTGTTGGGCTCGGAGTATTACAAGTTGTTTTTCTTCGAGGAAGTCTTTTTTGGTCACGGGACCGAAGGACTCCTCCCTCTTCGGCTCCATTGCACATGGGCGTCGACTCCATCTTAGATTGTTTTTTTCCGCTGTCGGGTTCGGACGTGTTCCTTTTCGCTCCGTGTTTCGGTTCGGAAAGTTAGTCAGAATCTCGGAAGAAAGCGTCGGTATTGTTCCGTTCGGTATCGGGATAGTTAGGTACATCGACACCGATCATCGGAAGACTTTGGGGTAGCTTCGATCCCCCATCGGGGCCTGGTCGGCCCGACCACGTGTGACGCCGAAGCCGATGGAACGGACCCCGTTCCGTTTCTGCCCAAAATGTCACAGTAAGTATCCTTATACAGATCAGCACTTGGTCTGTAACTTGTGCTTGTCCCCCGAGCACAAGGAGGATACCTGTGAGGCCTGTCGAGCCTTCCGGTCCAGAAAAACACTCCGGGACCGAAGAGCCAGGCGTCTACAAATGGCGTCTACGCCGACAAAACAACGTTTCGACGACGAAGAGGAAACATTCTCGGTTCTGGACTCAGAATCCGGAGACTCCGACGTCGAACAACAACAACAAACAGTGAGTAAGACGTCGAAAATAAAGACAATCGAAAAAACAAAAGCCCAGGGGACGCCACTGCCAACAGGCCATGGCTCGACCCATAAAACCGGCGACCCGTCGAAGGCGCCGAAAAAGGGCACGCCCATAGCGAAGACACCCGACTCCGGTCGAGGGACCGCCATGGAGCAACCCCGGAGCCGAGATAGCGGCTCCGAGAAGCAAAAACAAGATGCCGGCACCGAAAAACATCGGCACCGAGACACACTGCCGAAAGCCACAAAAATTCAGTCGGTACCGAAGCCGAAAAAAGATTCTCTCTCGGCGCCGAAAAGTTCCACACCTCCTTCCTACACAGAGGAACAAGGAATAAGTGGCCAGATGCACAGATTTGGACAAGAGCTCCAAAGTGTAGAATCAGACTACACACAAAAGAGACTGTACATCCACCAAGACACAGGGAAGATATCAACCCTTCCCCCAATAATGAGAAAAAGAAGGATCGGATTTCTCAAGGATGACGCACAACCACAAGCCAAAGTGGTTAAAAAAGTCACGCCTCCGCCCTCTCCACCACAACAGGCATCGCCGGCACAAACTCCACCACAAATGCACTCACCAGCGCAAACTACTATAAGTCAAGATAATCCGGATCAAAACGCTTGGGACTTATACGACACCCCAGTGCCGGACAATGATCCCGATTCATACCCCACAAAGCCGTCACCGCCAGAGGACAGTACCTCATACTCGCAACTGGTGGCTAGGGCAGCAGAATTCCACAATGTCCAACTGCATTCCGATCCTATAGAGGATGATTTTTTATTTAACACCCTCTCGGCTACACATAGCCAATATCAATGTCTCCCAATGCTACCAGGGATGTTACGGCACGCAAAACAAATTTTTGAAGAGCCCGTAAAATCAAGAGCCATCACCCCAAGGGTGGATAAGAAATATAAACCACCACCCACAGACCCAGTGTTTATTACTTCGCAGTTACCACCTGACTCCGTAGTAGTAGGGGCAGCTCGCAAAAGAGCAAATTCCCATACATCTGGCGACGCCCCACCTCCGGACAAAGAAAGCCGAAAATTTGATGCGGCAGGAAAAAGAGTCGCATCACAGGCAGCCAACCAATGGCGCATCGCAAATTCTCAAGCGCTGCTAGCCCGATATGACCGCGCACACTGGGATGAGATGCAACTTCTCATAGACCATCTTCCCCAGGAATACCAAAAAAGGCCGCAGCAAATAGTTGAAGAGGGACAAACGATCTCGAACAATCAAATCCGCTCTTCAATGGACGCAGCCGATACTGCAGCAAGAACAGTCAACACTGCTGTCACCATAAGGAGACACGCATGGCTCCGCACTTCAGGGTTCAAACCTGAAATCCAGCAGGCTGTCCTTAATATGCCCTTCAACGAAAAACAACTTTTTGGCCTTGAAGTGGACACAGCCATTGAAAAACTTAAAAAGGACACAGACACGGCCAAAGCCATGGGCGCACTCTACTCCAGCAGAGCAGAGGCTCTTTTAGAAAAACTCCATTTAGAGGGGGGTTTCGTGGCCAACCCACAGACACCACCAGCCAACAAACAAGAACCACACCCTATCAGGGTTCATTCCAAAGGGGAGGTTTCAGGGGATATAGAGGGGGTCAATTCCCAAGGAGTAGGGGAAAATTCCAAACTCCAAAAACACCTCCACCTAAACAGTGACTTTCAAGTCACACAACCCCTTCACTCAACACCAGTGGGGGGAAGACTAAGCCAATTCTACCAATCTTGGCAGCAGATTACAACAGACAATTGGGTACTAGCAATAATCCAACATGGCTATTGCATAGAATTCCACAAATTCCCACCAAACATCCCTCCAAAAACACGCAAAATGTCACTACAACATTTAGAACTTTTAGGACTAGAAGTTCAAGCACTACTGCAAAAGGATGCAATAGAATTAGTACCAGTACAACAAAAAAACACAGGAGTTTACTCCCTGTACTTTCTAATTCCAAAAAAAGACAAAACATTAAGACCAATATTAGATCTCAGGACACTAAATACCTACATCATATCGGACCACTTTCACATGGTCACACTACAAGACATCATTCCACTGCTCAAACAGCAAGATTACATGACCACATTAGACCTAAAAGATGCGTACTTTCATATACCGATACATCCTTCTCACAGAAAGTACCTAAGGTTCGTATTCAAAGGAATACATTACCAATTCAAGGTGTTGCCATTCGGAATAACAACTGCACCAAGAGTATTCACAAAATGTCTAGCAGTAGTAGCAGCACATATCAGGAGACAACAAATACATGTGTTTCCTTACCTAGACGATTGGCTAATCAAGACCAACACAGTAAGAAAGTGCACAAACAACACCACATATGTCATACAAACCCTTCACAAACTGGGTTTCTCCATCAACTATACAAAGTCACACCTCGAACCGTGTCAGACACAACAATATCTAGGGGCAACCATCAACACATCAAAAGGAATTGCCACTCCAAGTCCACAAAGAGTTCAAGCATTCCACAAGGTAATAAGTGCTATGTTTCCAAACCAAAAGATACAAGCAAAATTTGTGCTAAAACTTCTAGGCATGATGTCATCATGCATAGCCATTGTCCCAAACGCAAGACTACACATGCGACCCTTACAACAGTGCCTAGCATCACAATGGTCACAAGCACAGGGTCAACTTCTAGATCTGGTGTTGGTAGACCGCCAAACATACCTCTCGCTTCTATGGTGGAACAGCAACAATTTAAACAAAGGGCGGACATTTCAGGACCCAGTGCCTCAATACGTTATAACAACAGATGCTTCCATGACAGGGTGGGGAGCACACCTCAATCACCACAGCATTCAAGGACAATGGGACGTACACCATACAAAATTTCATATAAATTACCTAGAACTGTTAGCAGTATTTCTAGCGTTAAAAGCCTTTCAACCCATAATAACACACAAATACATTCTTGTCAAAACAGACAACATGACAACAATGTATTATTTAAACAAACAAGGAGGAACACACTCAACACAATTGTGTCTCCTAACACAAAAAATATGGCAGTGGGCGATTCACAACCACATTCGCCTAATAGCACAATTTATTCCAGGGATCCAAAACCAACTAGCAGACAACCTTTCGCGAGATCACCAACAAGTCCACGAATGGGAAATTCACCCCCAAGTTCTGAACAATTACTTTCAAATTTGGGGAACACCCCAGATAGATTTGTTCGCAACAAAAGAAAACGCAAAATGCCAAAACTTCGCATCCAGGTACCCACACCGCGAATCACAAGGCAATGCTCTATGGATGAGTTGGTCAGGGATATTTGCATACGCTTTTCCCCCTCTCCCTCTCCTTCCATATCTAGTAAACAAATTGAGTCAAAACCAACTCAAACTCATACTGATAGCACCCACATGGGCAAGACAACCTTGGTATACAACTCTACTAGACCTTTCACTAGTACCGCATGTCAAACTACCCAACAGACCAGATCTGTTAACACAACACAAACAACAGATCAGGCATCCAAACCCAGCATAATTGAATCTAGCAGTTTGGCTCCTGAAATCCTAGAATTCGGACACTTAGACCTCACACAAGAATGTATGGAGGTCATAAAACAAGCTAGAAAAGCTTCCACTAGACACTGCTATGCATCTAAGTGGAAAAGATTTGTTTGCTACTGCCATACCAAGCAAATCCAACCATTGCATGCCTCTACAAAGGACATAGTGGGATACTTGCTACATTTGCAAAAAGCAACCCTCGCTTTTTCATCTATAAAAATACACCTCGCAGCAATATCTGCTTACCTACAAACTACTCATTCATCGTCTCTATTTAGAATACCAGTTATTAAAGCATTCATGGAAGGGCTAAAAAGAATTATACCACCAAGAACACCACCAGTTCCTTCATGGAACCTTAACATCGTCTTAACAAGACTCATGGGTCCACCTTTTGAACCCATGCATTCCTGTGAAATGCAATATTTAACGTGGAAAGTCGCATTTCTCATTGCAATCACATCCCTCAGAAGAGTAAGTGAAATACAGGCATTTACCATACAAGAACCATTTATTCAAATACACAAAAATAAAATAGTTCTAAGAACAAATCCAAAAGTAATCTCACCATTCCATTTAAATCAAACAGTAGAATTACCAGTGTTCTTCCCACAGCCAGATTCCGTGGCTGAAAGGGCACTACATACATTAGACATCAAAAGAGCACTAATGTACTACATTGACAGAACAAAGTTAATCAGGAAAACAAAACAACTGTTCATAGCTTTTCAAAAACCACACATAGGAAATCCAATCTCTAAACAAGGCATTGCTAGATGGATAGTCAGATGTATTCAAACATGCTATCTTAAAGCCAAGAGAGAATTGCCTATTACACCAAAGGCACACTCAACCAGAAAGAAAGGTGCTACAATGGCCTTTCTAGGAAACATTCCTATGAGCGAAATATGTAAGGCTGCAACCTGGTCTACGCCTCATACATTTACTAAACACTACTGTGTAGATGTACTAAATGCACAACAAGCTACAGTGGGCCAAGCTGTACTAAGAACATTATTCCAAACTACTTCAACTCCTACAGGCTAAACCACCGCTTTTAGGGGAGGTAACTGCTTTATAGTCTATGCTCAACATGTGTATCTGCAGCAACATATGCCATCGAACTGAAAATGTCACTTACCCAGTGTACATCTGTTCGTGGCATTAGTCGCTGCAGATTCACATGTGCCCTCCCGCCTCCCCGGGAAGCCTGTAGCCGTTTAGAAGTAAATCTTAAATCTTAAACATTTGTACATTTGTAAATAATTATTATAAACTTTTTATGTACATACGTATTCACTCCATTGCATGGGCACTATTTATAGCAAACAACTCCAGCCTCACCCTCTGTGGGGAAAACAATCTAAGATGGAGTCGACGCCCATGCGCAATGGAGCCGAAGAGGGAGGAGTCCTTCGGTCCCGTGACCAAAAAAGACTTCTTCAAAGAAAAACAACTTGTAATACTCCGAGCCCAACACCAGGCAGCGGACTGTGCTCAACATGTGAATCTGCAGCGACTAATGCCACGAACAGATGTACACTGGGTAAGTGACATTTTCAATTCAGTCCATCCCGCTGTTCAATTATTGGTTGGGCCGCTGCCTCCCTAGTTTGATTTCCCACCGCACCCCCCTTCAAATTCCCTAAGCACTAACTAATCTGAAAGATATTGCTGCACATTACTTGATGCAGAGCAGTAGTTTATAGACTGCCTCTTGATAGTCTCCTAGCCAGTCAACAATATATCAGTCTGTTTGAGGATAGGTGAGGTGGCCCTCATGTCAGACCTGTTGTCTTGTGTAAAATATTTCTTCGGCCACTTGTTCTTGACACCACATAGAGTTTGGTAGTTTGATGCTCCTCCACTCATTTTGAATTTTACCTTTCATGTTCATGGTGTGGAGGTACAGTGACTGGACTCTCACTGCTTTTTTCTGCTTGTGATTAATGTTCAATATTTTTACGTCTCATTGCAGGGAATTGTTAAACTTTTATTTCTCTTTCCATTTGAAAATTAAGCAAAGATGGAATTATTACCATCCATTTATATGATGCCGTCATCTCTTAATTTGGTTGTCACCTGACAAATGCAGTTATTCCTCATGGTATTCATTTGTTCCAAACCCTAATAGATTTATTGGATACTCCAAGCACAACTGTATTCAAAGCCATTGTCTTTTCAGTGATCCTTTCTCTCCATTTGAAGGAATGCAATTGAGCCAGAGTGTGTCTGACGTGCAGTGTATGTCATGTTCTATTCCCCACCCTGTAGACATGGTTCTGTATGTTGATGGAGAGTTCATGCTTCCTATGTAGTAATGAGATTATGGTTCAGATGGTAGTCTGGGTTCTGGAGTTGGGATGATTTTCTCAGTCTCGTTTGCAGCCTCTTTCTCCACCTTATTCATGAGTTCCCTCCTACCGTCCACCTTTTTATGCTCAGTAAATAATCATTGATTTTCTGCTTATCACGAAAACTTAAGCTTGGAAGTGGCTAAAAGCCAGCATGATGCCTGCTTTTGTGATGGTGAAAAATAACATCCCCATAATCACAGGAGACCATGAAGATTTTAGTCTCCTCTTTTCGGAGGTGACTAAAACATAAAAATTCTCTTTCAGCTTTTGTGCAATAGCTCTCAATTTTTATGTTCTACAGTCAGGACTTAAGTTGCCTCATCATTGTGCTTCAAGGACTCTTCATATCTGCTTGGAGGATATTGCTCTGCCTGTTCATAGGGCCAATACTGGAAACCACCTTAAAGTAAACCTATGCAGAGGATACAGTACATCCATGCACTGCTTTCAGGAAGGTGCTTGTATTCCAGCCTTGTGCCTTATGCCCACTTGCTCTGCTGGCTTCTAGCATTAACCTGGTCATGCATGCCTGCTGGCACACAAGGGCACCCTTCACTGGTGCCTCCGCAGGTGGATGTTGCAACATGGTGGAGTTGTGTAGGACGCTGTAGCCAAACAAGCCTTGTGAGGTTTGGGGGAAAGGGGAGTGGAGAACCTGTCCAGAGGGATATACTTCGAAACCACTTCCGCTGTAACCACAGTAGTGACCAATTACTCCTCTGGAGAGCTCTTCAGGAGGAACTGGAAATCAGTGAACATTTGTCTCCAGCAAAGTAGATCTTGCACATCAATCTGTTGGAACTTTGGGTGAATCGCCTAGCATTCAAGGCTTTTCTCCCTTCCCTTCTTGGTCTTTCAGCCCTCGATCTTGACAGACCATGTGACTACAGTGTAGTATATCAAAAAGCAGATGGGAGTGGGGTCTAAACATCTGTCATGAGGTGCTGGGGCTTTGATCTTGGAAGCAACATGGTATTTGGGTGATAAGGAATCACCGAGACATCTCTATGAACACCAGGGCCAATAAGTTTAGTTGATGGCATCTTACCAGCCATGAGTGACGTCTCCACCTGAAGGTACTTTAGAGCATCTTTAGAGAATGGGACACGCACAAAGGTATCTCTTCGTAACTTGTTCCAGTTAACATCCCCAGAAGTTTTGTGCCCTTCAGGATGCCTATTCTCCCCCTCGTCCACCACCACTCTACTTTACTCTGTCTCCTGGACCAACCGCCTCTTTTCAGATCCCATAGTGTTTTCAGATTCTTGAAGTTTAACAACTGTTTCCTCCTACTCCCTTTGTTATGTCACAGTGGGATCTGAATCTGGGTTTTAACTTAAAGGGGTCTCAGTCTGAGCCCTTACCTTGCTGTTCCTCATGACTTGACTTTAGAGACAGTTTTTCTTCTTGCCATTACATCACCCAGCTGTCTCGGTGAGCGTCAGGCCTCTTCTCTCTCTTTTTTTTATTTTTTATAAACTACTCTCCATCACAACAATGTTGTACTCTGAACCAGAGATGCGTTCCTTCGTTAAGGTGGTCACCCCCTTTTATTTGGGGGCAGGCAATAAAACTTATTTTTCCCCCTTTCCCTTTTTTGTTCCTCGGTCTTTTGAATGCTCCTCACCGATCCCATCCACCTTCACTTCTTGACGGATGGTTTTGGGCCAGATAATAAGATCCCATTAATTATGCTGTAGCACTGTGTTTAACAATCTAATGTCTTTCTCGTCCTGCTAATTCAGGGGCACCAAATGGACATCACTTTTATAGTTGATAAGAAGTTGATGCCCCTGCCATGATGGAAGATATATGGAAGAAGCTTTACCGGACCAGTCTAGCACCCAGTGTGTAGGGTATTGAAGTTGTGAGGAAGCTGCCTGTATTCTTGGGGGATTTAACCCATATCTCTAGACCGTTTGTACTCTGTCAGGTGCACCCCAAGTCCCCTTCCCTTGTGGTGCACACAGCCTCCTGGAAGGCAAAGGGCAGGCATTTCCCCGGCTAAAGAAAATAAAGGATAAAGACCACTGAAAAGCAAGAATCACTGCGTACTGCAACACAGTAGGGATCTCCTGTTTTATAGCTCTTTTGCCACACTAGAATAAGAGCCAGCAGGCTGTGCCGGAAGAACTCTTGAAACGTTCTCCTATTTGCACAGGAAGAGGGTGAAAGATTGCTGTGGGAGGGGGGAGATAGCCATTGCAGATGGCAGCAATTTGGGTGCACATTGGAAGCTGCAGACCTCGCCCCCAGGTGATTCGACATAAGTGGCAACATCTCATAGGCCTACCATTTGCCAATTAGTTGCCGTTTGGACCTTCGGTTGATGAATTGTTAGAAAAACAGCAGACACAGCAAAAGCAGTGAATGTTTTTCAAGCAGATTAGCAGACACAAACCACCCAGCACTTGACTTTGTTCTATCAAACTTCCCAGCCACGGCAGTCCTTTCAGGAAATCTGATAGCAGTTATCGCAAGAGTAATCTCCTTTGGGCCTTCCGTAGCAACAATCCTCTTAAGGCCATAGGTGCCGTAATAAAAAAAGCATATATGCCACCAACCAGTGATCTTTAATCATCATACTGTCCTCAACCCATCCAACACCTTCTGAGTATGTACATCTCTTGACCCGAACACACACACACACACACACACACACACACACACACACACACACACACACACACACACACACACACACACACACACACACACACACACACACACACACACACACACACACACACACACACACACACACACACACACACACCCACACACACACCACACACACCACACACACCACACACACCACACACACCACACACACCACACACACCCCCACACACACACCCCCCCCCCCACACACACCCCCCCCACACACACCCCACACACACACACACCCCCCCCACACACACACCTTAAGTCAGTGAATGCTAACTACTATTGCCCCTGGTTAGTGTTTCAAATTTCACACCACTCCTCAGAATCTGCTGTCCCGCTCCCACAAATCATTAAGGACTACCACAATTGATTGAGATAAAAGTGTCTCTTCTCTAGGATGCAATAGAAACCATGCCGGGTTACCAGCGTGGGCAAGGAATTTACTTTAATTTTGAGTCTCAAAAAGAGCAAAACCTTGCACACATTTTCTTATGCAGAGGACACCCAAATTATCGTGTCTCCCAATGAAAGCCGTAGTTTATCTATTAACTCCTGCCTTACTAAGGTGGTGACTTGGATAAAAAGTAATTTCCAGAAGTTAAATGTGGAATAAGTCCAAAAATTCTAATGGGTGATAATCAGCCACACCTTTGAGTTTCTCACTGCTGTCCTGGTGATCTGGAGGCCACTCCAGCCTGCCTGGGTAGTTAAGAATTTATGCTCCTGGTTGGACAGCAAGCTTCTGAAGGACCAACAAATCACCAAGATAGCCGCCTCCTGTTTCAGCCCCCTGAGATGGCTAAGAAAAAAATCCTTTTGCTCCTTTAACTTTCAGCCCAAAGAATGGTGGTACAGGCACTGATGATCTCTATGCTTGAATACGGTAACATGCTCTTCCTGGGGGCATGGATAGATGCACTCACTCAACTATAAGTAGTTCAGATTGCAGCAGGTCAGCTGTCATCTTCCTAAGCATTCCAGGGGTGTGGAATTTAATAAAATACCTACTTGTCCATGGGACACGTTGCTTCACAAATCTACTTGCCCCGTAAAAAAAAAATCCATTTGTCCCTTTTGGTACCATGTAGTGTGGCAACAAATTATGGCAGCAGTTTCATTATATAGGAGCCCTGATATTAGCCTCTTTGATAGTGCCAGGGCCCATCCTATAGTCGGGTTTAACACTAGCAGTTCCTTTATATTGCTACCTTTCCACAGATCTACCTACTGGGGTTGGAGATAGCAGCAGCTAATAGTTCGAGGACTAGAATGCCCTTGTGTGTCTTTGCAAACCTACTAACTTACATGTTTTAGGGGTTTTCACCAGCTCTTTTCTAATTTTTTACCATACTGAGAAAGGTTGAAGGTTTACTCCCGACATGGGCAGTAGTAACATTTCTTCCACTGTTGGTGGGTGGAAAAAGTGGTTGGAGGGAAAGGGAACTTGTGAACACTCGACAGATTTTCACATATGCAAATCAGCACATGCAGCTCGCTCTAAAATGCAGTTCATAAATATTTTGTAGGAGTACAATTTTCTGGCCTACTTTAGTAAATTGTTGCAAATTTGAGAAGGCTGGAAATCTGCACTAATGCAAGAACGTACACCATGGGTGCACTTTTGTGACTTTCTTTAAGAAATAGGCGCAGAAAGAGGTCTGGTGTTAACAAAGACGTTTTGTTTTTATTAAAATTTAATCCTTTTTTTGTTGTTGTTTTTTTTATCTTTACATCTTTCTCTATCAACTGCCTTCACTGTTAATTACGGCATTCTGCTCTTTCTCAAGGAGAATATCGCCACAAAAAGTAGTTTTGTTCATTGCAAGGAACATTGTGGCAATGTGTTCTGTTTTTGAGAAGAAACATTATTATTATTATTTTTTTTTATTTTATTTTTTTGCCAGGGTTTTTTAGAATGGTGGTCCTGCAGCACCCGCAGCTATAAAGGTGTACAAAACCAAAAGGCTGACCACCGGTGTCAGAACTTTCGGCATTGCCAATGGTTGTTTAGTTTCGTGTTTGCCATAATCCTGTTGACATGTTACCCTGGTATTTCATTGTGAATATTTTTTTGAAATACTAGCACGCATCAACACATTTTACTAAATGATTCTTCAAAGAAATGGTACCTAAAATTTCTCAGTAGTTTTGTAAAACATTTTTTTTCTCAGTTACATTTTTTTGAGCAGTTTAATTTGAAAGCAAAGAATCATCAATCTTGCTTTCAAGATTCTACTAATATCTATGTATAATCAGAGAGCATTGTGGGAATATTATATGTAACCTCATATTATTAAACTTTGCTATCGTATGTATACATTTTCATAATGGAATCACTGTCAGTAGTGCAGTTCCGGGCTTACAACAGTTCCTTAGAGCGCTCCCACTAATAATAAAGGCTTTGCATTAATGAACCATAAATAAAAGTTTGAACATCATTAACATATGAACACAAATACTACCTTAACTGCAGACCATCCCCTTCCCTGATCCATAATGTACTTTAAACAGGCGGATAAAGGGTTTGTGCAGCAGAGGGTTGTGCCTGCTTGTCTCAAGGACAAAACGGACATGTAAGCTTGTTGTCCTTGACCCCAAACAGTATGTCCTGGGGACTATAGGACTTCCACATCCCTGATTCCTCAGTCTCAGTTTTTCTGCAGGACCGACACTGGCTTTTTATCGGTAAGCAAGTCCAATTGAAGGCACTGTGTCTTATGTTGAAAGCTGTCTCTAATTCTGAACCACCTTACCATGGGTCATTGGCGTTGCCCTATTGTCCCAGCTGGTCTCCCATGTCTAGCAATCTGAACTTTGCAGTTGTCCCTGGGTTTTTTTGAGGCATGTTGAAAAGGGCGGGGCTCCTTCGCTCATATGGGCCACAAACTGTAGAATTCTTTGCCTGCCTCGTTTAGATCCTGTAAATTTTTAGCTACGTTTAAGAAACTCATAAAGACTTGGCTTTTTTTTAATCCTTCTACTTCGGTCCTTTCTGTTGTACTAGCGCTAATAATCTGTGAGTGTCCAACTGCTAAATCACATCCACCCATCTCAGAATGACAACAGGTCAGTATGCCATTCTGCTTCTGACAAAGGGGATTCATGTGTTTTCATACCTGGATGGTAAAACGGATGAGTCTGGTGCAATTCCTTACCAAAACGCAACCGAAGATCCTATTTCTCCCTCAATGGGGCTTTACAGTCAATGTCAGTAAATCTTACCTGTGCCCCAAGAGACCCAGGTATACCTGGGAGTCGCACAATTCTGTGACTGGGGAAGCATAACCTGACTTTGAGAGTGATGGCATTTCAGAATCTGCGCTCCCTGTACCAGACATCACTTCCTCTAACCATAAAATTGATGATGTCTCCTCCACCTATATGTATTTCTCTAGTTTTCAATGCTAGGTTATACAGGTTTTATTCACAAAAATGTCTTTCCAAACAGTGGTCACTGTTTAAAGATAGAGTGGATCTAGAATTAGTGGAGCCAGGTGTTCAGTGCAAATTATGTTGGTGGAAGGAGGACGGCTTGTTACTGAGCAGATCCTGTCTCGATCCACAGCCGTAGTGATAAACAAAGGGACATTTTTTTGCAGGTTAGGAGGTTCCATGATGGGCCTTGGCATTCTAGTCAGGAGCTCCTGCACCACATCACCAGGGTGAAGATATGATGTCAAAGAAGCTGCTTCCTCAAGCACTTCAAACCAGACTCGACAATGTGTTCCTTATCTGAACAGACCATATTAGCACCATATATTGTACAATTTATTTTATTTTTTTAAAAGAGGTGTGTGGCACATTCTCCAAAATAGTCTAGGCTGGACAAAGCAGTGTGGCATTTGGTGATCCATGGTCAACACCTGTTAGCTGGCACATCCCAGGGTGAACAGTTATTCTGAATGTAGGAAATCCATGAATTAGATCAGCTCATTTCTCAGTTCTCAACCTCTGCTTTTGCTGATATGGCACCCCAACAGTGGATGTGTTTGCCACCCACAAACATGCAAAATGCTTACATTTCACCTTGAGGCACCTACATTTCCAATCTCACACTACCTCTGATTCAGCATGTGCTGTGCTGCATGTGCTGCAAAAGATCCTTTGGGTGCCGGATGATATTCACGCGCATTTCCCTGATGCGGGATCAACAACCTCGGAGGTGTCCATTCACCCACACGAAAAGCCACAGTGTCAGGGTGAGGTATTGCACCTCAATCCACCCACTTTTAAATGTATGGCCTGAGATCTTACAGTTAAGATATTTGCAGCTCCCCGATGAATGCATGCAAATCCCAAAGGAGGTTAGAAAACTTAAAATATAAACACAGTTCAATGCTGATGTTTTGGCATTTACTCCAAGAACTACAGCCCTTAGGCATCACAGTCCAACACATTGTTTGATACCTACTACACATTGAAAAGGCTGAGCTAGTTTACACTTCCATATGGGTACCCCTAGTAGAACTAGCTTGCAAAACATGTGCATGTCTTCAGAACTCCTGTTAAGGCCTTTGTGCGGGGTCTCATAACAGTAATCCCTCCTAGACGTCCTCAGTTTCTTCCTGGGACCTTAATCTTGGCCTGAGTAGACTTATTGAAGCACCCTTGGAGCCACTGTATTTGTCTTTACACCATGTCCTCCTCTGAAAAGCATTTATTATGACTATCACCTCTGTTTGAAGTTAAGTGAATTTCAAGCCATGTCAGTGGAAGAAGCCTTTATGTAGGTAAACAATGACAACAGTTGTACTATGCACACAAACTTTTTTTTTTGTTGGTCAAAAGTAGTCTTGCAATTCTATGTTAAGCTATCTGTTGACTTACCTCTGTTTTTATCCCTGAGGCACCATCACAAGTGGAAAAAGCTTTCAACTTAGATGGACATCGGGCCATCATGCACCGTGTGGACTCTATTTGCCCATGTGGAAAAACTAACAATTTTTTGTTGCTTTTTCAAAAGTAGTGTTTGGCAGATTTATCTCAAAGGCAGGACTTGGTTCATTGTTAGATGCTTTCAACTTGTTATTGCAATGCTAAATGTACCTTGCCCAACATTGCATGCCGTGGGTAGGACACATTCCTCATGTTTGGGGGAAAAAAGTGGCATTTCCTTGGTTATTTCCCACTAGCAAATATATGTAAGGCAGCTACTTGCATATCTATCCTCATATTCATCAAGTACTATTGTATGGATATTCCTGCCTAGAGGTACAAATCAGGCAGACAACCAATTAAAGATATCTAGTACTGCTTTTCATAAAACCCTCCCACTCATATTTGCTTGTTCTGTGCCTAGACCTTAATCTCTTTCATAATAAAACCTTTGTTTGTTCTCTTTTAGGGAAAGTTCCAGGCCTTTTATCAGTATGCAAAAACATTCAACTCTGATGACTTTGATTACGATGAACTAAAAACTGGGGATTACGTCTTCATGCGGTGGAAGGTAAGTTGGATTTTCAGTTAAATTTTGACCAAATTTTTTGGTTTAATTCACATCTAATTGTGTGAATTTTCAATATTGCCAAATGCAGTCCCTATTTTAGATCTGGATTGACAGTGATCAACAAAAGCAGAACTTTCTGAGCTACTAGTGAGTTGGTTGCTTTGAACACAGGATTTTGTTCCTGTGTTCCATTAAGAGTGATTGTATCCCGTTCCACCCAGAGTGATTGTATTGCACATTTTGGCTTGTGAGAGAGGGTATGCTCCATGCAGCAGGTCTGTGTTGGTTATCTTGGCAAGCCAGTGATCAAGTTCATAAGCCTGTTATATTTTCGATGGCATGTGTAGCTGTAGATACACAAGCTGTGCATAAGATCGCCATCTTTTGTTGGGTTTGGAGTAGTACAACTTGTTTTGTTTGAAGAAAGTTTTCGAGTCACAGGATCGAGTTACTGCTCCTCTCAGTAATGCTGCGCATCGAGTGTAGAAAAAGGAACCTAGAGTTGAATATTAAGGGATACACGTTCATAAGCAATACAGATGACAATAGAAAGACGGAAAAAAACCCATTTTAGACTGTGGAGCCGAGAACACTGAGCAAGAGGAACACAGATCCGAACCCAATGGCGGAGAAAAACATTCTAGCAAAGGACTCGATGCCCATGTGCAGTATTGCTGAGAGGAGGAGTCACTTGATCTCATGACTCTAAAACTTTGTTCGAACAAAAACAAGTTGTACTACTCCGAACCCAACACTAGATGGCGAGCTTATGCACAGCATGTGAGTCTACAGCACCACATGCCACGAACAGATGTCTACTGGTAAGTAACATTTTCCATAATTTATATTTTTAATTTGAATAAGGTTAAACATTTGATATAGACAGCAGGCTTGACATTTGTGAACATGTTAAAGTCCATAGGCACATTTAACAGTTGATTGTTATTAAGCAGGCTCCAAACCCGCTGAGAGGTATTTTCTTACATGGAATCTCATAGATTACAGTGGTAGACACGAATTTTGGTGCTAGTTACCCTTTCTGCCAAACCATTTTCTTTCAGTACTCAAAGGCAATGCATGTGCTCAAGCTGTTTCCCTCCAAATACACGCCCCCATGCATGCACTCAGTGTTACTCCTTCCCTTCTTTCTCCTTCATGTGCAGCCTAGGCTGTTTAAAGCATTCCCCCTACCCCCTGTCTGTTACTTCCTCCACCCTACCCTTTATTTTTTATTCTTGTCCACTGCGTGTTGCTTCCTCTGCACCTCCATTGCTTTCGTTGGTCCGCCACACCACGCAGCCCACAATTACATTCTTATATTTTACGTTTTTTGGATGGCCTGACAGCTGTCAATTGCTGCTATGCTGCTCTACCCTCAAACAAGATTGTGGGTAGCAATATTTCACTTGGATCAGATAGGTGCATGCAAGCGTGGTGACAATAAGTTATGCATGCACATGATGCGCTCATTCTTGTGTAGTGTCATTGTGCCTTTGATCCACATGGTGCCTGCCTTCTTGAATCCAAAAAAAAAACCAAATGTTGGTCACCTCATTCCATAGGCTCTACGTGACATCAAACATTCACTGCATATATCACACCCTTTTTTATAAAGCTGTACAGCCTAACAGCCTATTGACTTTGCCAGAGCTTCTGCTTATTCCAATTCATAGTAACTTTATTATTTATTTTATATTTAAAAATTTTTTTTTTTTTTACAATGAGCCGCTTTTGCACTGCTGGTTGTTATTGTACCAGTCAAATGTGATCCTTTGTGTGAAGGAGTAAAATACTTTAAAAAGTGGCATTTATTGTGCAATCTTACCTGAATGTTTTAATCATTTGTCTTTGTTGTGCTATTTTAATCTATATTTATGTTTAACTTCTGTAGGAGCAATTCTTAGTTCCCGATCACACCATCAAAGACATCAGTGGGGCGTCATTTGCTGGTTTCTACTACATTTGCTTCCAGAAATCTGCAGCGTCCATAGAAGGCTATTACTACCACAGGAGCTCGGAATGGTATAGAATTGGAAGTTTTTCTTATTTTATTGGTTATTTTTGTCTATATAACACCAGAGAACGTACAGTTTGATGAAGGCGTTGCTCTTATATGAACACTATTATAGCACATAGCTTTGCATCAAGGAGCACTTGCTCAACCAGTCATAATTCAGTAGCA